>NC_140068.1:99238388-99982411 GCF_964194135.1 Talpa europaea | reverse complement strand
ACTAGACTAAAAAGAAAAGGAGGAAGGCAAGAGAAGGGCCAGTAAATGGCAGTTGCCATTGTTAGTACCCTGCTATCTCAGACTCACCCAAGGCCCCATGTGCCCTAGGGCATTTGGGACCTCAACCTTTTAATGGGCTGCCAGCTTACTTCACTGCCTGCAACCAGGACACCTTAGCTGCAAGAAGCTGTCCCCAGGGCCATGCCTTCATTGCCATCACACAGGGCACTAAAAAGGGACTGTCCCACTCTCCAGAGAGGGAGAGGCCAGCCCAAACCATGGGCCAGGATGGGAGGACAGGCTTGACCGTCAACTGCCTCTGACTATAAACAATCTGGTGCAGGAGAAGATCTTCTCTGAAGAAGCCCAGAGGTGAGAGAGACTCCCCTGTTTACTGTTTATATGGACAAGCCTTGGGTGACCCTAAAAGTGGCAGACATAAAAATCACCTTTTTGGTAAATAAGGGGACACTTACTCTGCCTTACTCCAATTCTTTTGACTGACCTACTGGTCAATTGTCCCCCTCACTAGTACAAATGGCCAGCCTGAGCCAGGACACTTTACAGCACTGCTACCTTGCTCGCTACAAAGCTACTTGTTTATACATTTTTAGTTTTGTTTTCGTAACTTCCTCTATTAGGATAAAAAACTGTAACTAAATTCCAAACTAGCAGGCTCCACAGCCACTATTGGCTCTCCTAGCTCCTGCTACTAAACATAAAATGGTACTGAAGTCCTATTTCTCACTGATTCTGTCATTTTGGCTACAGCACCTCCAGGTGTTTGGGACACTAGCCCAACATTGCTCCTTAAAATCCCTAGTTTCAGTGGTAATATAAACTCGCAGAACCCTAGACCTGCTGATGGCTAAAATTAAAGGAGTTTGTGACCTCCTTTCTCTTAAACCTCCTCACTCTTAACTTTTGTGTTTTTTTTCCATTTTTCTCTTGCTTGAGCTCTACATCCTCAATGCCTTCATTGATGTCATCTCTCGCCTAAAGACCATCAAATTATGAAGCGTCAACTGTCCTTCTTTCGAGGTCCCTTAGAGCGTCGCCCTGCTGTAGAGCCCTGACTGTCTGCCCACGTGGCCCACTTTCAGCAGGAAGCAGTCATTGATCTGACTGACGTCCTTTGTTCTAACAGCAGTTAGGTGCTCCACTGTAAAGGGGGGAATGAGACACAGGGCAAGCTAGGAATTAGGCAGTTTTAAGGACAGTGCAGGAGGAGACCTCTGAAGAATTTAGGGAGGCTTCAGAGATAAGGACAACCAAGGGAATGTAACCAATTCCACTAGGAAAAACAAACATCTCAGAACCAAGGACAACATTGTTAAAGCTGGTCCTGGTTTCCTTCAGGTGGTAAAGGGAGGAAGAGATTGGAGAAATGGAGAGTGGTTTAATTTATGGACAACTTAGAAGGGCAGCTGTTTAACTTCAATGCAGGGATGCCCATCCAGAGGACTGGGCCATAAAGATAAAGATGCAACAAATGGGGAAAGAGAAAGCTGTTAGATAAGGAATGTGAAGATCCCCCACTCAGTAGCAAATTATGTGAGACAGCTGGGAACTAACCAATCACAGAGAGACTGGTTGAGCTTTAGAATAATTAGGGAAAGAAGGTATATAGTCCCTGAGACACGACTCCACTTTGGCTTCCTTGCCCCTCCCAGGCCTGGTTTCATGGCCTGGGAGTCCCACTTTATTTCTGTTCTTTTTCTCCTCAATAAACTTTTTCTTTCTCTAAACAAACCTGCCTCTTCTCACTTGCTTGCCTGAGCGTCTGCGAAGTTCCTGCTGTGGCTTTGTGAGACACCAGCCCATGGGGGTCTAGTGGCTGGGGCTCAGCACTGCCCTGCAGCCTGGAATCCGTTCCTGGCTGGGAGACTAGGCCTGACATTCAGGTATCAGTATCATGCAGTGCCATTTGTCATCAAATTGGTTATTCAGTGATTGATCAGTTTTACTTTTAAATGCGTATTTTAGCAATGGTAGAAACTAGCCATAAACACATGAGGAGAAGCTTGGAGTCAGCTAACGAGATTCCTGATTTTTCAGATATCTGCCCCATGCCCGGACTTTTGTCAGATGACATGAGTAGCGCAGCTCCCATTACTCAGATGAGTTCCTTGATGAAGCTGCTCAAGCAGGGTCCTGCCTACAGCATGTGGCAGCAAGATCCTCTGGTCCAGCAGGCCAGCCAGCCTTCTCTGGCAGGATCAGCTAGCCTTCTCCATTGGGTACAACATTGAGTCTCTCTGCCATCTGCTGTTCCTTGGGGAATAGTGAGGAGCAGGTGGCAGCTCAGGGTTGAGCAGCGCCCATACTGGTAGTAGGTGCAGAGATTGTAGGTCCCAGGGCTGCTCTGAGGCTACCTTGTCCACTGCCCTATTACCCCGGGCCTCCATGGAGTCGTCTCTCTGGTTCCCCTACAGTGGCTGATGGCTACTCGGGTTGGCAGCCAGATGGCTTTCAACAGGGCAAGGATTTTCTCAGTGTTTTTGATGTTGGACAGAGATGCAAGGAGCCCTCTTTCTTTGTAGATTGTCCCATGAACATGCGCAGTCACAAATGCATACCTGCTGTCGGGGTAGGATGTAGATGTTAACAGTCTTACCCTTCCCGTGCCTAAGGGCCTGGGTCAGCGCTATGAGTTCTGCCCTTGTGCTGAAGTCCTGTACCCCAGGGTTTGAGCCCACATAGGTCTGTCTAACTCAGCCCCGGCATACCTGATCTCGTCTGACACAAAGCTACTCCCATCCATGAATAGGATCTTGTAGGGTCTTTCCATGGGACATCAATCAGGTCAGGCCAGAGGGATTGTATGGCAGTGGTGGTTTCCACAGTCATGAATGGACACTGTTGGGTCGTCATCCAGCAAGAGGGTGGCAGGGTTAAGAGCTGTTGTTCTTAGAAACTTAATCCAAGGCTGGACCAGGAGTAGTGTGTGGTACTGGGTCGCTCAGGCATTTGATAGCCACCAGTCTGGGGTGCTCCTGAGAAGGGCCTCGACTGCTTGGGGTGCCATTAATTGGAGGTCCTGGCCCAGGGTTAACTTATTGGCCTCCTTTACTAGGATATGAAAGGATTGGTGCGGTAAAGAAAAGGAGAGCCAGGCTAATTTCTCACAGGCAAGAAATTTATTGCTCCCTGGGTGAGGTACGCCAACACCCATGGAGTATGTATGCATACAATTTATTGCACCTATTGGGGGATAAGGGCAAGCTTTTATAGGGCAGGGTATGGGGAGCCGCGCTACCCATGTCGTCTGACAAAAGTCCGGGCATGGGGCAGATTTCTGAAAAATCAGAAATCTCGTTAGCTAACTCCAAGATTCTCATCATTTGTTTATGGCTAGTTTCTACCATTGCTAAAATACGCATTTAAAAGTAAAACTGCAAATGCTGATCAATCACTGAATGATCAATTTGATGGCAAATGGCACTGCATGATACAAATATTGCATTTTTCATAAAATTAGTAGTCCCCTGCCAAAAAGACAGTAATTCAACATTTGGCTTTACATTAACCAGTAAAAAAACTTCCGGAAACAAAAGGTTGTAAACATCTATCAGCCAAGTCTTTGATATAGAGATGTGGTCTCTTGAGGCAAGAGCTAATTGGAGAAAGAAATTCCTTTACTTTAAAGTTAAAGATAATAGTTGTATGGCAGAGGCGAGCCATGCTCCAAGTATAAGAAGATTCCTGATAAACCAAGAGACAGCCATAGTTGACTCCTGCTAAATTTTTCCTGTTTGTTTAGGGCTAATTCCCTAGGATGTGACAATTGGTATGATAGCTTTTAGAGTATGCGTTCAAGAATAAGTCAACAGAAATTTGTGAATGGTTGAGCTAGTAATCACAGCAGCACAAATAACGCACTTGGAAACGGTCAATGTTACAACTACTAATATGTCACATATTGACCATTTTTTTGAGGATCAAAGGCTATAACCATCTCCTGCTTTTGCCCCTGATAAAATATTTGTAGTTCCTTAAAACAACCACCAGCAACCTTATGGAAGAAGAGATTGCCCTTTGATCTTATAGTTAAATACTGAAACTAGACTGACTAAATAAGTAGAGGAGTGAATAGGTAGAAAAATCTTTGTTTAGATTAGGAGACTTCCTCCCCTAATTGAGAGTTGGGGGCTAGGGAAGAGTCAGTGCGGCTTGCCTGGCATTAACACCCTCCAGGCCTTTGGTTCCTTAATATCAAATCAATATTAAAACAATATACTATAGATGATGATTTCTATATAAAAGCCTTCTGTTTTTAACTTTAATCAATTAGTTATATGTTAGTCTAAACTTTATAGGTTAGTTAGAAATAATCTCTTTGTCTCCCTTCCCCCAGGTAATCTCCTGCCCTTTGTTTTCCTCTAGCCAATAGTTAATTGTTCACCATGGCAAACTTAGAAATGCTAGTTACAGACACATAGGCTTTTTGCTAGTAATAAAATAACTGTTGGATTGTTTAAAGTAAATAACTATTTTGAAAACATTTGTTTAGCAACTGTGCCTTCTTTAAGACAAAGAATAATAAATGTTACACCTCTGCCGGAAGGCAAACAGACCCTTGGCGGCTCCTAAAAAAGAACATGTGATGATTATTACCTTCCTACCTTATGCTTGTGTACTCACGATTTTCTTAATATAAATAAAGGACTGCTGAGACCCTCAGCAGGATGATGTCAGCACCCTGATCAAGTGTCTGCGTCTCCTCATTCCCCTTCCCCCTCCCTTACCCTTTTCTCTACAATTGCGCCGACGCCTTCCCATCCTTCAGGAACCCCTGACACCCAGACTGCTGCGGTAGGCTGGCAACAGCAGGGTCTGGCCTTGGAGGGAGGTGGAAAATGCGGAGTCGAAGCTGCTTTTCAAAGAATTTTTTCTCTCAGAACTCGTGGTTCTTTCAGCTGCTTATCAGGGTCTGTGCAAAACAGGCAAAGCCGGCTCCCAGGATGCAGGTGGTAGCAGTTTCAAATTTCCCCCTCTACCCCATCTCTGCCCCGGCCTCAACCTTACATTCCTACCTCTTAGTTATAGGATAAAGGGCAAAGTATTCTTTCTGACTACTTCCTGCTGATGTGGGGCAGTTTGGGCAGGTGAGGTCAAGAAGTAAGTTCACCAGCCAGGTTCACCGGTGGGGAGGTTTGAGTAGGGGTGCAGTACAAGTTGATTGAAGGTGGTGCAGGTCATCTCTCAAACACGGTGCTGGGTGAACTGGAGCATACAAAGAAGGGGCAAGGAGAAAAAATAACAAAATTAGAATTAGTGGTCCCACCAGTGGGAGTACCCATGCAACCAGAGGGATACTCAGCCAGGCCAAGGGGGAGCTGTCGCCCCTCGCCTGGTGCTTAGTTGTTACCTGGAGTAGACGTGTCACATTTATGGGAACTGCTGCTAGGAGTGGGCATTGAAAAGATGTGCACAGAAAATAGTGAGTGGCACTGAAAAGAAAAAGATCAAAGAAGCAAGCAGGTAAACAGGGAATGCACAAGTGTGAGAGGGATGCATAACCAGCTGCACCAGCCAGGGTGAAGAAATAAGGAGAAAGCCAAGGAAAGTCTCAGTGTTATGTTACTCTAACCATAACACCTATTGCTGTTTCTGCACATACTTTTTTCAGCATGTATAGATTTTTATACCAGGACTTTTGTCCTAAGAGGTTCCCTATTAACTTTCCCTGTTTGTACACACCGAGAGGCACAGAACAGTCAAAGCAAAGGATAATCAAGGCAAAGACACAGAACAGTTGAGGCACACAATAATGCAAGCTCCCACATTTTCCCCTTTCATTGTTTTATAGCAGGTCAAAGTCAGGAAAATCAAGAGAATCAGGAGATGTCACAGGAAGGGGTTGATATTGTGATCGTTGCGGAAAGGTCAGCCTGGCCTCAGATTTTACAGTCCTCTGGAGCAGGTGACAGAGGGCCTTTCTCACTAAAAGACAACAAAAGACAATATACCCAATTTGCTCACGTCTTCCCAAGAGGAAGTGGTATTAAAAGGAACAGTAGTAATGCATATGGAGTGGTACTGGGCATTACCACTAAGTTTGATGCGGGTCCAGAGAGCTTGTTGATGTTCACCAAGCCAGGACACTGCGCCTCAAGGACATCTAATTGCTGTAAGATTTCCTGATCAATGGTGGTTTGAGTCAAGAGTTCAGAATCAACATTTTGAAAATACTGATTCATCTGGTGTGCAGTTTGAATGGAATGAGATAGGGTGACTATAGCAGTAGCCACAGTTGTGGCCATAGCAGTGGCAGCAATAATAGCAGCTTTGAGGACATCCAAAATCTTTTTCGAGCGAGTATGTTCTAAAGCATTGGTAATTTGTTCAAGAGCAGATTTTCCAATTTACTATGGGTAAGATTAACTGGCAGGAAGACTTTAGCTTTTTGTTTCAGAATGAGCACATGAGTAATGTTAAGGTTAGTGATATGGTGAGTGCTACAAGGGGTTAACCATGTGGCACTGGCATGAAAAGTGGTGTTAAAACCTTTAAACATTTGTTGACTAGAATCAGACTCAGTTGTCACTGTAATATTAGGTGTTCTGGAGGTCATAATAAAAATATAGGGTCCAGAAGTACAGATTATGACCTGAGCTGTAATGTCATTACTGGTCCATTTAAGGTGACCAATAGGTGGTGTTACTGACAATAGGTGGAATGAAACATAATAGTTCTAAGAACAAGAGCAGCCATGTTACCTTAAGACCTTTAGAATTTATGGTGATACAAGCTAACATTGATAAGAACAAATATTGGGGGAGTCTTGGGTGTCCCCGTGACCTTCAAGGTATTTTTTGCTTTACTCATTAACTTTTTAGATCACCCCAGGTTGGTCCAGCAGACTGTTTTGTTGAGTCCAAAGATCCATCTTTTTCTTTTCTGTCCCCTTTTGGGAGGTGGGTGTATGGTAAGTGTTTGAATCTCGGGAACAGGGTATTTTCTTGTTTGATGTCAGCTCATGGTAAGGGTATACAGCCTTTGCTGGTGTCCAAAGAGGTCCTGTGGGAGACAGAACAGAAGCATACCCTCTTCCCCATATTAGTAATTTAACAGGTTTTAGCTAATGTGGTCCTTGTAATGGGTGTTGGTACAAAACCATATATATGGTGCCACAGGGCACCACTGACATTTAAGTTAACCAAACTATTCCATAGTCATTTGAGGACACATTTTTTTTTTTAAATCCCTCTCTCAGACTTTCAACACTTTCTTTCGCTTTCTTGCTTTTTCACCATATCATTTCAATGCAAGCTCCCACATTTCCCCCTTTTTTTGTTTTATAACAGGTCAAAGTCAGGAAAATCAGGAGATGGCACAGGAAGAGGTTGATACCCCATCTTAAATCCTTTCAAGGACCTTCAGAATATCCATTTTTAATGCATTTCTTTCCTTTTAAACACACACACCTCACTTTATTTGTATTTGGAGTTACCACACACTAGTTTCCAGTTTTTACATTTGTAAGGCATTGTAGTAGCTGTTATAGTATTATTTTTTTAGACTAGACAACTTACACAAACACATCCTTTACAATAAGGAGCAAAATGCAAACATGAAAGTTCAGTAAATGATGAAAAAATAAATTTTAAACATTAGGTAGATTGATAAAAAAACAGAAGCCTTTAAAAAAAAAAGATTTATTTATTTATTTATTTATACAAGAACAAGGGTACAGGCCAGACTAGTGAGAGGGTGAGAGGATTCACCAAAGACAGACTGGGGAACTGAACAGGCAGACTGATGAGATACACTGCTGAGGGGAGCAGCAGGCGCGACAGGAGAGGTCTGCCGTGCCATGTGGGACCCTCGCTGGCCAGACAGGATTGAACCAGTGCTGCAGAGGCTGCCGACAGCCTTACAGCACTGGCTCAACCTCCTGCACCACCAGGGGAGGCCCAAAATCAGAAGTCTTAATATCATATGCCTTTTTGTTTTTGGTGGCTGAGTGGCCACAACTGGGGTAGAAATACTCCAGACCACGGGGTTGACAGTGGAAGGAGACAGCAGGTAGTCCTGAGAAGGGTTAAGAGATGTTTGGAGCAGAGGGAGGATGAGAGGAGTGCTAGGATCTTGGAAGCATGAGAGAGTAGCCCCAAGTTTGGTCAGGAGGTCGTGTGGGGCAAGAAGGCATGACTAAGAAAGAGTGAACTAAGGGCTTGTTATCTATTTGGCAAGGGATACGGCCAGTAGCCTGAGGCTGAGAAGGTTGGCCGTCCACTCCCATAACCGAGATCTGAGAAGGATAAGTCTGACCCAGGTAGGAGGGAAGGACAGAGAAGGTAGCCACCGTGTTGACCAAAAAAGAGATGGACTTACCTGTTACCTTGACCGTTACCCTGGGCTCCTCAAAGTTTATCGGGGTCGACAAGTCTGGGCCTCTTCACTCAGTCACCAAACCCAAGACCGCTGGTGGCAGGGTTGCAGGGGCTGGAAGGACTGGCCCACCACGGCCAGGCGTGGAAAAATAGTCACTTTTCCAGTGACCCTGGACGCCGCAGATGGGACACGGTCCTGGAGAAGGCGGGGTTTGGGGCAATGTTTGGACCAGTGGCCCATCCGGCCACACTTGAAGGAAGATCCCGGAGGCTGTGGAGCCCATTGTCCTCTGTCAGGCAGCAGGTGCTGCAGTTGTTGGAGGAGCTGGGTATGACAGCCTCAAAGCAGCCCCTAGGGCCTGGACTCGAGGCTCAGCCTTTTGGCAACTACAGGTCTCTCTATTCATGCTGTGCTGTTCCTCCCAGTTGTTGAAAACCTTAAAGACCATGTTCAACAATTCTCGGATGTTGGGGGCTGACTGAGATATGAAACGGGGAGACAGGACTGTGGCGCCTCGAGGCGAATGAGGGTCGAGCCTGGTAAA
Organism: Talpa europaea; assembly: GCF_964194135.1. Classification (NCBI taxonomy): domain Eukaryota; kingdom Metazoa; phylum Chordata; class Mammalia; order Eulipotyphla; family Talpidae; genus Talpa; species Talpa europaea. The sequence continues at coordinate 99,973,527 of NC_140068.1, read as the reverse complement.
TTGTTGGAGAGCTTCAGTGAGGTGGCTAAGAAAGGCTGCTGGGTTTTTCGAGGTGGACTGGGAGATTTTCCTAAGCTTATCAAAGTTTACAGTCTTGTGTGCCATAGCTCGGAGACCAGCCAGGAGGCAGGTAATAAAACAGTCTCAGTAAGAGAGGGTGTGGTGGCTTGGAGGTGAAAGAGGGGGGCTGGATTGAGTGAGGGCTGTGGATGGAGGGCAGTAGGATGCAGGTCCGGGTAAGGCGGGGGTCCCTGAGGAGCTGAGGGAGGTGAAGAAAGAGAATCTAGAGGATCTGAGAAAGTTGACGACCCGTGGCAAGGCAGTCTTTTTAGTGTCGAAAGTAGAGCTCTGGGAGGGTGGGGAGTGAGAGGAGTCTCAAGCAAGGATGACTTTGAAAGTGTGGCAGGGTTTTTGGAGGGGGGGATGGTAGGGAGGGATGGGAGCACAAGAGAAGAAAGCCTGGCCATTTTCCATTGCAGTGACAGAAATTGTTTAGGTCTGTAAGGACAATGAAATTGAAAGTTGTGTTTCGGCCGGTGAGAGCCATTATCCAATTAGTTTTGAGGCCATGCAGTGTTGCAGAGAAAAAATGTCTCTTAGTGTGTATATCTTGTCTTATTCCAAGCAGACCGAGGTTTGAGAGAAGGCATCCCAGTGGAGTAGCCAGATCAGGCTTAGAATTTGCAGACCCTGTAGCTAACCCCGCTCCTTTTTGCAACGAACAGGGAGCACAGTGTCAGGACACGGCATCCCATGAGCCTCAGCTAGCCTACAGTGGCACAGTCCCACGATTCAGTTCTGGCCTGCAGGCAGGGGACAAACAAGCTAGGGGAACGTCTCTACCTCTGGGTTGCTGCCTACGGGACAGGAGACAGACAGACGAGGGGGATGTCTCCACTGCTTGCCTGTTGCCTTAAACTGGGCACCTAGTCTGGATGGGCATCCCCAAATCCAGGTCTAGGTGTAACAGGGGGTCAGCTGACATAGGCCTATGGCTTATAGGACAGCCTACCAAAACAGGGAGTTAGGAGAGGAGCCGGATAGCCAGAGGCGAGGGCCTCCTAGGAAGGACAGTCAGATTGATGACTTAACCCAGGAATTAAGGCCAATGGTGGTTGTGAGGCATCTGCAATGGAGAGGAGAGGTCCCAGGAATGGGAAGGCGGCCCCAGCACCAGGGAACACAGCCTTCCTGGGTTTGGCACCAAAATGAAAGGATTGGAGCAGTAAAGAAAAGGAAAGCCAGGTTAAGTTTCTCACAGGCAAGAAATTTATTGCGCCCCAGGCGAGGTTCGCCAACCCATGCAGGGGTCAGAGAAGTTGCGCCTGTTGAGGGATAAGGGCAAGATTTTATAGGGCAGGGTCTGGCCTTGGAGAGAGGTGGAGAATGAGAAGTCGAAGTTGCTTTTCAAAGAAGTTTTTCTCTCAGAACTGGTTGTTCTTTGAGGTGCTTATCATGGCCCTTGCAAACCGGGCAGAGCTGGCTCCCGGGATGCAGGTGGCAGCAGTTTCAAATTCCCCCCTCTACCCCATCTCTGCCACGGCCTCCACCTTACAGGATAGCTGTGCAGCTCCCCCACTCTCCTCCCAACCCCCCCTCCTGCCCCCCGCAACCCGAAGGCAGGTGAGCCAGCCTGCCACCATAGTCCAGTCTTTATGAGAGGTAAGCTACCGCAACTGCCATGGGCCAAGTGTCTGAGTGAGCACTCCCTTGGCTATTCCCCAGGCCTCTGTCACATAGAGGTGGAATGGCTTGCTGGTGTTGGGGAGGGCCAGCGCTAGGGCTGAGGTTAAGGCTTGCTTCAGGGCATCAAAAGCCTTTTGTTCAGTCCTTGTACCACTTAAGGGGCTATCCACCCCTGCTGTGCTAGAATACAAGGGCTTGGCAATTTCCTTGAAGGTGGGAATCCAAAGTGGACAGGAACCAATCACTCCCAAGAATTCCCTTACCTGCCTCTTTGTGGTAGGTTAAATGATTTTCAGGCTTTTCTGCTGTCCCGACATTGGGATTGCTTGCCTGATGGTAGACATCTGCATTTTTTTACATTGTTATATTCAGTTATGTTGTTTACTCTTGTGGGCCATGCAGTATTGAAATATTCTCCAAGAGAAGCAGAGGCAAGAGAGAGAACAGGAGAAAGAGGAAAGAGCGCCAGAGAGTCCAAAGTGAAGTCTTGCCAGGGTCTTGGAGGCCCCCTTGGCCTCCTAGCCTCCTGGCCTCCTGGCACCGCTGCCTGCTGTGGACCTGGCTTCTGCACTACACGTTAAAGTTCAACGAAAGCCTCAGAAAGCCATGGAGGGCTCCAGGACTCCTCCTTTATGCCGTCTGCTCCGATCATAGACAGCCTACTCTTTGCTCATCCTACCCCTACAATTGGTGTAAGTTGGCAGGATGATTTGATGCAGATGGGTGTGGAGCCCTCTGAAGAACTCAGGAAGGACTGAGGAGTAGCAGACTGTTAGCCTGTGACAACACTGGACATGCCATGGCAGCACAGGAGGTGACCAAAGTCCAGGAGCTGCGGGAAGGGAAAAAGACGCTGCAGGAGCACAGGAGGTGGACAAGGTCTGGGAGCTGCAGAACGAGACCTTGCATGGAGGAGGAGATGGCACGTGAGGACCCCAGCCCATGACCCCTGAGGCAGCTGAATTGTCAGGGAAGAAAGGACCACAATTTGGAGCTCACCAGCACTAAAGCAAGGAAGAGCAGATGGACTTGGACTGACAAATCTGCCAGAAGGCGGAGGAACTTTGGCAGGGTAATGTTGATACCAAAATTGCAGGTTTTCAGGCCTAGTCTCCCAGCTAGGAACTGATCCCAGGCTTCAGTGGCAGCGCTGAGTCCCAGCCACTAGACCACCATGGGCTGGTGTCTCACGAAGCACAATAGGAACTTTGCAGATGTTCAGGCAAGCAAACGAGAAGAGGCAGGTTTATTTAGAAAAAGAAACAGTTTATTGAGGAGAAAAGGAACAGAAATAAAGTGGGACTCCCAAGCCATGAAACCAGGTCAGGGAGGGGCAAGGAAACCGAAGTAGAGACATGTCTCAGGGAATATAGACTTTTTTTTCTCCTAATTATTCTAAAGCTCCACCAGTCTCTTTGTGATTGGTTAGTTCTTGGTGGTCTCACTCACTGCCTAAATGTCTCTGAGCCCAGAACTAAGTCTCTGTGTCCCAGCCCTTGTCTTTTGTTCTTCATTGTCCTCTATTTGGAATGTCTTGTCAACCCTAAGGTCATAAATTAAGTTCCTAATGTCATAAGTCCTGGGGTGTTTGATTAGTCTCTTTGGAATTTGTTGTCCCTACACTGTCCTTGAAGCCGCCTAATTATCCCTAACTTGCCCTAGGGTTCAATGATATGTTTTGGGGAGGGTGATATTGTTTGTAAACCCCAGGAGATGGGAATCTGGGGGTGGTCAGTGGGCCCCGGTGGCCAAAAGCAGCCCAGAGAGGCAGCAATCCTAGGACCACAGTCCAAAGAGGCAATGGCTAGACTAGAGGAAGGAGCAGGTATGAGAAGAGCCCAAGAGGCTGAGGGAGGAAGCCCTCGCCAAGTTCTCTGCAGCCAGGCTGACAGGATGTATCAAAAGCCAACTTAGAAAGGCAAAAGCTGGTGCTGAGATTGGGAAGCCCTGAGTGGCTGTTAAGCAGCCTAAGTATGCTACAGAAGGCAGTGAGTCTCTTAAAATCACCTGTGGGTGGTGCCCTATTCATTGTTAAGGGTGAGGAGCTGAGGAACTCATCCTTGGGGAACGGGTGGGGAACATGGCTGTGGAGGAGTCCACAGCCAAAGAGGGGACCCAAGAGAGGCCGCATGTGAAGTTTGTATCCATGGATCCCTGATCCATATGCTCAGAGTCCGCAGGGGTTTTGCAGGTCTTTTATTGGGGTTCACCAGGCATATGGCAGGCAGGGGTGCTGAGGGGCCGGGAGGCTGGCAGGCCTCCCAGCCCCCTGCAGGTCTTCACTCTGGGTTCTCTGGCCTTCTCTCGGCTTCTGCTTCTCTTGCTTCTTGCTTGGCTTCTGTTCATTGTCGGCTTCTTGGCTTCTGCTGGCATCCCCGTGATGCCGCCCTTAAAAGCACAGTCTCAGCTCAGGTGAATCCCATCTACCTAGGTCCACACCCTATTCCAGGTGACTGCCATCAGGCATGCATTCAGGACTGCAAGGATCCATCATCTATCCTGATGGTGGGAGGGCAGAAAAGCCTGACATTTTTCCTTACCCTACACCCTGAGTGCAGGGGTCTGTGTGTCGCATTGGTGGCTATGAAAGCCAAATGTTGGAGTGACCACAGACAGAAACCCTGAGGATTGGGCAATGTAGGGTAAGGTAAAAAATGTCAGGCTTTTCTGCCCTCCTGCCATCAGGATAGATGATGGATCCTTGAGGTCCTTAATGCATGCCTGATCGCAGACACCTGGAATAGGGTGTGGGCATAGGTAGATATGATTCACCTGGGCTAAGACTGGGCTTTTAAGGGTGGTGTCACGGGGACGCCAGCAGCAGCAGTAGAAGCCAAAAGAGAAGAAGCCCGAAGCAGAAGCAGAGAATGCCAGAGAGCCCAGATAGAGTGAAGACTTGCTGGGGGCTGGGAGGCCTACCAGCCTCCCAGCCCCCCAGCCAGCACCCCTGCCTGCCATATGCCTGGTGAACCCCAATAAAAGACCTGCAAAAAGCCACTGAGGACTCTGACTCCTCCTTTACCCAGTCTGCATGGGATCAGAAAACCTGCACCGTGTCAGTCCTGCCCTTACAATTGGCGTAGTCGGCAGGATGATCCATGCAGACAGGTATTGGAGCCCTCTAAAGACCTGGAGGGACTAAGGAGTAACAGTGTGTGCTTGTGACGACGCTGGAGGCGCCATGGCAGCACAGAAGGTGGATATGGTCTGGGAGCTGCAGGACGAGACATCGCATGGAGGAGACGCCTGAGAGGACCAGCCAATGACCCCTGAGGCAGCAAGAATCGTCGGGAAGAGAGGACCACAATTCAGCACTTGCCAGTGCTGATGGCAGGGAGAGGCCTAATGGACATGGACTGATGAACTTGGACTGACAATCCTGCCAGAAGGCAGAGGACCTTGCAGGTTGATATGTTTTGAAACCCTGGGGGTGGAACAGTTTTGTTTGTAAACCCCAGGAGATGGGAATCTGGGGGTGGCCAGTGGGCCTTGATGGCCAAAAGCAGCCTGTGTAAGCCCAGCAGGCAGGTGGAGGAGAAAAGCCAACTGAGAAGGCAAAAGCTGGTACTGATGCTAAGTTGAGAAGCCCTGAGTGGCTGTTAAGCAAGCCTGAGTATGCTGAAGGCTTGTGAGTCTCATAAAATCACCTGTGGGTGATGCCCTGCTCATTCTTGAGTGAGGGTGAGGAACTGAGGAACCCATCCTTGAGGGATGGGTGGGGAACGTGGCTTGGGGTGGAGCCCAAGCCAAATGTAGAGTTTGGATCCCCGACCCATGTGCTTGTGCAGTGGGTTGGCTTGAGTGCAGGGGTCTGCGAGTCGCATTGGTGGCTATGAAAGCCGAATGTTGGAGCGACTGCAGACAGAAACCCTGAGGGTTGGCTATTACCCCCAACAGAATAGAATCACCAATCCCAGAGCTAGTGCATCCTGGGGGTGGATGCTGTGTGTGGCTTGTAGCCGAGACTACAGCCAGAGAAGGCCAGGAAGCCCGACTGCTCCTGGTGTGTTATAGTAGATGCCTTGAGTGATTCCCCTCCCTCATATGAGCAGTGCCTTTGGCAGCAGATTTGGTGGCTCGTCTGCTGGTACTAATAATTGTCTTTTGCACTAGGTTGGGGCCCTGCCTGGACTTATTTGTGTTCTGTTGTATTTTGTTATATTGTGATGTATTTGCTTTTGTGGGTCATGGCTGCATTGTTTGTGTTTGCTAAGAAACAAAGTTGTGTATGTGTGGATTATATGGCAGAAAACCCTGAGGGGGTGGACTGTTGGGTAAGGTAAAAAATGTCAGGTTTTTCTGCCCTCCTGCCATCAGGATAGATGATGGATCCTTGAGGTCCTGAATGCACGCCTGATGGCAGACACCTGGAATAGGGTGTGGGCATAGGTAGATGTGATTCACTTGGGCTAAGACTGGGCTTTTAAGGGTGGCGTCACGGGGACACCAGCAGCAGCAGTAGAAGCCGAAAGAGAAGCCCGAAGCAGAAGCAGAGAACGCCAGAGAGCCCAGATAGAGTGAAGACTTGCTGGGGGCTGGGAGGCCTGCCAGCCTCCCAGCCCCCCAGCCAGCACCCCTGCCTGCCATATGCCTGGTGAACCCCAATAAAAGACCTGCAAAAAGCCACTGAGGACTCTGACTCCTCCTTTACCCAGTCTGCATGGGATCAGAAAACCTGTACCGTGTCAGTCCTGCCCTTACAGGCAATTACCCCCAAAGTACAGAATCGCCAATCCAAGAGTGAGTGCATCCTGGGGGTGGATGTGGTGTGTGGCTTGTGGCCGAGACTATAGCCTGAGAAGGCCCGGAAGCCTGATGGCTACTGGTGTGTGACAGCAGATGCTGTGAGGGGTTCCCCTCCCTCGCATGAGCAGTGCCTTTCTCAGGAGAAGTGGTGAATCAGCTGCTTGTGCCAATAATCATGTCTTTTGCCACTAGGTTGGTGCCCTGCCTGGACATATTTGTGTTCTGTTTTATTGCTTCATTGTAATGCATTCAGTTGTATTCTGTTTTCTTTTGTTGGCCATGGCTGCAGTGTTTTTGTTTGCTAAGGGAAAATTGTATGTAACTTATATGTAGACTGTATAGCAGAAAACCCTGAGGGGGTAGAATGTAGGGTAAATGATTTTCAGGCTTTTCTGCCCTCCCACCATTAGGATTGCCCTGCCTGATGGGGCACCTGCATTTTGTTGCATTGTTATTTTTCAGTTGTGTTGTTTACTCTTATGGGCCATGGATGCAGTATTGATATATTCGCCAAGAGAAGCAGAGGCAGGAGAGAGAACAGGAGAAAGAAAGAGGAAAGAGTACCAGAGAGCCCAGAGTGAAGACTTGCCAGGGGCTTGGAGGCCTCCTGGCCTCCTGGCCCCCTGGCACCCTTGTCTGCCATGTACCTGGTTGCTGCACTACATACAAAAGCTCAATAAAAGCCTGAGAAAGCTTGGGCCTCCCCTGGTGGCGCAGGCGGTTGAGTGCAGCGCTGTGAAGCTGTCCGCAGTCTCTGCAGTGCCGGTTCTATCTCCGCAGACCAGCAAGGGTCCCACATGGCGCTGCAGACCTCTCCTGTTGCGCCTGCTGCTCCCTTCAGCAGTGTATTTCATCAGTCTGCCTGTTCTGTTCCCCGTTCTGTCTCTGGTGAATCCTCTCACCCTCCTGCACATCTGGCCTGTACCCCAGTTCTTGTATAAATAAATCTTGAAAAAACTTTAAAAAATTAAAAAAAAAAAGAAAAGAAAACCTCAAGAATGAGAATAAATTTAAAAAATGTTAAAAAAAAAAAAAAAAAGCCTGAGAAAGCCACTGAGGGTTCCAGGACCCTCCTTTATACCATCTGCTCCAATCATAGACAACCTGCTCTATGCCCTTCCTGCCACTACAGTAAGGGATTTGCACAATAGCAGCCACTCTCCTTGCGGACAGATTCCGCATTCCTCCCTTAAAGCATAACCCAAATAAGTTGCCTAGGTGGTGCACAATTGGGCCTTCTTGGCAGAGACCTGGTATCCCATTTTGTCCCGTGCCAGTAAAAGGTCACTTGTTGCCTTTTTGCAAGTCTCTAAATCTTTAGAGGCTAGAAGGAGGTCATTTACATATTGTAGTAAAGCCGTTACAGGGCAACCCTGATATAAAATGGGTTGCCTGACTGTGGGTCCTCACCCGCACACTTAAAGGGGACTTAAACTGCACAAAAGGCTAATCAAAGGTTTATTTACAAGGGAAGGTGGAAATGAGGAATTGAAGAAGTCAGGGAGAAAGAGAGGGAGATAAATTCTTAAATGTGTCCCACCCGTTCTGCTGACCTGTAATCCCAAATGACCCGCTGTGACCAAGCGCTGCCTGGCAAAGAGAGAGAGAGAGCCCCACTCACATGCCTGGTTATAAACACAAACAGAGAAAATGACTGCTTAACTCTGCCCTTAGGTCCTCAAGTTCCCTTTGGGGATCATGGGACTTGTAGTTCTCAGTGTCTTGATGGAGTGGGGGTGGTGTTCACAAAGTCTGTATGGAGTTTGCTCAGGACATTCTTTCCCCCTAACATTTCCCCCCTTTCACTTTTTGCCACCACTTGCATGATGATGAAGATCAAATGTATGGATGCTGGGGTGCAGCCTCAGATCAAAATTTTTCAGGATTCCAGTTTGAAACAAAACCAGTCTCTCCAGGTATTGTCCATTGTGGAAAACAAAAGTTCTCTATTTCTGGAAAATAGTTCATCAGTCCAAGCAAAAAAACAAAACAAAACATCTGGAAGCATTAGCTAAAACAAGACAGCAAACATAGCAAAATCACAAGAAAAAAATCTTAAAATTGGTCCAACTTATCTAAAAACACGTTTTCTCCACCTTGATCCCAAATTGTTTCAATAGCATAGCAAAAAATTGGCAAACTAAATCAATTTTTAAACCATATTATCTATTTTTGCATAAAATCACAGGGCAGAATAGCTAAACAGCAATTTTAGCTGGCTTTGTTGGAATACTCCAGATAGGATCAGAGCACACTCTTGACATCTGGTCCATGTAGGCTTCAAGAACAAAGTTGGTCTTGCCACATTCCACCTGGGCCTTCCTCTTCTTGAGGATACCAGGACTTTCTCTTTTTCTGGGTTGTCCAGTCCTGCCCATGGAGGCAGCTTCCTCACTTTCTTTGGCGGTCTCTGGAACCCTACAAACAAAGCAGCAGGTTCTCCTCTTCTTGGTTCAGCTCTATTTCAACTTCCTGGAAGAACTCCTTTCAAAGCCACACAATGAAACTCATTTCCAATTTTTTAGTTTAAGCAGACAAAATCCCTATGGAAGTTATGAGAAACAGACTCTGAGATGAATAGCAAAAATATTACTATCACTATTTTATGCTGCATTGGTATCAAGGGGAGAGAAAATGCAAACACAAGTTAGCTTACTGAAAAAAAAAAAATGCAACATTGCTGCAGGTCCTGGTCAGTCCAAAAAAAAAAAAAAAAAAAAACTTTCTTTGAATCAATCACAAGATGCAACAACAAAAAAAATATACCAACATTTTGTCAAACAAAACTTAGTAAAAAATCAGGTGTGTCTCTACTGCAGGGGAGGAGGGGGGAGAGGGATCAGAAGGATCGAGAGAGGAGCACAGGGGACTGTGGTGATGGTGCACGGGTGCCTTGGGGAAGGAAATTCTATGGGGACTCAATCTGAGGGGGTGGGGGAAAGCAAATATTGTCTAAAAATTTTAACAAATATTATGAATGTTAAAATAAAAAAATAATTAAAAAAAAAGAAACTGAAAAAAAATCAGGTGTGTCTCTACAGGTCTATTCAGTCCTTTGTAGGAAATTTTTACCATCAAAAGTTCCATCAACAGGAATCTGTTGAGGTCTTTCACGCTATTTTCTCCAGAAACAATTCCTGTAATACACAATATTGCAAGGCTACACTCAATTTACATTTTACATACATAGCAGGTACTGAGAGGTTGTATACATGTTTTAGAAAACCAATGTTAACATTTCTGTACAATGCAAAGTTTTACCATTTTCCCAACTGACAATGCTTCCCCTCTAGTTTTACTTTACTAGGCAAGCCAAAGAGGACAAATTCATCTAATGTCTTTTCCAGGAGGAAAAGGAGAAATTTTGTGGGGTGTCTCAAGAGCTCTACTGAGATTCCACAAAATTTCCCTCTAGCATCCAAATGACAGGCTACCAAATTTTTATTTGAATTTAGATTTCTGGGAAGATTTGCCATAAAAGAAAAGAACAGCAACAACAATATTCAATAAATGAAGGCACCGGCTTGGTTCAGTAGTACAATGTTGACAATCAAGCCATAACCTTTAGTTTTTTTCCCTCATAACTGGAGACTCTTTTGTTTTTTATTTTGCTCAATGTCTATTGACACCATGTATACCAATTTGTCAACTTCTAGAGGCCAAGACAAGGACACAAGGAAAGGACATACAGACATACAACTATAGACATACAATATAGAGAGCTCTTAATTATCATCTATCGTGCATGAGATATTATATACAACTGCAGTTTCACTCATAGGCCAAAATAACAAAACAAATGGGACAAAGATTTCAAAGTGAAAAAAAAAAAAAAGTTAAAAGGAAATACCAAAATCAAGATTGAAAGCCTTTCTGTGTGAAAAAAAAAAAAAAATACTGCCAGCATATGCATGATTCTAGATGTTATTTTATGTCTTCTAAACTTTGAAAGGAAGAAGATTGGTTAAAGCATGTTAGTTATCTCAGGATTTCTTCAGAAAAGTGAATCCTTGGGCATTTTGCTACAATAGTTGGAAAATAAGTCAGTAACATTTAAGTTTTTGTCTTTTTCTTAAATAAATATTTCAGGTCCTCGATGGGCTCACATGATCAATGGGATTTTGTCTTTGGGTCAGTTCTTTCTGGGGGCTTTCTTAACTCTGGAATGATGTACCCAGGGTTTTATGCCTGCAAGTTTTAAAGAAGTATTGTGCTCAGCAAAACATCATAGGGATCAGTCCATTTTTCTGACATCTGGTTTTGGGCATCCCCATTCTGCCAAGTCTTGAGTAAGACTGATCTCCAAGTCTGAAGGGACGTAATGGTTGATCAGGAGGCATAGAGATCCTTTAGGTTGCAAAGTTGTAGATCACTGCCAGAACCTCCTGGATATGTTTCACATATTGTGCAATCCTGCAGTCTTGTGCTATTTCTGGAGTGCCTTTCAGAACTGAGGCCTGGAAGGGTCTTCTGAACACAATTTCAAAGGGGCTTAATTGTAGCCCACTTCTAGGTGCCACTCTTATCTGGAGGAGGGCAAGGGATAGTACCTGGTCCCAACGCAGTTGTGTTTCTTGGCACAGTTTTGCCAAGATCTTCTTTAAGGTGTGGTTAATTTTTCCAGTTTGTCCAGAAGACTGTGGTCTCCATGCAGCATGCAATTTCCAGTTGATCTACAACTCATTGCTGACTGCATGAGTAATGTCAGAGACAAAGGCAAGCCCACTATCACTCCACATGGAGTCGGGCAACCCAAAGCGAGGGATTATCTCCTTCAGCAGCTCTTTTGCAACCTCAGAAGCTTTTTCTGTCTTAGTGGGAAATGCTTCCACCCATCCTGAGAACGTGTCCACAAAAACCAGTAGGTGTTTGATATTGCCTGTTGTTCTAGGCATTGGCATAAAGTCTACCTGCCAGTCCTCAAAAGGGCACTTGCCAGTCCTCAAAAGGGATGTTGAACCCCGATGACTTTAGGGTATGAGTCAGTCTTGGGGTTATTTCTGGCACATAGTTGACAACCTCAAGTGATCTGTTGTGCTATTTTATGTAAATATTGGCCCTCCAAATATGGGCACACTCTTTGTAACATGGCATCTCTCCCATAGTGAGATCCTTCGTGCAGAAGTTTTATTCTTTAATTTTTGTTTATTTTTTATTTTATATATTTTGTACATCATTTTTCATTTTTGTACATTTTTTACATCACTTTGCATTTTGCATTTTCATATTGGTTATCACCCCCATAAAATTTCCACCATCCTTGCTTTGATCGTACTCCCTTCCCCCCTGTAGTGTGTCTCTGGTTTATAGTTGCCTGTAGATTTTGATTTTTACTTTATTATAATTAGTCTTCTTCATGATCCCTTATTTAGGTTTTTAAATTCCTGTTATGAGTGAGACCATCTGGTATTTTTTTTTTCTTTCTGGCTTATTTCACTGAGTATGATCCCTTCCAGCTCCATCCATATTGCTGCAAATGTCATGAGTTTATTTTTTTATTGCTGGGTAATATTCCACTGTGTATATGTACAACATCTTCTTGCTCCAATCATCTATTTTTGGGTATTTGGGTTGTTTCCATGGCTTAGCTATTGCAAATAGTGCAGCAATAAACATAGGGGTGCAGGTCCCCTTTTGAATTAATGTTCTTGTGTCCTTTGGGTAAATACCTTGGAGAGGAATTGTTGGATCATATTGTAGTTCCATTTTTAGGAGACTGCGGAATCTCCACACAGCTCTCCGTAGTGGTTGGACCAGTTTTCACTGCCACCAGCAGTGTAAAAGAGTTCCTTTTTCTCCACATCCTTGCCAACATTTGTTTTTGTTAGTTTTTTTTAATACGTGTCATTCTCACTGGTATGAGATGGTATCTCACTGTAGTTTTGATTTGCTTTCCCTGATTACAAATGATGTTGAAAAATTTTTCATATGTCTGTTCACCATTTGCATTTCCTCTTTGGATAAGTTTCTTTTTAGCTCTTCTGCCCATTTTTTGACTGGATTATTGACTTTGCTTTTGTTGAGTCTTGTCAGCTCTTTGTAGATTTTTGTGATCAGTCCTTTATCATTACTGCTATTTGCAAAATTTTTCTCCCAATAGGTGGGGTCTCTCTTTGTTTTGGTTACTGTCTCTTTTGCTGTACAGAAGCTCTTTAATTTGATGTTTATCTTTTTCTTCACTATCACTGCTTTGGGTGATGTTTCTTTAAACATGTTACTGAGGTGTATGTCAAGTAGTGTTTCACCTACATTTCCTTCTGTATGTTTTATAGTTTCAAGTCTTATGTTTAGTTCTTTAATCCATTTTGAGCTGGTTTTGTGCATGGTGTGAGGTAGTAGCAAAGCTTCATTCTTTTGCATGTAGCGACCCAGTTTCCCCAGCACCATTTACTGAACAAACTTTCTTTGCTCCATTGTGTATTCTTTGTTCATTTGTCAAAGATTAGTTGAACGTATATCTGTGGGCTTATTTCTGGATTTTCTATTCAGTTCCATTGGTCTGTGTGTCTCTTCTCTTTCCAGTACCATGCAGTTTGGATTATTATTGCTTTGTAGTATAGTTTGAAGACTGGGAGTGGGATGCCTTCATTCCCTTTTTTTCTCAAAAGATTTGGCTATTTAAGGTTTTTGGTGACTCCATAAGAATTTCATCAATTTTTGTTCAATTTCTTTGAAGAATGTCATTGAAATTTTTATTGAAATAGCATTGAATCTGTAAACTGCTGTTGGTAGGATGGCCATTTTGATAATGTTAATTCTTCCAATCCATGAGCGGGGATGTCTTTCCTTTTCTTTTTATCTTTTATTTATTTTAACAGTGCTTTATAGTTTTCTTTGTATAGGTCCTTTACCTCTTTGTTTGGTTTATTCCCAAGTATTTGATTTATTTTGTTTCAATAATAAAAGGCATGGTTTCCTAATTTATTCTTCTACAGATTTATTGTTTGTGTATAGAAAGGTTACTGATTTTTGGTGTTGATTTTATATCCTGCTACTTTACTAAACTAGTTGATTAGTTTGATTAGTTTTTCTGTGGAGTTTTGGGGGTTCTTTATGTATATTATCATATCATCTGCAAATAGTGGTAGTTTGACTTCTTCCTTCCCAATTTGGATTCCTTGTAGTCTTTCAATTGTCTTATTGCTCTGGCTAGGACCTCCACTATTATTGAAAAGCAGTGGTGAGAGTGAGTGGACATCCTTGTCTTCTTCCAGATCTTGATGGGAATGCTTTCATCTTTTCACCATTGAGAATGATATTGGCTATGGGCTTGTCATATATGGCCTTGTATCCTGTGAATTTCAAGGGCCTTTATCATAAATGGGTGTTTACTTTGTTGAAAGCCTTCTCAGCATCTATTGATATTATCATATGTTTTTTTTATTTATTTTTGTTGATGTGTTGGATTACATTGATTGATTTTCAGATGTTGATCCATCCTTGTGTCCCCAGAATAAATCCTACTTGGTCATGGTGAATTATCTTATGGATACATTTTTTAAATTCTGTTAGCTTTAATTTTATTGAGGATTTTTGCATCAGTTTTCATTAGAGAGACTGGCCTGTAGTTTTCCTTTGTTGTGTTGTCCTTGTTTGGTTTTGGTATTAGTGTAATATTGGTTCATAGAATGCATTTGGTATTATCCCTTCTTTCTCAATTTTTTGAAAGAGTTTGTGAAGGGTAGGCACTAGATCTTTTCCAATATTTGGTAGAATTCATTTGTAAATCCATCTGGTCCTGGGCTTTTGTTTTGAGGGAGGGTTTTGATTACCATTTCAATATCACTGATTGTAATTGGTCTCTTTTTGTGTTCTAGATCTTCTTTATCTAGCTTTGGGTGATTATAAAGTTGTAGGAATTTGTCCATCTCTTCTAGACTGTTGAACTTGTTTTCCTATACTGTTATTTTCTATCAGAGAAGATGGTTGGTATGATTTAAATCTTGGTGTATCCATTGATGTTTGTCTTGTGTCCCAGTATGTGATTGATCCTGGAGAATGATCTGTGTGCACTTGAGAAAAATGTGTACTTAGATTTTTTTGGGTGTAGTGTTCTCTATATATCTGTTAAGCCCATGAGGTCTAGGTCCTTATTTAGAGCTTCAGTGTCCTTATTTATTTTTTGTCTTGTTGGTCTATCCATTGTTGATAGTGGTGTGTTGAAATCTCCTACTACAATTGTATTTTCTCTGATGTCTTTTTTCGGAGATGATAATAGTTGTTTGATATATTTTGGTGCTCCTTCATTTTGTGAGTATATGTTAATGAGTGTAATGTCTTCTTTGTGTACTGTCCCCTTGATCATAATGTAGTGACTGTCTGGGTCTCTTTTTACATTTTTGAGTTTGAAATCTGTTTTATCTTATATAAGTATAGCTGTTACTGCCTTATTTTTTGGTCCATTTGCTTGTAGAATTGTATTCCATCCTTTTATTTTCAGTCTATGGCTATCTTTTGTAGTTAAATGTGTTTCCTGGAGACATCAAAAGGTTGGGTTTTGTTTCCTAAACCAGCCTGCGACTCTGTGTCTTTTTGTTGAAGAGTTTAGTCTGTTTACATTTAGAGTTAATATTGATATGTTAGCATTTGTATTTGCCATTTCGCTTGTCTTTTTGGTGGTGTTATTTTTTGTCTTGTTTTGTTCTTCTTCATCCCTCTGTTGGTTCCATCTTTACGATTCCTTGTAGTATTTTTTTGGAGTAGGGGTTTAGTTGCAGTGAAATTCTGTAGTTTCTGTTGTCTGGGAAGATTCTTATTCTTTCTTCATAGAGGAAGGGAAGCTTTGCAGGATAAAGTATTCTTGGTTGGCATATGTTATCTTGGAGTTGACTATGTCTCTGCACTCTCTCCTTGCCCGTAGTGTTTCTTTGGAGAAGTCTGATGTCAGCCTGATTGGTTTTCCTTTGTATGTTATCTGTTTCTTCCCTCTTGTCAGCTTCATTATTTTTTCCTTGGATTCTTATGAGCTTTACTATTATGTGTCTTGCTGTGTTTTTCCCTTCATCATGGAAGTTTGGTGTTTTTCTTGTTTCTTGTATGTCTATTTTCCGCTCCTGCTTCATGCTTGGGAAGTTCTCTTCAATTTTCTCCTTCAATATTTTCTCTGTTCCTATGTCTCTCTCCTCTCCTTCTGGAATTCCTATAACTTTTATATTTCCTTTCCACATGGAGTCAGATAGTTCCCTAAGTCTTTCTTCATTCTTTTTCCTTTTTATTTCTCTTTCCTATTCTGTTTTGTTTCTTTTCATTTCTGTGTCCTAGAGAGTACTTATTCATTCTTCCATTTCATCTATTCTGCTATCACCGCTTTTCCCAGAGTTCTTTAGCTCCTCCATTAATCCTTTGATCCCCTGCATTTCTTTCACTTCCCTCTTTCAGGACTCAATTTCATTCTTCTGATCTTTGATTATTTTTCCCATATCATTTTCAACTTCTTTCAGTTTTTTAATCACGACAATTTTAAATTCTCTATCTGGAAGTCTCAGAAGTTCTTCTAAGTCACTGTTTTTGCAATCTGGTGGTTGGTTTTCTTTTTGTGGTATGTCTTTTCCCTGAGGAATTGCTTGGTTGCTTGTAATTTTTCTTTTCCCTGCTGCTTACTTTCTAATTTGTCCTATGTGTTGGGACACTGTGTCACTGGTACTGGCTGGCATGCCTTTGGTGTACTCCTTCTGGGATGTCGGAATCTGTGGGGGACCTAGCTGCCCCAGCCAGATAAGAGCTGGCAAGAAGTTAAGAAAAGGGCCTCACACCATGGGGTCAAAGACTTCCAAAGGACCTCACACCATGGGGAGATTTCCAAAGATCCTCACACCACCGTGGGGCTGAAGATTCCCTGCTGCAGGGGGCCTTGATGCCCCAGCCAGATAAGACTCTGGCAAGCAGCAAAGGTAAAGGGCCTCACACCATGGGGCTGTTAGGAGTTGGCACCTCAACTCTGTCCAGGGTTCCCAAAGACTACACGGAGCCAGAGATGCAAAAGCAAAAAGGCTTTATTGCTAGCTTAAGCTAGGGCCTAACTCTGCCTGGAGTACTGACACAGCAGTCTTATCAGGTTAAGAGAGGGACCCCCCTCCCAGAGCAACCAGCTGTTTTGTACTTTGTTGACAGGATGCGGGGACTTTTCACACCTGGGGCAGGGTCCACCCTGATTGGATAGCTCTCATGGTGCCAGCTAGGTTTCCTTTACCCTTGTCTTGTGGTTTTTACCCCATTCTTGTGGTTTTTTGCCCCAAAATAAAACTAGGGCATATCTGTGCCCTTCAAAATATCTGTTTTCCTTAAAATGGCTGCTGTCTTGCTATGCCTAATTCTTTAATATCTTACAATCCCCCCTTTTTCTTGTAACTGTGAGAGGAGGCTAATCTTAGCCTCACAGTTGGTCTTCTATTTGCAGGTATTGGCTGCGTAAGACCAGCATTTGCACTGCATTAAGTCGTTTGCGGATAAAAGCAAGCAAGCTGATTGAGTATACAAGGGCCAAATGTGAGCATTAGCATGAGCAACACTAAGGGTTTGACAAAGTTGAAATATTGCCATTCTTATACAAAACATTAACTTTTTCTGAGTCCTCTTAGACCATGACCTCTGAAAATCAGATGCTATTTAGTCGGCAAGAGGTATTATTTTTAGTTATAAATGAGAATTACTCTCTTCAAACAAGGGATTTCTTTTAGTTAGCCAGTCACAGAGTTATTTATCTGGTCACTAAACACTAGCTATTGAAGAAAAACAGGCTGCTGCCCATCAGTCTTAATGCTAACCCCTTTTTTTTCTCTTGTATAAATGAGTCTCCTGCCCTAATTAAACCACTCTTTGCTATTACCTGAAGGAAATTAAGGCCAGCATTAACACATTTCTTTAGTTGTCTTTATTTTTGAAGCCTTTTTAAACTCTTTAGGGGTCCCCTCCTGCACTGTCCTTAAAACTGCCTAATTACCCTAACTTGTCCTATGTTTTATTTTTCCCCTTTTGCGAATGGAGCCCCTAACTGCAGTCAGGGAAAGGGGCGTTGTTCTGATCAGTAACTGCTTCCTGCTGAAAGTGGGCAATGAGGGGAAAGAGTCAGGGCTCTACCGTAGGGCGATGATTTAAGGGACCTCGAAAGGACAGTGGAGGCTTTATAATTTGTTAGTCTCCAGCAAGAAATGACCTCGATGAGAGCATTGAGGATGTAAGGCCCAAGCAAAAGAAAAACAAAAACAAAGGTTTTTAGTTCAAGAGTGATGAGGTTCAAGAGTAAGGAGGTTACAAATTTTTTAACTTTAGCCATTAACATGTCTAGGGCTTTAGGGTTTTATACATACTTAATTTTACTGTAGTTATTAAAATGTGGCCCTCTAAATGTTAGTACATAAAATGTTGAGTTTAAACATAATAAGGTAATCCTCCAAGATGAAGACTCAGGACATCAAAACTTTGATTATTATTGCACCTTTTTTTTTTATAGAGAAATGGAAATTTTACATTATAATTTTTTTTAAACATGAACAGACAAGTTGCAAGATCACAGACTCACCGATACCAACCAAAATTTACAATGAACAGTTTTTGTGAACCAATGCTCAACATTAATGCACGACGAGACCTGGCCAACCATGATCATGTAAACAAAAATTTTTTACAATTATTATTTTTTTTGGTAGCAGCAGCTAGAGGAAGTTAGGAAAACAAAACTGAAAATGTGCAAACAAATAGTCTCATAGTGAGCAAGGTAGCAGTGCTGTAAAGTGTCCTGGCTCAGGCTGGCCATTTGTACTAGTAAGGGGGACAATCAACCAGTAGGTCAATCCAAAGAATTGGAGTAAGGCAGAGCAAGTGGCCCCTTATTTACCAAAAAGGTGATCTTTTTGTCTGCCACTTTTAGGGTCACCCGAGGCTTATCCATATAAACAGTAAACAGGGGATCCTGTCTCACCTCTGGGCTTCTTTAGAGAAGGTCTTCTCTTGCACCGAGTTCTTAATTAGAGGCAGCTGACCTTCAAGCCTGTCCTCCCATCTGGCCTGTGGTTTGGGCTGGCCTCCTCCCTCTCTGGAGAGTAGGACAGTCCCTCTTTTCAGTGCCCTGTGCGATGGCACTGAAGGCATGGCCCTGGGGACAGCTTCTTGCAGCTGAGGTGTCCTGGTTGCTGGCAGTAGAAGCAAGCTGGCAGCCCATTGAGAGGTTGAGGTCCCGAATGCACCTAGGGCGCATGGGGCTTTGGGTGAGTCTGAGGTGGCAGAGTACTGTGATGGCAACTACAATTTATTGGGCCTCTTTTTTTTTTTTTAATAATTATTATTTAGCTTTACATTGTTTTAGTTCTGTCTCACTGAGACCAAGCACATTTTTATAACAAAAGATCTTTTTTTTTTAGAACCATGTATGGAGAGGACAGGAGAAGAGGAAGAATAAGATCTTCCTTTACAGTTTGCCTGTTTTCAGACTCTTACCAGAAATTAATTAGTCTTAATAAGAAACTAAACTTTTACAGATCCAATAAGCAATTTAGAAGTTTTTACTTAATCAAAAAAATTACCTTTTATGGCTCATTAGCAAGTCCAAAGCAACTCAGCAGTTTTTTCCTTAAACAATTTAAACTTTAAAATCAGAAAAACACAGGGAAGTAGAACTTTTTCCTAAAATGAACCAAAATAGTTTTTCAAGGTGGACAAAGGGAGAATCCAATTCCCCCACAGCTGGAAGGCAGCAGAGACATACCAATGATCCCAACACTGGAGAAGAAAGTCCAAGAAGCTGCTTCCTGAGACCAGAGGCAGTCCCCCAACAGCCAGCTGTAGTGGGTCCCTTGTTTTTTAGTCCCCAGCATTTTACTTTTTGCCTTGACTGGGACCAAAGACAGTGGGGTAGACATTGCCTGACCCATGATTACGAACACAAATGCAACAAGGACAACAGACACCAGGAAACACGGACAAAAGACTACAGACAACAAAAACAGGCTTGTGAGCTTACCAGAGAGGGCAGTGATCGTTTCCCAAATTTGCCTCCACATCCCCACCTGTGCCTCAGGACGGGTTCTGGAAAAACCTTCGGAATTAGGCGTCAATGTACTGGTTCTGGAAAAACCATCGGAACCGGCTCCGGAAGAACTGTTGGAGCCTGACGGCCTCGTACGTCCAAGATTTCCAGAAAAAACGTCAGAACTGGGCCTCATATGCCCCAGAAAAATCTGAATTTCTCTGGGCATCAGCCGCCGCGGGTTTGAGACGTCTCTCCAAACCCCGTGCCCCTGGTCATCTGGCACGTCCACCCGACCCAGGAAGCCCATATACCAGGAATCAGTTGTCCTCCTCTGGCCTAAGCCTTTCTCTGGCCACCTCGTGTAGTAATTGGGGATCCCGGACAAGCCCCCAAAATGTTAGGAGTTGGCGCCTCAACTCTGTCCAGGGTTCCCAAAGACTACACGGAGCCAGAGATGCAAAAGCAAAAAGGCTTTATTGCTAGCTTAAGCTAGGGCCCAACTCTGCCTGGAGTACTGACACAGCAGGCTCATCAGGTTGAGAGAGGGACCCCCTCCCAGAGCAACCAGCTGTTTTGTACTTTGTTGACAGGATGCGGGGACTTTTCACACCTGGGGCAGGGTCCACCCTGATTGGATAGCTCTCATGGTGCCAGCTAGGTTTCCTTTACCCTTGTCTTGTGGTTTTTACCCCAGTCTTGTAGTTTTTTGCCCCGAAACAAAACTAGGGCATATCTGTGCCCTTCAAAATATCTGTTTTCCTTAAAATGGCTGCTGTCTTGCTATGCCTAATTCTTTAATATCTTACAGGGCTGAAGCTAAAGAGCCTCACACCGTGGGGCTGAAGGTTCCTTGTGCCTCACACCGTGGGGCTGAAGATTTAACATCCCTTCATTTTTTGTTCTTGGTCATAAAAAGAGAAAAAAATTATCAGAAAAGTACATTAGGCGATAAATTATATGTATCAGTAGATTGCAAGCAACTGGCACGGAAAATTACCTGCTTAGATATTAGTTATTAAACAATTTGGCCCACTTGACAATGGGAGATGATTTATTGCACATATCTGACAAACCAGCACAACTATTATAGCAAGTCCTTCTTTTGCTTTTTTAGAAGTTTCCTTTTATTTAGAAGTTTCTTAGGAAAGTTGTTAAATGAAGTTAACTGTGTTAAGAAGTTTGTAGGTAGAAAAAGTTCTGATAGCTGAGTAGCAGCTGGTCTCCAGCTGAAGGCCATATGAAAAGAATAGTCTTTTGATGCTGAGGTTTTAGCTGATAGGGATGTACTGGAGGCTATCCACTGTCTTAGGTAATTGTCTAGCTGAAATAATAAGTTTTAGTGTTAGGCTTGGTTTTTTATCTATTAACCTTGAAGGCTACCGTCTAGCTGGGACCTGTAGGAGCAAGTAGCCATGGGAATAAAATACACTAATTGTTTCTGCTTCACACATGACAATGCATTTTTTTTTTCTGCTTACTAAAATGAATAAATAAAGACCTGCTGAGTCTCTTGGCAGAAGATTTTTGCACCCCATCCTGTGTCTGTGTCTCCTCGTTACCTTATCCCCTTCCCCTCAGCCTTTAAGTTTCAGCCCCTTACAGGTTGCCTAGGCCATCTCATCCTTTCGGGAACCCCTGACACGACATTTTGCGGGAGGCTGGTCCCCGGCACTCTCCCAGGATCTAGGGTCTCCTGCATTGACTGGGGACCCCATCCTCTGTCTACACAGCCTGCTGTGCAGCCTCTTCATGGCCCTGCTGCTATCACCATGTGACTGTCTCTGAGCACAGGTGTGGGGTTACGGCTGTTATGGCTCATG
Source organism: Talpa europaea (assembly GCF_964194135.1). Lineage (NCBI taxonomy): Eukaryota > Metazoa > Chordata > Mammalia > Eulipotyphla > Talpidae > Talpa > Talpa europaea. Next base: position 99,952,311 of record NC_140068.1, on the reverse strand, counting down.
TGATTGGCTCCACCTGACGATCCACAGGAACATCCCTGTTTCCAGTTCCCACATCTGTCCCGCCTGCATGTTTCTCTTTCCTCTGTTAAGGACACATGTTTACAGGGTCATGAGATTAGGGCATGGACATCTCTGGAGCCATTAATTTATTTAGAGAAGTTTTTCTTGGAAGCTTCTTTCTCTGATCTATTCGTGGAGGAATCAGATGAGTCCATCTAATATTTGTGTCTTCTCTACACAGATGTTTTGTTCCCACAGTCTATGTTAATGTGGAGAGTTGTCACTAGTGCTTGATCCTCTCAGTGTGTCCATGTCCCTACTCTGTACATTTCTCTCCTCCTAGAACCCTCTCCACCTCCTCCTGGGTGGGCAGGACCATCTGCTGAGTGTCCTGAGTCTCCTCACTCATGTCATAGTCGCCCCCACGTGCAGCTCAGTCACTTTGTGTCATTCTCTTTCTCTTTGTCTCTCTCCCCTAGTTTGACAAACAGATTTATTCACAATCAGAGGAGAAAGCTCTGCCCACCAGCCCCAACGTCTCCAGGCTTCCATAGGCCTTTGCTGTCCCAGGAGGCAGGAGCTTTGGGCTGCACACAGGCCTGGGCTGGTTGTAGCTCTAAGCCCCATGGCTCAGAGAGAAGCAGCATGTCCAGGTCTGTTAGTTCTTCATAAGCACATGCAGTCCTGGGTGTTTGATCTCCATAGAAACTGTTCAAGAAATCCTAGTTTCCAAGATGGGCCTGGGGCTGGTGACTTGAAAAGTATAAGTTGATGGTTGTATCTGGGTAAAGGCATTTCTGTTCAGTTGGTGTGCAGCCTATACCCCTGAGTATTAAGCTCTATGACTTAAATTATGGGAAATTTGCAGCATAAAAACTGTGTGTGTGTGTGTGTGTGTGTGTGTGTGTGAATCTAAAAGTTAAATGCATCAACTAAATGTTTCCAAATATTTTCCCTTGTGAGCTCTGTATCACTGTCTTGTAGAAAACTGGGCATGGGCCCTGATGTGTCAGTATCTAGAGTCCCTCACATGACATGTGTGTCTCTTGCAGATTGGCGGAAGGAGCAGTTCTGGGCCTGTGAGTGACTCTGTTTTCTCTGGGGCTGCTCAGCTTCTGGCCTTTCCTTCTGTTTTCTGTGTGGGCACAGACTCTGCACCCTCTGTGGGGGTGGGGTGGGTGCAGCTGTGATGTCACACAGCTGGGGTGGGGGGGTGACTGGTCATGGATGCTGAAAGAGCTCCTTAGTCCTTGGGGTCCAGATGGGTCCCCAGAGGTCCTGTGACATATTTGAGCTGTGGGCTGGGGTCACCAGGCTCTCATTTCAGGGAACATATCCCTCTCCCCATAAAGCTGAGTATCTGGGGTGAGGAGGTGTGTGCCATGTCATGTCAGGCTGGCACATGGGTTCTCTCTCTGCAGGGCCTGTCACTCTGGATCCAGGTTCTTGCTATTGTGGAATTATCCTCTCTCATGACAAGAAGAGTCTGGCCTGTTGTCACAATGGAATAGAAGGAGGATACAGTGTTTGGGATGTTGAGGGCATCACATTAGGGCACTGCTACTGTGAAGTAGAGGTCAGAAGTGGAGACAGAACTGAGTGGGCACTGGGGAGTCTGAAGGAAAGATGAGAAATAAAGGTACTTTTTTCCATCCCTACTGATAGGGAAATGGGTTTTTGGCCGGCACAATAACGTTTTCCAAGCCTTTACTGACCTTGTACTCCCCTACCCCTTAGGCAGTTTCCCCACAGGGTGGGGGCTTTCCTGGACTATGATCACAGGGACGTCTCCTTCTATGACGTCTCCTTCTATGACTGATGGCTCCCACATCTTCTCCTTCCCTCCTGAGTCCCTCTCTGGGACTCTCTTTCCATATTTTGTCTGCTATTTTGGAGACGTGTCCATGACCCTCTGCCCCCTGGAGGCTGGGCCCCAGAAGCCCTCTGTGCCTGAACAACCCTCCTTCTCTGGGGGATCCTGTGAGTCCCCCAGGGGAGGGGATCCCCTCAGGCTCTGGTGTGGATGAGGCTCCCCCAGGGCCTGAAGCCCCCCTCCTCACCTGCACCCCTGAGACCGTGTCCCCATGAGGCCCCTCCCTGCCCAGCCCTGCCCTGGGCTCTTCTTGGGGCTGCAGGTTCCCTGTGGACAAACTTGTGAGTGAGTCCCGGATGCTGGAGTCTCGTCCTCCTGCTCTGGGTGCAGATTCCTGGGCCGTGGCTGAGAGAACAATCAGGTCAGGCCTTGTGCTGAGACATAACTTTGAACCCGTCTAGGGTTGGGTGAATTTTTCCATGGGAAGAATTTATTTGGTAAAGAAAATATTTACTAGGGATTTTATGCTGTTAGGACAAGAAAGGGGATGAGCTCTGAGTGATTCTCCTAAATTAATTGGGGTTTAATTTATCCAACTTGACTTTGTTTGGAGGAGCCTAGAGCCTGAGGGAGGGTCCCCAGATCTATTTTTAGGGGTCTAGACTATCTAACCAGAAACTTCTTCCTCCAAAATATTTGGGGAAATGGCAGATGATGGACTTTTAGTGGAGCCTAATATTCTGTTATCTGCTTCCTATTCTGAAATGTATGAAATACACTTAATTTTAACAAACCTGATGAATTTCTATGACCAGTGATAAACTTGTGGTGAGTTAATTTAGTGAACTCAGGAAAAAGATCTGCTTATTCTTTTGTGTCAACACCATTTGGGAAGGAGAGAACTGCTCCCTGAATTAAGATGAGAATGAAAAAGAGACTTTCAGACTTGGGGTAACTTGGGGAGCAGGAACTTGAGTTTCACAGACCCCTGTGCTGACTCGGTCATGGGAACCACAGCTGCCAGAGGAAGCAGGATCCTGAGCCCCAGACCTGCAGGGAGGAAGGTGTGATCCCTCCCCCAGGGTACACTGATGTGGTTCTGGTGGGTTAATATGGCATGTTAGATACAAAACTTGGGGCTGTCTGTCCCCTCATTTTGGGAAAGCTGAGCACTTCTTCACTTGTAAAGGAAGCTTTCTCTTGATATTTAAAAATAAGCAGTATATACATTGTGAGTATGGGGCTGAGTAGGTGCAGGGGCAGGATGGCCACAGTGCAGATTTTCTGATCCAGTAGATGGATAAAGGAGAGTCTTGGAGCCCTCGGTGGCTTTCTCAGGCTTTTATTGTGCTTTACATGCATTGCAGCAACCAGGTATAAGGCAGGCAGGGGTGCCGGGGGGCCAGGAATCCAGTAGGCCTCCAAGACCCCAGCAAGTCTTCACTCTGGGTTCCCTCGCTTCTTTCTCCCCTTCTCTCTCCTGATTCTCTTGCTTCTGCCTCTCTTGCTTCTCTTGGTGACTCCCTCAATACTCCTCCTGTGGCCCACAGATGTAAAGAAGACAGCTTGCAATAATGTAACAACTTCAGGAGCCCCATCAGGCTGGGCGATACTAATGGTTGGAGGGCAGAAAAGCTTGAAAACCATTTACCCTAGAGTAGTGGAATTTGTGGACTCTCCCATCACCCATTTACTGCCATGGCTGTGAGAACGGTCAGGCCTTGTCCTGAGGCCACAGATGGTAAAATTGACTGACTTGAACCTGTTTGGGGTAGGAAGAATGTTACCATGGGACATCATTTTTATTTTCATAAAGAAAATATTTCAAGGGGTTTTCATGCTGTTTGGACAAGGAAGGGAATGAGCTATGAATTTGTGTCTTAACTGCAGTTTATCCAACTTGAGCTTGTGCTGAGGAATCCAGGGGCTGAACAATACCTTATGCTTATGATGTATTTTTTGGGTATCAAACAATTGAATTGTGACTAAACTTGAGAAATAAGTAATACAGATACAAAGATTGGTGCTGTCTGTTTTGGAGATGTGTAAAGAGATCTTTCTCTTGATAGTTAAAAACATACAATTGTGTTGTGTATTTGTTCAAATGTGTGTGAATCGTGTGTGTAAGGAGCTGAGTAGTCACAGGTATATACTGTGCCCATCACCCATTCATTGCTTCCTGCCCACATCCCCCACGTGCCCTCCTGTGTGACATGGAGCTGGACCCCAGGACCTTGTGCCTTTGTCCCCTGCACAGAGTCAGTGATGAGCACTGAAGGGGACACTCCAGTTACAGCTGAGGACACACATCTCTCCTGATTGAGCTGCTTTTTTTCTGTATCCCGTGATGGGATGTTTGTCATTTTTAGGAATTACCCTCAGCTACTATCCATGAAATTTTTCCTTCTATTGTTCTGAAAAACTATTAAAAACTGATAAGTGGGCCTCCCCTGGTGGTGCAGCGATTGAGCGCTGGGCTGCGAAGCTGCCCACAGCCTCTGCAGTGCTGGTTCGATCCCCGGACTCCAGCGAGGGTCCCACATGGCGTGCAGACCTCTCCTGCCACGTCTGCTGTTCCCCTCAGCAGTGTATTTCATCGTTCTGCCTGTTCTACTCCCTGCTCTGGCTCTGGTGAATTCTCTCTCCCTCCCGCACTTCTGACTGTACCCAGTGCTTGTATAAATAAAAAAATAAATCTTAAAAAAAAATTGAAAAAAAAAAAACCTGATAAGTAAGGTGTGTGTCATGTCTTTTGATCTAATAGGGCATTGCAGAAATTTTGTAATTAGATGCAAACTTATGTAACTATTTAGTGAATGTATAAGGTTTGACCTGGGTTTTTATCATTATTAAAGGATGTTTGCTGTGAAGTCACATGCTGTCTGTAAAGCAAAAAAGATAATTCCAAAGGCTATAATTTTTTTATCCATAGATAGTGTAAGATATTAAAGAATTAGGCATAACAAGACAGCAGCCATTTTAAGGAAAACAGACATTTTATTTTTTATTATTTTTTATAGAGGCATGTTTATTTATTTATTTGTTTGTTTGTTTGTTTGTTTATACAAGCACTGGGTACAGTCAGAAGCGCGGGAGGGTGAGAGAATTCACCAGAGCCAGAGTGGGGAGCAGAGCAGGCAGAAGGACCGAAGTACACTGCTGAGGGGAGCAGCGGGCGGCAGGAGAGGTCTGCGCGCCATGTGGGAGCCTCCTCCGGTGGCCGGGGAGCAGCCCAGGATCGAACCGGCCCTGGAGAGGCTGCGGGCAGTGCTCAACTGCTGCGCCACCAGGGAGGCCCGAAAACAGACATTTTAAAGGGCACAGCTATGCCCTAGTTTCGTTTCAGGGCAAAAACCACAAGACTGGGGTAAAAACCACAAGAGAAGGGTAAACAAAACTTAGCTAGTGCCAAGGAGAGATACCCAATCAGGCTGAACTTGGTCCCTGGTGTGGAAAGTCCCCAAAAGCTTGTCAACAAGGTATAAAAACAGCTTGTCGCCCTGGGAGGGGGTCCCTCTCTTAACCTGATGAGACTGCTGTGTCAGTACTCCAGGCAGAGTTGGGCCCTAGCTTAAGCTAGCAATAAAGCCTTTTTGTTTTTGCATCTCCAGCTCCGTGTGGTCTTTGGGAACCCCAGATGGAGTTGAGGCGCCAACTCCTAACAATAGTGCAAGTTTTGTTTTTTCCTAGAATATTTTATTTTAAGTTGCTTTCATGCTGGGCAATAAAGGATCTATTCCTCAAAATCCTCTTTGTAGCATGCTGCAATAATACCAGTTCTGTCACTGATTAATTGATAATATTGTTATATATTTGTCTGAGAGTCATATTTATGGTTTCCTAAAAATTACACAAGATTACTTACTTTTTTTAAAGATTTATTTATTTATTTATACAAGCATTGGGTACAGTCAGAAGCGTGGGAGGGTGAGAGAATTCACCAGAGCCAGAGCGGGGAACAGAACAGGCAGACTGATGAAACACACTGCTGAGGGGAGCAGCAGCAGGCGTGGCAGGAGAGGTCTGTGTGCCATGTGGGACCCTTTCTGGCAGCTGGGGATTGAACTGGCGGTGCAGAAGCTACAGGCAGAGTTGTTCCCATGCCCGTCTCCCTCCTCTTCTCTCTCTTTCTGGGCTCAGGCAAGGGTCAACTAAGGAGGTAAGATCTTCATCCAGAGGGAGGGGAGCCCCCTAATGGGCAGGTAATGGGGGGATTCATGAGATTCAGAGTGTCCTCAGGATCTTCCTCCCAACATGGCTTCCGATTCCTCTCATGGGGACCCCAATCCTCTCCCACCTTTGCTGGGACCATGTCATCATTGTGATCTTGGGCAGAGCAGACATGGCTCCCTCAGCCCTGTGGGTGCTCCTGCCTGATACTCCCTTGGGGCCCATCTTCTCTCCTCCCTATTTCATTTCTTCCTTCCTCCAGTTTTCCCTCTTACAGTCACGTGGCCTTCCCATGCACTTGGAGGGATCTGTCATAACCTGTGTTGATCAGGAAGATGATCCATATTCCCCAGACATGATCCTCTCAGGTGCCCCAGAGATATGAACCCCAAATTTGGAATACTGCCTTGACCAGCTGATCTGGGAAGCCAGAGGTCACCCTGCCCCAGGGGTGGAGTGTCCCCTGCTAAGAGTAACCCAGGGCAGGAGGCCTCACTCTGCGGGGGGGGGGGGGGGGATGGGAAGGTCCAGGACCAGGGGGCAGGTCCCCTTGGGGAGGAACAGTCTGTCTCAGTGTTGGGGACTCTCTCCTCTGCCCTCCTGCACTTTAGTCCGGGGAGGGGTCACCTCAGAGAAGGAGGGGATAGAGGGGGGATGGTGGGGTCAGGGGACTATTTGACCCTATGGATGTGAACTAGAAGGTTCTGGAGCTAGTTGGGTCTCCTGTGTGACACCTGATGCAGGAACAGCTCCAGGAGGAAGGAGCAGAGCTAACGGACAGGGAGAGTGAGGCTGCTTCTCCCCCACAGGAGCTGGTCTCTGCTGTGCAGGGGACAGGAGCCATGATGAGAGCAGTGCAGGGGCAGGGAGTGGGACGGGCAAAGGGACAGAGGGAACCTGGAGGGTGAGTCCAGGACCCTGGGGAGGAGCCTGGGGATCACTGGGGTGATGTGGGAAGGAGGGTCTGGAGGGGCTGAGGCTGGTCCTTCCAGTGAGGGTGCAGGTCCTCAGGCAGCTGCCCCTGGTTTCAGAATAATGTGGACGCAGAGCTCAGAGTCTGGTCCTGAAACATTGTCTGTGTTCTTATTGCATTTGCTCCCTTATCTGTTTATTAGGAAAGTTCATTTAAAAAGTACCTTAGTGAGAATGGCACATATTAAAAAAACTAGCAATAACAAATGTTGGTGAGGATGTAGAGAAAAAGGAACTCTCCTGCACTGCTGGTGGGAGTGCAAACTGGTCCAATCACTATGGAGAGCTGTGTGGAGATTCCTCAACCTGCTAAAGATAGAGCTTCCATATGATTCAGCAATTCCACTTCTAGGTATTTACCCAAAGGACACAGAAACATTCATTCCAAAGAGCAACTGCACCCCTATGTTTATAGCAGCACAATTTACAATAGCTAAGCTTTGGAAACAAGCCAAATGCCCAAAATAGATGACTGGATCAAGAAGATGTGGTCCATACACACAATGGAATATTACTCAGCATTCAAAAAAGATAAACACATGCAATTTGCAGCAACATGGGTGGTGCTGGAAGGGATCATGCTCAGTAAAATAAGCCAGAAAGAAAAAGAAAAATACCGGATGGTCTCACTCATAACAGGAATCTAGAAAACCTAAATAAGGAACCAGGAAAAAGAATAACTATAAGAAAGAAAAAAATCAAAATCAACAAACAACTATGAACCAGAGACATGCTTTGGGGGTGGCGGGGAAAGGAGGGGATGGGGTCAAAATCAGGGGGTTGCAATTGTATGGGGAATATAAAAATGAATTTATAAAAAAAAGATAGAGTAAAGAGTGAGATAGAGTCTGCCTCCTGCCTCCCTAGATAGACTACCTTGCTGATAACAGACAGGCAGACACAATAGAAACACATTTATTTTAATCTATTGGAGGTAGAATACGGGTTGGAACTACATATAAAGAAACTATGCAAAGGTGAATTTTGTCTTCAGTGTCCCCTGCCTCTTCCCTCTCAGTCTCGGCCTGTTACCTGTGCTCTTCAGGCACCAGCTGGCCCTGTGCTGCCCAGCCCTCCTTACTGAGGCCTCATTTTGACCCACCTTGTCCCACTTTTCCAGTTCTCTCCTCAGTGCTTAACTTCTGAGAATCTTCCCTTAGGGCTCTTCCAGTTTACTGAAACTCATGTGTTAAAGGAATCCGTTCTCCCAGCATTACTGTGTACACATATCCTGAGAAAGAAACACATTTAATTGTTATCCAAGGGACTACTGATAATCTCAGAAATTGAAAGATGGAGCTCTCTATACAAAGACTGTTTGCTTTGTTTTCATGGGTTATATTGTTATTGTTGCAATAAATTTGTATTAAAAAAAAAAAAGTACCTCAGTGGGCAGCCCAGCGCCTGCAGCTGTAATACTGTAATGCACATTTAAACATTTGTTAAGAGAGTGAATAATATTTAAAGAATCTTGACACACATTAATCATAATGAAGAGTGTGAGAGGAAACTTTTGGAGGTGGTGGATGTGCCTATGGTTTAGACTGTGGGATATCTCATAGATGTCTGCACATCATCAAACGCATCCTGCTGTGTAGATTAGATGTGCACAGCTCTCTCTGTGTCAATCATTCCTCAATAAAGGGGTTTAAGTGAATCCCCTCTAACTCTTGACTGGGTATTAAAGGGGCAAGAGAGGCTCTTCCTGAGTGGTCTCAGAGGTCCTGATGTCAGAGGTGATGGGATTGTCAGGGCAATGGGGGGCAGTCTCCTGGGGGTGAACCTTCATAGATTTTACACCTCGGGACTGTTTGAACTTCTGGGATCCCCACCCTTCCAGGCCAGGAGAACCCATGTTCCCAAGAGGCTCAGCAGCCCTAGGAGTGGGGAAGGGGCAGGGGCTCTGTGACCCACAGGGTGACCTGCCCGGGGGCTGTGGGTCTGGAGACACAGGGGCTGCTCTGGGGATGGAGCTCCCCTGACCCTCCCCCTGTGCTTGTTTGTGTTGGTCCATCTGTCTGTCCCTCCTCTCTCCATCCTCCCCTGTGTCATGGCTGCTGTGTGATCTGGGGGACCCTCCCTAAGGGCCCATCACACCAGGGCCTCTTGATGGAGCTGCTTATTAGGTTTGGAGCAGGAGACCCCTGTGGAGGAAGGAGGGGTGGGGTGTCTCCTCAAGGCTCCCTCCCTGACAGGCTCTTCCTTTCCTGTCCCTTCCTGTATCAGCAGGGGGTGAAGCTCCTGCTCCTCAGTACCCCTATACCCCCTCAGCTGCACCCCCAACACAGCCCTTCCTCACAAGGCTGCAAGGGAACAGCTCAGGGGAAACTGCTTCCCCCTGACCCCCATCTCCCCTTCTCCTCCCTTGCCTCACAGGGCTGGACAAGAAGGGGGTCTCCATGGGGGACACTCTCCTCACTCAGGACTGGGCTCTCTCTCAGCAGACATCAGGAGTGGCTTCAGCTGTGAGCTCCTCTCCCCCCTGGGGTTCAACCCCCACTCCCCCAAGCCTGGGACCCTCCTGTGTCAGGGTCTCCTCAGCAGGAAGAGGCTCTCAGGGCAGGAGCTGAGCAGCAGGTGCTGCTTGTTCCAGGGAATGTGGGTTCCCCTGGGGAGTCAGGGCTGGAGCTGGGGGTGCTTCTCAGCACCTCTGCCAGGAGCAGCCTGTGCTCCCCTCTCCTGCTCCCCTGGGTGTGTCTGAGGTTCTGGTCCACTAGACTCTGTGATTTCTCCACTTCACCATGTGTCCTGTCAGGTGACAGACTGTGAGGATCAGATTTTCTTTCTCTCCCAGATGCATAACAGCAGCCTGTCAGTACATGTCTCTGACAAATGAATGCTGGTGTGAGTTCTTCCTGCATGGGATGGCTGGGGGTAAAGGAGAGGGTTTGGAGGAGAGAAATGCCTTTGGTTTCAGGATGCATGTATGTGTGTGTATATGTGTGTGTGTTCCAGTAAAAGGGGAGACCCCCTCATTCTCTCAGGACTCAGGCAGTGTGTGAGATTGGGAAGCATGTGGATAGACCAATGGGTGATGCCTGTGTGGACAGAGATGCTGCTGTGTCTTGGGCTTTCCTGTGGGAACTCGTTTTTTTGTTATTGAAGAATGAACACAAAGCGGAGCTCAGTCTTCAGTCAGTGAATAAGCAAGTGATTAAGTCTCACCACCCAGGACTCTCCCTGGTGTCCTTCCTGTGCTCACAGCTGCCACCTGACAGTCCTCATCTGACTTCTGCCACCACAGATTCATTTTGTCTGTTTTTATATCTAGAATCCTGAACAGAATTTGTGTGTGTGTGTGTGTGTGTGTGTGTCTGTTTCCTGCTCTCTTGTCCCCATGTCCAAGATTCCTTGTCTGCATCCTCCTTTCCTTCCCTCGGGGTCCACCCTGCACTGGCCACAAGGGGGCAGCAGAGCCTCATGGACCCAGGGACAAGCCTGGTGGCCTGTCCATTGACCCCTGGGCTCCTTCCCCACCAAGTAGCCCCCCATTCTGGTGCCCCCAGGCAGGAGCTGCAGGATGGCCCTGCTTCCCTCTGGGAGCCCTGCTGCTTCACAGACCCTCAGGGCTGGGGGCCTGGAGCTTGGGATTCTCTTTATCACTCATCCTTTCAATACTATCTTATGAAAATGAAGCTCAGCTAACAAATATGTGCAAACATTACCCAGATTATGAAAATAACACATGTAAATAACACCTGAGATTATATGATTTTTAACAGAAATTCTTATGTTTCTTGTCTTCCTTCTTGACCTCAGATTTCTTCTTTTTTCCCTGATATTTATAACATACCATTATTTTATATCCTTATTTCTTTTTAAACAACATAGTATTTCTCCCCTCAGCTGTGGTCACTATAGTGTCCTGACAGCAAAGACCCACAGTCTCACCACAGCACACTGTGCTCTGGTCCTCCCCTCTGTTCCTCCTCTCCCGGCTTCCTGACCTTGGAGCACCCCTCCTCACCCCAGCCCTTCCCAAGTTCTATATTGACCTCAGGTTTCTGAAGAACCAGAGAGTCTAGTCTGGTGGTTGCCCCAGGCCAGAATCCCTGCTGGTAACCCCAAGCCCTGGGCAGGCCCGAGGGAGCTGCTGACCTGAATGTTTCCAGATGAGTGAATTGTAGTTAGTGACCCCTTTATATTTTGTGGGGATAGAAAACAAAGAGTGGAACAAGTGAACTCTGCGTCCATCAGGGGCTGGTGCTCAGGTCAAAGGGGTCTTATCTCCTGACCTCCCTTTGCTCTCTTCTCCTTCCTCCATTTCCACCTCTGACAGTTGTTTGACCTTTCCCACGTAACTGAAGGGACGCTGTCCTATGGGTCTCGGGTCAGAGGTGACGTCTCGTGTTCTCAGTGGACTGAGGGGTTTTCTGAGTGAACGAGGCTGAGGGGCTGATGGGCAGCAGCAGTGTCTCCTCTGCAGAAGAGCTCAGATGAGGCTGGTGAGGCCCCTCCCTGCTGGACACATAGCAGGACTCACAGGGCCTCCTCCCGTGATCCCATATGGTTCCCCAGATGACACACGTCAGGGCTGTGGGGGAGAGCAGGACCCCCAAAACTATCAAGCAGGTGCAGGGAGCACAAGGGAGGTTGGGAGGTTGGGGGAGGCCCCTTTGAGCAGATCAATTCAGGGGAGGCCTGAAATATGAAGGTTTTGGGGAGCAGAGGCAGCAGGAGCATCCGGGACTGGGAGGAGGCCTGAGGCTGGGAGAGCTCCCTGAATTGGAGGAGTCACCTGAGCCAGCGGGGGCCCCTGGGAGAACAATGGGAGGGGGTCAGGTTGGGAGGGGGAAGCCATGGACACCCCTCCTTTAAGCAGAGGGATCCCTTGAAAGAGTGAGGCAGGGAGCTGACATGAGCTGACTGGAGAGGGTCGCCACATTGAAAGGAAATGAACTGGATGAATTGAGGCTGGAGGTGGGGTGGAGAGACCCTCGAGAAGATCAATGCTTGGCCTGGGGAAAACCAGGGTGGCTTGGGATAGGTGCTGGCAGTGGATATGAATTGAGAAATATCTCGATCTTTTTAGTGGATTGGAAGTAGACTGGGTGGGGAGTGGACAGTGAAGATGATCCTGGAGTCTCTGGCAGAGAAAACTGGGGAGACACAGGTGCCCTTCACTGAGAAGGGGAAACCACAGGAAGTGAGGGGGGAGGGAGGCCCAGGCTCCCTGGTTTCCTCAGGGACATAGAATCTGGCATTCCTGGTGACCCTGTGTCCTGGAGGGACAGGGTCTGGTCACTGTGACCAGGTCTCGGTGACAGTAACATCTGAATAAGCCGCAGGCCCCGTCCACGCAGTGTGGGCAGGACCAGGTCTTGGCAGCTCCTAGTGCCCAGTGCTGACTCCTGGTGTCCAGGGTATGGAGCTCCTGGGTTAGCTGCTGTGAGGAAAAGAGAAACAGTCCCCCTCGGGGCTCCTCACAGGCCATGTCATGTGGGGTGACAGCTGCCATGGGATCCTTGGGGTGGTCACCATTGGGCACAGACAGAGCCCTGCTCTAGTCCCTTGACCCTGGGGCTCAGTGTCAGTCCTGACTGGGCCGCAAACTCACCCCTAGTTCTGGGTCAGGAAGCCAAGCAGCCTGGAGCACAGTGGGTGCCCAACAATGGGTGCTGGGTAGGTGCCTCCCCTGTGCCTGAAGGGGTGTCAGGGTGCCTGCACCTCCACCCTCGTGGCTCCTCTGAGCCTGCTATTTCCCTGCTGATAGCTGGGGTGCACTGTTCAGAGGGCAGGTTGGAGTCTGCTGGGATTGAATTTCAGCTTTCACTTTCAAGCAGTAGAAGGAGTCAGAGAAGGGTGACCCTTCTATATATGAAGAAGGGAGGTTCACTCAGTCATTCAACAAATATGTAGTGTTTTCCTGTAGCAAGTACCTTAGAATCATCAGTGAATCGGATAAACATTCACCTTGTGAGTTTACATTCTCAAGTGGGAAATAGAGCAGTCATAATAAGCAAACAGATTGTAGATGAAGTTGGACTGTTCGGAGAATAAGACACCAAGCAGAACAGGGATGGGAGATGAGAAATGTGGTGGGGAGTGAGGACAGGCTGCTGTGTTATGAGGTGTGTGGGTTGGTCCATGATGAAGAAGGCAACTGAATAAGGATGATGGGCATAGGGGGCTAGTTGAGTGGTGATGTGTGGGATGCAAGTCCTTTCCCTTCCACTTTTATTGAGAAATAATTGATGCACTGCTGGAAGCCAGCATTGGCAAACTTGGTGTCAGGGGTTCCTGAAGGATGGGACAGCATGGGCGCAATTGAGGAATGAGGCAGACACACACACAATGTCCTGTGCAAGTATCTCCTACTGAGGGTCTCAGTGGGTCTTTATTTATACATTTAGGCAAGCAATGAGACTACGCCAACATATGCATGGAAGCAAAACAGAAATAATCAGTTTGTTCTTTTCCCATGGACATCTGGCTCCTACGGGTCTCAGCAAGAAGGTAAACTTCAAGATTAATAGATTAAAAAAAAAACTAAACCTTACACTAAAACTCATTATTTCAGCTTAGTCAATCACCTAAGACAACTGATAGTCACTGGTACACTCCTATCATCTAAAGTCTTAGCATCAAAAGACTCCTCTATGTATATAGCCTTCAGCTGGAGACCAGCTGCTTCCTGGTTATCAGCTAACAGGGTTTTCTACCTAGAAACTTCTTAACACAATTAACTTCATAGATTATTAAAAATATTTCCTAAGAAACTTCTAAAAAAGGCAAAAGAAGGACTTACTATAATCATTGTCCTGGATTGCTTGTCAGGCATGTTCATGTATAACAAAATATTTCCCATTGTTAAAAGGCCTGGATTTTTAATGTTTAATTTTTAAGCAAGTAATTCTTAGTGCAACTCACTTACAGTATTCTTATATGTATAATTTATTGCCCAATGTACTTTCTGAGAAGTTTTTTCTTATATGACCAAGAACAAAAAACAAAGGGATGGTTATAGGTTAGAGATTAATCTTCAGCCCCACAGTGTGAGGCTCTTTGAAAGTCTTCAGCCCCATGGTGTGAGGCCCTTTACTTAATTGCTTACCAGTGTCTTATCTGGTTGGGGCAGCAAGGTCCCCTGCAATGTATATCACTGTGTAAGTATCAGGCTTACGGCATGAGGGTTTGGTTTATACATGTTGGGAAATGAAACACAGTAAGTTCAGGTGTATCCATCTTCTCACACATTGATAGTTCCAACACAAAGGATGAAGAAATGAAAAATGTTTTCCATGTGATGAAATCTCATGGTTTACTGTTAGCATCTCTCCTGCATCCCAGCACTATCAGCTGCCGTCATGTGCACTACCCATGGGAACAGGCCACGTGAGTGGCCTGGAGTGAGTGTGGCTGGTGTGTTCTGTGCACACAGGGTCCTCAGGGCTGGTGGGAGTGAGTGAGGGACAGTTTATCAGGTTGAAGGTGGTTGGTAAATGCTATCTGGGGCAATCACAAAAATCTCCAGAGGAAACAGATACATGAACTGCTCCTGACAGGTCCAAGAAACCTCCAACTCAGAAGATGAAGGCAGGAGGACTCATTCAGCTTGGAGATTGTGGTGAGTCAGTTACGTTCTTGGGTCTGGTTGTGGTGGAAATTGTGGGGGAAAGAAAAGCGTTGGGAAGGAAGGCATCTTTAGACCAGTGAAGGCTGTGTGCTGGGTTAAGGAGTTTGGATGTGGAGCTGTTGAAAAGAGCTGTTGTTCTGCTGTTCAAGCAGAACAGCACTTAGCATGATGTGTCTGGCTGTCATGGGAGGGGAGATAGTCTGGAAGCGTGGAGTGCAGATATGGGGCAAGAGGAGTGCTCCTGGCTTCATGTACTAACAGTGGGTGGACAGGAGGGATCAGACACCAGAGATTTAGAAATGAGACCCAACAGATGAGGAGAATGGGGACAGGAAGAGTTTGAAGAAGAGAAGGATCTGCAGAGGCTCCCAGGGTTTTATCTTGTCTATCTATTGTTTGGTGGCAGGAATATTAATAATTGTGTGTCAGTTACCTGTCACCACAATGCTGTGCAGCAAACAGCCATAACAAGTCTCAGTGGCATTTAGTAATGTACCTGGACAGACTGGGAGCTCAGCCAATCTGGGATGGATCTGCCTGATCACTGCTGGCCTTGCTCACACATCTCTGGTCAGATGTGGGCCTGGGCTGCACTGGTCACGTGAATGGGGTCACTGGCTATTGGCTGAGGGAGGAGCTGCAGCTGAGGAGGCTGGGGACCAGGCAACACTGTGTGAGATTCATGTTCCAGCACCTGGACTCAGCATGTGTTTGTGACACAAATGCAGAGGGCAAACCCCATGTGCAAGGTTTTGCCAAACCTCTGCTTGAGTCACACGAGCTCATCTCTCAGTAGACAAATCACGTTACTGAGCTCAGCATCAGAAACACAACAGTATGTACAGAGTGAAAGGGGCTAGACAAGGGAGAGCACCAGGGGGCTTTTCAAATAATCAACTTGCCACAGATGAGGCAAAATCATGAGTTGTTATAGAATTGTGAGTGTGAAGGGCCTGTGAGGTGTCCTGGTAGATGTAACACACAGGGTTGGAGCTATGAAGGAGGGAGGTCGGGAGACAGAGCTGGTCAGTTGATGTTTGAAAGTGATGGGTAAAGAGACAGAGAAGGTCAGAGAAGATGGCCTGTCTGTGAGCAAAGGGGGGTGGGGCTCAGTGACTGAGCCCCGGGACTATGTACTTAGAGGAAGAATCGTCAGGGAAGGAGCTTAACACTGATCCAAATGGGACACACAGCCTGGAAGGGCAGGGTGAGGGTGACCAAGCCAGGAGGGAGGTTTCTAGTTGGAGTCAGGAGTGTCCTGAGCTGAAGGGAGACTGACTGGGAAGCACCATGGAGATGGGGGTTGTCAAATAGGAGACTTGAGTCTGCTCAATGGAGGAAGAAGAGAAGCTGAGACGCAGGTGAGAAATGAGAAAATGCAGATGTGTATGGATTATGTAGTTTACTCTTCCAGATGGGAAAACGATTCTACAAAGCTTTGAACATCATTACATATTTAGGAAAAGGAAAGGTAACAAAGAAAATTAATGACGTGTGAACAGGCTTATGCAGGAGAGAGGGAGGGAGAGGATGATGGATGGGAACTAACCTGGGGAGAGAGGGCAACCTGTGGGGCCAGAGCTCAGGGAACAGTCGTCCTTGGTGGGGAGATTCCCTTTCCCTGAATCACAAGAGGGTGGGAGTGAGGTCAGCTTGAATATGGAAGAGTTATTGGGTGGTGAAAACAAACAAAATAGCATCTGTTGCAACAATCTTGTAATTTAAAATATTTCCTGCAACTAGAGGTTGTCCACTCAAGATTTTGTGTTGACCATAATGAATGACCTAGTTTGAATGTGTCAGTGAAAATTTTGGTGATACATGCCTTGTTCCTCTAGACTGATCTGGAGTTTTATCCTTGATTTATTTATCCTATGGCTTATGTGTTTAACAGACAGAGACATGAATTTCCTTCTCTTCTGTGGGCATCATCTCTCTACCTTCAGGGTTGGGAGAGGAACCCAGGCCCTTCCAGACTCTCCTACTCCTCCCTTCTGGTCTCAATGTTGAGGTCACCATCTTTATCCCTCATGGTTGGATAAAGACCTCCAGGATGCACCTTGACAGGCTCCCCTGAAGGTGTGCACAGGAGGGCCCTGCCCCACCTGGCTCTCATCTTCCCTCCACAGGTGTGGGCTCTGCCCCCCTCAAGTGCACATCATGGGGCCAGAGGAGGGCGGGGTGCGCATGGTGTGCAAGGCCTTGGGCTGGTTCCCAGAACCCCAGGTGCAGTGGATAGACCCCCACGGCAAGGAGTTCCAGAAGTTCTCTGAGGTCCAGGCCCGGGACACAGAGGGGTTGTTCAGCATGAAGGCCGCTCTGGTGGTGAGAGACAGCTCTGCGGGGAGCGTGACCTGCTCCATCTTCAACCCTATTCTGCGCCAGGAGAAGGCCATGGCCGTTGTCATCCCAGGTCAGCGCTGCTCCCCCTCCCCCCTCCCTGCAGGGTCAGAGGGAGGGGCCGGCGCTGTAGGGGTGCTGGACTGGGGTGTCCTGGGATGTATCTTGATGGGGTCTCTGTCTGAAGAGTCCTTCTTCCCCCAGGCCTCTCCCTGGAAGCCGGCTTTCCTGGTGAGCCTGCCCTTGCTGCTGCTCCTGCTCCTTGGGGCTGCCTGCTATACCCAGTGTAGGGTAAGTGAAAAATTATTAGGCTTTCCAGCCCTCCTGCCATTAACATTAATGATGTATCCCTGAGGTCCTACATGCATGCCTGATGGTGGCACCTGGAGTAGGGTGTGGGCATGCGTAGGTGGGCACACCCGGCCTGAGAGCCTGGGTTCATAAGGGTGGCATCACAGGGATGACAGCAGAGGATGAGTAGCAGAAGAATGAGAGAGCAGAGTGAGAATGAGAATGCCACAGAGCCCAGAGAGAGTGAAGATTCGCCGAGGGCTGGGAGGCCTGCCAGCCTCCCGCCCCCCCAGCACCCCTGCCTGCCGTGTACATGGTGAAAGCTCAACAAAAGACTGACAAAGCCACGGAGGGCTCCAGGACTCTCCTTCACCTGTGTGCTCAGATCAGGGAGATCCTGTGCTGTGCCATCCTGCCCCTACACCCAGAGAGAACATTCCACAAAAAAGCTGGTGCTGTGGGAACAGAGGAGCCTGTGGGAAGCTAAGGTGGAGGATAGGCAAATGAAAGAGGAGATTCGGAAGGCCACAGGTAAGGCAGGACAGGGTTCTAAGCTGGTCAGTGTAGCAGCCAGTTTTGAGAGGGACAGGCTGACTATATGGCCAGAGCCCAGGGTGCTCTGTGCAGGCAGGTCAGAGGAGGTGGCTGAGGAGATCCAGAGAGGACAGTAATGCTTGGATTCTTAGATGGGTTAAGAGGTGGAATTTCTAGGACACAGAAAGTTTTCTTTTGGTGTACTATCTAGGCACACACATTTTCTTCTTTGGAATAGATTTTATGGTTTTGTTTTGTTTTTTTTAAACTCTTTCAGATGAACACCAGGCAATTCTAGGTAAGCTCTGCTCTCCCTCCTGAACTCTGTCCCCTTCATAGGAGACATTCTGGTTCTTAGCTCACCTGTGTCCTGTGTTGCCTTTCAGGCCAGAGGAAGGCAGCTTACCTGGCTGGTGAGTGATGCTCCAGGTGTCCTGGGTCCCTGTCCCCTATGCTCAGGGGTCCCTCCCCTTTGGCTGTCTCAGCACAGACATGTGGACCCTTCCCTAGCATAGAAGTGGAAGTGGTGGGAGAAAATATCCTTTTTTTCTGGATTCTTTCAGTTCTGGAATACTGTTTCCCCCAAGTCTTTCCCCCAAGTCTCCCAAGTCTGGAGAGTGGTGACCCGTGGAGTCTTCTGCATCCTGGTCTCATTACAAGCCTGACTTTCCCACCACAGTGCAGGTTTTCTAGCCTTCAGTGCATCTTGTTCTTAGTCAACACTTGGAAGCAGAAGCCAGCTGCTCTGAGATCTTATAAATCAATGGGCTCTTGAAATTTAGGAGAGTGACCTCCTCCTGCCCTTTCTCCCCAAACCCCACCCAAGGACAGTCTGTTCTCTCTGCTCCTGAAGATGCTGATCAGTAGTGATGGGAAAGATGGGGTGACCCTTCATGGGAGGGATTGGGGGGAACTTTCCATCTCCCAGAGAGTGTTTATCTCTGGAAATTCATCTGAGACAGATGGGCCACTTTACCCTGGAGCTGGTCTTATGGACATGTTATGTTTTTATTTTATTTTATTCTTGTTAATTTCCCAGATACAATTGCCAGAAAATACTGAATACAGCTAGTATATACTAATATAAACAGTTTTTGATGCTGTGCAGCAACACCAAGTAGCAGGTGAAACAGGAGCTTTGAAGGCTGAGGGGCCCAGAGCCAGTCAGTGACTTGCCCCAAACCCCACAGCAGCAGCAGGCAGGGCTGGGTCAGTCTGTCCTGTAGGCTCCTGACCTGAGCCAGGGATTTCCCACCACTCCCTGCTGTCTGCACAGGGCAGGAGGTCATGACCTCTCAGCCTCTCTCCTTCACCCCCCAGAGAGTCTCACCTGCAGAACAGGGGAGACCAGGCCCCTGGATCACATGATCAGGTGGTTGTGCTGAGGTCTCACCTGTGTGTTCCCTTTCAGCCTGGAGGAAGGCACAGCTGTATGCAGGTGAGTGGTCCTGAGAGTCCTGGGACCTCCCGCCAGTCTCCCCTCTGCCCCTTCTCTATTAGGGGACCCCACTGGGAAGGGGTTGGGGTCCCTAGTCAAATCTTCACTCTGGACCCTCCATCTGAGAACTGCAGGGCCCCTCTTGTGAGCACAGAGCTGCCCCCACCTGCCCTATCCTTCCTGCAGGACATGTGGGGTCAGGACACCCTCTGACCCCTTGTCACCTGGTCCTTCCTGTGGGTGAAGACAGGGGGGCAGTCATTGTGAGGAGAGGCTGCAGCAGGGTAAGAACTGTGGATCAGAAATTGCTGACCTCTAGAAGATACTAAAATTCCTATTTGCCTGCTTAGGAATCAGTTCTTGCTAAGGGAGGTGCCTTGGTTATGGATCCTTCTGGATCCACAATTCCTGTCCTATCTTGGTTCCTATTCGGTTGTTTCTTTAAATATATAATTTTTTAAAAGATTTATTTATTTATTTTATAAAAGAACCAGGGTACAGGACCTCCCCTGGTGGCGTAGTGGTTGAGCGCTGGGCTGCGAAGCTGCCCATAGCCTCTGAAGCACCAGTTCGATCCCCGGCCACTGGTGAGGGTCTCACATGGTGCGCAGACCTCTCCTGCCACTCCCGCTGCTCCCCTCAGCAGTGTATTTGCTCACCCTCCTGCACTTCTGACTGTACCCAGTGATTGTATAAATAAATAAATCTTAAAAAATAAAAAAGAACCGGGGTACAGGCCAGATGTGTGGGAGGGTGAGTGGATTCACCAGAGACAGAGCTGGGAACAGAACAGGCAGACCAACGATATACACTGTTGAGGGGAGCAGCAGGAGTGACAGGAGAGGTCTGCTGCACCATTTGGGACCCTTGCCGGCCAGTCAGCATCAAACTGGTGCTGCAGAGGCTGCGGACAGCTTCACAGCACTGCGCTCAACCGTCTGCACCACCAGGGCAGGCCCCTGTTTGGTTTTCCTGTTTCCTCTTGGTTCTCTGTCTCCTCATTCTCTGCAACAGGTCAAGCTGGATTTTCCCTTTAAGCCTTTTTGGTTGCTGAGAAGTTAGTAGCTGTAGAGCAGGTGTTCTGAGTCGAGTCTGGGTCATAGCTTCTGGGATGTTTATGGACTCCTGGATTGGGGCCTGTGGAATACCTGAAAAAATGTGAAAAATTAGGACTTTGTAAGAAGATAAACAATATAGAATTGTTCAGAGCTATAACCGTTTTTAGGAGAATTCTTTGTTCTCTGAAAGGCTTAGGGTCATTGTTTTGGGTTTTTTAGACATAAGTAGAAGGGTATGTGGGTGTAGTGCCAGCAAGGCTCGGGACAGGATCTCTGTGATATGGGCAGACAGGTAAAGGAGAGTCCTAGAGCTCTCAGTGGCTTTTTCAGGCTTTTATTGAGCTTTTTATATCATATGTAGTGTGGGTCCCAGATACACAGTAGGCAGGGAGGCCGGGGGGCCAGGAAGAGCCTCACTCTTCCTGGGCTCTCTGGTATCCTCTTGTGATCTCTGCTCCTTTGCTGCTCTGCTGGTTCTGTTCTCATTCTTTGCTGTTTCCACCACTTCTGGGATCCCTGTGATGCTGCCCTTGTATGCCCAGTCTCTCAGCCTAGGTGTGCCCACCTATGCATGCCCACACCCTATTTCAGGGTCCACCATCAGGCATGCATACAAGCCCACAGGTGTCTATCATTAATACTAATGGCAGGAGGGTGGAAAATCCTGATAATTTTTCACTTACAATGGGAGAAATGTCTTCTAGAGGTTTGGATGGACAGAGGGAATGAAGAGTGGCCAAAGGTTACAGTCACCACGTTTGAACATGGGTAGAGTAGAGGCTGTGCAAGGCTTGGGCATGAAATATAATGGGCTGCTTGGCACCGTTTTGAAATATTTCTGAAGAAATGACAACTTTATATACTATTTTTGAGGTAACTCTCTCACTGGCCTGCCGCTGATATGAACTCCTTCTCCTCTACCCAAAACTCCCCAGTGCCCCCAGGGTCTGGGACCCCTGGTCTCCTCTCTATAGCCTCCATCTGAGAACTGCAGGGCCCCCCAGTTATGAGCACAGACCTGCCTCCACCTGCCTTGTCCTCCCTGAAGTTCATGTGGGGTCTGACTCCTTGTCACCTGGTCTTTCCTGTGGATGAGGATGGGGTGGGGTGGGTGGTAGTCAGTGTGAGGAGAGGCTGATGCAGGGACAACTGTGTGGGTCAGGAATTGCTGATCTGTAGAAGGTTCCAGGAACCCTGCTTGTCTGCTTAGGAGTCAGGTCTTCTAAGGGTCCTTGGTTATAGAGGCTTCTGGGTCCATGATCCCATCCTATTTTGTATCTAGTTTTGATTTTTCCTGTTTTCCTTGGTTCTCTGTCTCCTCGTGCTCTGGTTCATGTCAAATGGGATTTTCCCTCTAAGCCTTTTTGGTTGCTGAGGAATCAGTTGTTTAGAGCAGATGTTCTGAGTCCAGGTCAGAGCTTCTGGGGTGTTTATGACTCCTGGCAGGGGCCTGTGAAATGTCTGAAATTATTTGTAAAATCCAGTGTGTGTGTGTGTGTGTGAGATAAATTAAAAAACGTAATATATGAATGTTCAAAACCATCACCTTCCATTTTAGGAGAATTCTCTGAAATGCTTAGGATCATTTTTTCTTTTTTCTTTTTTTTAGTGTTAAGGTATGAAGACTGGAAAAGGAAGAAACTTGAGTCATTTTAATTGTTTCCCAGAATAAGTGTGGGGGGAAAAATTAGGAAAAAAAATGTACATAGGAAGAGCAGACATCGGAAGGAAGCAGAGAGGTGTTGGGAGAAGTGCCTTCAAGAGGTTTAGACGGATGGAGGGACTGAATTAAGGCCAAAGGTCACAGCCTCCATGTTTAAATGTGGGCAGAGCAGAGGCTGTGCCAGTCTTGATCATAAAATATAATGGGCCCCTTGACCCCTTTTGGAAGTATTTCAAAAAAACTTACATTTTAAAAATCCATTTTATTTATTTATTTTTTAAGATTTATTTTATTTATACAAGAACCAGGGTACAAGCCAGATGCACGGGAGGGTGAGAAGATCTGCCAGAGACAGAGTGGGGAACAGAACAGGCAGACCAACTGAAATACACTGCTGAGGGCAGCAATGGACGAGACAGGAGAGGTCTGCTCGCCATGTGGGTTGCTCCGTGGCCAGCTGGGATGGAACCAGCACTGCAGAAGCTGCGGACAGCTTCACAACGCTGTGCTCAACAGCCTGCACCACCAGGGAGGCCCTTAAAAAAACATTTTTGAAGCAGTCATCTAAGTGAGTTGCCTAATAGGTGCTACCCCCGACCCCCGACCCCCGCCACAGTTCCCCAGGGCAGGGTCTGCACTGGGTCCAGCAGGGAAGTTCAGTGATGCTGGTGAAGGTCGATCTGAGCCTCCTGAGCCTGAGTCACATGCCCTTTTCCTGCTCAGGGGTTTGTTTATGGTCCTGGACACAGACCCTGAGCCACAGAGAGGGGGGTTGTGAGGGAGGGGCCTGGACCAGGAGAGTGAGAGTCTCCCTGGTTCTCCTGGGGATTGATTTGCACACAGTGAGGAGCACAGAGTCATCTTTATCATCATTTAGTTTCTGCTGAGTTTATGTTTCATGTATTTTAAGATAAACTATTATTTTTGCACACCCCACTCATTTTTTTGTTAAATAAAACAACATTAATACACTGGAAACAACATTTTCATGTTGACAGGTTGATAGATGGGTACATGTGTGCTGTCATTATTATAAAATTGAATAATTTATAACTAATTTTACTATGAAAATTAACTAACGAGTACAATGAAGTGTATAAATAGTACTTGACAAGCTGTGTGTCAAATATCACATCCATTATCTCCCTTTGTTCCTTCTGTCCCTGCTGTTCTTCTCCTCCACTCCCTCTGGGTTTGGAGTGTGCAAGAGTGGTGGAGTGGAGCACTAATGTCTTGGTGAAAACAAGTAAATGAAAACTCTCACTGTTCTCAAAGAGGCCACACTGGCAGCCCAATCATTTCATGGGATCTTGTTTCTTATCAGGAAACTGAACAAAAATGGAAATGCCAATTTCCTGAATGACCTTGTGCAGATGTGGCTGGTGTCACACATTTATTCACAGTGTGTACAAGAAGGTGTTGTTCCTTATGTTTATAAATGTGGATCCTGGATTCTCCTCTCTCCCCCTCTCTCCTCACACAGTTGGGAAACACAGGCTCTCCCCTGACGGTCTCCTTGAGTTTTGCTGTGTCTGACCTGAGTGCTGGGGAATGACCTGTCTTCCTTCTCCCCAAGGCAGGTGTAGGGGTAGGGAGAGGACATGGCCTTGGGGGGGTGCTGTGCTCTCTTTTTAGTTATTTCAGGGGCTCCCTGGAGACACGGGTCTAAGAGCCTGTGTGGCACATGCTGAGGGGGACAGATACGTCCCGTCTGGTCATTAGGGCTTGTGGGTGACTCTCCCTCCACAGCAGAGTCAGGGTCTGGGTCTGGCTCTGGTCAGCAAATTGATGAACCTTCTGGCTCCTTCCTCCTTTCCCACATCCTTGTCCTTCTCTCCTCACCCGTCCTTCCCTCCCTCCATGCTCTCCAGGCCCCTCTCTCTCTCTCCATCTCCCCCAGAGGAGGTGACACTTCTGGGTCCTCATCTCTCCACTAGCATCATGGGGTCCTAGTGCTTCCTTCAGACCCTCCCTTGCCAGGGCCCTGCTCACACTGCCTGGGCCTCCACATGGGGCATCAGAGCTCCAGCTGCTGATGACACACATCACACCCTGAGCAGCTTCACCCACACAGCTTATCATCTCACACGCCTGCAGGGCAGACACCCAAGACCATGTCCTGAGAATAAATCCAGGGACTGGCAGCTCCTTCCTTCCAGGAGCCCCTGCTTCTCTCAGGATCTAGGGTCCCCTGCATTGCCTGGGGACCCCCATCTTCAGTCTACACAGACTGCTGTGTGCCACTTCATGGCCCTGCTGCCGTCACCATGTGACTGTCTCTGAGCACAGGTGCGGGGTCATGGCTGTTAAGCCTCATGTGATTGGTTCCACTTGATGATCTCAATAACATCCCTTGTTTCCAGGTCCCATCTCTGTCCCACCTGCAGATTTCTCTTTCTTCTTCAAGGACACATTTTTACAGGTTCATGGGATGAGGACATGGACATGGACAGAAGTCACTATTCTGCTTATACCAAGAGTTAATTTTGGAAGTTTGCATCTCTCTGGGCTATTCTTGGAGGAATCAGATGAGTCAATCCAATATTTCTGTGTCCTTGTCTATCTTCAGGGATGGTTTTGATCCCACTACCCATGAAAATATGCAGAGATGTCACTAGTGTTTGATCCTCTCAGCATGTGTCCATGTCCCTGCTCTGCACATCTCTCTCCTCCTAGAACCCATTCCACTCCTTCCTGAGTGGGCAGGTCCCTCTGCTGAGTGTCCTGAGTCTCCTCACTCATGTCACAGTCACCCCTGCATGCAGCTCAGTCACCTTGTAGCTCTTTCCCTGTGGCTTAGATCCAATCTGCATATTCAGTCAGTTCAGTCAGTTATTTACAAGTAATGAAGTCCTTGAAAAAAATTATTTTTAAAGATTTATCTATTTATTTATATAAGCACTGGGTACAGTCAGAAGTGCAGAAGGGTGAGAGAATTCACCAGAGCCAGAGTGGGGAGCAGAGCAGGCGGACTGACAAAGTACACTGCTGAGGGGAGCAGCGGGTGTGGCAGGAGAGGTCTGCGCGCCATGTGGGACCCTCACCCGGTGGCTGGGGATTGAACCGACACTGCAGAGGCTGTGGGCAGCTTCGCAACCCAACACTCAACTGCTGCACCACCAGGAAGGCCCAGTCCTTGAAATTTTGATCTCAGTAATTAATAGTTTTTCAAGAGAACTTTACATGCAGGATGGGTGCATGGCCGGTGACTGGACAAGGCATAATTTGATGGTCATATCTGTATAAGGACCTTTCTGTTAAGTTGGTTTCCAGCCTTTCAGTCCCTGGGTATTAGGCTTTATGATTTGTCTTTCATGGGAAGGATGCAGCATGATGGGGGTGCGTGTGTGTGTGTGTGTGTGTGTGTGTGTGTGTGTGAGTGTGTTAATCAAAGAGATAAATTCATCAACTAAATGTTTTCAAATGTTTCTCCTGTCAATCCTGTGTCCCTACATTATAGAAAACTAGGTGTGGACCCTGATGTGTCAGTCTCTAGAGTCCCTCACATGACATGTGTGTTTCTTGCAGATTGGTGGAAGGAGCAGTTCTGGGCCTGTGTGTGTTCTTTCTGGGGCTTCTCAGCTTCTGGCCTTTCCTTCTGTTCTCTGTGTGGACACAGATTCTGCACCCTCCGTTGGGGTGGGGGTGGGGAGCAGCTGTGATGTCACACAGCTGGCCTGGTGTTGACTGCAATGGGTGCTAAAGGGGAATCTTAGCGGGTCCCCAGGGGTCCTGTGACATCTGACCCCCAATAAGTTTCTGGTTCCTTCTCTTGCTTGGGGGACTATGGCCTGGAGTTAGCAGGCTCTCATTTCAGGGCACATATCCTTGCCCGCATACAGCCAAGTATCTGGGGTGCGGTGGTGTGTACCCTTGTTATGGGGCAGGAAGGTGCTGGCACAATGGAAACCTCTCTCTGGATGCAGCTTTTACTGACCCTACACATTTCCTCTTACAGGACAAGACAGATTTCACATTGGTTATCATCCCCGTAAATGATGTAAAGAATATATAATATAAAATAAAAAAATTAAAAAGGCAATAAAATCAGAACCAAATTAGGAGTGTTGGAAATATAGATAATTCACCACTTAAAACCTAGAACTCTTATAGCAAATGATTTGCAATGCTAAGCTCATATTTTTCTTCGTTCTCTCTTTCACCTTCCTTACCCTCTCTTCCTCCTCCTCTTTCTACCACAATTGCATGTTATGGAATACTATCAAATATAGCCAAATAAAGCCATTGATGGGCACAAAAAAAAAAAAAAAAGAAGACTCTCACCTGTAGTCACTTACCTGGTGGAGTCAGTGTGCTGGGTCTTGAGGGCATCACACCAGGGTGCTGTTACTGGGAAGTGGAGGTGGGAGTAGAGATGGAAGTAAGTGGAGGCTGGGGGTCTGTACGATAGGTTGGAAAATGGAAGACTGACTTGTGACCCCCCCCGACAGGGTATTGGGCTTTGCGGAAATTTGAAATAGATTTTGAAACCTGTACTGACCCTCCTACTACGCTCCACCTTAGGCAGGTTCCCCACAGGGTGGGGGTTTTCCTGGACTATGATCACGGGGATGTCTCCTTCTATGACATGACTGATGGCTCCCACATCTTCTCCTTCCCTCCTGAGTCCTTCTCTGGGACCCTCTTTCCATATTTTGTCTGCTGCTTTGGAGACATGTCCATGACACTTTGCCCCCTGGTGTCTGGACCCCAGAAGCCCTTTGTGCCCATGGACAATCCTCCTTCCCTAGGGGAGCCTGTGAGTCCCCCAGGGGAGGGGATCCCCTCAGGCTCTGGTGTGGATGGGGCTCCCCCAGGGCCTGAAATCCCCCTCCTCCCCTGAACCCCTGAGGCCATGTCCCCATGAGGCCCCTCCCTGCTCAGCCCTGCCCTGGGTTCTTCTTGGAGCTGCAGGTTCCCTGTGGACAAACCTGTGAGTGATTCCCGGATGCTGGATTCTTGTCCTCCTGCTCTGGGTGCAGGTTCCTGGACCATGGCTGTGAGAACAGTCAGGTCAGGTCTTGTGCTGAGAAAGCAAAGGATAGAGTTGATTGAGTTGGGATCAACATGGTGGCAGGGAAATGCTGTGATAAGTCCTCCCATTAAAAAAAAAAGTTAATAGCGAGGAAAAGTGACAGGTCCCTGTGAAAACCAGGACACAGAAGATAAACGGCCGACTCTGGCAAACTGCTTGAAGAGGAAATCTGCCATAAAAGAGGACGAAAAGAGAGTAAAGCTCAGAACCCTGCTACCCACCCACAAAGCTGGTACACTCTGACCAACAGAAAGAAACAACAACAACAACAAAAACAAACTACAGATCAAGTGGGACTGTGAGTGGAAAGGAACTACTGCGGGTACCACACACACCCTGTGAACGGGAACTGTGGAGAACCATGCAGGAATCACCACAGAGGTGAACTAATGACTCCATTAGAGGAAGATAAAGACTCCATGGAGAGACCTACAAATAGCCCAAGGCCAGCCAGTAAGCTTGTGTGGAAAAGCTCACGTGCTCGAAAAGCATATGTGGATCAAGGCTGACTAGGTCCCCATGCCAGCATCCTAGGTTCATTGGGAGACACGTGGGAATCATCACTGAGGTGAGCGATCCTCACTGAGTAATCAAAAACCAGGTGCTCGGGGACAGGGGCAGGGTGCAAAAGGTGCCATTTCTGTGGACACTGAACTGGGCTACTGCCCATGTCCCGGATCTGAGGGCTTCAGAACTGAGACCTGGGCCATGAAATTCGGGGCATGGGATCCCCATGACATGCAGCACAGGGCAGACACAGCACCCCACGCTGTTGAGCCATTCCACACCCCACTCTGTTCCCTGGAGACCCACAGAGAAAAAGCACAGTTCTGGAAGAATACTAGGAAATATCTCTGGTGCCACCTAGTGATCAGAACAGAATCACCAACTTCCTAATAGTTGGAAGCCAGGGTTTCCAAAACCACCCTCATGCTCTGAGAGGGGATGGGCCATGCAAATGGGGGTAAGAAGGGAAACAAGGCATAGAGCAAGACCCCACTCTGGAAATGAGCACTAAGCATAGGTTTCAGGCATGGGACGTGCTATAACAGTGGGCAGTGCACAGGGTGGCAGCCGTTGTTTTGGATCTGAGATCCTGAGATTGAGAACTAGGGTGCAGAATTCAGGGCACAGTATCCACACAGCCATGGGCACAGCACTGGGTGAACACTGGGCAGACATAGCGCCCAGCCTGTGTCAAGGTGCTTCCTGACCCCTCTCCATTTCTCAGAGAACTACAGGGGAAAAGCACAGGTCAGCAAGGACAGGTACCTAGCACCACCTAGTAACCAGAGCAAAATCACCAACTTACTGATTCCCTACTGGAACTGAGTAAATACAGAGGGAGGGAACTGTAAGAGACAGTGCCCAACCACACAGGCACAGCATGTGTGGTGTTTTGGCTTACCAGTGCTGGTCTCAGTCTGGAAAAACAGTTTTCAACTCCCCTGAAGCAGCAATCCAAAGAGATGCCTGCCAACACCAGTGGCACAATGTCCCAAAGCATAGAACAGATTATTTTTTTTTTATTTTTTATTTATTTATTTATTTTTTTTAATAGAGGCATGTTTTTCTTTCTTTATTTGTTTGCTTGTTTGTTTTGTTTTATACATGCACTGGGTGCAGTCAGAAGCGCGGGAGGGTGAGAGAATTCACCAGAGCCAGAGCGAGGGGCAGAGCAGGCAGAAGGACTGAAGTACACTGCTGAGGGGAGCAGCGGGCGGCAGGAGAGGTCTGCGCGCCATGTGGGACCCTCCTCCGGTGGCCGGGGAGCAGCCGGGGATTGAACCGGCACCGCAGAGGCCGCGGGCAGCTTCGCAACCCAGCGCTCTACCGCTGCGCCACCCGGGGAGGCCCAAGCATAGAACAGATTAGAAAGCAAACAACAGGGAGAAGGGAAAATACAAATAACCAACCAAGCCCGCAGGAGAAGGACACACCACAAAAAGAAAATCAGTTGCCAGAGCTCGACAATGACATGGAAGAACTTCTCTGCTTCTCAGATAGAGAACTAAGAATCATCATGATTATATAGTATAATGAGAAGAGACAAATAATCAATGTACTGAAGAACGAAAATGAGACCTTAAGAAAGGAAATAAAAGAAAAGGAGGAGACTAAAAGATTACTGGAGGAGACAAAACTCTTGGAAAAGCACTGAAAACAGATCTGAGGAAATGGAAGAATGGATCAGTACTCTTGAAGATGCAGAAATAGAAAGAACCAAAAGAGAAAAAGAGAGAGAAGTGCAAAGGAAGAAGAATGGGAACACCCTCAGACAATTACCAGACTCCACGAAGAGAGGAAATATAAGAGTTATGGGCATTTCAGAAGGTAAGGAGAGAGACAAAGTATCTGAGAAATTATTCAAAGAAATAATTGAAGAAAACATCCCAAGCATGAAAAGGAGATGAATATAGACATACAAGAAGTGAGAAGAACACCCAACTACCATAATGAGAGAAAACTACAGCAAGACACATAATAGTAAAGCTTGTAAGAGTCCAAGACAAAGAAAAATATAATGAAACTGGCAAGGGGAAAGAAACAGATAACTTATAAGGAAAAATCAGTCAGGTTAACTCAGATTTCTCTGAGGAAACACTATGGGCAAGAAGAGAAGGGGATAACATATTCAACTTCAAGACAGCAAATGCCAACCAAGAGTGCTTTACCCTGTAAAGCTCTCCTTCCCTCTATGAAGAAAAAATATGGATCTTCTCAAACTCCAGAAATTCATTACAACTAAACCCCCACTCCAAAAAATTCTACAAGAAGTCCTAAAGCCAAAACCAACAGAGGAATGATTAAGAAGAACAGAATAAAGTGAGCAATAAAATAAAAAAAAGAAACAAACAAAGACAAACCAAATAGTAAATACAGATGCCAACATATTAATATTAACTCTAAATGTAAATGGATTAAGCTTATCAATAGAAATACACAGAGTAGCACACTGGATTAAAAAACAAAATCTATCCTTTTGCTGTCTCCAGGAAATACATTTAACCACAAAAGATAAACACAAACTGAAAGTAAAAGGTTGGAAAACAATCCTACAAGCAAATGGACCAAAAAAGAAGGCAGGAACAGGTATACTTCAAATTAAAATAAAAAGAGGTATACTTAAAATTAAAATCAAGAGACAAAGACGGACACTACATTATGATCAAGGGGACAATACATCAGGAAGATATAACACTCATCAACATATACTCACCAAATGAAGAAACACCAAAATATATTAGACAGTTATTATTGGCTCTGAAAACAGACATTAAAGAAAATACATATAGTGTGGGAGATTCAACACTCCACTCTCACCAATGGACAGATCAATGGGACAAAAAATAAATAAAGATAGTAGAGCTGTAAAAAAAGACATAGAACTCATGCACTTAACAGACGTCTATAGGACACTGCACCCAAAAATATCCAAGTACACATTTTTCTCAAGCAGATCATTCTCCAGAATTTATCACACAGATCATTCTCCAGAATTTATCACATCCTGGGCCACAAGACAAACATCAACAGATACATGAAGTTCAAAATAATTCCAACTATCTTCTCTGATCATAAAGGCATCAAGCTAGAAATAAATCATCAAAAGAAAACATGGAACACTCCCACTTCATGGAGATTGAAATCCACACTACTGGAAGACCACTGGACTAATGAGAAGATCAAAGAAGAAATTAAAAAATACTTTGAGTTAAATGACAAGGAGGATACCACTTTCCAGAATGTATGGGATGCAGCAAAAATAGTATTAAGAGGAAAATATATAGCGATATAAGCTCACATCAACAAACAAGAAAGAACTCAAAGAAACAACCTAATCTCACATCTCAAAGAGCTGGAAAAAGAACAACAACAACAACAAAAACAAACCTTAAAGCCAGTAGAAGAAAGGAAATACTAAAAATCAAAGCAGAAATAAATGAAATGGAAATTAATAAAAAACAATCCAAAATATATTTTTGTAAAGATTTATTTATTTATTTATACAAGCACTGGGTATAGTCAGAAGCGCGGGAGGGTGAGAGAATTCACCAGAGCCAGAGCGGGGAGCAGAGCAGGCAGAAGGACCGAAGTACACTGCTGAGGGGAACAGCGAGTGGCAGGAGAGGTCTATGCGCCATGCAGGACCCTCCTCCAGTGGCCCGGGAGCAGCCGGGGATTGCCAGCAGAGGCTGCTGGCAGCTTTGCAACCCAGTGCTCAACCACTGCGCCACCGGGGAGGCCCAACAGTCCAAAATATTAATGAAACCAAAAGTTGGTTCTTTGAAAAAATAAACAAAATAGACAAACCTCTAGCCAGGCTCACAAAAAAAAAAGGGGGGGGGGGCGGGGGGAGAAAACACACATAAATAGGATTATAAATGAAAGAGGAGAAGTCACAACAGACTCAGTAGAAATCAAAAGAATAATCAGAGATTACTATGAACACTTGTACGCAAACAAGTTCAACAACGTAGAAGAGATAGACAAATTCCTAGAATGATATAATCATCTAAAGCTGGGCAAAGGGGAAATAGAACACCTAAACAGACCAATTACAGCAGCAAAATTGAGGCGGTAATCAAAGCACTCCCCAAAAACAAAATGAATGGCTTCACAAATGAATTCTACCAAATGTTCAGCAGTGAATTAGTGCCTATCCTACACAAACTCTTTCAAAAAAATTGAAAAAGAAAGACTACTACCAAATAGGTTTTATGAAACCAACTACCAAAACCAAAGACAAAACCAAACAATACCAAACCAAACAACGACAGCACAAAAAAAAGATAATTACAGGCCAATCTCCCTCATGAACACTGATGCAAAAATCCTCAACAAAATCCTTGCCAACAGAATCCAACAACACAATCAAGTGGGATTCATCCCAAGGGTACAAGAATGGTTCAACATACGAAAATCGATAAGTGTAATCCAACACATCAACAAAAAGAAAAATAAAAACCACATAATCTTATCAATAGATTCTGAGAAAGCATTCAACAAAGTCCAGCATCCATTTATGATGAAGGCCCTTGAAATTCTCGGGGTACAAGGAACATACCTTAACATGAGAAAAGTCATATACAACAAACCCACCACCAATATTATTCTCAATGGCGAAAAGCTGAAGACCTTTCCATTAAGATCAGGAACAAGACAAGGATGTCCACTCTCACCACTGCTCTTCAATATAATACTGGGGGACCTAGCCAGGACAATAAGACAAGAGAAAGACATACAAGGAATCCAGATGGGGAAAGAAAAATAAAACTATCACTATTTGCAGATGATATGATAGTACACATAGAGAACCTTAAAAATTCCACAGAAAAGCTACTCACAATAATCAACCACTTCAGTAAAGTAGCAGGATACAAAAATCAGCACACAAAAATCAGTAGCCTTCCCATACACAAACAATCAATCTGAAGAAGAAAAAATCAAGAAAACCATCCCTTTTATAATTGAAACAAACAAAAAAAAACTTGTGAATAAACCTAACAAAAGAGGTGAAAGACCTATACAAAGAACATTATAAAACGCTGTTAAAAGAAATAGAAGAAGACACAAAGAAATGGAAAGACATCCCCTGCTCATGGATTGGAAGAATCAACATTATTAAAATGGCTATCTTACCAAAGGCAATATACAGATTCAACACTATACCAATAAAAATCTCAATGACATTCTTCAAATAAATAGAACAAATACTGATGAAATTCATATGGAACTACAAAAAAACCACAAATAGACAAAGCTCTACCGATGAAAACAAAGGAGAAAGGAGGTATCACACTTTCAAACTTCAAGCTAAACTACAAAGCCATAATAATTAAAACAGTTTGGTATTGGAACAAAAACAGACACACAGACCAATGGCTCTGAATAGAGAGCCCAGAAATAAAACCACACTTATATGGACAACTGATCTTTGACAAAGGAGCAAAGAATATGCAATGGAACATGGACAGTTTGTTCAATAAATGGTGCTGGGAAAACTGAACCACCACATTCAAAAAAAATGAAACTAGACCACTACCTTTCACTATGCACAAA
The DNA here is from genome assembly GCF_964194135.1 of Talpa europaea. Taxonomy (NCBI): domain Eukaryota; kingdom Metazoa; phylum Chordata; class Mammalia; order Eulipotyphla; family Talpidae; genus Talpa; species Talpa europaea. Next base: position 99,919,358 of record NC_140068.1, on the reverse strand, counting down.
AATGAACTCAAAATGGATAAAAGAACTGGACATTTGGCCTGAAACCATAAAATATATAGAAGAAAAAATAGGTAAAACACTACAAAACATAAATCTCAGAAACATTTTTAAAGACTCATCACCCAAGGCAGTGATAGTAAAGGCAAAGATAAACACCTGGGGTTACATCAAACTGAAAAGCTTCTGCACAGCAGAAGAGACATTAACCAAAACAGAGAGACACCCCACTGATTGGGGAAAAGTCTTGTCACACCAGTGAACTGATAAGGGACTGATCACAAAGATATACAAAGAACTCACATGACTCAACAAAAATAAAATAAACAATTCAGTCAAGAAATGGGAAAATGAACTTAAAAGACATTTCTCCAAAGAGGAAATGCAAATGGCCAACAGACATATGAAAAAGTGTTCAACATCCCTTATAATCAGGGAAATGCAAGTTAAAACCACATTGAGATACCACCTTACACCACTAAGAATGGCACCTATCCAAAAAACTAGCAACAACAAATGTTGTCGAGGATGTGGTGAAAAAGGAACTCTCCTACATTGCTGACGGGAGTCCAAACTGGTTCAACCACTATGGAAAGCTGTCTGGAGGTTCCTCAGTCTACTAAAAATGGAGCTGCTATATGACCTGACAATCCCACTACTAGGGATCTACCCAAGGGACACAAAAACAGTGATTCAAAAGAACACCTGTACCCCTATTTTATTGCAGCACTATCTACAATAGGTAAAACCTGGAAACAACCCAAATGCCCAAAAATAGATGACTGGATCAAGAAGATGTGGCATGTATACATAATGGAATGTTATTCAGCAATCAAAAAAGATAAACCAATTCCATTCACAACAATGTGGATGGAATTAGAAGGAATTATGCTCAGTGAAATAAGCCAGAAGGAAAAAGAAAAATATTGGATGGTTTCACTTATAGCAGGAATTTAGGGGAACCAAATAAGACATCAGTGTAAAAAAATAATAACAGTACAAAACACAACAAAGCAAAAATGGACAATTATAAATCAGAGACATATTGCAGGGGAGGAGGAGGGAGAGGGATCAGAGGGAGGGAGGGAGGAGCACAGGAGATTGAGGTGATGGTGCATGGGTGCATTGGGGAAGGAATATCTGGGAACTACACCTGAAGGGGTGGGGGGAAGCAAATATTGTTTAATAATGAACAATGATGTAAAAAAGAAAAATAATTAATATGAATAAATAAAAAGGGAAAAAAAGAAGGAAAAAAGGATAGAATTGATTTACTTTGAAATAGTTTGGTGTGGGATGAATTTTATCATGGGGAATCACCTTTCTTATAAAAAACATATTCCCTGGACTTTTTATGCTGTTTAGACAAGAAAAGGGATGAGCTTGAATTATTTCCTAAATTAATTGGAGTTTTTAAAAAATATATATTTATTTATGCATGCAAGACCTGGAGCACAGGCCAGAGATGGGGAGGCGGGGTGAGAGGATTCACCAGAGACAGGGTGGGTAGCAGAACAGGCAGACTGACTGAAATACACTGCTGAGGGGAGCAGTGGGTGAGGCAGGAGAGGTCTGCTGCACCATGTGGGTTGCTCCGTGGCCAGGAGTTTTTTTTTTAATCCACTTGAGTTTGTACTGAGGAACCCAGTGTTAAGAAGGAGGGTATCCAGATCTATTTTAAGGCATCTGGAATATCTGAGCAGAATTCTTGTCCATCCAATATTTTCAGGGAAATGGAGGATGATGGACTTTTAAAGGAGCTTAATATTCTATCTGTTATGTTTATTATTCTGGAATGGAAAAAATATACCTACTTTCCAAACCTCATTAAATTTCTGTTACCTGAAAAACACTTGTGTCTTAATGTGGGAAATTCAGGAGAAACATCTGGGTTCTCCTTTTGTGTTAACACCCATTGAAAGGAGTGAACTGCTTCCTGAATTAAGAAGAGACTTTCAGACTCGGGGTGACTTGGGGACCATTGACCTGAGCCCCAGGTGCCCCTGTGCTGACTCTGTCCTTCCACATCCTGAGGCAAAGGGTCACGGGAACCACAGCTGCCTGAGGAAGCGGATCCTGAGCCCCAGACCTGCAGGAAGAAAGGTGTGATCCCTCCGCCAGGGGACACTGACGTGGTTCTGGTGGAGGAGAAGATGGAGAAGGGGGAGTGGGGAGAAGTCAGACATCACAGTGGTGTGTAACTCTAAAGAGACTAATCATTTTAACAATTTCTCTTCTTGTGTGTGTTAATTGTATTTATTATCCATTGTCTTCATTTCTCATTTAAACTTATGCTTTTATACAAGTTGCTGTAGTTTATAATATAGTTTTTGGATAACAGAGCAGATCAAGGTATTATGAGCAAATCTGAGAAAAAAGCAATAGAACCATGTTAGCTGCAAAGATTGGGGCTGCCTGTCCCCCATTTTGGGGAAAGGGAGTACCTGTTCACTTGTAAGGAAGCTTTCTTGACAGTTAGAAACATAGAGCTGTATTGCCTGGATGTTCAAATGTGTTTGAATTGTGTGCGTGAAGCTGAGTAGCAATGGTGTGGACTCTCCCATCACCCACTCATGCTTCCTGGCCCACATCCCCCACGCGCCCTCCTGTGTGACCTGGAGCTGGACCCCAGGACCCTGTCCCTTGGCCCCCTGCACAGAGTCGGGATGAGCCCTGGAGGAGACACTCCAGTCACAGCCGAGGACACGCGTCTCTCCTGGTTGTGCTGCTTTTCTTCTGGATCCTGTGATGGGATGTTTGTCATTTATTTTTTAACCAGCTGTTCACACTCCCTCAAACACTATCTATGAAAAGTTTCCTTCCATTATTAAGAACTATTAAAAAATCTACAAATAGTGTAATGTTGTGTGTTGTGACTTTTCAGTCTCGTATGGGCCATCACGAGAGTGTATGATCACACACAAATATATGTAATTACCCGCAGAATGCACAGTGTTTGACTTGGGTGTTTAATCAGTTAGCAAGGATGTGTTCTCTGTGAAGCTACATGTTCTCTGGTCAGTAGAAAGGATAATTGCAATAACTCTTCTTCTGTTGCACCATTAGCATTAACCGCTTTTGCTCTTATCTCAGCATATTTATTTCAAGCTGCCCTTCCTGCTGGGCAATAATGAGACTATTCTTCAAAATCCTCTTTGTAGCAGTTTGCAATTATACCAGTTCATCAAACATTAATTAGTTGAATATTTTTATATTTATCTGTTTATATATTTGTCTGATAATCATGTTAATGACTTCTTGGAAATAACCTAGTATTTCTTACTTTTAAAACAGGTTTTTATAAAAGATAGTTTATATTGATTATAGTAGAAAACCTTTCATGTTAGTTAATTTTAAGTACATTAAAAATATCTTGATATTAAATTAAAATAGGAAACACTGAAATATCAGTTATCTTATACCCAAATGTCCTCCCCCTGCAGACCTGAGGAGCAGCCTGAGGATGTTACCGAACGCCGGCCTCAGTTTCCCTCAGCCAATAAAAGGAAACCGAGTTTGAGGAAAAGGAAAGCGGTTTTATTTGTCGACAAATGAGGAGGGCGGCAGACTCATGTCTGAAAGACCCCCGTCCTTCTCTCTGGCCATGGGCAGGGGTATTTATACTAAGGGGACATGGGCAGGGGTCTGCGAAGGGGAGTGGGAAGGGGTCCATACGGAGACAAGTGGGCACCAGTTCCACACGGAGCTGGATGGGTACCAGCTGGTGTTCATCAAGGGGAGGGGGAAAGTGTCAGCACAGAGATGGGGAAGGGGAGGGGGTCTTCACAGAGACTGAAGGGGGTCAACTCATTCATCTTCTTAAGGGAAGGTGAAGGTGTCAGCATAGAGACAGGTGATTGCCAGCCTGTTTTCATTAAGGAGAGGGGGAAAGGGTCTGCAGGGAAACCAGTGGACACCACCTTGTTTTTCTTCTTTTTTTTCTTAATATCTTATTTTATATAATTCTTACATCATTTTTCAACTTTGCACAGTGTATGCATTTTCATTTTGGTTATATTCCCCATACAATTGCACCCCCCCCTTATTTTGGCTCTAGTCCTTCCTCTCCTCACCTTTCCTCCCCACCACCCTCCCCCCGCCCCTTGTGTGTCTCTGGTTTATAGTTGCTTGTTGATTTTGATTATTACTTTGTATTGATTAGTCTTTTTCCTGGTCTCTTATTTAGGTTTTCTAAATTCCTGCTATGAGTGAGACCATCCGGTATTTTTCTTTTTCTTTCTAACTTATTTCTTCTTAAGGGGAGGGGGACGCTGCAACAAGTGAGAAAGACAAGCTATTAATCTTGTTAATGATAGATAAGGTGGAATTGCAAGAAATGGGGGAAAGACAAACTTGTTAACTGTATTAAGAGTGTGTCCTCTGGATCTTCCTCCCAATCTGGCTTCTGATTCCTCTTATAGGGACCCCAATTCTCTCCCAGCTCTGTGGGGACCATGTCATCACTGTGACCTCAGGCAGAGTAGACATGGCCTCCTCAACCCTGGGGTGCTCCTGCCTGATGTTCCCAAGGGACCTCATCTTCTGTCCTCCCTATTTCATCTCTTCCTTCCTCCAATTTTCCCCTCTGACAGTCACATGGCCTTTCCCGTGCACCTGGCGGGATCTGTCATTAGCTGTGTTGATCAGGAAGATGATCCATGTTCCACCTGATCATGCTCTCAGGTGCTCCAGAGACATGAAACTCAGGTTTGGGAATAATTGAGAATCTGGCCTCTGACAGGCTGACCTGGGGAGCCAGAAGTCACCCTACCCCAGGGGAGGAGTGTCCCCTGCTGAGAGCAGCCCCAGGGCAGGAGTCCTCACCCTGCAGGGGGAAGGAAGGAAAGGCCCAGGACCAGGGGGCAGGTCGCTTGGGGAGGGACAGTCTGTCTCAGTATTGGGGTCTCTCCTCTGCCCTCCTGCACTTTAGCTAAGGTGGGGGTCACCTCAGAGGAAGAGAGTATAGAGGGGGGATGATGGAGTCAGGAGACCACTTGAACCTAATGGGTGTAAACTAGAAGGATCTGGAGCCAGTTGGGTCTCCTGTATGACCTGATGCAGGAGCAGCAACAGGAGGAAGGAGCAGAGCTGACTGACAGGGAGAGTGAGGCTGCTTCTCCCCCACAGGAGCTGGTCTCTGGTGGGCAGAGGGGGCAGGAGCCATGATGAGAGCAGTGCAGGGGGAGGGGGTGGAAAGGGCAGAGGGACAGAGGGACCTGGAGGGTGAGACCAGGGCTCTGGGGAGGAGCCTGGGGCTTGCTGTTGGGCGGGGGGGGGGGGGGGGGGGCTGTAGGGAAGGAGGGTCTGGAGGGTCTGAGGCTAGTCTGTGGAGTGAGGGTGCAGGTCCCCATGATGCAGAAATAAACTCTAGCCTTTTACTCAGGCAGGGGAAGAACAAGCAGTACTTCAGGAATGGTGAGGTTAGATTTATTACTCATGCATGAGGTCCCAGACCTGGGTAGTCCCATAAGGTCTGAGCACCGAGTCTAGGGACAAAGGGTTTCTTTTATACACAACCATCTTACATTGATAACATCGGTCAGTAAGCACAAAAGTTTGTGACAAAAGACAGGTATCCAAGGATGCCATGGGAGATCAATCAGCCTGGCAGCTGTCTGGCCTTGTTAAAATGTAACCTCCTTTAGGTAATCTTATTTAGGTAGGCTTTAGAGAGGCAAAACTTGTTTACACTTACTTTGCATTATTTACTGCACCAGACCTGTGACTCTTAGCAGGAACTGGAAAGATTTCATTTGATTAGAGGTTCTCTTTCACCCAGGCAGTTGCCCCTGGTTTCAGAATAATGTGGACAAAGATTTAAGAGTCTGTGTCCTCATTGCATATGATTCCATTTCTACTTTTTAGAAAAGTTCATTAAAAATGTGCTTCTGTGGTAGCCCAGTGTCTGTAGTTGTTACAATTCATTATACACCTAAAAATATGTCAAGAAATTAGATCTTATTTTAAGGACTTTTTTTTTTAAGATTTATTTATTTATTCATTTATTTTAAATATATATATTTTATTATTTATTTATTTATACAAGCACCGGGTACAGTCAGAAGCACGGGAGAGAGAGAATTCACAAGATCCAGAGCCTGGAGCAGAGCAGGCAGAAGGACCGAAGTACACTGCTGAGGGGAGCAGCGGGCGGCAGGAGAGGTCTGCGCACCATGTGGGACCCTCCTCTGGTGACCAGGGAGCAGCCAGGGATCGAACTGGCCCTGCAGAGGCTTCAGGCAGCTTCACAACCCAGCGCTCAACCGCTGCTCCACCAGGGAGGCCCAAAAGATTTATTTATTTATTTTTACAAGAACTGGGGTACAAGTCAGAAGTGAGGAAGGGTGAGAGAATTCACCAGAGACAGAACGGTGAGCAGAACAGGCAGACTAATGAAATACACTGCTGAGGGGAGGAGCCGTGGAGGCAGGAGAGGTTTGCTGCTCCATTTGGGTTTCTCCCTGGCCAGCGGGGAATTGAACTGGTCCCGCAGAGGCTGCGGACAGCTTCGCAGTTGTCCCATCTCACCAGGGTTTCCCAGCCACTGCACCACCAGGGAGGCCCGGGACCCCTTTTTTTTTTTTAAAGGTTTATGTATACAAGAACTGGGGTACAGGCCAGAGGCGCAGGAGGATGAGAGAATTCACCAGAGACAGAGCAGGGAGCAGAACAGGCAAACAGATTGAGGACACTGCCGAGGGGAGCAGCGGGCGAGGCAGGAGAGCTCTGCTGTGCCATGTGGGAATCTCCCTGGATGTCCGGAAACGGAACCTGCTCTGCAGAGGCTACGGACAGCTTCACAAGGCTGTGCTCAAACTGCTGAGCCACCGGGGAGGCCCTTATTTTAAGGACTCGTGTCTCATACAGTAATTAAAATAAAGTAAGTGAAAGGAAAGTTTCGGAGGTGATGGTTGTCCTCATGGTGTAGACCAGTGGTGATGTTCTCATACCGTGTACATTAATGTATGCAGCTATCTCTGTGTTAGTGATAGCTCAATAAGTGTTTATTAAAAAAATCTCTGCCTCTTGATTGTCAATTAAAGGAACAGTGGAGACCATTCCTGTGTGGTCTCTGGGGTGATGGCAGAGGTGGGTGGGGGTGCCTCTGGAGATGGTCTCCCCTTGAGTAAACCCACACTCAGGACTGTTTTAACTGTGGGATCCCCACCTTCCAGACCAGGACCACCCTTGTTCCCAGGAGGCTCAGGAGCAGCAGGGGTGGGGGCAGGTTCTCTGTGACCCCACAGGGTGACCTGCCTGGGGGCTGTGGGTCTGGAAACATAGGGGCTTCTCTGGGATTGAGCCCCCCACCCCCGCCTTACCCCTGTGCTTGTTTGTGTTGGTCCAACTGTCTGTCCTTCCCTCTCTCCATCCTCCCCCTGTGTCATGGGTACTGTATGATCGGGACCCATCATCACACCAGCTGCTTATTGGGTTTGGAGCAGGAGGCCCCTGGGAGGAAGGAAGGGTGGGGTGTCCCCCCAGGCTCACTCCCTAACAGGCTCTTCCTTTCCTGTCCCGTCCTGTCTTAGCAGGGGGTGAAGCTCCTGCTCCCCAGCATCCCTGTGCCCCCTCAGCTGCCGTCCCCCCAGACACAGCCCCTCCACACAGGCTGCGTGAATGAACTTTGATAGAAGAGTGTCCCTTGTGAGAGGATGGGTAATATTTCCCTAATCAAACACCGAAAGTCACCTATCCCCTCGTGGGCAAATGCCCAGCCAAACAGGGTTGACCCAAAGCAGGGCTGGGGGTTGGGGTTGGGTCTCCAAGTTCTTTCGCTTACTCATTCCTTTCAGTGATAGCTTACAAATAGGTAGCTCAGCTGACAAATAGATACAAACATTGCACAGATTATAAAAGCAAACAACACACTAAAAGTGATGAGATTACAGTATTTTAAACAGATAATCTAATAAGTTTTTTGCCTCTTCTCTCACCCGAGTTTTGAGCTACGACAGGAATTTAGCACAAAGGCTGCAGCCGAACCCCACCCACCTCCCCACCCAGGAACTGAAAAACCAGCTATGCACATGCCAAAGCACAGAGACCCCCAACTCTGTCCCTCTAGACCCTTACCTCATCCTGGGCTCCACTAGATGTAAAACTGCTCCTGTTTTACTTCACTAAAAGATGGCAGGGCCCTGTGGTTTTGTTCAATGAAACTAGTTGAACCTGTTCAGAATCCCACCTGTAAGAGCTTGAACACTCAAGAAATAAAGCAATATTTTATATCAGCAGCCTTAAGACCCAAGGTGTGATTCTCCTCTGAATCTACCTGCTCACCCCTGTGTGCTCTGTCACCTGCACCAAGCTTCATCTCTAGCTCACCTACATGACTCCCCCGTGAATTCTTTCCTGCATAGAAGTTCCTCAGCTCACTGAGGTCCCATCAGTTTCCTGCACCAACCCAGTATTGGGGTGACCCCTGTTTAGTGTTCACTGAGCTTTTGGGTGGACCTGGCTCATTTTTGGATCTGGCCACACAACTGTGTGACCCTGGGCAGGACTCTCCTGATGTTGAGCCTCTGTCTCCCAGCTGTAATTGAGGAAAGACTGTCCTTGGAGCACTGCAGTAACACACTCATTGCCATGAAGCCTGTCATGTTCAGGTCAAATGGCCCCTAGTGACAGTGGCCTGGGTATGTGGTGGTGTCTGTGGACAGCAGGGCCTGCCTCAGGTGTGCAGCTCAGGTGTGGGGACAGGTTCTGGGACAGGAAGGAGCTGTGAGGGGCCTCCTGGGACTGTCAGATCAGCCTCTCAGTGGAGGTGGGTCCTTCTTCCCACTCTGCTGCCACAGGCCTCTCCCCTCTGATTCCCTCAGGACAGAGGACCCAGGCCCAGGCCCCCAACCCATCAGCAGCAACTGCTGCTCACACCATCCCCCCAGGATCTGCTAGGTCCCGCCTGGACCCTGGAGGGGCCTGAAATGCCTGGATGGGGAGAGGGAGTGAATTCTCCCAGCTCCCTGCCAGGCTCCCTACATGGGCAGAGCACAGGCTGCCTCTCTGCACCTGAAGCCCTGACAGGCACATGCTGGAGATTCCTGAGCAGAGTGTGTCCACCTGGGGGATCCTCCCAGGTGTGTCTGTGCTGAGTGCAGGGAGATCCTGCCCTTCCTTCCTCCCCTTCCCTGTCCACCTTGTGTTTACTTTAGTTCACATCTTTCTCTCTTTCAGCTTCCTTTCCTTTTAATTTCTTATTAATCTTTTGCTTGTATATTATTGCAATAAATTTATTACAATTTCTGTGAGAAAGTCTCGCCCTGGTCTCAGCCCTTCCCCTTTATCCATCTCAGGGCCTGGGCGGGGTCGGGGGTGGGGGGAATGCAGCCTCCTCACCCTGCCCTGGAAGGTCAGACCCAGCACACAGAGGGGGGCCCACACAGAGGAGATGGGGCAGGGTCTGGGCCAGGAGGCTCTGCCCAGACCAGGGGCCTGGACAGGCACCATCCTTGGGGGCTTTAGGGTCTTGTGGGAGCCCCTGGGGCACCTTAGGTGGCTGTTTCAGTGATGGGGTGACAGCCTGGGCTGGTAGGGGCTCCTCCCCAGAGGGGCAGACGTGAAGGCTCAGAGGAGGGGGAGGCCATCTATGCCAGGACAGAGCTCAGCCCCCACCTAGGGTCAGGCTGGTTAGGGAAGGTGGGGATTTAAAGTAGGGATGAAAGCCATCAATGTGTGTGTGTATGTGTGTGTGTGTGTGTGTGTTTCTTCTACTTTCCCATCTCCTCCCATCAGCTGCCTCTCCCTGCCCAGCAATGAAGCAATCAGACACTGCTTTGATCATTTTCCTGTGGTGGAAGAGAATCCAGTGAACGCTTCATCTTTACTGAGTCAAGATAAATTAAACTTCACTGGATTGCAAATTCATGAATCGGGTTTAATCCTCTCATCAATAGTTGTATTTTAAAATTGCAACTCATTTTATATTCGCCACTATTTTTTGTTTCCTCACTTACTTACCTGAAACTATTTTCAAAGTTCTTGACACTTGGAAAAGATTACAGGTATTATACCTTGGTTGAACAGGAAAGTAACTGATTAACCCACCAGCATCAGGACAATTATATCTGACAAGACAGAACAGGGAACAGTGTGTGTTGACAAAGCATCAAGAACAGACCCTGAGGAGCTGGAGATGCAGTGAGGGCGTGAGTGTCCTGCCTGCAGGGTGTCCAGTGTCCCCCAGGGTTGTCCAGGGACACCTGCCCTGTGCTCTGTCCCTCCTCTCCTCCCCTCCCCCAGGGGCCCAAGGGCAGCATTCAGGAGGAGATAAGGTTTCTGGGTGTGTCCTCCTAGGGCAGTTCTGAGTCCAAGGTCCCCTTCCTGCTCTCCTCTTTCTGAGGGGTGTGGAGCTGGGGACTGGGCTGCTGAGAGCTGGGGTAGGGGTGGGGCACATCCTGCAGATTCAGCCCCTCCTCCCAGGAAGGACCTGGATCCTGTCACTACACAGAAGGCAGGACTCAGGCACCTCCATCTCTGTCTGCAGGTGTGAGAATAAGAAGCCACAGACACCACCTGTGCAGCCCAGCTCCTGGCACTTAGTAGATGCTCAGTACAGTTTGGTTTTCTTCCCTCAGTGTCTTCATCAAATTCTCCTAATGCCTCTAGGCTTTGAAAAGTGTCCCCATTGGGTAGGAATAGGTGGTGGCAAAGGGTGGGGGGTAAACAGAGGAGAACTTTTTCCTGTCCCTTTAGTTATTTTCAGATAAAGATGGATTTCCCCAAATTCCAGAGTCTAAGAGGAGATTGGCACAAAGGAAATTTTAAGGATAACAAACTGGGATGTGTTCAGTATTTGTAGAAATCTTGGGTTGTACGAGCACTTTGATATCCATACTTGACAGGCAGAAATCAGGGATTTCTGTGGTGAAAGAACCCTACTTTTTCCAGTAAGACAGACAGAGCAGGCCCCCCAGGACAGGGAGAGTGAGCCCTGGCAGGAAAGTCCTGCTGGTATGAGGCTGTGACCCTGTGAGGAGTCGGGTCCTGGGTGTGTAGAAGGTGATGTGAGGATGACAACCTTGCAGGATTGAGGTGAGGACCACACCTGCCAGAGTCACTACCTGGTGACCCTGAACCCTGGGCAGGCCTGGGGGGCAGACACAGGTGCTGATCTGAATGTTTCAGGGTGAGTGAGATGTGATTAGTCACTCAGTTATGTTGGGGGGTATAGAAAAGCTGACATGGGAGCGTGGTGGACGCTGTGTCCATCAGGGGCTGGTGCTCACATCAGAGGTGACAGACATCTCATGTTCTCAGTGGACCAAGGGGTTTTCGTTTTCTGAGTGGACAAGGCCGAGGAGCCAACGGGCAGCAGCAGTGTCTTCTCTGCAGACAGCTCAGCTGACGCTGATGAGGGCCCCTCCCTGCTGGACACGGAGCAAGACTCACAGGGCCTCCCTCCAGGATCCCACATGGTTCCCAGATGACACATGATAACGCTATGAGGGAGAACAGGCCCCCCAAACCCAACAAGCATATGTGATCTTTCCACACAAGGGGCATGGGGAGGTCAGCAGAGGTCCCTTTGAGCAAGTCACATTAGGGGAGAACTCAAAGATGAGGGGTTTGGGGAGCAGAGGCAGCAGGAACATCAGGGACTGTGAGGAGGCCTGAGGCTGGGAGAGCTCCCTGAATTGGAGGAGTCACCTGAGCCAGTGGGCCCCCTGGGAGAACAATGGGAGGGGGTTAGAGAGAGGGGGGGAGAACTGGGAGCCCCTCCTTTAGCAGAGGGATCCCTTGAAGGGATAAGGCAGAGAGTTAACATGAGCTTAACTGGAGAAGGTCAGGACCTTGGAAGGAAATGAACTGGAGGAGGTGAGGCTGGAGGGGGCCAGAGGACCCTTGGGCCAGATGAAAAATGAGTGATGTGGAACAGGTGCTGGTCATGCACCTGGATTCAGAATAGCCTTGAACTTGCTGGTGCATTGGAAGTAGACTGGGTGGGGAGTGGACTGTGAAGATGACCCTGGAGTCTCTGGCAGAGATAAATGGGGGAACACAGGTGCCCTTCACTGAGAAGGGGAAACAACAGGCAGTGAGGGAGGAGGGGAGGCCCAGGCTCCATGATTTCCTTGGAGACATAGAATTGGGCCTTCCTGGTGACCCCGTGTCCTGGAGGGACAGGGTCTGGTCCCTGTGACCAGGTGTCAGATGACATTAACATCTGAACAAGCCGCAGGCCCTGTCCACGCAGTGTGGGCAGGACCAGGTCCTGGCAGCTCCTGGTGCCCAGTGCTGACTCCTGGTGTCCAGGGTGTGGGGGGTCCTGGGTAGGCGGCTGTGAGGAGAAGAAAAACAGCTCCCTTGGGGGATCCTCACAGGCTCTTCCATGTGGGGTGACAGCTGCCATAGGGTCACCATCGGGCACAGGCAGAGCCCTTCTAGGGGCTCAGTGTCAGTCCTGTCTGGGCCCTGCACTCACTGCTAGTTCTGAGTCTGGAAGCCAAGCAGCCTGGGGCACAGTGGGTGCCCAACAGTGGGTGCTGGGTGGGTGCCTCCCCTGTGCCTGCAGGGGTGTCAGGGTGCCTGCGCCTCCACACTCCTGGCTCTTCTGATCCTGCTGTTTCCCTACAGATATCCAGGGTGCACTGTCCAGAGGGCAGGATGGAGGCTGCTGGGATTGCATTTCAGCTTTCACTTTCAAATTGTGGAAGTTGCCTGAGACAGTGATTGGTTTTTCTATGAAATTTGCGAATACCCCAGCCAGGGCTGGTCTCTACAGACACCCCTCAACGAGTGCCAGATTCTACTTGTCTACTCTCCGGGGAAACTTCTTCTCTGGGCCATGAGACTCCCCTGGCATTCAGCATGGGTTCTGAGCAGCTAACAGCAGGTGCAAACTCTGTCAGAAGATTTGGGGTTTCCTGGAAATGCTGAAGTTTCTCAAGCTTGAAGTGTTGTTCTAGAAGCCCCCCTGTTTCAAAACAGGTAGGTTATTTTAGAAGACAAGTGTTCTTTTAAGAAGTGGAAAGTGGGGGGCAGCTGAATGTAAGGAGAAGTTGAGATTATGGTGGGGCTTGGGTGCAATGGGAGGTGGCACAGGAAATAGTGCAGCTCTAAAAGACCCAGCACAACCTCATTGAAGGTTGTACTTCACTTACTTTAATAATGTGTCTGTAACACTTCCTGGGGCAGGATACTATTCTATAATTACAGGTAGTGACTCTTCCAATATAATTCATGTAATTCTCATTCCAACCTTGGTTGGGAGATGCTGATACTATTCCCATATTTTCAGGTGGGGAAAGTGAGGCAGGAAGGTTAAGAGACTTGAACAAGATAGTCACACAGAAAGTGGCCGAGTCCAGAGGGGACCCCACAGTCAGCCTGCAGTGTCTGTCCTTCCTGAAACATGGAATACTGCCTCCCAACCCCCAGCCAGTAGGTGGTTTGAGGGTGTTTTCACTGACCAGGTCTCATCTTCCCTTCTCTGCTGCTCTGCCCCACTGGGTCCCTCACTCTGAGGCAGGAATCCCCCAGAGTTAGAGAGGACAAGGACAAACCCCCTGTGGGTATCTGACCTGGCTCCTGCTGTGTTTGGGGCAGGACTTTGTCCTTGGCCCTGGCAGGTCAGGGCTGGGGACGGACTGACCTTCAGGTGAACTGAACAAACAGACAGAGCAGGACAGAGGCCTGTGGGGGGACTCTGACTCCTTGGGGACAGTGTCCTGAGTCCTGATGCTTCTCAGGGACACCTGCTCACACTGAGGGGACAGGACCACAAGCAGGAGCTGGCCTGTCCTTCCCAGGCCTCTGTCCTGGGAAGTCACTAGGTGTGATGATGGGGAGGGGAGGGCAGTTTGTACCCTAGGCCCAGGTGCTGGGAACTGAGGGTCCAGGTGCTCTGAGCAGCCTGGGTCTGGGGTGTGGGTTCCATGGAATGGGAAGAGAAGGAAGGATGTTTTCCTCCAATAAACATCATGGTCTCTAGCAGCACAGAGGCTCAGAAGCCTGAAGAGGAGCCAGGTCTGTCCTTCTTGGTCTCAGGGTCTAAGAAGTCACCAGAAAGGCCCCTGTTCCTGGTGGTGGTGGGTCCTTGGGCCCTGCTCCCCGCTGAGCCCAGAGCTCCTGGCTGCCCTGCTCCTCTGTGTGGGCCTGGCTGCCTCCTGCCCTTTCTCTCCCCAGCCCTGAGGAGATGGTGCCCTGCTCCAGCCCCAGCTCTGTGCTCTGCCTCCTCCCCTCCCTGCTGCTCCTCCTCCAGCTGCCCTCCAGGGGCTCCCAAGGTGAGTGTGTCTCCCCCTGTTCTGTGTCTCCCTGGGGTGGGTGGGGTCAGGGGCTCTGTAAGCTCTTCCATCAGGAAGAATGGCTGTGGGGGCCCTGACTCTAGAAAGATTGGGGTGCTCCCCAACCACTCATGTGATGATGGTTAAGAACAGTCACTGAGCTGGAACATGAGAGGGAGGGACGACAGTTGCCTAGTGAGGGCCTTGTGATTCTTCAAAAAGTGAACTATCAAAAATGTGAAAATACCTTTCCCCTCATTTTTTGCTTTTTACTCTAAGTGTATTGGAAACAGTTGTCAGTCACTAATTCATTTCATTCTACCAATATTTATAGGGGGTCAGCCATGTGCTCTGTGCTGTGTACAAAACAGACAGATCCTCATTTGGTGAGCTTGTTTCCTCACAGGAGACTGTGAATAGTAAATACAAGAAACCCATCCCACCTTCACCTCATAGCTGAAAAGAGGGACATGCAGGGAAGGGATCTGTGGAGGCGTATGTGTTCATAAAGGGTGTCAGTGTAGATGGCAGGATGCGAGCAAAGCCCGGGGAGAGGATTTGTGGGGTGAGGGTCCAATGGAGGGAACAGCGTGTTGGGGGCTGGCTGGTGCCGGGTGTGCAAGGACAGAGGGCGTGAGGATCAACTGGACCAGAGGGAGAGGGAGGGACACAGGAGTGGGTGTCAGAGGCCTGGGAAGGGGTCACCCCGTGGGCCTGGGGGTGACTGTGGGGATGGGGAGCCCCTGCCTGGCTGTGAGCAGAGCAGGACATGGTTTAGCTCCCAGGTAAAAGGGGCCCAGACTGGGGGTGGCAGGAGAGACTAGTCTGTGTGTGTCCAGGTGACAGAGGAGGGGTTCAGGCCAAGCTGGGGCAGCACAGGTGGGAAGTGGCTCTTTGGAGGTGCAGGGGGTTCCTGAGGACAGCACAGTCCTGTCCTGTCCTTCCCAGGCCTCCTCAGGCCAAGGGCTCTGACTGGGGAGCAGACTGGGGGAAACCTGTGTTTTTAAATGAGGTAACCTTAATTTTCACACTGTGTAGATGCTAGGTATATAGTTTCTCACCCAGCACCTGTATATTTCACACACCCACTACCAAAATTCCAATCATAGTCCACCACCAAGTTAGTCCTTCCACCCTCCTTCTTCTCTGGCAATTGCCACATTCTTGACAGTCTAAAGGATTTGATTTTGTTGTGTTAATAGCTTTTTTCCCTACCTAGTCCACAAATGAATGCAATGATACAGTATTCGTCTTTGTACATTTGATTTAGCACAATTTCCCAAGTTCCATCCATGTTGTTTTAAATGGCATGATTTCATTTACTTACAAAAATATCTGAATACTATTTCATTGTGTGTGTATATTTATATATTTTTGCTCTTTTTCTTTGAATATATCCTTGTTCCTGTCTCTCTCTCTTTGATTTTTGGAATACGCATTAATGCTTATATTTCCTTTCCACATAGAGATGGTTAGTACTTGAAGTTTTTCTTCATTTTTCTCTTTTTTTCTTCTAATTTAGTCCTTTGTTCATTGTTACCATGAGGTCACTAATTCTATCTTCCCTTTGGTCTATTCTGCTCCAATAGCTTCCCCAGGAGTGAGTAGTTTCTCTGTTGAACTTTTTGTAGCCTCCAGCTCTATGATTTTAACTTAAGGTTTCAATTTCTATTTTCTGTTCATTGATTTTATTTTCCAAGACGTTCATTATTATTCTCAATTTTGTTTTATCTCTTTGATTCACTTTTCTGTATTTTCTCCATCTCTTTGGCTTTCTTTATGATGGCAATGTTGAACTCTACTTGATAGTAAGATATGATCTTCCATGGCTTTGGAGTTGTGTACTGGAAAGTTGTTCTCTCCTTGTGATTTCATGTTCCCTTGAGGCCTCAAGTTTCTGGGCATGTTTCTGGGGCTTATTTTGCTGCTTTAAATGTCCAATTTTTGAAACTTATGTAGGGCTAGAGACCTGATCCTTGAGATGCTGAGTCAGAGACTGTAAGGCCTGCAGTCATTCAGCCTCTCGGGTGGGTGTTCTGGCTGGGATGTGTGAGCTCATGTTTGTGGCTTCCCTGTCACCCACCTCTTTCAGCTCCAGCCCTGAGACTTTGCCCTGTGCACACTGTCCCTGATGGGGACATGGGGGTGCATCTTGCAACAAGAACTTTGTTGCTGCTTTGTGACAAGAACACAATGAGGGACACAACAGTCATAGGGCAGGTTTGCACGGTGACTTTTCTACCTGAGCAGAAATTCTCATGGCATTTATTGAAAGCACACGGACTAGGAAAATATGATCATTCGACAGTGGTATGAGAAATAAGGTCTGGGCCCCCCCTGGTGGCGCAGCAGGTTGAGTGCAGTGCTGTGAAGCTGTCCACAGCCTCTGCAGTGTTGGTTCAATTCCTGGCCTGCCAGGGATAAACCCTCATGGTGCGGCAGACCTCTCCTGTCTCACCCGCTGCTCCCCTCAGCAGTGTTTTTGGTTGTCTGCCTGTTCTACACCCTGCTCTGTCTCTGGTGAATCATCTCACCCTCCCGTGACTCTGGCCTGTACTCCAGCTCTTGTATAAATAAAAAATAAATCTTAAAAAAAGAGAGAAAGGAATAAGGTTTGGAGGGTGGGTTTGGAATGGGGGACAAATTTTCATGAGGAACAGAGAAGGATACAATCATACATCAAGAGACATTTGCATATGTGGTGATGAGATTATAGGCAGTGTTATCCTGAGACCACCATGGAGATAGTCACGTAACCAGGTCAACGGTGGCCCAGGCATCCCTAAGCCCACTCCAGATATGGGGTATCGTCTGTAGGTAGTCAAGCAGGAATTCTCTGTTGTGATTTGCAGATAGCAGATAGGTCACCGCTGCCTATGAGTGCTCAGGTCATAGGAACCCACACATGCACTCCAGCTCTGTGCCTTGTTTCTTCACTGGGGACCTTGTTAGCTGGGAGTGCCCAGTCAGAGCTGTGAGCCCCTCACTGTCAGATCTCCCTGCCCAGGATCACGTGCCTGGTTGAATGACAGCCCCACAGTGTGAGCTGCAGCCTCCCCCACCCTGACCACAGTGTCCAGGTGTCTCTCTTGTCCTAAAACTCTTGGTCAGTGAAGCCTGACTCTCCTTTGTATCCCCTTTGGTGCTGTCTGCCTGGTGACTGCTGTATGAGTGTCCAGTTTTGTTGCAAGGCACGATATACTCTGGGTGTCTTGTCCGCTCATTCACATTGATGATCCTCTGTGCAATGATGCTATGAGTTTCCTCTGACACCATTTTAGTCCCCCAGGAACTCTTTTGAAAAGCACGTTCTTGGGTATATCCCAGTCTGCTGCATCAGATCTGGGGTAGGGTTCCCACATTTTACATTTCAAGTCCTCCTGGAGATTGTGATGCTGAAGTGAGCCCATCAAGTTAGAATGTTGCTATCAGGTACACCAGTGAATGATGGAGAATCTTTAACATTATTTCTAGATACAAGTTGTGGTTGGATGATTGTTCCCAGGTTCAGAATTGTCACTGCTCAATCCTTCAGGTCAGCCGTCTTCTCATTGTGCACCTTCTTGGACTTTCCCCTCCAGTGATCTGTGTTTCTTGCTTTGGGTGTGTGTCTCAACCTTTCTATCTGCCATGTCTGTGTTCACAGAGAGGTTCTATGTGATTGCCCCCTCAGACCCCATTGTGGCAGAGCTGGGTGAAGATGTCACACTGCCCTGCTCCCTGTACCCAGTTATAAGTGCAGAGAACATGGAGTTGAGGTGGTTCCGGTCCAATATCTTGGAGTCAGTTTTCATCTATCAAGACCAACAAGAGCAACATGAGCTGTTGATGGCCCAGTACGCAGGGCGGACCTCGCTGGTGGGGAAATTGCTCTGTGAGGGGAAAGCTGCTGTGACCATCCACAGGGTCCAGGCTTCTGACAATGGGCTGTACACCTGTTTCTTCAGAAATGGAGACTTCCATGGGCAAGCCAGCTTGGAGCTACAGGTGGCAGGTTGGTGACATGGGTAAACATCTCAGAGTCTAGGTGTTTTGGAATTGTGGAGAAAATAAGGGCAATGAAATTCAGTTTTTCATTTCCTTTATGAGTAAGTGAAGGTGTATTGATTCATGTTTTATTGAATGTAAATATACAGGGAAACTTCTACATGCCTGGCCCTGTTCTAAAC
This sequence comes from Talpa europaea, assembly GCF_964194135.1. Taxonomy (NCBI): domain Eukaryota; kingdom Metazoa; phylum Chordata; class Mammalia; order Eulipotyphla; family Talpidae; genus Talpa; species Talpa europaea. Next base: position 99,900,967 of record NC_140068.1, on the reverse strand, counting down.
TCTTGGATACACCAGAAAAAGTTCTTCACTCTTTGACTTTACATTTTTAGTGGGGGATAGAGCAATCATCATAAATAACCAGGGCATAAATGATGTTTGAAGTCAGAAGTGAAGAAAAAAAGAAGCTCAATGGAGCAGGGGAGATGGGTCACAATGTGGGGCTGAGGCTGAGGGGAGGTTACAATAATAAATAGTAGCTTGGGCTGGTGCCATTGGAGCAATGATGCCAGGGAAATGGGAATATAGATATGTAGATATCCGTTGTGTGGGTGTTCCTTTCTCCCCAGTTTTATAAAAAGATAATGAATATACAACATTATAATTCTCAGACATACAGCATAATGACTGATTTATATATACAGTGAATTGATTGCCACAATAAGTTAAATAACATCCATCTATTATAGGTATAATTGAGAAAAAAAAATTCTTTGGAGTTAGTCTTTTAACAACTTCCCTACATATCACACAGCAATGTTGGCTACAGGCATGTTGTACATTACAGGGAAGGGAATTTCTACGTGGAGGCACAGCCCGTGTGTATGACCTGGGGTGAGTGTATGTTTGGTGTGTGATCTGCTCACATGGAGTCCTCAGTCAGTTCTGGCAAACTGTCATGTCAGGGTCCCTGCAGGAAAAGACAGCATCAGAGAAAACAGAGGGATGAGGGGGAGGGGGAATGAAGAGACACAGACTTTTCAGGGTGCAAGTATCTCCTGCCAAGGGTCTCAGCAGCTCTTTATTTATACATTACAATTAAAGCAGGAAGATAACAATCATCACATCTTTCTCTAGAACAGCCAGGGGTCTATTTGCCCTCCTACAGAGGTGACATTTATTATTCTTTGTTTTGAAGAAGGCACAGTTTCTAAACAAAAGTGTTCTTAGAATAGTCATTTATCTTAAACAAACAAACGATCATCTTATTACTAGCCAAAAAAACTTATGTGACTGAAACTAACATTTCTATATTTACCATAGTGAAGGATTAACTAAGGGCTAGGGGAATCAAGGGATGGGAAGTTATCTGGGGGATGGAAGGCAAAGGGATTTTTTCTAACTAACCTATAATCTTAAGACTAACATATAACCACATGATCAAAGCAAAAACAGAAGGCTTTCATATAGAAATCATCACCTAATAATATATTGTTTTAATAAAATATTGATTCAATATTAAGGAACGAAGGGCTAGGAGGACATCAATGCCAAGCAAGCCACACTGACATTTCCTTAAACCCAAGCTCTCAATTAAGGGAGGAATTCTCCACAGGGATGGAGTTATAGAGGAGGGATTTGGGAGGCTGGTGAATTGATATCTGGAAGTGATGTATGAGACACAGAAGCTGAAGGAGAAGACGCCCTGGGAGATTGGATAAGATAAGATGGGATTTAGGAACTGAACCCTAGGACTGTGCTGCCTTCAAGGAGCAGGTACAGAGAGAAAAGTCAGGAAAGGGGCTCAGCAGGGGTCCAAGTTACAAGCCACCCTCAGAGGGAAGTGACCAACCCAAGATGGAAGTGGTTTCAAGATGAGGTCAGGAGTGTCCTGAATGAAGGGAGACTGGGTGAGAGGACCTTGGAGACTGGTGTTGACAAATGGGAGACTTCTATTGAATCACCCAGAACAGAATGGACTAGAAGGAGAAGCTACACTGTGGTGGCTCAATGTTAGTGAGAAATGAGAAAATACAGCTGTTCGTGGATATTGAGGTCCTCTTCTAATAAGAAAATAATTCTCAAAGATTTGAACATGTTTATATAATTATAAAAATAATAGGTAGAAAGGGAGAGATGAACATGTCGGGTCATCATCTTGCTCCCCCAGGGGTGGGGCCTCCCAAGGCCCCCAAGAATGCACCTTGATAGCCTCCCCTGGAGGTGTGCACAGGTAGGCCCTGGCCCACCTGGCTCTCATCTTCCCTCCACAGGTGTGGGCTCTGCCCCCCAAGTGCACATCTTGGGGCCAGAGGAGCATGGGGTGTGCGTGGTGTGCAGAGCCTCGGGCTGGTTCCCGGAGCCCCAGGTACAGTGGAGACACCCCCGTGGGGAGCAGTTCCTGGAGTTCTCCAAGGTCCAGGCCCAGGACACTGAGGGGCTGTTCAGCGTGGAGGCTGCTCTGGTGGTGAGAGACAGCTCTGTGGGGAGTGTGACCTGCTCCATCCTCAACTCTGTCCTGCGCCAGGAAAAGGCCATGGCCATTGTCATCCCAGGTCAGCGCTGCTCCCCCTTTGCCACACCCGGCAGGGTTAGAGGGAGGGGCCTGCACTTACAGGAGTGCTAGGCTGGGCTGTCCTGGGTTGCGTCCTGATGGAGTCTCTATGGGGTCTCTGTCTGCAGAGCCCTTCTTCCCCCGGGCCTCTCCCTGGAAGCCAGTTTTCCTGGTGATCCTGCTCTTGCTGCTGCTCCTGCTCCTGGGGTCTGCCTGCTCCACCTGGAGAGAACATTCCACACAGATGCAGGAGCTGCAGGAACAGAGGAATCTGTGCCAGGCTAAGGAGGAGGACAGACAGACCAAGGAGGAGGCCCTGAAGGACATAGGTAAGATGGGACTGTCTAGCCAGTTGAGTGTGGCAGTGGGTGCTGACAAGTACAACCTGACCACAGGGTCCACTGCAGGGAGCAATAGTCGGGGAGACCCAGAGAGCACAGTTGAGGCTGGAGGCTCAGATTGCTCTGAAGGTAGAAATTCTAGGACACAGAGAGATTTGTTTTTGTGGCTTCTCTAGGCACAAATTTTGTTCTTAGGGACAGTTTATATTTTTACTCTCTTTCAGATGAACTCCAGGCAACTCTAGGTAAGCTCTGCTCTCCCTCCTGAACTCTGTGTCCCCTTCATAGGAGACATTCTGGTTCTCAGCTCACCTATTTCCTGTGTTGTCTTTCAGACCAGAGGAAGGCAGCTTACCTGGCTGGTGAGTGATGCTCCAGGGGCCCTGGGTCCCTGTCCCTTCTGTACCCAGGTGTCCCTCCCCTTTCTTGTAGGTCTAATCACAGACATGTGGACCCCTTCCCTGGGATAGAAGTGGGAGCTGGTGGGAGCCTGCTCCACAGGCTCTCCGAGATCTGGGTGCTGTTTCCCTCCTAGTCTTGGGTTCCTGGTGGGGTGGTGACCCCTGGAGTCTCCTGTATCCTGTTCTCATCCCAACCCTGACCTTCCCACCATGGTGCTGACTTTCTGCCCTTCAGAGCCTCTTGTTCTTGGTCAGCACCTGGAAGCAACAGTCAGCTGCTCTGAGATTTTAAAAATAAATGGGCTCTTGAAGTTAAGTAAGAGCACAACCTCCTCCCTTCTCTATAAACAACACTCCCAAGAAGACTCTGTTCTCTCTGTTCCTGAAGATGCTCATCAATAGTGTTGGGAGAGAATGGGGTGACTTTTCATGGGAGGGGGTGGGGGAAGTTTCCACCTCCCATAGAGCTTTTATCCCTAGAAATATTGCCTTGGAGACAGATGGGCTACTTCACCCTGGAGCAAGTGTCATGTCCATGTTGTGTTTTTATTTCATCTTCACATTAATTTTCAGAAAATACTGAATACAGTAATTGTGGAATATCATACACATTAAAAAACATCTTCCCATTTTCTGGTTTTAATATTTGTGGCTACACTGAGTAGCAAGTGAACAGGATATTTGAAGGCTGAGGCCCAGAGCCACTCAATGACTTGCCCAAAGCCTCACAGCAGCAGCAGGCAGGGCTGGGTCAGTCTGTCCTGCAGGCTCCTGACCTGAGCCAGGGATTTCCCACCACCTGCTGCTGTCTGCACAGGGCAGGAAGTCCTGATCTCTCAGCCTCTCCTTTCCACACCCAGAGAGTCTCACCTGCAGAACAGGGGAGACCAGGCCCCAGGATCACAGAGCAGGTGGTTGTGCTGAGGTCTCACCTGTGTGTTCCCTTTCAGGCTGGAGGAAGGCCCAGCTGTATGCAGGTGAGTGGCCCTGACGTCTTGGTATCCCCTCATGACCTTCCCTCTGTCCCTTCTCTAGTGACCCACCAAGAAGGGGTTGGGATCCCTGATCTCCTCTCACTCTGGAGCCTCCATCTGAAAACTGCAGGACTCCGCTTGTGAGCATAGACCTGCCTCCACCTGCCCTGTCCTCCCTGCAGGTCATGTGGGGCCAGGCTACCCTCTGATCCCTTGTCACCTGGTCCTTCCCGTGGGTGAGGTTATTGGGGATGTCAGTGACATTGAGGATGTCAGTGACAGTAGAGGCTGCAGCAGGGTCATAGCTATGTGGATCAGGAATTGCTCATCTCTGGAAGGTTCCAGAAATCCTGTGTGGCATATGCTGAGGGGGGAAGGGTACATCCCGTTTGGTCATTAGTGTTTGTGGGTGACAGTAGAGTCAGGGTCTGTGTCTGTCTCTGGTCAGCAAATTGATAAACCTTCTGGTTCCTTCCTCCTGCCCCATGTCCTTGTCCTTCTCTCTTCAGCCCTCCCTCCCTTCTCTCCAGGCCTTTCCTTCTCCCTCCATCTCACCCAGAGCATTCACACTTCAGGGTCCTCATCTCTCCACAAGCATCATGGGATCCTGGTACTCCCTTCAGGAGCCCTGTTCACTTGCCTGGGCCCCCACATGGGGCATCAGAGCTCCAGCTGCTGTTGACACACGTCACCACACTCTGAGCAGCTTCACCCACACAGTTTATCATCTCACACACCTGCAGGGCAGACACCTGAGACTGCATCCTGGGACTAAGTCCAGGGTCTGGCAGCTCCTTCCTTCCAGGAGCCCCTTCCTTTCCCAGGATCTAGGACCCCCTGCATTGACAGGGTCCCCCATCCTCTGTCTACACCGCCTGCCATACAGCCTCTTTATGGCCCTGCTGCCATCACATATGACTGTCTCTGAGCACAGGTGCAGGGTCACGGCTGTTAAGGTTCCTGTGATTGGCTCCACCTGATGATCCACAGTAACATCCCTGTTTCCAGGTCCAGTCTCTGTCCCACCTGCAGATTTATCTCTCCTCTGCCAAGTACACATATTTACAGGTTCATGGGATGAGGACATGGACATCTTTGAAGTCATTATTCTGCTTGTACAGAGAGGTTTCTCTTAGAAGTTTCTATCTCTCTGAACTATTCTTGGAGGAAACAGATGAGTCAATCCAATATTTCTATGTTCTTCTGTATCTACAGGGATGATTTTGCTCCCACCACCCATGCAAACGTGGCAAGATGTCATTAGAGTTGATCTGTTCAGTGTGGGTCTGTTTCCTTCTTTGCACATCTCTCTCTTTCCTGGAACCCTCTGCACAGCCTCCTGAGTGGGCAGGACCCTCTGCTGTAGGGTCCTGGGTCTCCTCACTCATGTCACAGTCACCCCCAAGTGTAGCTCAGTCAAGGTGTAGCACTCTCTCTCTCTTTCTCTCTTTGTTTTATTTTTTTTTTTTTTTGTTTGCCAAAGAGATTTATTCGGAAACAAAATGTGCAGATTGCCTACCAGGCTCCTTGTGTCTCAGCTCCCACAGCAAGCCCCTGCTGTGGGAGGGGCTCCCAGGGGGCAGGAACATCGGGCCACACATGGGCCTGCACTGAGTTGTAGCCTCTTCCCCTGTGAGTTAGAGAGAAGCTGCACATTCAGTTCTCTTAATTCTTTATAATCACGTGCAGTCCTTGACATTTTGATCTCTGTAAATCTTTTCAAAAAAACCCTAGTTTGCAGGATGGGTGTGTAGCTGATGACCTGAAAACCATAAATTGATGGTCATTTTGTTCAGTTGGTGTCCAGGGTCTCAATCCCTTTATGGCTTAATTGTCATGGAAGGTTTCAGCATGCTGTGTGTGTGTGTGTGTGTGTGTGTGTGTGACTCATAAGTTAGATGCATCATCTAAATGTTTGCAAACATTTTCCCCTGTAAATTCTGTGTCATTGTCTTTTAGAAATATAGGTACAGAGCCTGATGTGTGAGTATCTAGAGTCCCTCATGTGACATGTGTGTCTCTTGCAGATTGGCGGAAGGAACAGTTCCAGGCCTGTGAGTAACTCTGTTCTCTCTGGGGCTGCTCAGCTTCTGGCTTTTCCTTCTGTTCTCTGTGTGGACCCAGAGTCTGCACCCTCCATGGGGGTTGGGTGGGTGCAGCTGTGATGTCACACAGCTGGGCTGGGGGTGACTGGTCATGGGTGCTGAAGGGGCTCCTTAGACCTTGGGGTCCTGTGACATATCTGATCTTAGTAAGTCTTGTGGCTCCTTCTTTTGCTGGGGATACTGTGGGCTGGGGTCAGCAGGCTCTCATTTTAGGGATCATAACATTCCCTATGAAAAATAAGTATCTGGGGTGAGATTGTTGTGTCCTTGTTATAGGGCGGCAGGGGAGTCCTTGAGTAATGGTTCCTTCTCTCTGCAGGGGCTGTCACTCTCGATCCAAGTTCTCTCCATTCCAATATTGTGCTCTCTCCTGACAAGAAGAGTCTGACCTGCAACCATGATGGCATGAAAAATGGATTTTTGGTTTGGGGTCTTGAGGGCATCACATCAGGGCGCTGCTACTGGGAAGTAGAGGTCAGGAGTAGAGACAGCAGTGAGTGGATGCTCGGGGTCTGGAGGAAAGATGAGAAAAGGAGACACAAGACTCCATCCACCATCAATGGTATCTGGGTTGTGGGGCTTTTCAAAAATAATTGTATAGCTTTTACTAGCTATCTTACTCCACTACCCATTAGGCAGGTTCCCCACAGGATGGGGGTTTTCCTAGACTATGTTCACGGGGACGTCTCCTTCTATGACATGACTGATGGCTCCCACATCTTCTCCTTCCCTCCTGAGTCCTTCTCTGGGACCCTCTTTCCATACTTCAGATGTTACTCAGGAAACGTGTCCATGACCCTCTGCCCCCTGGAGTCTGGGCACCAGAAGCCCTCTGTGCCCATGAACAATCCTCCTTCTCTGGAGGAGCCTTTGAGTCCCCCAGGGGAAGGGATCCCCTCAAGCTCTGGTGTGGATGGGGCTCCCCCAGGACCTGAAGCCCCCCTCCTCCCTTGCACCCCTAAGACCATGTCCCCATGAGGCCCTTCCCTGCCCAGCCCTGCCCTGAGCTCTTCTTGGGGCTGCAGGTTTCCTGTGGACAAATCTCTGAGTGAGTCCTGGATGCTGGAGTCTCTTCCTCCTGCTCTGGGTGCAGGTTCCTGGGCTGTGGCTGAGAGAACAGTCAGGTCAGGCCTTGCACTCAGGCCACAAAGGATAGATATGACTCTATTTTCAGTAGTTTGGGGAAGGATGCATTTTTCAGTGGGAAATAATTTTTCATTTGGCAAGGAAAATATTTCATGTGTTACTCATACTGTTGGACAAGAAAGGGTCTATGTTCAGAATCAGTCTTCTAAATTCATTGGAGTTAACTTATCCAACTTGAATTTGTATGGAGGAAACCAGTGGCTGAAGGAGGGTCCCCAGGTCTTTAGTGATGTGTTTGGACTCTGAGCAGAACAGCTGGGCAGTCAGCATTGTCACGGAAATGGTGGATAATGGACTTTTAGAGGAGCTTAATATTCTACTTTATCTGCTTCTAATTTTGGAAGGGAAGAAATACGCCTACTTTTCCAAAGGTCATAAAATTTCTGTTATTTGTAAAAATCTTGTGGTGTGTTAATGTGGGGAATTCAGGAGAATTGTTTGGGCACCCTTTTTGTGTCAACACCTGTTGAAAGGAGAGAACTGCTCCTTGAATTATGATGAAGAAGAGACTTTTAGACTTGGGGAACTGGGACGTCCCACTGAGCTTCAGGTTCCCCTGTGCTGACTTGATCCTTCCACGTCCTGAGGCAAAGGGTCACGGGAACTACAGCTGTCAGAGGAAGCAGGACCCTGAGTCCCAGACCAAAAGGGAGGAAGGTGTGATGCCTCCCCCAGGGGATACTGACCTGGCTCTGGAGGGAAAAGAAGATGGAGAAGGGAGACTGGGGGAGGAGTCAGATGTCATGATGGGGTGTGAGCCAGTACAGAAAAGGATTGTGATTTTCACATTTTTGCTTCTTGTGTGAATTAATTTATGTTTATTATCCATTTCCTTTCTCTCCTTATCCTTATGCTTTTATATAAGTTGTTGCAGTTTATGCTTATAAGATAGTTTTAGGGTCACAAAACAAACAAAGGGAATGTGACTGAATTTAAGAAACAAATAATATTGTATATTAGCTACAAAGATGGGTCAGTTGTCTCCTCATTTTGGGAAAAGGCGAGCACATCTTCACTTGTAAAGGAAGATTCTTTTCATAGTCATAAACTTATAATTGTGTCCTATGTTAGTTCAAATGTGTGAATTGTGTGTGTGGAGCTGAGTAGTCACAGGTGTGGACTCTCCCATCACCCATGTGTCGCTTCCTGGTCCACATCCCCCATGTGCCCTCCTGGGTGACCTGGAGCTGGACCCCAGGAGTGTGTCCCTTGGCCCCCTGCACAGTGTCAGGATGAGCCCTGGAGGGGACACTCCAGTCACAGCCAAGGACATGAGTCTCTCCTGGTCATGCTGCTTTTCTTCTGGGTCCTACGATGGGATATTTGTCATATTTTTTGTTAGCTGTTGTTACTTCCTCAAGTATTATCCATGAAATTTTTCCTTTGGTTAAGAAAAAGCATTAAAGAGACTCCCTGGTGGTGCAGGGGTTAAAGACAGTGCTATCAAGCTATTCCCAGTCACTGCAGCACAAATTCTACAGGGAGCTACCCACATGGCACAGCAGACCTCTCCTGTCTCACTCACTGCTCCCCTCAGCAGTGTATTTCAGTAGGTCTGCCTGTTCTGATCCTAACTCTGTCACTGGTGAGTCCTCTCACTCCCCACACCTCTGGCTTATACCCCAGTTCTTGTATGCATAAATAAATAAATCTTTAAAAAAATATATTAAAAAGAAAAAGTATTAAAAACCAACAAAAGGGTAAAAAGTTGGGTGTCACGATTTTTCAGTATCATTTGTGGCAGTACAAAGATTATGTTAGGGCCTCCATTGGTGGTGCAGGCGGTTGAGTGCAGCACTGTGAAGCTGTCCACAGCCTCTGCAGTGCTGGTTGGATCCCGAATGGCCGGCAAGTGTCCCACATGGCACCCAGACCTCTCCTATCTCGCCTGCTGCTCCCCGCAGCAGTGTGTTTCATCAGTCTACCTGTTCTGTTCCCCACTCTGTCTCTGGTGAATCCTCTCACCCTCCCGCGCATCTGGCCTGTACCCCGGTTCTTATATAAATAAATAAATAAATCTTAAAAAAAAAACAAATATTATGTTACTAGAAACAAATTTATGTAATTATCCAGGGAATGTGTATTATTAGTTAAGGATGTGTTTTCTGTGAAGTTATTTGCTATACCTTTGGTTGAAAAGACAATTCAAAATTATAGCTTATTGCCTCATAGATTAACTGCACTTTTTTCTTTATCTCAGCATATTTGTTTTAATTAAAAAATTTTCTCCTCGTATTTATTTGAGGAGCTCCTCAAATAAATGGTGAATAATAATGTATTCTTCCAATTCCTCTTGGTAGCAAATTACAATTTTCTAGTTAATTACAATTTATAAATTGAATAAATTATTTATATATTTATCTAAGAGTTATATTAATTAATACCTCCTGAAAATTATACAATATTTTTTTTAAATTTAGAGCAGATTTTTATAAAAATTTTATTTTAATTATAGTGGAAAGGCTTTTATTCTAGGAATATTATTTACCTGTTTTATTTTTTAATTTATTTATTTATATATAACATCATTGTTCATTTTTGTATAATGTTTAATTTCTCCTCTACAGTGTAGTGGCCATAAAATTCCCACCAAGTGACCCGTGAACCATCACCATAGATTCTTCTGCTCTTTTCTCCCGTGTTAATCCCTCTCCTTCCCCTTCCCCTGCTGAATGTCTCTGATTTATAGTTGCCTGCTAGTCTTGTCTTTTCCCCCGATCCCTTATTTTCTTCCCCTATATTCCTCCTATAAGTGAAACTGTCTGGTAATTTTCTTTTTCCTTCTCACTTATTTCACTGAACACAATCCCTTCCAGCTCCATCCATGTTGCTACGAATGGCATACGTTTATTTTTCTTGATTGCCACATAGTATTCCATTGTGTGTATATACCACATCTTCTTGACACAGTCATCTGTTTGGGGCATTTAGGTTGTTTCCATATCTTACATATTATAAATAGTGCTACAATAAACACAGGAGTGCAGGTTTCCTTTTGAATTAATGTTTTTGTGTCCTTTGGGTAGATTCCTAGGAATGGAATTGCTGGATCATATGGTAGCTCCATTTCTAGTAATTTGAGGAATCTCTACACAGCTTGCATAGTGGTTGGACCAGTTTGCACTCCTACCATATGCTAGATAATTTTAAAGAAAATACGTAAAAAAATCCCCTGCTGTTAACATTAAAACAGAAAACACTGGAGTCCCAGTTATAATATAGCTAAGACCCATTCCCTGCAGAATAAAGAGAAGCATGATGGGAGGAAGAGATCCTAGGTCCTCAGACAGGATGGGGCAGACCCTGGGTCTAGACTGAAGCTGCTCATCTGACACTCATGGTCCTTGTCACCTCAGGAGCTTGTCCACCCCCAGCTGAGCCCCAGAGTCCATGTCCCCAGAGTCCTAGGCGGGGCTTGTTCCCTTGTCCTCTGTGAACTGTTCCCCAGCCTGTCTCCCTCCTCTTCTCTCTCTCTCTGGGCTCAGGGAGAGTCATCTGAGGAGGTGAAATCTTCACCCAGAGGGAGAAGAGCCCCCTAATGGGCAGGTCAGGGGGGATTTGGGAGAGTCAGGGTGTCCTCAGGATCCTCTTCCCAATCTGGCTTCTGATTCCTCTCATGGGGACCCCAACCCTCTCCCAGCTCTGCGGGGACCATGTTATCACTGTGGCCTCAGGCAGAGCAGACATGGCTGCCTCAGCCCTGGGGGTGCTCCTGCCTCATCTCTCACTCCCACTGGGCCAATATCCTCTCTTTCACGTTTGGTTTCTCGATTCCTCCATTTTCCATCTCTGAGGGTCACGTGGCTTTCCCCATGCACTTGGAGGGATCTGTCATATCATGTGTTGATCAAGAAGATGATCCATGTTCCACCTGATCACCCTCTCAGGAGCCCCAGAGAAAAACTGGGAACCCTGCCTCTGACCAGGCCAGCTCTCTCAAATCAAAGGTCATGTTTACTGCCAAGGGGAACACTGTGTTACATCCTACTGAGTCCAGTTCAAGGGCATGAAAGGACTCACCCTGTAGTGGAGAAGCTGGAGTAAAATGCCCAGGATTCTAGGGGAATGGACAGGGGGCAAATTCCCTTGGGGAGGGACAATATGTCTCAGTATTGGGGCCTCTCCTTTGCCCTCCTGCACTTTAGTCAAGGGAGGGGTCACCTCAGAGGAGGAGGGGATAGAGGAGGGATGGTGAGGGGATCAGGGGCTCACTTGGACCTATGGGTGTGAACTAGAAGGTTCTGGAGCCACTGTGTGTCTCCTGTATGACCCCTGATGCAGGAGCAGCTCCGGGAGGAAGGAGCAGAGCTGACTGACAGGGAGAGTGAGGCTGCTTCTCCCCAACAGGAGCAAGTCTCTGGTGGGCAGGGGGCAGGAGCCATGATGAGAGCAGTGCAGGGGGCACAAAGGGCAGAGGGACAGAGGGAACCTGGAGGGTGAGGCCAGGGCCCTGGGGAGGAGCCTGGGGATTACTGGGGAGATGTGGGGAAGGAGAGTATGGAGGGCCTAAGGCTGGTCCATTCAGTGAGGTTGCAGGTCCTAGGGAGCTGGCCCTGGTTTCAGAGTAATGTGGACACAGATTTCAAAGTCTAGTCCTGAAATATTGTCTGTCTCCTGCCTTCATTTGCTCCCTTTTCTAGGTTGTAGAAAAGTTCATTAAATAAGTATCTCTGTGCACAGCCCAGTGCCTGCGACAATTCTGTATTGTGCATTTAAAAAGTTGCTGAGAGTAGATCTTATTTTAAGGATTCTTATCATGCATACACACACACACACACACACACACACACAATAAGAATAATAAAAGGAGTAGTAGAAGCTTTTGAAGTTAATGGATATGTTTATAGTATAGATTACTGTGATGTTTTTATGGATATCTACATATATTCAAACTCATCATGCTATATACAATAAATGCATACTACTATTTTCTTTTGTGTCAATTATATATAAACAAGGTGATTTAATAAAGACTCTCTACCTCTTGATTGTTAATTTGAAGGGACAGTAGAGACCATTCCTGTGTGGTCTCAGGGGCTATGGGTCTGGAGACCCAGGGGCTATTCTGTGGATGGAGCCCGCATCGCCATCTCCTGTGGTTGTTTGTGTTGGTCCATCTGTCTGTCCCTCCTCCCTCCATCCTCCCCTGTGTCATGGCTGCTGTGTGATCTGGGGGACCCTCCTTAAGGACCCCTCACACCAGGGCCTCTTGATGTAGCTGCTTATTGGGTCTGGAGCAAGAGGTCCCTGTGGAGGAAGGAGGTGTGGGGTGAGTCCTTGAAACTTCTTATATTCATACCACCCTGGAGGTATGAATGGAGGGGAAGGAGACTCTCCTTCAGCATCTACTGAGAAAGAGCCCAGTCCTGAAAAGCTTTTGGATTCAGGGTGAAGGAGTGTGTGTGTGTGTTGTGTTCCATGAAGGGGGAGATCCTCACCCTTTTAGGGCTCAGGGAAGCTGTGAGATTGGGGAACATATGGGAAAGACAAATGCATGAGGATTGGTTGGACAAAGATGCTGATTTTGTCTCCTGTTGCCCTGTGGGAACTAGGTTTTGTTTTGTTTCTTAAAGATTTATTGATGCATACAAGAACTGGGGTATGGGCCAGAGGTGCGGGGTGCTGAGAGGATTAACCAGAGAGAGTGGGGGAGGAACAGGTGGATTGACAGAAATACTGTAATGTAACCATCCCAAACTGGGTAGGTTCATCACCAGTTCAGGCAGCTGTGTTAGTGTTTTAGCTGTTTCCTTGTTTGCCACTGTTCTCCGCTGTTCTCCTCCTCCGCTGTTCTCCGCCGCACTCCACTCTACACAGTCCTCTGCCGCCCTGATCTTACATGCCCAGTCTCTTGGCTCAGGTGCGCCCACCTACGCATGTCCTACCCTACCTCAGGTGTTTGCCATCAGACATGAGTTTAATCTAATGGTGGGAGGGTGGAAAAAACCTGATACTTTTCACTTACCCTACAAATACACTGCTGAGGGGAGTGGTGGGTGAGACAGGAGAGATTTGCTGCACCATGTGGTAGCTCCCTGCTTGGCTGGGATGGAAGTCCTGCTGCAGAGGCCTTGTATAGCTTCACAGTGCTATGCTTAATCGCTTGTGCCAACAGAGAGGCCCAGGGAACCCAATTTTTTATTGTTGAAAAAGAAATACTAAGAAGAGCTCAGCCTTTAGTAAGTAAACTAGCATGTGATTAGTCTCACCACCCCTGGGCATGCATGTTGGTCTCAGTTCTTTCAGCCAATATAAGAAAACAGGGTTTGGGGCTTCCCCGGTGGTGCAGCGGTTGAGTGCTGGGTTGCGAAGCTGCACACAGCCTCTGCAGCACTGGTTCGATCCCCGGCTGCTCCCCAGCCACTGGAGGATGGTCCCACATGGCGCGCAGACCTCTCCTGCCGCCCGCTGCTCCCCTCAGCAGTGTACTTCGGTCCTTCCGCCTGCTCTGCTCCCTGCTCTGGCTCTGGTGAATTCTCTCACCCTCCTGCGCTTCTGAATGTACCCAGTGCTTGTATAAATAAATCTTAAAAAAAAAAAAGAGGGTTTGAGGCAAAAGAATATAATTCAATTTTTTGTCAAACTGAGGAGAGCGGCAAACTTATGTCTGAAAGACAACCATCCTGCTTTTTGGCAGAGGGCAGGGGTATTTATCTAGAGTTACACAGGAGCAAGGGGGAGTGGAGAAGGGTCAGCATGGCCATCCTTGCAACACAAATGACTTGAGAAGCTGGTTGACTCTGGCTTGCTTTACTATCACCAGCTGGTCAGCAATTCAGATATTACCTTCCTAGCAAAGCGCTTTTCCCTGGTGTAGAGGCTGGAAGGACAAAGTGTAGGTTTTCTATTATCCAGCAGACCAAGTAAAGGAGGAGTCAGAGTCCTCAGTGGCTTTTTGCAGATTTTTTATTTAGATTACCAGGTACATGGCAGGCAGGAGGCTGGCTCCCAGCCCCCAGCAAGTCTTCACTCTGGGATCTCTGACCTTCTCTCACATTCTCTCTCTGCTCTTCCTATGGCTCTGCTTCTCTCTCGGCTTCTGCTGGAGTCCCCGTGATGCTGCTCTTAAAAGCCCAGTCTTAGCCCAGGTGAATCCCATCTACCTATGCCCACACCCTACTCCAGGTGCCCACCATCAGGCATGCGTTCAGGACTGCAGGGTCCCTCCCTCTATCCTAATGGTGGGAGGGCAGAAAAGCCTGATACCTTTTACCTTACCCTACAGCAGGGCATCACCCACAGGTGATTTTACGAGATTCCTCAGCTTACTTAGCACTTAACAGCCACTCAGGGGTTCCCAAAATTTGCATCAGCACTAGCTTTTGCCTTCTCAGTTGGCTTATTTCCTCTGCTTAGCTACTGGGCATACACAGGCTGCTTTGGGCCACTGAGGCCCACTGGCCACCCCCAGATTCCCATTTCCTGGGATGTACAAATAATGGCACCCTCCCCCATGTTCCCAAAAACTTAACTTGCCAAAGTTTCTCTGCCTCCTGGCGGGATTATCAGTCCAAGTCCATTAGTCAAAGTCCATTGGCCTCTCCCTGCATCAGCACTGGCGAGCTCCGAATCATGGTCCTCTCTTTCGTGACGATTCTTGCTGCCTCGGGGGTCATTGGCTGGTCCTATCTGGCGTCTCTTCCATGCGAGGTCTCATCCCACAGCTCCCGGACCTTGTCCATCTCCTGTGCCACTGTGACGCCTCCAGTGTCGTCACAGGCAAACACAGTCTGTTACTCCTTAGTCCCTCCAGGTCTTCGGAGGGCTCCATACCCATCTGCATGAACATCTTGCCAACTTACGCCAATTGTAGAGGCAGAAAGGACACAGTGCAGGTTTTCTATGATCCAGCAGACCAGGTAAAGGAGGAGTCAGAGTCTTCGGTGGCTTTTGCAGGCTTTTTATTTAGATTACCAGGTACATGGCAGGCAGGGGTGCTGTGACGCCCCCCTTAAAAGCCCAGTCTTAGCCCAAGTGAATCCCGTCTACATATGCCCACACCCTACTCTAGGTGCCCACCATCAGGCGTGCATTCAGGACTGCAGGGTTCCGTCATCTATCCTAATGGTGGGAGGGCAGAAAAGCCTGACACCCTACACCTCGGAATGTAAGAAAACAAAGTATGTTAAGCCTAGCAGGTAGAGAAAGGAAATGGAAGAGCTGATCTAGTGGGACAGAGAGAGACACATACTTAGTTGCTGCATCACAAGCCCTGGTGTCTCTTCCTGGCTTACAGCCTGCCAGGGAACTTGTCTGACTTCTGCCACCACAGGATTTTTTTTTTTTTGCCTCTTCTTAACTTCATAAATTAAGGGGAATAGGAGAGATCTTGGGCTGTTTTTATTTTGGGGGGAGGGAAATCTCAGCTTTCCTTTTGAGGGAACATCCCAGATTGTCATCAAGCATAAGTGAACATCATCTGCACTAAATTTTGCATCAGCCATAGCAAACACTGCAATTGGGTAGGCTCTATTTCCCCACATCTCCTTCTATGGCAGTGTCCAGGGGTGCAGGGAATTTGCTTGTTGAAATGAAATTTGGTGCAAATAAAACTGTTGTGCCCAACAGCGGACTCGGTGAGCATAGCCTCCAAGAACTACACTCGGTGAGCATAGCCTCCAAGAACCCAGAGATAGCCAATGCAAACACAAAAGGAAGTTTATTACAGACTCAAGTCCGGGCTCACGGTACCTACCGATGCAGCGGCAGATATCGAGAGCCCCGAACAAAGGAAGCAGGGATTTTTTATAGGGTTACAATCAGGTTTAAAAACTAAATCATGCTGGCAGTTACTCATTGGCTACACGGATGCGTTCTTCAACTTTGCACAGCTATAATCCTAAGCTGATTGGTCTGGGCGAGATGCAGCTCCGATTCTGGCAAGTTCGCCCTCATTGGTGACTGGAGGGCGAGGGTGGAGTGAGGGTCAAAACTGTTGAAACTATCTCTGGAATGCAGTTGTCATTCCAGGGACAGCAAAACCTAAAATTCTAAAATGGCAGTTACACACAAAATGACAAAGCAATGGCTAAGAATAGTTATGCCTGGTTCCACAAAAACCACAACAGAGAATTCTTGCCCTGACTCATCCTACCCTCTCCAGTCAATGCCAAATGACTTGGGGTCACCACACCCCAGTTCTTGCAGCAACACAGAGAACTGCACATCCAGCAGGGTGAGGTTCCTCAGCAGCCAAGCAGCCCATAGAGGCACTGAGGGTTCCCCTACTTCTTTCCCCTGTTGAGGAATATACTTTGCCAGCCTCATTCCTTTTAAGCCTTTTATTTCAACTTGTATAAATTGAAACTAAATAACAAACTTCAAAAAATTAAATGCACAGCAAAGGGAGGAGAACACTAAAAATAATTCTCGGATTTCTTTCACTGGGATCATCAATTGATGTCATCTGACTACATTTCTTTTATCATTATTTCTTCAAATACACTGCATTTTTTTTCTAGGCCTAAGCAGGGCAAACTGGGGTCCTGTGATAAGCAACTTGCTACATTTCTTGGACTGTAACTCACGTCATGTCTGACCTCCAACAGTTCCAATATTAACCTGCCCAGCCCAAGCTGAAATGTACATAAGCCCATAAGGTCCTTAAAGTGGCCCTGGCCTTTGGATGGAGATCTGCTGAGTAAGTACCAGTCAATAAACCTGCTTCTTGTTAGCCTCCGTGTCCTTACACCACATAACAGAACAATTTGAGAGTAAGTTGCACACAAGCTATCCCTTACTCATAAACACATGGATGTGAGTTTCTTAAGAACAAAAACAGTCTTTTAAACAACCACAGAACAACCATCAGATTCAGGAAGGTTATCACTCGATACAGCACTACTATCCACAGTCCATACTGAAAATTTGCCAGTTGCCCCATAATGTCCTTTATAAGTTTTTCTCTTGGTCTAGGAGATAATCCAGAATCACACATTGCATTTTGTGGTGTCTTTTCAATCTCCTTCAATATGGGTACAAGCCTTTCTCTTTACTTCAGCTTTAATTAATGATATTGACCCTTTGAGAGTTTCCAGTTTATTTTGTAGCTATTCCTAAACTTAGGTATGTTGTTGTGCCAGGACCCCAAGCCTGACTAGGTTCTGGATGGCAGCCAACAGGAGAAGAGTCAGGGAGCCTTGGGCAGGCCCACCAATAAGTCTTTATTGTTGTAGCAGGAGGCTGGGCACACAAAGGGGGGCAGGGGGTGAAGTCACAGGGACACTCTGCCCTTTTTGTACTATTCAGGTACAAAGCATGCACAGGGCCAGCTTTGTGTTCATAACTACAGTTGATGTATTTTCCAAGTGTGCTGGATACTATTAAGTTTATGGGCTATCTGTTGAGTTTGCTATGTCTCCAGAAGGCCTAAGGAAGACACACACACACACACAAAAAAAAAAAAAAAAAAAAGGAAAGAAAGCCAAGTTACTCCCTGTTCACCTAACCCCACATATGTTTAGTGTTTCTTTGGTTTATGCAGGAATTTTATGGCAGGAATTCCAAAGAAATCATGTTATGCCTTTCTCAGTGAATCACCCTAGGAGACACCTGAGCCAATATCATTCTTTTTTTTAAAATTTTTAAATTTTATTTTTATATTCCCCATATAATTGTAACCCCCTTATTTTTACCCCAAGCCCTCCTTTCCCCGCTCCCCCTCCCCATAGTGTGTCTCTGGTTCATAGTTGTTTGTTGATTTTGATTTTTTCTTTCTTACAGTTGTTTATTTTCCTGGTCCCTTATTTAGGTTTCCTAGATTCCTGCTATGAGTGAGACCATCCGGTATTTTTCTTTTTCTTTCTGGCTTATTTCGCTGAGCATGATCCCTTCCAGCTCCATCCATGTTGCTGAAAATTGCATGTGTTTATCTTTTTTGAATGCTGAGAAATATTCCATGATGTATATGTACCACATCCTCTTGATCCAGTCATCTATTTTGGGGCATTTGGGTTGTTTCCAAAGCTTAGCTATTGTAAATAGTGCTGCTATATGCCGCAAGCCAGCTGCAGCAGCCTGGGTGTCAGGGGTTCCTGAAGAATGGGAAGGCATCAGCGCAGTTGTAACGAGTGATAAGGGAGGGGAAATGAGGAGAGGCAAACACTCGATCAGGGTGCAGGCATCCTCCTGCTGAGGGTCTCAGCAGCCCTTTATTTATACATCTCAAGCAAACCGAAAGCATACTCTTAACAGCTACCATATCAATTGTTACATCCAGGGGAATTAGCCTTAAACAAACAGGAAGAATTTAGCAGGAGCTGGCTATGGGCCTCCTGGCTTAACAGGAATTTTCTTAAAGACTTTATCCAAGAGATGTTTACAGCCTTTTGTTTCCAGAAGTTTTTTCACTTTGTAATGTAAGGCCTAGTGCCTTTGGCAGAGAACTACTAATTTTATAAAAAATGTAATATTTGTATCATGCAGTGCCATCAGATTGGCTATTCAGTAATTGATTAAACACAATTTGCAGTTTTATTTTTAAATGCATATTTTAACAATGGTAGAAACTAGCCCTAAACAAATGAGGAGAATCTAGGAGTCAGCTAATGAGATTCCTGACTTCAGAAATCTGCCCCATGCCCGGACCCTTGTCAGACAACATGAGTAGCATGGCTCCCAGTAGCTATAAACATAGGGGTGCAGGTTGAGCCAATATCATTCTTAATGGCTGACTAGTATTCCACAGTTTGGTGCACCCTAGTTTATTGAGACCAGTTTCCTAATGTAGGGACTTTAGCTAGAGCTCAATTTAAATCTCAAATTTATTGCAATAAACACACTTGAACAGATTATTTGCATGATTGTCAGATCATGTCCTCAGAATAAATTTTCTAGAAGTGGGACCACTGAGAAAAAGGGTCAAAGGATAGACATATTCTTTTTTTTTTTTTTTTTTTTTTTAGGATAGACATATTCTTGAAGCTTTTTTTACCTGAGTGTCCCAGGCACAGGACTCTTCAGCCCTAGTAGCCACATCTGTGCTTGCCCCACTCCCCTCCACTTTCATTAACCCTGGCAGTGAGGACCCGGATGCATTGATGGGGAGATAGTGTCCCATTCTTGTTTTAAATTGCGCTTTGCTGTGTGGTTAACATTATAGTCCCTTGTTAATGGCCATTCATGTTTCTTCATGAGTGTCCTGCTCGTAGCTTTGTGCTATTGTCCCATCTGTGTCCCTGTCACCTCCCCATTACCTTTTTGGCTGAGGAGGCAGCTGTGGGTGGAGACATCTGGGCAGAAGAGACTGGTGTGAAAGTCTACTTTTCACTGTCTGCATGACTGATGGGGAGGGATTTGGGGACGTGAAAAGTGGCAGGAAATCAGGAGGAGACTCCAGTCTTCTCATGGAACAGGAAAGAGACTGGAGTGGGAAGACAGACTCTCTCTGTGTTGGCCACATTTCGTGGAAAAGGAGGCTGAGAGGAAGAAGAGATGGCAACAGAGACAGAGGATGGTTGAGGGGAAGGGGAACCAGGATGTGATGGGGCAGAAGCTGAGATTAAAGACTGTATCAGGAATGTGCTTGTCCCCTTCTTGCCCTCTCCCTGCCAGAGTGGAGCATCGGTGCCTGCGCAGGGTGATGAGCTGTGCTTGGGTCCCAGACACCCCCTGCCCTCTGGGACCTCACAGCACATGAGTATGGATACTGCCCCGAGTGTGTTTCTCCTTCCCAGTGACTTACTGACTGGTCATGCTGGGAGGGGGCTTCGGTCACTATCACGGTGAGCTACCCAGACCAGGGACATGGAAAGTTCTATCTGGTGTAAAATGACCTCTCCCCTTACATGTCCATCAAATAGAAGTTTGTTTCAGTGACATGACTTTTCCTTCATTGTGTTTCCCTTGAGAAGGATAAACTCATCAATCACTCACCCCAAAATCATGGGGACTTTTGACTTAAAGATCCACTTCTGTCTGGGCCCTGATAGTGAGACCAAGCACAGAGAAGCTAATAGCCCTTATAATGTAGAAATATGCAGGGTGACCCTCCCCCTCAGAGATTATAATTCATGACAGGTGGAGCCCTCTAGTCTCTCAGACCCCTCTCTGCTTCCCTGTGGTTACTCCCACCCCTCCACCAACTTCTTGCCACTGTGGGCTCCATGGCTCAATCTGTGGACCTCTTCAGATTTTTAACTGTCCCTGGGAGATCTCATCCAATCCCACAGTTCCTGCCTGACTTAAATATCACCTTTGAAGACTGTCTCCGTGCTAATGACCCCAAATGTGTCTATCTAGATCAGACTGCTACCCTGAATCCCAGGCCTGTACTTCCAATATCTAATGTGCAGCTCAAAGTCAACATGTCCAGATGGGCCCGATTTTCCCTCCCATTAAAGTTGGGCTTTGCAATTCTGTTCTTTTAGTTGTGCAGGCCCCCAAATTGGAGACATTGCTGGTTCCTGTATTTTCTTATAGTTTACATCCATCTGTCTTAAATACTCTTGACTCTACCTTCAAACTACATCCAGAATATGATTTTCATTTCTGCTCATTCTCACTGTTAAACCCTATTCCAGGCCACCATCCCATCCTGCATCTCCTGACTCATCTCTCTGCTGTCTTTGCTCTCTTGACAATTTCTTTGCACAGTAACCACAATGTGTCTGTTAAGATATGGGTTGGATGACATCCTCCTTCAGGATTTCTGGTGGCCTGAGAGTTGGAAATTCTCCAATCACTTCTCCACTCACTCAGAGTAAAGTTAAATTCCTTTCAAGGACTATGAGTTCCTGCACATCTTCCTCCTCTCTCCCTTCCCCGAGTTACTTCTATCACCTCCTTTTCCTGTTATTCCTCTTCTTCATTGTATCACCCCATTGACCTGACTCTTTTATAAACAAGCACATTCACACCTCAGGACCTTTGCACTTGCTCTCCCCACTGCCTGGCCTGCTTCCTTCTGCAGCATCTGCAAGACTTGTTCCTTCATCTCAAATGGCACCTTAAAATTCATGTACAAACAATGAGGACCCAGGATAACCAAAAGAGTTTTGAAGAACAAAGTGAAGGGTTTAAACTTAGCAATTTCAGATATTACTGTAAAACTATGGTAATGAAGAGAGTTTGGACATATCTGTCAATGCAGTAGAACTGAGTTATAGCCAATTGATTTTCCAAGAAGTTCCCAAGACAATTTCAAGGGGAGAAAGAAAAGTCTTTTCAACATTTGGTACTAGGACAATTTGTTATCCACATGTGAAAGAATGAACTTGGGCCTTTACCACACACCATACATAAAAATATGCCTAATCCACATATCAAATGTAAGAGCTAATACTATAAAACTATTCTGAAAAAACAACAAAATGAGCTTAGATTAGACAATGATTTCTTATATATGACATCATATGTACAAGCTATGAATAAAATATCAATAAATTGGAGATCAAAATAAAAAAAAAAACTTGCACTCCTGATGACCCCTAAAGGAGGTCAAGAGACAAGCGACAGAAGGGGAGCACATGTTTGCAAATCATGTATCACATATGGGGCTTGTAAGAAAATATAACACTAATGATAAGGAAAAAAACAGGAAAATATTTGAGTAGATTTTCACCAAAGAAGATATGCAAATATTCAATAAACACATGAAAATGTGCTGTTTGAGATACATTCAGCTTCTTGGATCCAAAGATTTTTATCTCTTCCCATATTTGGGAAATTTTCACTTATTGGTTCTTTGGTTACATTTTCCTTCCCTACCTCCTTTCTCCTCTCCTTCAGGAACTCTGGTGGCCTGAAATGTAATATTTTATTTTAGTCTGATAAATTTCTGAATCTCAGTTATTATATTTTTTAAAGATTTATTTATTTATGCATACAAGAACTGGGGCACAAGCCAGAGGTGTAAGGGGGGTGAGAGGATTCACCTGAGACAGAGTGGGGAAAAGAAGAGGCAGACAGACTGAAATACACTGCTGAGGGGAGCAGCAGGTGAGTCAGGATAGGTCTACTACACCATGTGGGTAGCTCCCTGGCCGGGGATCAAACTTGTGCTGCAGTGGCTGCAGATAGCTTCATAGGTTGCGTCTTAACCCTTTATGCCATCAGGATAAAACCCCCAGTTAATATTTTTTGCCTATTTTTTCTCAATTGTCTCAATTGTGTAATTTCTTTTCATCTGTCTTTGAGTTCACAAAATCTTGCCTGTTTTCCCCCTTTTACTGTTAAGCCAATCCACTCAATTTTCAATTTTGATTATTATGTTTTTTTTAAGATTTATTTATTTATTTTATACAAGAACCAGGGCACAGGCCAGATGCACGGGAGGGTGAGAGGATTCACCAGAGACAGAGCAGGGAACAGAACAGGCAGATTGACGAAATACACTGCTGAGGGGAGCAGCAGGCACGACAGGAGAGGTCTGCCGTGCCATGTGGGACCCTCGCCAGCTGGCTGGCATTGAACCTGTGCTGCAGAGGCTGCGGACAGCTTCACAACGCAACACTCAATTGCTTGCACCACCAGGGGAGGCCTGATTATTATGTTTTTAAATTCTAAAATTTCTATTTGACTCTTCTTTATATCTTTTCCTTTTTTTGATAAGACTATTTTTCTATTTGTTTCAAGACAATCTGTATTGGCCTATTGAATCATTATTTATTTATTTATACACACACACACTATTACATCATTGTTCATTTTTGTATGATGTTTGATTTCTCCTCTCAGGTGTAGTCCCCATAAAATTCCCACCACCAAGTCACCCGAAAAACCATCATTGTAGTCTCTTATACTCTTTCCTCCCATTTTTCATCCATCTTCTTCCCCCTCCCCTGCTGAATGTCTCCGATTTATAGTTGTCTGCTAGTTTTACTATTTCTTTTTTTTCCCCTGATGACTAATTTTGTTCCCCTACATTCCTCCTATAAGTGAAACCATCTGGTATTTTTCTTTTTCCTTCTGACTTATTCACAGAGCATAATTCCTTCCAGCTCCATCCAAGTTGCTGCAAATGAGTTTACCTTTTGATTGCTGCATAGTATTCCATTGTGTATATATACCATATCTTCTTGATACAGTCACCTATTTTTGGGTATTTAGTTTGTTTCCATATCTTACCTGTTGAAGATAGTGCTGCAATAAACTTAGGAGTGCAGGTTTCCTTTCAAATGAATGTTTTTGTGTCCCTTGGGTAGATTCCTAGGAGTGGAATTGCTGGCTGCTACAGTAGCTCCATTTTTAGTAATTTGAGGAACCTCCACACAGCTTTCCATAGTGGTTGTACCAGTTTGTATTCTGACCAGCAGTGTAAGAGTGTTCCCTTTTCTCCACACCCATGCCAGAATTTGTTGTTGCCATTTTTTTTTTAATATATGCCATTCTCAGTGATATAAAGTGCTATCTCATTGTGGTTTTGATTTGCGTTTCCCCAATTATAAGAGATGTTGAACAGTTTTTCAAACACCTGTTGGCCATTTGCTTTTCCTCTTTGGAGAAGTGTCTTTTTAGCTGTTTTGCCTAGTTTTTGATTGGATTGTTTGGTTGGTTTTTGTTTTGTTTTGTTTTGTTTTTTTATAGAGGCATGTTTATGTATTTATTTGTTTGTTTGTTTGTTTGTTTATACATGCACTGGGTACAGTCAGAAGGGCAGGAGGGTGAGAGAATT
The DNA here is from genome assembly GCF_964194135.1 of Talpa europaea. Lineage (NCBI taxonomy): Eukaryota > Metazoa > Chordata > Mammalia > Eulipotyphla > Talpidae > Talpa > Talpa europaea. Next base: position 99,877,176 of record NC_140068.1, on the reverse strand, counting down.
CACCAGAACCAGAGCGGGGTGCAGAGCAGGCAGAAGGACCGAAGTACACTGCTGAGGGGAGCAGCGGGCGGCAGGAGAGGTCTGCACGCCATGTGGGACCCTCCCTGGTGGCCAGGGAGCAGCTGGGGATCGAACAGGCACCTCAAAGGCCGCGGGCATCTTTGCAACCCAGCGCTCAACCGCTGCACCACCGGGCAGGCCCATGTTTTTGTTGAGTCATGTAAGCTCTTTGTAGATCTTTGATATCAATCCCATATCAGTTGTATGGAGTGCAAGCATTTTTTCCCAATCATTAGGGTGTTTTTTTGTTTTGGTTACTGTCTCTCTTGTTGTGCAAAAGATTTTTAGTTTGATGTAACCATAAGCTGTTTATCTTCTCCTTCACTTTCTTTGCTTTGGGGGATGAGTCTTTGAAGATGTTTCTAAGATGTATATCATGGAGTGTTTTACCTCTATTTTCTTCTATACATATTTTATGGTTTCAGGCTTTATGTACATGTCTTTTATCCATTTTTAGCTGGTTTGTGTGCATGGTGTGAGGTGGTCTAGTTGCATTCTTTTGCATATGGTAGTCCAGTTTTCCCTGCACCATTTATTGAACTGACTATGCTTGTTCAATTGCATAGTTTTTTCCTCCTTTGTCAATTTTTGTTGCTCATATTTGTGTGGCTTTATTTCTGGGTTTTCAATTTGATTCCAAAGGTCTGTGTGTCTGTTTTTTGTTCTAGTACCATACTGTTTTCATTATTATGGCTTTGTATGGTAGCTTGAAGTCTGGGCAAATGATACCTCCATTCTCCTTCTTCTTAGTCAGGAGAGCTTTGTCTATTCGAGGATTTTTGTGGCTCCATGGGAATTTTATCAATATTTGTTCTATTTCTTTAAAGAATGTCATTGAGATTTTTATCAGAATTGCATTGAATCTGTAAATTGTTTTCAGTAGGATAACCATTTTGGTAATGTTAATTTTTCCAATCCATGAGCAAGGATTTTTTTTTTCCATTTCTTTGTGTGTTCTATTTCTGTTATAATTTTTTTTTTTTTTTTGTATAGGTCTTTCCCCTCCTTTGTTAGGTTTATTCCCAGGTATTTGATTTTTTTTTTTTTTGTACAATTGTAAATGGGATGATTTTCTTAATTTCTTCTTCAGACTGATTGTTTGCTTATAGGAAAGCTGCTGATTTTTGTGTGTTGATTTTGTATCCTGCTACTTTACCAAACTGGTTGATTATTTCGAGTAGTTTTTCTGCAGTTTTTTAGGGTTCTCTATGTATATTCTCATATCATCTGCAAAGAGTGCCAGTTTTACTGCTTCTTTCCCTATTTGGATTCTTTGTATGTCCTTCTCTTATCTTATTGCCCTGGCTAGGACCTCCAGTATTATATTGAAGAGCAGTGGTGAGAATGGACATCATTGTCTTGTTCCTGATATTAAAGTAAAGGCCTTCAGCTTTTCACCATTGTGAATGATATTGACTGTGAGTTTATCATATATAGCTTGCTTTTGTTATGTTATGTTCCTTCTATCCTGAGAATTTTGAAGGCCTTCATCATAAATGGATATTGAAGTTTGTCAAATGCTTTCTCAGCATCTATTGATATGATCACGTTTTTTCTTTTTCTTTTTCTTTATGTGTTGAATTATATGAATTGATTAATTAATTTTTGGATGTTGAACCACCCTTGTGCCCCTCAAATAAGTCTCACGTGGTCATGGCATATTATCCTTTAAAAAAAGCTACTTATTTATTTGTTTGTTTGTTTATGCATATAAGAGCTGGGGTACAGGCTAGAGGTGTGGGGAGTGAGAGGATTCAGCAGAGACAGAATGGGGAGCAGAACAGGCAGATTGACTGAAATGCACTGTTGAGGGGAGCAGTGGACAAGTCAGGAGAGGTCTGCCATGCCATGCAGATAACATCTTTGGCCGGGGATCGAGCTTGTGCAGCAGTGGCTATGGATAGCTTTCACAATGTTGCATCTTAATACCTTGTGCCACCAGGGAGGCCCCTGTATTACCTTATTGATGCATTGTTGGGTTCTTTTGGCTAGAATTTATTGAGGATTTTTGTGTAAGTGTTCATTAGGGAGATTGGACTGCAGTTTTCTTTTTTGTGTTATTTTTGTTTGGTTTGGTATTGAAGCCAAGTGTAATCTTGGCTTCATAAAACGTATTTGGTAATATTCTTTGTTTCTCAATGTTTTGAAAAAAAATGTAACTGGACACTAATTCATTTTTGAATGTTTGGTTGAGCTCAATTGTGAAACTATCAGTTCCTGTACTTCTGGATTTGGGGAGGAGTTTGATTACTGTTTCAATTTCATTCTTGTAATTGGTTTGTTTCGGTGTTCTATTTCTTCTTTATCTAGATTTGGATGATTGTATAGTTCTAAGAACTTATCCATATCTTCTAGATTGTTGAACTTGATTGTTCATAGTAATCTGATTATTCTTAAGATTCTGCTGTGTCTGTTGAAATTTATCCTCTTTCATTTATGATCCTTTTCATTTGGGTTTTCTCCCATTTTTTTTTTTTTTTCTTTGTGAGCCTGGCCAGAGGTCTATTTTGTTTGTTTATTTATTTATTTTTTGAAGAACCAACTTTTGCTTTCATTGATCTTTTGCATTGTTTTTTTTTTCAATTTTATATTTGTATTCCCCATACAATTGCAACCCCCTTATTTTGACCCCAATCCTTTCTTTCCCACCCCACACCCCATAGTGTGTCTCTGGTTCATAGTTGTTTGTTGATTTTGATTTTTTTCTTTCTTATAGTTATTCTTTTTCCTGGTCCCTTATTTAGGTTTCCTAGATTCCTGCTATGAGTGAGACCGTCCGGTATTTTTCTTTTTCTTTCTGGCTTATTTCGCTGAGCATGATCCCTTCCAGTTCCATTCATGTTGCTGCAAATTGCATGTGTTTATCTTTTTTGAATGCTGAGTAATATTCTATTGTGTATATGTACATCTTCTTGATCCAGTCATCTAATCTACAAAGAGCTGAAGAGAATCAACAAAAACAAAGAAAATAATCCAGTCAAAAATGGGCAGAAGAGCCCATTTTTGTATTTCCTCTTCTCCAAAGAGGAAATACAAATGGCCAACAGGCATATGAAAAAATGTTCAATATCACTTGCAATCAAGGAAATGTAAATCAAAACTACAATGAGATACCATCTCACACCAGTGAGAACAGCACATATTAAAAAAAAAAAAAAAAAAAAAACAACTAGCAACAACAAATGTTGGCAAGAATGAGGAGAAAAAGGAACTCTCCTGCACTGCTGGTGGGAGTGCAAACTGGTCCAACCACTATGGAAAGCTGTGTGGAGATTCATCAACCTACTGAAAATAGAGCTTCCATATGATCCAGCAATTCCACTCCTAGGAATTTACCCAGAGGGCACAGAATCATTAATTCCAAAGAGCACCTGCACCCCAATGCTTATAGCAGCACTATTTACAATAGCTAAGCTTTGGAAACAACCCAAATGCCCAAAAATAGATGTAATTTTTTTCAAATTTTTTTTAAAGAGTTTTATTTATTTATTTATACAAGAACTGGGGTACAGGCCAGATTCGTGGGAGGGTGAGAGGATTCACCAGAGACAGAGCGAGGAACAGAACAGGCAGACTGACGAAATACACTGCTGAGGGGAGCAGCGGGAGCAACAGGAGAGGTCTGCTGCTCCATGTGGGACACTCGCCAGCTGGCCAGGATCAAACCGGTGCTGCAGAGGCTGTGGACAGCTTCACAGCATGGTACTCAATTGCCTGCACCACCAGGGGAGGCCCTGTATTGTCCTTTTTTAAAAGTTTCTATGTCATTTATTTCTGCTGTAATTTTTATTACTTCCCTTCTTCTATTGGCTTTTGGGCTTTGTTTGTTGAGATGGGAGATTAGGTTACTTCTTTGGCTTCTTTCTAGTTTCTTGATTTGGGCCTGTATTGCTACATACTTCCCACTTTTGCTGTGTCTCATACATTCTGGAAAGATGTGTCCTCATTGTCATTCACCTCAAGGTATTTTTAATTTCTTCTTTGGGTGGCGCAGGCGGTTGAATGCTGCACTGTGAAGCTGTCCACAGCCTCTGCAGTGCTGGTTGGATCCCGGCTGGCAGGCGAGGGTCCTACATGGCACAGCAGACCTCCCTGTCGCGCCCACTGCTCCCCTCAGCAGTGTATTTCACCGGTCTGCCTGTTTTGTTTCCCGCTCTGTCTCTGGTGAATCCTCTCACCTCCCGCATGTCTGGCCTGTACCCCAGTTCTTGAATAAATAAATAAATAAATACATAAATCTTCAAAAAAATTTCTTCTTTGATTTCCTCATTAATCTAATAGTCTTCCAGTAGTATGGGGTTAATCGCCATAAAGTGGTAGGGTTCTTTGCTTTCTTTTCATTGTTTATTTCTAGTTAGATGCCTTTATGATCTAAGAAGATAGTTGGTATGATTTTGACTTTCATGTATCTGTTAATGTTTGTTTTGTGGATCTAATATGTGAGCAATCCTGGAGAATGATCTGTGTGCACTTGAGAAAAATATGTATTCAATTTTTTTGGTTGCAGTGTCCTATAGATGTTTGTTAAGCCCATATGGTTTAAGTCTTTACTTAGGGCTATAATGTCCTTGCTTATTTTTTGTCTCGATCTGTCCAATGGTGAGAGTGGTGTGTTGAAGTCTCCTACTACATATATGTTTTCTCTAATATGTGTTTTCAGAGATGATAATAATTATCTGATATATTTTGTTGCTCCTTCATTTAGTGTGTTATATCTTGCTGGTGTTATATCTTGTATGAGTGTTATATCTTGCTGGTGTATTGACCCCATTGAATGTAATGACTATCTATGTCTTTTTTTTTACCTTGTCTAGTTGGAAATCTATTTTATCTGATGTAAGAATAGCTGTTCCTGGCTTTTGGGTCCATTTGCTTGTAGAATTTTTTCCCAACCTCTTACTTTCAATCTATGTTTATCTTTTGCAGTTTATATGTTTTCTGAAGACAGCAGAAGATTGGAGTCTGTTTTTTTAATCCAGCCTGCCACTCTGTATCTTTTCATTGATGAGTTTAGTCCATATACATTTAGGGTTATTGTTGATACATTGGAGTCTGTACTTGCCATTTGTCCTTTTGTGGTTCTATTTCTTACCTTATTCCATTCTTCCAGTTCATTTCTCTTTCAGTTTTGGCTTTAGGGCTTCTTGTAATGTTTTTTTGGAGTGGGGCTTAAGTAGTAATGGGTTTCTGAAGATTTTGTTTGTCTGAGAAGGTCCTTATTTTTCCCTCATATAGGAAGGAGAACTTTGTGGGGTAAAGCATTCTTGGTTGGCATTTTATGTCTTGGAGTTTGTTGAATATGTCATTCTATTCTCTTCTTGCCTATAGTGTTTCTTCAGAGAAATCTGATGTCATCCTAATCCATTTTCTTTTATAAGTTATCTGTTTTTTTTCCCATTGTCAGCTTCACTTTTTTGTCTTTGTGTTGGACTTTTGGAAGCTTCACTATTATGTGTCTTGATGTAGTTCTCCTTTTGTTGTGATAATTTAGTGTTTTTCTACCTTCCTCTATGTCTATTTTCATTTCTTTCTTCATGTATGAGAAGTTCTCTTCAATTATTTCCATAAATAATTTCTCTTCCTTTGTCTCTCCCTCTTCACCTTCTGGGATACCTATGACTCTTATATTTATTTTCCCCATGGTGTCTGATATTTTCTGAAGTGTTTCTTCATTCTTTTTCCTTTGACTGTTTCTTTCTTTTTCTATTTTGGTTCTTTTTATATCTGTATCTTCTAGAGTACCAACTTGTTCTTCCATTTCATCAATTCTGCTATCAATGCATTTTCCTGATTTCTTTAACTCCTCTATAAATCTTTTAACTTTCTGCATTTCCTTTACTTTCTTCTTTAAACACTCATTTTCACTATTGAGTTAATTGATTATATTTTTCATATCATTATTTTCCTTTTTTTCTTCTTTATTTTATTTTCTTTAAAAAAGTGATTCTGAATTCATTTTCTGTCAGACAGAGAATTCTTCCAAGTTGGTGTTTAATTTTGGGGGCTGATTTTCTTTTTATGGTGTGTCAATCCCTGAAAGCCTTGCTTGGCTATTTGTATGTTTCCTTCTACCTATTTTTTCACTTTTGAATTTGTTCTTTGCACTGGGCTGGTATTTCTTTAGGGTGTTCCTTCTGGGATGTCAGGGACTGATGGTCAGGCCTGTCTTGACACTGTTACACCAGGCTTCTCAAGAACTGTGATGCTGTGCATGGGTTTGTGATCAGTAGCCTTGAGGTCACTTCATCTATGTATGTCCTTGGTCTCTTCCCTGGCTTGTGTGTCTTCTCCTTTGGCTGCTGAGCCCTCCCTCTGCCTTCCTGGCTTCACTCACACTTCAGGGTGGGGCATGGTTGGATGGAGGTCGCTGGCCTCCAACAACTGTGTGTAGGCCAATGTGTGCTCCCTGGGCTGATCTGGTAAGTCTGGTCATGTTGGTCACTGTTCCCTTCTGGCTGCTGTGTCTGCACTCTGCCTTCAGGACTTCACTCACAGTCTGGGGTGGGGAGGAAATGCACAGGTGTCACAGGCCTCCAACAGCTGTGCTTGGACCAAGGTGCAGTTCCTGGCTGTTCGCTGCTTCCCTCTGGCTCTGAAGCATTTTTTAATATTTAATTTAAAATATACCATGGAGGGGGGAAGGAGAGGAGGGATTAGGGTCAAAATAAGGGGTGTGCAATTGTTTGTTTGTGTTTTTTTTTAAAGATTTATTTATTTATTTATACAAGCACTAGGTACAGTCAGAAGTGTGGGAGGGTGAGAGAATTCACCAGAGCCAGAGTGGGGAACAAAACAGGCAGACTGACTGAAATACACTGCTGAGGGGAGCAGCGGGTGAGCCAGGAGAGGTCTGTGCGCCATGTGGGACCCTCGCCGGCAGCCGGGGATCGAACTGGCGCTGCAGAGGCTGTGGGCTCTCTAACTTAGTGATTTAATATTACTTTAGCATTTTAGAAGAAGGCTGGTATAGCTACAGTCTTTATAAGAGTACAGTTTGAGGTTGCAACACAAAAAGGCAATTATTTCCTCTTCAATGACTAATTTGTAAATAAGTCAGACATCCTGCCATGGGATACTTTTAGAATGAATGAATGAATTCTCGTATTTGAAGTTTTTTTTTTTTTTAATTTTTTAATAGGTTTTATTTTTTCAAAGAAATTTAGGTTCAAAGTAAAATTGAGATGAAGTTACAGAGAGTTCTCATTACTCCCTACCACTGAGAACATATACAACCTTAGCCATTATCAATATCCTGTACAAGAAAGACGTGCTGTAATAAATTGATGCACCGGCATGGACCAAACAGTATCACCCAAAGTCCATAGTTCACATTGATATTTACTCTTGTTGCTATATACTCTATGGATTTGGACAAATGAATATTAACATGTATACACCATTAGAATTCATGCAGAAGAGTCTCTCTGCCCTAAAAATCCTCTGGGCTCTGCCTATTCATCCTCCCTCTGCCCTAACCAGTTGCAATCACTGTTCCTTTTACTCTGTACATAGATTTGCCTTTTTCAAAATGTCATATAGTTGGAATCATATGGTATGTCACCTTTTAAGATTGGTTTCTTTTATTTAATAATATAAATTTGTTTCCCCCAAGTCTTTTGTGGCCTGACAGCAAATTTTTTGTTTTAGCATTGAATAATATCCTGTTGTCCTGATGTACCAGAATTTATCCACTCACCTACTAATGGACTTCTTGGTTGCCTCCAAGTTTTGGCAAAGCTTTTATAAACATTAATATGCAGGATGTTGTGTGAACCTAAGTTTTCAGCTCCTTTTGGTAAATAAGGGGGTGAGCAATTGTCTGGGGAATATAACCAAAATGAAAATGCACACATTGTGCAAAAATGAAAAATGATGTAAGAATTATATATAATAATGTATAATAAAAAAGAAAAAGAAAAAAATATGTAAACTAAAACAAAGCAATAAGTCTTAGAAGAGATTTTTTCCAACAATATAATAATTACCATGTTACAATATTTTGGATTATTTTTAGATCTTTACTTTTCAGTAGATTATACTTTAGAATTAATGGGTTATAAAGAAAATAGAAAACTAAATATCTTAAACTCTAAGAATTATAGCACCTAGCCCTGTGCTTTACATAGTTATAGTTCAATAAATATTTGTTCTGATTTATCTGTGTTGCATGATTGCTGTGTTAATACCAACAATTTAAAATTTCTTATGTCTGAAAACAATAAACATTTCCTAAAATCTATAAAAAAGTAAAATAAAATACTTGTCTGCTTAACCAGGTGCCATAAATCCCAACATTGAGGTCATCTTGAGTGTTGGTGTCTGTTGATAATCTTTTCTTATTCAATTTGAGATTTTCCTGGTTTTTGAATGAAAAGTGATTTTTTTTTCTTTTGTATCCTGGATATTCTGGTTATCATGTTATGAGACCCTGGGTTTTATTTAACTCTATTTTAGCAGGTATCCAATTATACTGTGCCCTTGGGGAAACCAAGGTGCTGTCTCATTGCTGTTAGGTGGGGTAGAAATACAGGTTCCTCACTTGGCCTCTTGATATTGGTGGGGGCATCTCCTCACTGCTGGGGGTCTGGGAGCTCAGGTTTCCCAAGGGGCCTCTGCTGACACAATAGTGGGAGATTGCAAAGCATCTTGTTCCTACTCCCATTTGGCCTCAGTGACATCAAACCCAAGTGAACTCTGAAAACATCGTGACGCCAAGCAGGCCCCAAGAGCACATAACACACACATATAAGGTGGCGTCTCAGATGGGCTCCAGGTACAAGTAAGGGAATCAGGTAGAAGCTAAGAATGTTTGAAGAAAGTATTGACTTAATGATAATCTATTAATTGATTCATTAATTATAACCAATACACTATACTCACAGAAGATGTTATAAGAGGAAACACTGTAAACTTGGAAATATGCTACATTGACATCTTGATTTTTCTGTAAAATTAAAATTTTGCTAAAAAAAAACCTTAAAAGACAAGTCATATATTTTGTGGGATTCCCTGCTGAAGACCAGCCTTGGCAAAATGTTGTGATAGGCATCATGGCCCCCTACACCATTTCCCCCCCTTTTGTTTGGCCATCATTTGTATAATTTTCAACGCAATACGTGTCTGATTGATAGCATGGAAAAGTAATTTGATAAACAATGGGAAGAGAATTAACATAATTTTGGTGACAAGCAAAATAATACCTATAGTAATAAATGATGGAAACCAGGCAGCCTTAGTGGTGTAATTCTGCACGGAAGCAAGGAAGGAAGCAGCAATCTCGGCCAGAGTTAAAGAAGATACATAAACTGAACTAATTGCTTTAATATTATTTTGAAGAGAAGTAAGATCTAAGGAAGTATTTATATTATTCCAAACCCCTAGCAAATGATTTTTAACATTTCATGAAATAGAGGAAGAATTATAAACAAGTGGAGTAACACAAATTCATTTGTAATTAGAGCCATATGTAGAGGTCAAGTGAGTTTTGATATGCTGAATTTGATTACCAATATACAAAAGTGACTCCTTTAGAACATTTAAGCGAGTCTCAAAATTTTTTATCTAAGAGTATAAATATTAAAATAGGGCCTCCCTGGTGGCGCAGCGGTTGAGCGCCGGCTTGCGAAGCTGCCCGCAGCCTCTGCAGCGCTGGTTTGATCCCCGGCAGCTCTCCGGCCACCGGAGGAGGGTCCCACATGGTGCGCAGACCTCTCCTGCCGCCCGCTGCTCCCCTCAGCAGTGTACTTCGGTCCTTCTGCCTGCTCTGCTCCCCGCTCTGGCTCTGGTGAATTCTCTCATGCTCCCGCGCTTCTGACTGTACCCAGTGCATGTATAAATAAATAAATCTTTAAAAAAATAAAAAAATAAAAAAAATAAAATCATCATACCAATATTTCTTTAGATCTACAGGTAGTATAATGTAAGGAGGTTGATAAATAATTACAAAAATAATTTGTCTACATTATCCCAAGCATTATTTAAATCAACAAGAAAGGTTTCACACAAGGGAATAGAGGGAGGTGTGCTGCTGCACAGTGTGGCAGAAGTTGGTGACGAAGTAGGACTGGTCTGTGACTCTTCAAGTCTCAATCAGTGAAGAGGAGAAACCAAGGCATCGGATTAGTCTATTGGGGATCTAGATGGGTGAATCTGCGTCCTGTGGAAAAACACAAGCATAGCCTCTCCCAAAAGTTAAATGAATTAAAAAATTTTTTGTAGGCAGAGGAGGTATAAGCAGGTACATTATCTGTCTTAATAGACTTAGGTTTCTCTGTACAAGCAAAGCAAAACATTAAATGTTGAGATACATCTTTAAAGGCTTCTCCTATTCAAGCTGTAGCCATGATTAAATGAAAAAAGGTGTCTACAGAGATATGCACATAATTTATTTATTTTTTTTTAAAGCTGGGAACATAAGGTTTTAGGAGGAGCTGCAGCATCAGGAGAATTAGTTTCTCTTGAAGCAATTCCTGATTTCTGAGGGCAATTTTTACTGAAATGGCCTGTGTGGCTGCATGAAAGCAGGCTTCAGTATTAGTCTTTTTTCCATCAAATGAATAAATTGATCAAATAATGCAATACAGTCAAATTTCCAACACATATCATTGTTTCTTTTCAAACCCATTATTTGAAGGTTTTATAAACCAAGGCAAATAAAGTTTACTTTCTCTCAAACCTTCTACAACTTACTACATACCCTCAATTTTAGCTTTTTATTTATTTTTCCACATTCTGGCACAACCAGATATTTTAATTTTAAGACAAAACTACTCTCCCCCCTTCTTTTTTGTTTTACTTACTCTCAGTCATCAATTGCTCTTCCTCTTTTTTCAGTCACCACTAAAACTTTCAACAAATTATGATGGTGCTTTCCGTTCAGTAGTCCAGAATACAAGGAGGAGTTTTGTGTGTTCGCCACCCAAAAATGCTAATTTAAACATTGCAGTTTTTAAAATTGGCTTAAAAAACAGTATAGCTTGGTTTTGCTTGGTAAAGTTAATATGACAAAAATATTTACATATATGAGTATATATATATATATATATACATTTTTAGTCAAGGAAAGAAAAATACTTTAAAGATACATTTAAACAGAGTAGATTATTAATATTTAACATTATAACTTTAAGACATATATGCTTTGAATTATATCATAAAATTTGAACTAGTTCTTGTATATCAATAATTTTGGATTATGAACTGAAATTTTGTTTTTATGAGAACTTATATAGGTACCGTTTATAATTAGTCCTCCAGAGGTGAAAAACAAAACAAAACAAAAACACAAAGACAGACACAAACAGACACAGAGATCTCTTGATATACATTTAAAATTTTGGTCATGTGCATATATTTTAAGAGAGAGTTATTTTACCAATGTGTATGAAGATACTGAGGTTTTTAACGAGTTAAAAACTAAAATCTGTATAGAAAGTAAGTGTCTAATCTTAATTATTACCAAAGACCATGGGCTCGAGACCACAACAGTCACAGCAGTTTTTATTAACTTTTTTAGATAAGAAAATATTTTTTGAGTTTATATTTTTAAGAAATGATTCTTTGAGGAGGGGTGGGGGGCAGGGAAATGAGGACTTGGGGTCAAAATAAGGGGGTTGTAATTTTATGGAGAATATAAAATAAAATTTAAATTAAAAATAAATAAATTGATTAATTAATAGTAATAATATAATTAAAAGAAATGATTCTTTGGCTTTAGGTTGTCAACGCTTTATCTCTCTGAGAACAAGCATATTTTAAAACAAAAAAGAATACTGTTATCTTGAGAACAGGAGAAGAGGTAAATTTCAGTCAGTCTGCCTGTTTTTGGGCTTTTATCAAAATCTGAGGCTTAGAATTTAGCTCAAAAATGTCTGTATTACCACTTTATATTTTACCAGGTTAATTAGTTTTAATAAGAAACTTAACATTTTACAGGTCCAATAAGTAAATGCAAAAGCTTTTATTCAACCAATAAGTATTTTGTATAGCTTGTTAGTAAGTCCAAAGTAACTCAGCAGTTTTTACCTTAGACAATCTAGACTTTAAAATCAGAAAAACACAGGGAAATAGAACTTTTTTCCTAGAATGTACCAAAATAGTTTTTTAAGTTGCATAAAAGGAGAGTCCAGTCCCCCCAGCAGGAAGGCAGTAGAGACCTGCCAGTGATCCCAACACCAAAGAAAAAGTCCAGGCAGCTGCTTGAGACCAAGGGCAGCCCCCACCTGTCCGCTGCAGTGGGTTTATACTATTTTAATAAAAACCTTCTAGTCATATTATAGTCATATATTCTCATATAGTCATATTTAACCATTTTCTATCACTTTACCAATTGTGAATGAACTTTGAATACTATTATTTAGAAATACCTTATTTATTTATTTATTTATTTTCTTAAATGGCAAAAATGGGGAACTTTTAGTGAGGGGATCCCTAGCCTCCTTCCCAAATAATTAACAGGAAAAGCTTGAAGCATTTCTTCTTTCATTTATAAGATCATGTCACATTATCTCTTACTTGTTTTTGAGTTTTTATTTTTATCTCTTAACATTTTAGCCAAGTCCGGGCTGGAAATTTGGGCTGGATTTTGGAATGGTCTCATAATTGGGAGCTGATACCTCTGCAAAGAGGTCAGTGCTGGCGCTGGGATCGATTTTTGACTTTTGAAAAATAATTTTGTCATCTGATGACTCCTGATCACTTTCCCTAGTACTGCAGGCTATTTTTTTCTTGTACTTTTGGTTTTGCATCTTTTGTTTTGCCTGCAGCCAGGCAAAAACAGCCTATCTTTTCAGGCAATTGTTTTGTTAATACGGGGCTGTCAGCTGAGTCCTCTTTGATGTCCTCTAGGGATACAGACAGCTGTAATTCTCTTCCATCTCTTGGAAACAGCTGTCGGTTGTCTTAGCAGTCTCCTACTATGATTTCCACTAAAAAGAATAGTGTAGCCATAAATGTACCAGATGAACCTCATGTCAAGAATGTCACCAAAGTGATCATGTCAATTTGAGACTCACACTGGCCAAGTAGAGCTTCGATTAATGTAATCACTAAAAGGGATTAAAGCACATAAAAATTATTTTTATACTTACACCAAACATAAATTCATTGATTGCTTTTGGAGGATGCAAGTGAAGGAAATCAATATTCTGAAAACTGGTAAATAAAAAATAAAGAAAGGTATTAATCCATGTTTCTTACATAAACCATAATGGAGTAGATGAGTATAGTTTCTCTATACAAATGAAATAAACAAAAACAGAGTGATAAAATTTGAATATCACCATTTTGCAACTCCTAATAAAATAATGGATCTGAACAATGCTTAGCAGTGGCTGCCAACTAGGATTGTATGCCCTCTGGTGGGAAAGCACAGCACAGCATAGAACCTCCTATGATTCACTTTTACTGGAAAACACATCCTGAATCATATCAAGTCTTTAAATCTCTTACAAGGGAAATGCAGGAGGCAGAGGAATGTAGTCAACGAATGACACAGGGATGCAATTAGCAACATTTAAAATGCAGAAACTTCTATAGGAAACAAGTAATTTCTGCAAATAAATGCCAAGACAAAAAATTAAGAGCCGTAAGCTGCCAGTCTAACTATGCAAAGAACACCAATTCCAAAAAACCAAAACACCAAACCAGTTACAAAGGTAGGGAATTGCTGCAGGGGGCCATGATACCCCAGCCAAATAAGACACTAGCAAGCAGCTAAGAAAAAGGGCCTCACACCGTGGGGCCAAAGTTCAAAGAGCCTCACACCATGGAGCTGAAGATTCCTTGTGTCTCACACTGTGGGGCTGAAGATTATTCTATAACCTATAAGCATCCCTTTGTTTTTTGTTCTTCATCATAAAAAGAGAAAAACCTCTCAGAAAATACATTGGGCAATAAAGTATATGTATAATAATATTATAAGCACATGGCATGGAGAATTACCTGCTTAACAATTAAACACTATAAAATTGGTGTTCCTCTTGCTTCTTGTATATCAATTTTCAGCTCCTTCTTCACGTTTGGGAAGTTCTCTTCAATTAACTCCTTGAATATTTTCTCTGTTCCTACATCTCTCTCCTCTCCTTCTGGGATTCCTATAACTCTTATATTTCCTTTCCTCATGGAGTCAGATAGTTCCCAAAGTCTTTCTTTGGTCTTTTTCCTTCGTACTTCTCTTTCCTTTTCTGTTTTGGTTCTTTTTATTTCTGTGTCTTCAAGAGTACTTATTCGTTCTTCCATTTCATCTATTCTGCTTTCATTGCTTTTCCCAGAGTTCTTTAGTGCCTCCATTAATTCTTTGATCTCCTGCATTTATTTTACTTCTCTCTTTACGCACTCAATTTCATTCTTCTGAGCATTGTTTTCCTTAATGACTTCCATCAGTTTTTTTCATCAGGGCAATTTTAAGTTCTTTTTCTGGAAGGCTCAGAAGTTCTTCCAAGTCACCATACTTGCAAGTTGTGGGTGTTTTTTTTTTTTTTTTTGTGGTGTATCTTTTTTCTGAGGCGTTGCTACTTTGCTTGTAGTTTTTTCTTTTCCTTGCTGCCTGTCTTCTAATTTGCCTTATGCGTTGGGAAACTGTGCCGCTGGTACTGGCTGGCATCTTTTTGGGGTGTTATTTCGGGATTTTCAGAAACTGGCAATCCAAACAAGTCAAAAACTATTATGCCAGAGGTCTAGGGAGGCAGTGGTACTTTGAGTATGTTAATGGTCACTGTCACAGAATCCTTCCTCCCTCTGTGTTTAGTTACTAATGTGTGTCTTGAAGTCCCACAGACTTTCCTGGAGGTGGGGCAGCTGGATTGCACTATGGGTTCCAAATATCTGGATCCTCTTCTAGGTTCCAACTTGCTGTCAGGTGGGACCTGGCTTGTGGAGGCCTTCAGCTCACCTCTGACTGTGCAGGGAACCTTCTCCCTGTGGCTCCATGGGGACCCTTCTGCCAGATTCAAGCAGTCTTTATTGAAGAAAGGTCCCTGTCCTAAAATGGCATTTGGAGACAGGCACATTTTTTCGCGCACCCGATCTGCCCCTGCTGTGGGTGCCCGCTCCTCCTCTGGTTTAGGACTGCTGGCCTGAAGGGGCCTGGCATGGGCAAACTTCCCAGCTCACCTCTGGCTCTTCTGGGAGCCTTCTGCCGGTTTCAAGCAGTCTTTACTGAAGAAAGGTCCCTTTTCTATGGGGTGTTGGTGATTTTTTTTTCTGGTCACTAGATGGCACCAGATCTGGTCGCTAGATCTCTCCTAGTGTCCTTGGGGAGCTGTTTTTTTTTTTACCCCGTGGGACAGGGGAACAGAGTGGGAGTGGTGGGGAAAGCTTCAACGGTTTTGGGGTATGGTATCTGCCTGGTGCCCCACCATCGTGGGGATCCCATACCCCGAATTTCGTGCCCTGGGTCTCAGTTCCAAAGCCCTCAGGTCCAGGACACAGGCTGTAGCCCAGTTCAGTGTCCACAGAAATGGTGCCTTTTGCACCCCGCTCCAATGTCCTGGCGCCTTGTTTCTGATTACTCAGTGAGGGACATTCACCTCAGTGAGGGCCCCTGCGCATCTCCCCGCAAACCTAGGTTGCAGGCACAGGGACCTGGGCAGCTGTGATCCACGTATCCTTTTCAAGAGGGTCGCTTTCCTGCACAAGCTTACTGGCTGGCCTGGGGCTGTCTGTACGTCTCTGGGAGTCTTTGTTTTTCTCTAATGGCACCTGGAGCCATTCGCTCACCTCCGCTGCGAATCCTGCAGGGTTCTCCACAGCTCCAGTTCACGAGGTGTGGTGGCTGAAATAGTTCCTTTCCACTCACAGTCCCGCTTGATGCATAATTTTTTCTTGTTGGTTGTTTTAGTTTTTTTGTTTTTTCCTCCTTTCTGTTGGTCAGAGAGTGCCGACTTTGTGGTTGGGGGAGGGGAGCAGGGTTCTGAGCTTTCCTTCCTTCTAGTCCTCTTTTATGGCACCTTTCTTCTTCAGGTAGTTTGCTGGAGTCTCCCGTTCATCTTCCATGTCCCAGTTCTCACTGGGACCTGCCGCTTTTCCTCCCTATTAACTTTTTTTAATGGGAGATCTTACTCTCAGCCTTTCCTCGCCACCATGTTGATCCGACCCCCAGATGATTGGATTCTTTTTTTATTTGCTTAAGGTTAGAATCTTTATTTGAGCTCTTTCTTGGTCCTTGCTGTGGGCCTGTATTCCTATACACTCCCCTTTTAGTACCGCTTTTGCTATGCCTCACAGGTAGTTTGTATCTTTGTTTCATTTGCCTGAAGGTATTTAATTTATTCTTTGATTTCCTTCTTCACCCAATAATCATTCAGTAGTGTGTTGTTCAATCTCTACAAATGAGAGGTTTTCCTGCTTTCTTTTTATGGTGATTTCTAGTTTGATACCATTGTGATCAGAGAGATTCTTATATGATATCAATCTCCTTAAAGTTATTCTCACTTGTTTTATGACCCAACAAGTAGGTTATTCTTCAGAGTGTTCCATGTCCCCTTGAAAAGAGTATACTCAGCTTTTTGGGGGTGCAGTGCAGTTGTATATCTATTGGGTCCATGTGGTTCAATTGCTCACTTACAGCTATTGTTTTCTTTTTGATTTTATGTCAGGTAGATGTGTCCATTGATGAAAGTGGGTTGTTTAATTCCTTCACTACTGTTGTTTTGCTATCAAGATCTGTATTCAGATTTGTTAACAGTTGCCCTATATATTTTGATGCTCCTTTGTTTGGTACATATATATTGATGAATATTATATCTTCCTTATGTAGGAGTCCTTAAACATTATACGATATCCATTCTTGTTTCTTGTTACTTTTTTTTTTGCTTGAAGTCTCTTTTATCTGATATGACTGCTACTGCATTTTTTTTTTAATGTGTGGGCCCCATTTCTTTGTAGTATTGCTTCCAACCACTTTTTTGTTAGCTTAACTTTTGTTTACCTTCATAGCTGTAATGGGTCTCCTGCATGAAGTTTGTTTTATTTTTCTGATACATCCAGCACCCTGTGCTGTTTTTATTGATGAGCTCAGTTCATTTTATATAAGGTGATTATTGACGCATGATGATTTAGTACTTCCCTTTTGTCCTTAGTTTTCTGGTTTTACCTATTTATTTTTACTTTTTATTTGATTTTCTTCTTTTATTTAGATAGGAGTGCTCTTTTCAACATTTCTTGTAGGGAAGGTCTAGTGTTCACAAAGTCCATCAATGTACGATTGTTTGGGAAGCTGCTATGTCGCCCTCATATTTGTGGCATAGTTTTATAGGACATAATATTTTTGGCAGTGAGTTTTTCTATGTGTGATTATATTTACATAATATTTTTGGCAGTATTTCAAATGTGTGATTCCATTCTCTCCTTGTTCATAGGGTGTCTTCAGAGACACCTGTTGTATGCCTTGTGGGAGTACCTTTCCAGGTTATCTGTCTTTTTCTCCCTAACTACCCCAATATTCTTTGTTTTGAACTCTTGGTAGTTTCATGATGATGTGTCTTGGTGTAAGTCTCATTACATTTATTTAACAAGATGTTCATTTAGCTTCATGGACTTGTATACTCTGGGCCTTCCCAGCTTGGGAAGTTTTCCTCCATTTCTTTGAATAGTTCTGTTCCATTCTCTTTCTGTTTCCCTGCTAGAATACCCATCATCCTTATGTTCTTCTTCCTCATAGAATTTTGAAGTATTTATTTTTTCTCTTTCTTCTTCCATTTGAGGCCATTGTGCACTATTATCTTTGAGGTCACGGATTCCGTCTTCCATTTGGTCTATTCTGCCTCAGCAGCTTCCTCCAGAATTTTGTATTTACTCTGTTAATCTTTTTAAATACTACATATTTGTTATTTTATTTAAAGTTTCAATATAGTTTCTATTCACTAATTTTATTGTCCATGCCATTCATCCGTTATTCTGAATTTTGTCGTTTCTCTTTGACTCACATTTCTGTGTTTTCTTTTTTTTTTCTGTTTTTTTTTTATTTTTTTTTTAGTTGCTGCATATTTTATTTTATTTATTTATTTTTTTTAAATAATAAATTTTATTTTTATATTCCCCATACAATTGCAGCCCCCCCATTCTGGCCCCAATCCCTCCCCTCCCGCCCCCGCCCCCCTAAAAGTGTCTCTGGTTCATAGTTTTTGTTGATTTTGATTTTCACTTTCTTATAGTTATTCATTTTCCTGGTCCCTTATTTAAGTTTTCTAGATTCCTGCTATGAGTGAGACCATCCGGTATTTTTCTTTTTCTTTTTGGCTTAATTTGCTGAGAATGATCCCTTCCAGCGCCATCCATGTTGCTGCAAATTGCATGTGTTTATCTTTTTTGAATGCTGAGTAATATTCCATGGTATATATATACCACATCTTCTTGATCCAGTCATCTATTTTTGGGCATTTGGGCTGTTTCCAAAGCTTAGCTATTGTAAACAGTGCTGCTATAAACATAGGGGTGCAGGTGTTCTTTGGAATTGATGTTTCTGTGTCCTTTGGGTAAATACCTAGGAGTGGAATTGCTGGATCATATGGAAGCTCTATGTTTAGTAGGTCCAGAAATCTCCACACAGCTCTCCACAGTGGTTGGACCAGTTTGCACTCCCACCAACAGTGCAGAAGCGTTCCTTTTTCTCCACACCCTCGCCAACATTTGTTGTTGCTAGTTTTTTTAATATGTGCCATTCTCTCTGGTGTAAGATGGTATCTCATGGTAGTTTTGATTTGCATTTCCCTGATTACAAGTGATGTCGAACATTTTTTCATATGCCTGTTGGCCATTTGCATTTCCTCTTCAGAGAAGTTTCTTTTTAGCTCTTCTGCCCATTTTTTGACTGGATTATTTTCTTTGTTGTTGTTGAGTCTCATCAGCTCTTTGCAGATTTTTGTGATCAGTCCTTTATCATTAGTGTTGTGTGCAAAAATTTTCTCCCAGTAGGTGGGGTTTCTCTTTGTTTTTGTTATTGTCTCTTTTGCTGTGCAGAAGCTCTTTAATTTGATGTAGTCCCAGCTGTTTATCTTTGCCTTCACTATCACTGCTTTGGGTGATGTGTCTGTAAAGATGTCTTTGATGTGCAAATCACGTAGTGTTTCGCCTATATTTCCTTCTATGTATTTTATGGTTTCAGGTCTTATGTCTAGTTCTTTAATCCATTTTGAGTTGATTTTTGTGTATGGTGTGAGGTAGTGGTCAAGCTTCATTCTTTTGCATGTAGCGACCCAGTTTTCCCAGCACCATTTATTGAACAAACTGTCTTTGCTCCAATGCATAGTCTTTGCTCCTTTGTCAAAGATTAGTTGACCATAAATCTGTGGGTTTATTTCTGGATTTTCTATTTGATTCCATTGGTCTGTATGTCTGTTCTTGTTCCAATACCATGAAGTTTTGATGATTATGGCTTTGTATTATAGTTTGAAGTCTGGGAGTGTGATGCCTCCATTCCCTTCTTTTTCTTTCAGGAGAGCTTTGGCTATTCGGGGTTTTTTGTGGTTCCATATGAATTTCATCAATAATTGTTCTATTTCTTTAAAGAATGACATTGAAATTTTGATTGGAATAGCATTGAATCTGTATATTGCTTTTGGAAGGATGGCCATTTTAATAATGTTTATTCTTCCAATCCATGAGCAGGGGATGTCTTTCCATTTCTTTGTGTCTTCTTCTATTTCTTTTAACAGTGTTTTATAGTTTTCTTTGTATAGGTCCTTTACCTCTTTTGTTAGATTTATTCCCAAATATTTGATTTTTTTTGTTTCAATAAAAAAAGGGATGGTTTTTTTGATTTCTTCTTCATCAGATTTATTGTTTGTGTATAGGAAGGCTACTGACTTTTGCTTGTTGATTTTGTATCCTGCCAATTTACTGAACTGATTGATGAGTTGAATTAGTTTTTCTGTGGAGTTTTTGGGGTTCTCTATGTATATTATCATATCATCTGCAAATAGTGATAGTTTGACTTCTTCTTTTCCTATTTGGATTCCTTGTATGTCTTTCTCTTGTCTTATTGCTCTGGCTAGGACTTCCAGTATTATATTGAAAAGCAGTGGTGAGAGTGGACATCCTTGTTTTGTTTCAGATCTTAATGGAATTGCTTTCAGCTTTTCACCATTGAGAATGATACTGGCTGTTCGCTTGTCATATATGGCCTTTATGATGTTGAGGTATGTTCCTTGTATCCCAAGAATTTCAAGGGCTATTATCATGAATGGGTGTTGCACTTTGTCGAAAGCTTTCTCAGCATCGATTGATATTATCATATGGTTTTTATATTTCTTTTTGTTGATGTGTTGGATAACATTGATTGATTTTCAGATGTTGAACCATCCTTGTGTCCCTGGAATGAATCGTACTTGGTCGTGGTGAATTATCTTGTGGATACATTGCTGGATTCTGATAGCTAAAATTTTATTGAGGATTTTTGCATCAGTGTTCATTAGTGAGATTGGCCTGTAGTTTTCCTTTTTTGTGTTGTCCTTGTTCGGTTTTGGTATTAGTGTAATGTTGGCTTCATAGAACGTGTTTGGTATTGTCTCTTCCTTCTCAATTTTTTGGAAGAGTTTGTGAAGGATAGGCACTAATTCGTCTCTGAATGTTTGGTAGAATTCATTTGTAAATCCATCAGGTCCTGGGCTTTTGTTTTTGGGGAGGTTTTTGATTACCATTTCAATTTCGCTGCTTGTAATTGTTCTGTTTAGGTGTTCTATTTCTTCTTTATCTAGCTTTGGGTGGTTGTAGAGTTGTAGGAATTTGTCCATTTCCTCTAGGTTGTTAAACTTGTTTCCATATAACTGTTCATAGTAGTTACTGATTATTCTTTTGATTTCTGCTGTGTCCGTTGTGATTTCTCCTCTTTCATTGATGATCCTGTTTATTTGTGCTTTCTCCCTTTTTTCGTTTGTGAGCCTGGCTAGGGTTTTGTCTATTTTATTGATTTTTTGGAAGAACCAGCTCTTGGTTTCATTGATCTTTTGGATTGTTTTTTTAGTTTCAATTTCATTTATTTCTGCTTTGGTTTTTATTATTTATTTTCTTCTACTGGTTTTGGGGTTTTTTGTTGTTCTTTTTCTAGATCTTTGAGCTTCGAGATTAGGTTGTTTCTTTGAGTTCTTTCTTGTTTGTTGATGTGAGCTTCTATTGCTATATATTTTCCTCTTATTACTGCTTTTGCTGCATCCCATACATTTAGGATATTGGTGTCCTCCTTGTCGTTCAATTCAAAGAATTTTTTAATTTCTTCTTTGATCTCCTCATTAGTCCAGTGGTCTTCCAGTAGTGTGGTTTTTAATCTCCATGAGGTAGGAAAGTTCCTTACCTTCTTTTTATGGTTTATTTCTAGTATGATGCCTTCATGTTCAGAAAAGATGGTTGATATGATTTCAATCTTGGTGTATCTGTTGATGTTTGTCTTGTGCCCCAGTATGTGATCGATCCTGGAGAATGATCCGTGTGCGCTTGAGAAAAATGTGTACTCCATTTTTTTGGGGTTTAGTGTTCTATAGATGTCTGTTAAGCCCAATCGCTCTAGGTCCTTATTTAGAGCTTTGGTTTCTTTACTTATTTTTTGACTTGTTGATCTATCCATTGTTGATAGTGGTGTGTTGAAGTCTCCCACTACGTATGTGTTTTCTCTGATGTCTTTTTTCAGAGAGGACAACAGTTGTCTGATATATTTTGGTGCTCCTTCGTTTGGTGAGTATATGTTAATGAGTGTTATTTCTTCTTGAAGTATTGTACCCTTGATCATAATGTAGTGACCATTGGGGTCTCTTTTTATCTTTTTGAGTTTGAAATCTGTTTTATCTGATATAAGTATAGCTGTTCCTGCTTTCTTTTTTGGTCCATTTGCTTGTAGGATTGTTTTCCATCCTTTAACTTTGAACCTATTTTCATCTTTTGTAGCTAAATGTGTTTCCTGGAGACAGCAAAAGGTTGGGTTTTGTTTCTTAATCCAGGCTGCAACTCTGTGTCTTTTTATTGAAGAGTTTAGTCCATTTACATTTAGAGTTAATATTGATATGTTAGCATCTGTATTTGCCATTGTGTTTGTCTTTCCTTTGATTTTATTTATTTATTCTTTTAATAACTTTTTTTTTTTTTTGGCCTTCTTTCGTTGTTATTTGTCGCTCTGAGGTTCTGGCTTTAGAACTCCTTGTAGTATTTTTTGGAGTGGGGGTTTAGTCATAATGAAATTCCACCTCTTTCAGTTATATACCTGAGACTCTGCCATGTACACATTGTCAGTGTGCTTTAGGAGGTCAGTCCCAGGCCTGAGGTGTGGGAGAGCAGAAGTGCACACTAACACTATGTCGTAGTTCTTTTTACTGGGGACCTGATCTGCTGGTAGCACCAGCTTATCTGCCTGTATTTCCCCACAGTCAGGGATATGTGCCTACCAACTGCTTAGTTCTGTCTTCAGATAGACACTGGTCAAGTTGCTGGTTGAATGGCAGCACCACAATTTGTATTGCAATGCAATTTGTTACCTTCCTTTCTGACCACAGCCACCAGGTGTCTGTCTCCAGAAAACTCTTATTCATTGAAGCATGAATCTTCTCTGTATCCCTTTTGGTGCTGTCTGCCTGGTGCTGGATGTACAAGAGGTGTTCCAGTTTTGTTGGACTCCATGGTATTCCCTGGGTGCACTGTTCCACTGGTTCACACAGCTGGTCCTCCTGGGAATGAAGTGAAGAACCTCCTCTGACACCCTGTAAATCCCCCAGGAATACTTTTGAAATGCACATTCTTGGATGCATCCTAATCAATACATTCCACCTGGGCTAGGGTCCATCATTCTATGTTTACAGGCCTTCGTAGTGATTCTAATGCATGCTGAAGATGAGAACAATGAAGCCAGGGCTCTTCATGTAGGGTTCTGCTATCAGATACAACAGTGAATGAGGAAGAATCTTTGACATTATTTCTGCATCATAAGTTGTGACTGGAAGATCTTTCCCAGGTTGCTCAGTACAACCCTTCATGTCAGCAGTCTTCTTATCAGACACCATCCCTCAGTCTGCTTGAGCCTCCCCCATTGATGGTGTGTGTTCTCTGGTCTTGGTGTGTGTTCCTCAAACTCTCTAATTCCTATGTCTGTGTTCACAGAGGAATTCCTGGTGTTTTGCTCCTCAATGCCCATTGTGGCAGTGCTGGGAGAGGATGTCACACTGTCCTGCTTCCTGGACCCAGTCATAAATACAGAGAACATGGAGGTGAGATGGATTCATTCCAATTTCTCAGAGTCACTGTTCATCTGTCAGGGCCATCAGGAGCAAAATGAGGAGCTGTTGGCCCAGTACACAGGAAATGCATCACTCATGGAAGAATTACTGCATAAAGGGGAGGCTACTATGACCATCCACAAGGTCCAGACTTCTGACAATTGGCTGTACACCTGCTTCTTCAGAGGTGGAGACTTCTATTAGCAAGCATCTTTAAAACTGAAGGTGGCAGGTTGGTGACATGGTTAAATATCTCAGAGTCCTAGAGCTCAGGAGAACTTAAGGATAACATAATTTACTCTCTGTTTTCATTCACGAGAAAGAAAAGGCTTATTAATTCATTGTTGCATTAAATGTAAATATACAGAGTACATATTGTAAGCAGTAAACCTAATCATGTTCTTCATTATGTGAGTTTATATTTTCAAGTGGGTGATAGAACAATCATAATAAATAGACAGGTTATAAATGAGTATGAGGAAATGGTCAGTGGGCCTCCCTGGAGGCGCAACGGTTGAGCGCTGGATTGCGAAGCTGCCCGTAGCCTCTGCAGCACCGGTTCCATCCCCGGCTGCTGGGTGAGGGTCCCACATGGCGCGCAGACCTCTCCTTCCGCGCCCACTGCTCTCCTCAGCAGTGTACTTCGGTCCTTCTGCCTGTTCTGCTCCCTGCTCTGGCTCTGGTGAATTTTCTCACCCACCCTCGCTTCTGACTGTACCCAGTGCTTATATAAATAAATAAATATTAAAAAAAAAAAAAAAAGAAATGTGGGTCTGGGAGTAAGGGGAGGATATAGTAGTAAATGGGAGCTTAGGATGTTACTGTTTGAGCAAGAACTTATCATTTTGTATCTGAGCAAAAAGTCGAGGGTAGTGGAAAGTTAGCTAATTAGATATCTAGGATATGGGAGTTACTTTCCTCTCAGTTTCATTGAGAAACAACTAACATATACATTGTCGTGTCTGTCTAAGGTATAGATCATGATGATTTGATTTTATTTACGTATATAGTGAGATGATTGCCACAATAAGCTAGCTAACAGCCATATTCTTATTTGGATGCAAAAAATAAGAATAAGAGAAGCAAAAGAAGAAAAAGAGGAAGAATTTTCTGATAGTGAAAAAAACTCTTAGGAGTTACTCTTTTTATTTTTATTTTTATTTATTTATTTATTTATTTATTTGTTTGTTTGTTTCATTTATACATGCACTGGGTACAGTCAGAAGCACGGGAGGGTGAGAGAATTCACCAGAGCCAGAGCGGGGAGCAGAGCAGACAGAAGGACCGAAGTACACTGCTGAGGGGAGCAGCGGGCGGCAGGAGAGGTCTGTGCGCCATGTGGGACCCTCCTCCGGTGTCCGGGGAGCAGCCGGGGATCGAACCGGCGCCACAGAGGCCGCGGGCAGCTTCGCAACCCAGCACTCAACCGCTGCGCCACTGGGGAGGCCCAGGAGTTACTCTTTTAACAGCTTTCCTTCTATGACACAGTGGTGATATCCATGATGTTGTAAATCACAGGAAATACAATTTATAAATAAAGGGAACAGCCAGTGTGGATGTCCTGGGGTGAGTGTGTGTTTGGTGTATTCTTGGCTCCCATGTAGTCCTCACAACTGGTAGAAGAGAGTGAAAGAGGCAAGAGGTGACAATACTGACATGAAAAGGTGTTATGGGTACAGAGTACACAGTCAAGGGTAGTTGATTGATGCTACTGAATGTTTGTTGGTAAACAACTCCATAGGATTAGACACTTGAGTTGGGACTTCATTTTATCAAGCAAGTTTCTATAAGGCCATTCAGCCCAGAAAAAAAGGATGAGAGGTTCCACAGAGCCTGGTAATTGTGGTTAACAGCAGTTAAATTCGTGGATTTGGAGTGTTGGGCCTTGAGGAAACAGGTGGTAAAACCAATGAGGGAAACATAAAGAAGAGGGTTGCAAAGGGTGGCAGTTGGCTGTGTTGTGGTGTTGGAATGTGTAGCTGTTGAAGATTTTTATCAGAACAGTGCTTCAGAGGAATGATGACTTGGGCAGTAGTAGGGAGGGGAAGGGATGGGAGAAACTCTGGAGGTCTGGAGTACAGTCATGGGGTGAGAGGTGGACTATTTGGCTTCACCATGTGGCAGTGGCTAGACAGGAGGGCAGCCATCATTGCAGAGGCTTCCACTTTGTCCTGACTTTTTGTTATATTAAGGATATGTCTATCAGTTGCCTATTACCATAATACTTCTGTGTAACAAAGAAACATAGAAAAAACTCTCAGTGACCTATAGAAATGGACTTGTATTTACTTTGGGTCTTTGAGGACTTTACTAATGTGGGAGAAACTTGACTAATCTCCACTGGCTACTACTTGGACCTTGGCTGGGCTTGTTTACAAGAATCATGGACATTGAGTATTGGCTGAGAGAAGACATCTTCAGGGGGAAACGCTGGGGACAGGCCCTGCTCCATGAGCTCATCCTCCAGCACCTGGACTACGATGTCCTTCCATGGAGATGGCAGAGGGAAGACCCATGGGGCCAGCACTTTAAACCCCCGCTGAGTCACATGAGCTGATCTCTCATCAGACACATGAAGTCACATAACTGAACCCAGAGTTCATGGCGAGTGTGAGGTTAGGCATGAAGAAGAATGGAGAATTAGGGATATATTTATAACCAATTTACCACAGATGAGGCAAAATCTTGAGTTCATATATACAACAATTTGAGTGTGGAGTACATGTGAGGAATCCAGGTAGATGTTACCCAGGGAATGGAGCTATGAGGGATGGAAGGTTGTGGGGGCTGGTGAGTTGTTATTTGGAAGTGGTGCATAAGAAATGATGTAGAAACAGGAAGTATGGGAGTAGATTCCGTGGGAGAGGGTGAGCTAAATTGGGGCTTTAAGGACCGAACCCTGGGACTGTGCTGCCTTCATGGATCAGGTGGAGGTGAGAATCAGGAAAGGGGCTCAGCATGGGGGGGCCACGTTACAACAAACCACCCTCAAGAAAGGGAAACCAAAGACGATAGGTATGGTTTCAAGATGAACTTAGGAATGTCCTACACTGAGGGGAGATTGAATGAGAAGGAGCATGAAGATTGGGGTGTGTAGTGCCAGGACAGGCACTGAGAAGGTTTTCTGATTCAGCAGATGGGGTAATGGAGGAGTCCTGGGGCCCTCGGTGGATTTCTCAGGCTTTTATTGAGCTTTTACATGAAGTGCGGCAACCAGGTACATGGCAGGCAGGGGTGCCGGGGAAGAAGAGGGGGGCAGGAGGCCGGCAGGCCCCCAAGTCCCCAGCAAATCTTCATTCTGGGCTTCTCTGGCATTCTTTCTCCCCTTCTCTCCTGTTGTTTCTTCTGTCTCTTTATTGCCTCTGCTTCTCTCCTGTAATATCTCAATACTGCTGCCTCTGCCCACAAAAGTAAACAACACAACTTACAACAATGTAACAAATGCAGGTGCCCCATCAGACCAGGTAATCCTAATTGCAGGAGGGCAAAAAAATCTGAAACTCATTTACCCTACAGGGTGCCAGACAGGAGACTTTTTTCTTTTTAAAGATTTATTTATTTATGCATACAAGAACTGGGGCAAAGGTGTGGGAGGTGAGAGGATTCACCAGATACAGAGTAGGGAACAGAACAGGCAGATAGAGGGAAGTACAGTGCTGAGGGGAACTGTGGGCAAGTCAAGAGAGGTCTGCTGCGCCATGTGGGTTGCTCCCTAGCAGGCTGGGATGGAATTTGCACTGCAGAGGCTGCGGACAGCTTCACAGAGTTGCACTCAACGCCTTGTGTCACCAGGGAGGCCCGGGATAGGAGACATTTTGCCTCACCCAGAACAGATGAATGGAGCAGAGGAGGAGCTGCACTGTGGTGGCTGAGTGTAGGAGCAAAGAGAGAAAATACAGTCATTTATACATTATAGATTGCACTCTTATAATAAACAAAAACACATTCCATGAAGATTTGAACATGTTTATATAATTGTAAAAATAATAGAAAGGGAGAGGTAAACAATGATAATTAAACATGTGTAAGATATGAGAGAACAGGGGAGAAGAGGGAAGGACAGCGTGGCCAGTGGCGGGGAGTGGGGGGTGGGAGAGAGAAAGAGAATGAGAACGAATGATGGTAACAGCCCCTAAAAGAGAGAGGGGCCTGTGGGATTAGAGCTCAGGGAAGAGTCACGTTGGTGGGGAGATTCCCTCTCCCTGAGGCACAAGATGGTGGGAAGACCAGTATGGTACAGAAGAGTTTTGGGGTGATTAAAACAAAACCATATCAATTCCACAAATTTTATAATTTCAATTATTTCTGCTATCTAGAGGAAGTCCTCTCATTTTGTCAACATTTTGTGTTGACAGAAACATATGGCTGAATTTAATTTATGCATTGAAAATTTGGTGATACAAGCCTTTTCCACCTAGACTGATCTGGAGTTTTATCCCTTATTTATTTATTTATTTATTTATTTATTTATACAAGAACTGTGGTATAGTCGGAGGCTTGGGAGAGTGAGAGAATTCACCAGAGACAGAGAAGGGAGCAGAACAGGCAGACGGACCAAAGACACTGCTGAGGGGAGCAGGGGGCCAGGCAGGAGAGGTCTGCCATGCCTTCTTGGTTTATTTATCCTTTTGGTTTATGTGATTTAGAGAAATAGGCTGGAAATTCCTTCTCTCCTGTGGGCATCATCTCTACCTGCAGGGCTGGGAGAGGTGCCCAGGCCCTTGCAGTCTCTCATGTTCCTTCCTTCTGTTCTCTGAATTGGAGTCACCATCTTGCTCACCCAGGGGTGGTCTCCCCCAAGTTCCCCAAATGTACCTTGACAGCCTCCCCTGGAGGTGTGAACATGAGTGTCCTGCCCCACCTGGCTCTCATCTTCTACTTGAGGTGTGGGCTCTGCCCCTCAAGTGCACATCACCGGACCAAAGGGGAACTGGGTGTGTGTGGTGTGCACAGCCTTGGGCTGGTTCCTGGAGCCCCAGGTGCAGTAGAGAGACCCCCATGGGGAGCAGTTCCAGAAGTTCTCTAAGGTCCAGGCCCAGGACACTGAGGGGCTGTTCAGTGTGGAGTCTGCTCTGGTGTTGAGAGACAGCTCTGCGGAGAGTGTGACCTGATCCATCCTCAACCTCATCCTATGCCAGGAGAAGGCCTTGGCCATTATCATCCCAGGTCAACACTGCTCCCCACTCCGTGCTCCCTTCAGTATTGGGAGGGGGCTGGCACCCTGTGTGTCCTGGGCTGTGTCCTGATGGGGTCTGTGTGAGGGTATGTGTCTGCAGAGCCCTTCATCCCCCAGGCCTCTCCCTGGAAGCCAGCTTTCCTGGTGATCCTGCCCTTGGTGCTGCTTCTGCTCCTGGGGGCTGCCTGCTACACTCGGAGAGAACATTCCACACATATGCAGGAGCTGCAGGAAGTTCTAGGTAAGCTCTGCTCTCCCTTCTGAACTCTCTGTGTCCCCTTCATAGGAGACATTCTGGTTCTCAGCTCACCTGTGTCCTGTGTTGCTTTTCAGACCAGAGGACGGCAGCTTACCTGGCTGGTGAGTGATGCTCCAGGTGTCCTGAGTCCCTGTCCCCTGTGCCCAGGGGTCCCTCCCCTTGGCTGTTCGATCACACATTGAACTGGGCTGTTGTTTCCCCCATTTCTGGAATCCTGGAGAATGGTGGCCCCTGGAGTCTCCTCGTCCTGGTGTCATTCCTTCCCTGAACTTCCCCCCGCGGTGCTGGCCTTCAATGCATCTCTCTTTCTTGGTCAGCACCTGAAAGCAACAGCCAAGTACTCTGAGGTTTTATAAATCAATGGGCTCTTTAAGTTTAGGAGAGTTACCTCCTTCTGCTCTTTCTCCCCAAATCCCACCCAAGGAGAGTCTGTTCTCTCTGCTCCTGAAGATGCTGATCAGTAGTGATGGGAGAGGATGGGGTGATCCTGCATGGGAGGGGATGGGGGGACTTTCCATCTCCCAGACAGTGTTTATCAATATTTCATCTGTGAAGATGGGCTATTTTTACCCTGGAGCTGGTCTGATGTTAATATCCCATGTATATTTTCAAGGAAATAATTATGGTTTAATGTATATATTCAAACAACATCTTACTTTATACTTTTTATGATCATGTAGAAACTTAGTAGCAGGTGAAACAGGAGCTTTGAAGGTTTTGGGGCCCAGAGCTGCTCAGTGACTTGGCCAAAGCCCCACAGCAGCAGCAGGCAGGGCTGGGTCAGTCTGTCCTGCAGGCTCCTGACCCGAGCCAGGGATTTCCCACCACCCCCTGCTGTCTGCACAGGGCAGGAGGTCGTGACCTCTCAGCCTCTCCCTTCCACCCTCAGAGAGTCTCACCTGCAGAACAGGGGGATACGAGGGCCCCTGGATCACATGAGCAGGTGGTTGTTCTGAGGTCTCACCTGTGTGTTCCCTTTCAGCCTGGAGGAAGGCCCAGCTGCATGCAGATGAGTGGCCCTGAGGGTCCTGAAACCCGCACTCCAAGTCTCCCCTCTGCCCCTTCTCCATCAGGGACCCTCACCAGGAAGGGCTGGGGTCCCTGGTTTCCTCTCATTCTGTATCCTCCATCTGAGAGCTACACCTCAGAGAGAGTTTCCTGGTTCTCGGGGGACCCATTTCCACACAGTGAGGATCACGCCATCCTCTTTAGCATCATTACAGTCTCTGCTTAACTCATGTCTCATGTATTTTCACACAAACTTTTTTTATTGGTATGTTTTTTTTTCTTTTTAAGAAAACTAGAATCAACATTTTCATATTGACAGGTTCATTGATAGATACATGTGTGATCTCATATTATTTATAAAATGGAACAACACTTTCTGACTACATGATTTGCCATAGAAATTAACTGAGTAGTGTACTAAAGTGTGCTGCAGGGGACCTTGCTGCCCCAGCCAGATAAGACACTGGCAAGCAGCTAAGAAAAAGGGCCTCACATATGGGGCTGAAGCTCAAAGAGCCTCACACCGTGGGGCTAAAGATGCCCAAAGAGCCTCACACCGTGGGGCTAAAGATGCCTATAAACATTCCTTTGTTTTTTGTTCTTGGTCATATAAGAAAAAAACCTCTCAGAAAATACATTGGGCAATAAAGTATATGCATAAGAATATTATAAGCACATGGCATGGAGAATTACCTGCTTAACAATTAAACACTATAAAATTGGCCTGCCTGACAATGGGAAAGAGTTTGTTATACATGAACATGCCTGACAAGCAATCCAGGACATAGTAAGTCCTTCTTTTGCTTTTTTTTTTCATAAGTTTCTTAGGAAAGTTTTTAAATGAAGTTAATTGTGTTAAGAAGTTTCTAGGTAGAAAACCCTGTTAGCTGATAACCAAAAAGAAGCTGGTCTCTGGCTGAAGGCCATATGAATAGAAGAGTCTTTGGATGCTTAGGCTTTAGCTGATAGGAGTGTACCGACAGCTATCAGCTGTCTTAGGTAATTGTCTAAACTGAAATAATAAATTTTAGTGTAAGGCTTAGTTTTTTACCTATTAACCTTGAAGGTTGCCTTCTTGCTGAGAGTATGTAGCAGCCAAAAGTCTATGGAAAAAAAAATACACTGATTGCCTCTGCTTTGCTTCTATGCATATGATTATGTTATCTCACTGCTTGCAAAAAATGAATAGAGACATGCTGAGTCCCTCAGTAGAAAATACTTGCACCTCATCAAGTGTCAGTTTCTCCTCACTACCTCATCCCCTTCCCCTTAGCCTTTAAGTTTTCCCTGACACCGTCTCATCCTTTTAGGGACTCCTGACACAACATTTTACTGACGCTGGTCTTCAGCAGAAGTGCATGACAGCACTTGACCTTCTGTATCTCAAATTAGAGGCCACTTTTATTTTCCTTTTTTTTTTTTTTGTTTTTGCCCCCTTTTTGTTTTCCCTTTCTACCCTGTCTTTTTTTTTTTTCATGGTATACAAATTATCATAGTTATATTATAGCTGGATGTCACTAATTTCCAGATAAAAACAAGTAAATCTATTTATTTTTTCTTTGTTTCAATGTTTGTTTTGTTTTCTCAGGTGTAGTCCCCATAGAATTTCCACCACTGGGCCTCCCCTGGTGGTGCAGGCAGTTGAACGCTGCGCTGTGAAGCTGTCCGTAGCCTCTGCAGTGTGGGTTCAACACAGGCTGGCCGGCGAGAGTTCCACATGGCGCGGCAGACCTCTCCTGTCTCACCTGCTGCTCCCCTCAGCAGTGTATTTCACCGGTCTGCCTGTTTTGTTTCCCGCTCTGTCTCTGGTGAATCCTCTCACCCTCCTGCATGTCTGGCCTGTATCCCAGTTCTTGTATAAATAAATAAATAAATAGATAGATAAATAAATAAATATTTAAAAAAAAAAAGAATTTCCACCACCAATTCGTCCGTGCACTATCACCATTGTCCCTTGTGCACTTCTTGCCCTCATTTTGATCCCTTTCTCTCCCCTTCCCCTGAAGAATGTCTCTGATTTATAGTTGTCTATTCATTTTTGTTTTGTTTTATGTGGGTTTTGTTATTATTTTTTTTCCCTTGATCCCCTATATTCCTCCTATAAGTGAAACAATCTGGTATTTTTCTTTTTCTTTCTGGCTTATTTCACTGAGCATAATCCCTCCAAGCTCCATCCACGTTGCTGCTAATGGCATTAGTTTATCTTTTTATTGCTGAATAGTGTTTCATCGTGTATCTTCATGATCCAGTCGTCTATTTTTTGGGCATTTGGTTTGATCCCAAGTCTTACCCATTATAATTAGTGCAGCAATAAACATAGGAGTGCATGAATTCTTTTGAATTAATGTTTTTGTGTCCTTTGGGTAGATCTTTAGGAATGGGACTGCTGGGTCATATGGTAGCTCCATTTTTAGTAGACTGAGAAAACTCCAGACAGTTTCTATAGTGGTTGGAACAGTTTGCATTTCCATCAGCAATGTAGAAGAATTCCCTTTTCACCACATCCTTGCCAACATTTGTTGTTGCTAGTTTTTTTATATGTGCCATTCTTACTGGTGTAAGGTGGTATCTCATTGTGGTTTTAATTTGCACTCCTATGTTTTAATTTGCATTTTCCTCATTATGAGGGATGTTGAACATTTGTTTATATGCCTGTTGGCCATTTGCATTTCCTCTTGGGAGAAATGTCTTTTAAGTTCTTCTGCCCATTTTTTGACATGATTGTTTACTTTGTTTTTATTGAGTCATGTAAGTTATTTGTAGATCTTTGTTATCAGGTGTATAGAGTGAAAAAAGTTTCTCCTAATCATTGGGGTGTCTCTTTGTTTGGTTAATTTCTCTTTTGCTCTATAGAAGCACTTTAATTTGATGTAGTCCCAACTTTTCATTTTTCCTTCACTATATTGGCTTTAGGTGATGTGTCTTTAAAGATGTTACTGAGATGTGTGTCATGTAGTGTTTTGCCTATATTTTTTTCTATATATTTTATGGCTTCAAGTCTTATCTCTAGTTCTTTGATCCATTTTGATCAAATGGTTGGTTTCTGTGCATGGTGTGAGGGTGTGAGGTAGTATTCTAGCTTCATTCTTTTGCATGTTTACCCAGAGCCATTTATTGAACAAACTGCCTTTGTTCCATTGCATATGTTTTGCTTGTTTTTCAAAGATTAGTGTCCATACAACTGTGGGTTTATTTCTGGGTTTTTGATTCACTTCTCTTGGTCTGTGTGTCTGGTTTTTGTTCCAGTACCATGCAGTTTTAATTATTATGGCTTTGTAGTATAGTTTGAAGTCCAGGATTGTGATACCTCTATTCCCTTCCTTTAAAGTCAGGAGATCTTTGGCTATGTGAGGTTTTTGTATCTCTTTATGAATTTCATCAGTATTTGTTCTATTTCTTTGACAAACATCATTGACATTTTTATTGGAATAGCATTGCATCTGTAAATTGCTTTTGGTAGGATGGCCATTTTGATAATGTTAATTCCTCCAATCCATGAACAGGGGATGTCTTTCCATTTCTTTGTGTCTTCTATTTCTTTTAACAATGTTTTTCAGTTTTCTTGGTATTGTTCTGCTGCAGGAGGCCTTGATGCCCCAGCCAGATAAGACACTGGCAAGCAGCAAAGCTCAAAGGGCCTCATACCATGGGGCCGAAGCTAAAGGTCCTCACACCATGGGGCCGAAGATTCCTTTTGTCTCACACTGTGGGGCTGAAGATTTAACATCCCTTCACTTTTGTTCTTGGTCATAAAAAGAGAAAAATTTCCCAGAAAGTACATTAGGCACTAAATTATATGCATCAGTATACTGCAAATAAGCAGCACGGAAAATCTGTTTATCTGTTTAGAAATTAGTTATTAAACAATTTGGCCCACTTGACAATGAGAGACAATTTATTGAACATGCCTGACAAGCATTACAACACAATAATTATAGTAGATCCTTCTTTTGCCTTCTTTTAGTTTCTTGGGAAAGATTTTAAATGAAGCTATTTGAGTTAAGGAGTTTCTAGGTAGAAAAAGTTCTGATAGCTGAGTAGCAGCCGGTCCCCGGCTGAAGGCCATGAGAATAAGAAAAGTCTTTTCTTGCTCAGGCTTTAGCTGATAGGGATGTACTGGCGGCTATCAACTGTCTTAGGTTATTGTTTAGCTGAAACAATGAGTTTTAGTGTAAGGCTTAGTTTTTTATTAACCTTGAAGTTTGCCTTCTTACTGAGAGCACGTAGTGGCCAAAAGCCTATGGAAAAAGAGATGCACTGATTTTTTTCTGCTTTGTTTCTATGCACATGATAATGTAATCTCACTGCTTGCAAAAAATGTATAAATAAAGAACCTGCTGAGTCTTTCGGCAGAAGATACTAACACCTCGCCAAGTGTTGGTGTTTCCTCATTCTACCTCATCCCCTTCCCCTCAGCCCTTAAGTTTCAGCCTCTTACAAGTTTCCGAGGCCGTCTCATCTTTTCAGGAACCCCTGACACGACATTTTGCCGGAGGCTGGTCTCCGGCATAGTTCCTTACTTCTTGTTAGGTGTATTCCCAAGTATTTGAATTTTTTTTTTTTTTTTGGTTTAAATTATAGAAGGGATGATTTTTTTGATTTCTTCTTCTTCAGATTGATGGTTTGAATATAGGAAGACTACTGATTTTTGTATGTTGATTTTGTATCCTGCTACTTTACTAAACTGATTGATTATTTTGATTAGTTTTTCTGTGGAGTTTTTGAGGTTTTCAATGTATATTATCTTAGTGATAGTTTTATTTCTTCTTTCCCTATTTGGATTCCTACTATGTCTTTTTCTTATCTTATTGCTGCAGCTAGGACTTCCAGTAATGTATTGAAAAGCAGTGGTGAGAGTGGACATCCTTGTCTTGTTCCAGATCTTAAGGGGAAGGCTTTCAGTTTTTCACCATTGAGAATGATATTGGCTGTGGGCTTGTCATATATGGCCTTTACTATGTTAAGGTATGTTCCTTCTATCCCAAGAATTTCGAGGGCCTTTATCATAAATGCATATCGAACTTTGTCTGATGCTCTCTCAGCATCTGTTGATATGTTCACATGCTTTTATTTTTCTTTTTGTTGATGTGTTGGATTGCATTAATTGACTTTCAGATTTTGAACCATCCTTGTGTCCCTGGGGAAAATCCTACTGGGTTGTTGTGAATTATCTTTTAGATGCATTGTTGGATTCTATTGGCTAGGATTTTATTGAGGATTTTTGTATCAGTGTTCATTAGAGAGATTGACCTGCAGTTTCCTTTTGTTGTGCTGTCCTTGATTGGTTTTGGTAATGCTGTCTTCATAAAATGTATTTGGTAGTATCTGTTCCCTCTCATTTTTTTGAAAGAGTTTGTATGGAATAGGCACTAGTTTGTTTCTCAATGTTTAGTAGAATTCATTTGTAAAGCCATCTGCTCCTGGGGGATGTTTTGTTTACTGTTTCAATTTCATTGTGTGTAATTGGTCTGTTTAGGTATACTATTTCTTTATTATCTAGCTTTGGATGCTTGAAAAGTGTAGGAATTTGTCCATCTCTTCTAGATGGTTGAACTCGAAAAAAAGTAAAATTTAAAATATCTTCTTTTCTAAGGACATTACGTAAGCCACCCATCCATTTACATGATCTTGTTTCTTATCAAGCAATTCAACAAGATGGAAATGTAAGTTTTTCTCCCTCAGCTTGTACAGGTGTAGTTGCTTGTCACATATTTACACAATGTTTGCAAGAAAATGTTATTTATTTCTATCAATGTTAATTGTGAATACTCCCTCATTCCATCTCTCTCTTCATGCAGTTGGGAAACTCACGTTTTCCCCATCAGCCTTTCAGAGTCTTGCTGTGTCTGACCTGAGTGTTAGGAAATGACCTGCTTCCTCTTTCCCAGGCAGGTGTGGGGTGGGGGATGACATGGCCTTGGGGCACTGAGGGAAAGATGCCTGTGCTCCCCTTTCAGTCATTTCAGGGGCTCCCCTGGGGCCACTTGTTCAAAGAGTCTGTGTGGCACATGCTGAGGGGGGCAGGCACGTCCCATCTGGTCATTAGGGCTTGTGGGTGACTCTCCACAGCAGAGTCAGGAGTCTGGGGTCTGCCTCTGGTCAGCAAATTGATAAAACTTATGATTCCTTCCTCCTGTCCATGTGTTTTGTCCTCCTCTTCTCACCTACCCTTTCCTCCCTACCTGCTCTCCAGACTCTCCACATCCCCCGCTCCATCTTCCCCCAAAGCAGTGACACTTTTGGGTCCTCATATGTCCATATCCATCATGTGGTCCTGGTTCTCCCTCCAGATCCTCCCCTGACCCACAGGGCCCTGCTTGCACTGTTATCATCTTACATGCCTGCTGGGCAGACACCTGAGACCCATGTCCTGGGACTAAATCCAGGGTGTGGCAGCTCCTTCTGTCCAGGAGCCCCTTCCTCTCCCAGGATCAGGAGCCCCCTGCATTGACTGGGGACCCCAACCTCTGTCTACACAGCCTGCCATGCAACCTCTTTATGGCCCTGCTGCCGTTACCATGTGACTGTCTCTGAGCACAGGTGCAGGGTCACGGCTGTTAAGGCTCATGTGGCTGTTTCCACCTGATGATCCACAAAGCATCCCTGTTTCCATGTCCCATTACTATCCCCACCTGCAGGTTTCTTTCCTCTGTTAAGGATATTTTTACAGGTTCATGGCAATAGGACATGGACATCTATGAACCATTATTCTGCTTGTACAGAGAGGGTATTCTTGTAGGCTTGATTTTCCTTTGGCTATTCTTTGAAGAAACTGATGAGTTAATTCAAAATTTTTGTGACCTTCTCAAAATCACCTACAGGGATGATTTTGTTTCTATCACCCTTAAAATGTGGAGAGATGTCATTGGGGTTTGATCTTCTCAGTGTGTGTCCATGTTCCCTACTCTGCACTTCTCTCTCCCCCTAGAACCCTCTCCACACCTTCCTGAGTGGGCAGGACCCTCTGCTGCAGTGTTCTGAGTCTCCTCACTCATGTCACAGTCTCCTCCATGTGTAGTTCATCAAGTTGTCACTTTCTCTTTATTTGATTGACAAAGAGATTTATTCAGAAACACTGGAAAGCTCTATCAGCCTCTATGTTCTCCAGCTTCCACAGGCCTTTGCTGTCCCAGAAGACAACATCATTGGGCTGCTCACAGGCATGGCTGGGGTGTAGCCTCTTACCCATGACTTAGAGTGAAGCTGCACATTCATTTCAGGTACATGCAGTCCTTGACATTGTGATCTCCAGAATGTTTTTGCAAGAAAATCTAGTTTTCAGGATGGGTGCGTTGCTGATGACTTGATAAGCATAAACTTGATGGTCATTTTGTTCAATTGGTGTCCAAGCTCTCAATCCCTCGGTATTAAGCTTTCAGGCTTAATTGTCACAGAAGGTTGCAGCATGGTGTGTGTGTGTGCATGTGAATCTAAAAGATAGATGCATTCACTGTCACTCTTTTGTAGAAAACTAGGCGTGGACCCTGATATGTCAGTATCTAGAGTCCCTCATGTGACATGCGTGTCTCTTGCAAGTTGGCAGAAGGAGCAGTTCCAGGCCTGTGAGTGAATCTGTTCTGTCTGGGGCTGCTCAGCTTCTGGCTTTTCCTTCTGTTCTTCGCGGGGCACAGACTCTGCACCCTCCATGGGGGTGGGGTAGGTGCAGCTGTGACACAGCTGGGGTGGGGGGTGAGTGGTCATGGGTGCTGAAGGGGCTCCTTTGTCCTTAGGGGCCAGGTGGGTTCCCAGGGCTCCTGTGACATATCTGACCCCCAATAAGTCTTGTAGCTCCTTTTCTGCTGGGGGACTGTGGCCTGGAGTCACGAGGCTCACATTTCAGGGGGTATATCCCTCCCCCTACATAGCTAAGCACCTGGGGTGAGGTGGTCTGTGCCCTTGTATTGGGTAAGGGGCCTTGCATAATGGGTACTTCTCTCTTCAGAGTTTGTCACTCTGGATCCAGGTCCTTATAGGACCGCACTTAAGATCTCTCCTGACAGGAAGTGTCTGACCTGTGATTCTGATTGCATAAGAGATATTTGGGACCTTGAAAGCATCAAATCAGGTTGTCACTTTCTCTGGGTGACAACTGTTACTGGGAAGTAAAGGTCAGGGATGGAGAAAAAAGCCTGTGGGGTGTGGGGGTCTGCAGAAAAGATAAGCAAAATATGTATTATGATCTGTCTCCACTGAGAGGGAAATGGGTTTTATACATAACTGTCTTCATATTTGTTACATTGATAGCATCATTTTCCAGCAGGCACAACCATTTGCAAAGTCCCCAGACAAGGAGGGGTGTTGTAGAAATAAATTATACTTTTTACCAGGCAGAGGAAGAACAAGCAGTACTTCAGGAATGGTGAAGTCAGGAGAAGCTTTACTATTCATGCATGAGGTCCCAGACCTGGGTAGCACTGTAAGTTCTGAGCACCAGTTTAAAGACCAAGGGTTCCTTTTATACACAACTGTGTCCATATCTGTTACACTGATAGCAGACATAACCATTTGCAGCAAAGTCCCCAGACAAGGGGAGCAAGGCAAGGGGAGAAAGATGCAGGCATTTGGGGATGGCCTTGGAGAGACAGGCCAGCCTGACTGGCTACCACAACTTTCAGAAATGCAACTTTGTTTAGACAGGAGTGCTGAAGCCCCAGCCATGAATCTTGAAAGGGAAAGAGCTGTAAGTAAGCAAACTTGTTGATTATGCCTGCACTGGAATGTTCATTGCACCTGGGCTGGAAGTTCTGCTGGAATCTTTATTATATTCATTTTCTCAATAATATATTTTCTCATCATTTCTCCCTTTGATGCCCTTGTGATTTTTCTCATAGGGCATCACCTATATAACTTTTTTTTAAGGGAACCCTGATTATTATCCAGCGGCAGTTATGATGAGAGAGTCACTGGAACCCCAGGGAGGAGGAATCTTACTTGGTTGGCTGCCAAGGGCCTCTTTCCTGCCATCAGTTTTGTCCTGCAGCTGGGTGGGGGTTTTCTGAACCACCCCAAACTTGTTTTCATAGAAGCAACATTGTTCTTGTAAATGCAGATAGACACCTCCTTGGGCAGCAGTGAGCAGGTCTAGTCTTTGCAGGCCCTGGAGCACTCCAGCTGCCAAGGAGTCAAGATGGCGTTGGAGGGCTAGGGCTGATCTAATGAGAGCATTCAAATTTGACTTAAGTTGTCCACTCAGCCCTTTTTAATGGATTTGAGGCTCTCAGCCACTCCAGATGCAGTCAGCAGGCCCACTACAAATAGGATGGTCAGGGGATCTCTCTTAGTATGGTGAGGGGATTTTAACATTGAAAGTGCATTTTTTTTTCCAGTCAAAACAGACAGGTTAGGCACCAAATAAACAACAAACACACTGATACACTCCCTGAGCACAGGCCAGGTAAGGGCTGTCTGTGGCACAGATCTTAGAAGTGTGAGTCAAAGGGTTTGTGGCATTTCCCACAGAGACACAGGACCTGGGATAAGATTTGAGGAGGAGATATCTTTGGAGGGAACAGACCTGGGAGGACAGGAGAGCCCTGTTTTTACCAAAATTGACATTTTATCAAAGTAAATCTTTTTATGTCGAGCCAGCATTTTGGATGCCCCTTTGAGGTTTCCAACAGAAGTAGGTACTGGAGGTCTTTGTGGCAGGGCTTAGGAATTAAATCCACAATAACAAGAGCTCGGTTAGTGCCACGCCTGGGGTTGTTTTTGGTCCACTCATGAGGAAGTTTGTTAAAGTTGTCAGACTGTCAGAGGGCAGCCCCGATATAAAACCGGTTGCCTGACTGTGGGTAGACTCCTAAATTTTGGCAGGAAGAAGGTTGGTTAGAGCATGTTAGTTTTCTTAGGGTTTCTTCAGAAAAGTGAGTCCTTGGGTATCCTGCAACAATAACTGCAAAAGAAGTCAGTAACATTCGAGTTTTTGTCGGTTTCTTAAATAAATATCTCAAGTCCTCAATGGGTTCACCAGACCAGTGGGACTTTGTCTCTGGGTCAGTTCCTTCTGGCACTTTCTTAACTCTGGAATGATGTACCCAGGGTTTTATGCCTGCAAGTTTCAAAGAAGTATGTGTGCTCAGCAAAACGTCATATGAACCAGTCCATTTTTCTGACAGCTGGTTTTGGGCATCCCCGCTCTGCCAAGTCTTCAGTAAGACCTGATCTCCAGGTCTGAAGGGATGCAATGGTTGATTAGGAGGCACAGAGATCCTCGAGGTTGCAAAGTTGTGAATTACTGCCAGAACCTCCTGGATGTGTTTCACATATTGTGTGATCCGACAATCTTGGGCTATTTCCGGGTGGCTTCCAGAACTGAGGCCTGGAAGGGTCTTCCAAACACAATCTCAAAGGGGCTTAATTGTAACCCACTTCTAGGTGCCACTCTTATGCGGAGGAGGGACGAAGTTGTGTTTCTTGGCACAGTTTGCCAAGGTTTTCTTTAAGGTGTGGTTCATTTTTTTCAGTTTGTCCAGAAGACTGTGGTCCCCATGCAGCATTCAATTTCCAGTTTATCTGTAACTCACTGCTTATTGCATGAGTGACGTCAGCGATGAATGCCGGCCCATTATCACTCTGGATGGAGTTGGGTAATCCAAAGTGAGGGATTATCCTCCTTCAGCAGCTGTTTTGCAACCTCAGAAGCTTTTTCCATCTTTGTGGGAAATGCTTCCACCCATCCTGAGAACGTGTCCACAAAAACCAATAGGTATTTGAAGCTGCCTGTTGTTCTAGGTATTTGTGTAAAGTCCACCTTCCAGTCCTCAAAAGGACACTTGCCCCGATATTGAACCCCAATGGCTTTAGGGTGGGAGTCAGTCTTGGGGTTATTCCTGGCGCATAGTTGACAACCTCAGGTGATCCATTGTGCTCTTTTATGTAAATATGGGCCCTTCAAATATGGGTGTACAGTTTCTAATAAGGCATCTCTCCCATAGTGAGATCCTTCATGAACATGTTTTAGCACCGGATATACCAGGGCCTCCGGGAGGAGTATCATGCCATGGGAGTTTACTCTCCAACTGGAGCTGAGGTCAAACTCAATAAATCCCCATGCACGAGCTCTCTCCTCATCCCGCTCAGTGTAGTCAAGAGCATACTGAGTCAGGTCCACAAGAGGGATGAGTGCACCCTGGAGGGCAGAACGGGCAGCGCTTAGCCACCCGATCAGCTGCCCTGTTGCCCTTTGCCATGTCAGACCCACCCTTTTGGTAGCCAGGACAATGCATCACGGCAACAGCTGATGGTAAAGCTACTGTCTTTAGCAAGGCCAGGATTTCTAATGGGTGTTTAACATCCTTGTTACTGGCGGTAAGAAGTCCCCGCTCCTTCCAAATGGTCCTGTGCATGTGGAGAATCATGAAAGAGTATTTTGGGGTCAGTAAATATATTGACTCTTTTACCTTTCGAGAGTTCCAAGGCATGGGTCAGGGCTATTAATTCGGCTTTCTGTGCTGATATACCTGCTGGAAGAGCCTTGGCTTCCACGGGGTTCTGGAGTGTCACCATTGCGTATCCCATGCATCAACAGACTTGCTCCATGAAGCCGCTGCCATCTGTAAATAGCTCCCACTTGGATCCGGCAAAGGCTGGTCAGTTAGATCCAGTGGGCTGTCATACACTGTGTCTATGGTTTCTAAACAGTTGTGGATTAAAGTGGAATCCTCAGGTCTCCTTGCATGCTTGGGAGCAGTGTGGCAGGATTCAGGAAATTAGAAACCTGTAGTTTCACATTCAGATTGTCCAACAGAGCTGCTTGATATTTTCCCAGCGGTCAACCAAAGTCCACCCTTCTGCTCCAGCAATGTCAAGACCTGATGTGGCACACACACAGTGATGGGCTGACCCAATGTAAACTTCTCTGCCTCATGTATGAGGTCACAAGTGGCAGCCACAGCACGCAAACATGGAGGCCATCCCTTAGTGGTGTGGTCCAATTGTTTGGACAGATATGCAACAGGCTGCATTTCTGGCCCCAACAATTGGATTAGCACTCCTAGGCCAACCCCCTGTCTCTCATGTACATAAAGTTTGAATGGCTTCCTAAGATCTGGAAGCCCTAATGCTGGTGCTGAGATCAACTTTACTTTTATGTCATCAAAGGCTTTTTGACATTCTGGAGTCCAATACAAAGGTTCAGAGTCCAAGCCCTTGAGAGCATCATATAAGGGTCTTGCTATTAGCCCAAAGTTAGGAATCCAAATACTGCAAAACCCAGCCATACCCAAAAATCCGCTTAACCATCGTCAGTTGCTGGGGACTCTAAAGGTTGAAATTACCTGTTTTCCTTCCATCATCAGGCTCCGTCTGCCTTTCTTAATTTCAAACCCCAAATACATCACCGTTTGTTTACATATCAGTGCCTCATTAGGTGACACCATATGCCACATTCTGCCAGCTGGTTCAGTACCACTATGGTGTTTTCCAGACAAGATTCATAGTCCGGACTTGCAATCAATAAATCATCTACATTTTGCAATAAGACACCCTGGTTTAATTGAACCTTCCTGTGATCCCTGGCCAGTGTTTCCCCAAAAATAGTTGGGGAGTTCTTAAACCCCTGTAGAAGCACAGTCCAGCAATACTGGATAGTGTTCTTGGACAAAGGCAAAAGGCAGTTGATCCTGGACATCTACTGGGATACAGAAAAAGGCATCCTTAAGGTCTAATACTGAAAACCACCCAAAGTCACCAGGTATGGCAGTTAATAATGTGTAGCGATTAGGCACAGTGGGATGTAAATCCCGAACAATGTCATTAATGGCCCTTAAATTTTGGACCAAATGGTACTCGCCTGTATGGGGTTTCTTCACTGGCAGAATCGGAGTGTTGTTCGGTGAGCGGCAGGGCCGAATGAGTGGAGATTGAAGGAACCTTTTCAATACTGGCTCAGTTCCCCTCAAGGCCTCCTCCTTTAAGGGGTATTGTTTCCTTCTCGGGGTTTTGCTCCCCTCTATCACTTCTATCTTTATAGGCTCTGCATTTTTCGCATGTCCTGGGGTCCCATCAGCCCATACCCATTTACTTACTCGTTCAACAATTTCTGAAGGTAAAACTTCACCTTTTGGTGGAGCATCTTAAGTAAGTAACATCTGGAATCACAGAGCATGCTCTGGAGGTAACTGTAGGCGAAGCCTCTGATTTTTGGGTGAGAATATAATTCGTGTGTGGAGCTTACTTAAAAGGTCACAACCAAGCAGAGGGATTGGATGCTCTTCCATGTACAGGTAGCTGTGCTGGAGCTGTGTGGTGTCCAGCCGGCACTCCAAAGGTTGTAAGAAGGCTTTCTGTTTTGGCCATCCTGTAATCCCAGTGACTGGTACAGTCTCTTTGCTCACTCTAGTCAATTTAGAATTCAAAACCAAATATGTCTCTCCAGTGTCCACCAAGAAATCAATCAGATGATCCCCTACAGCGAATGTTACCCGAGGCTCTGGTAGGATTATTTTAATGGGCTTCTTTAGATCTAGTGGAGCCCCCAGGCACCTCTATTCTTCATCTGAACCTTCTCCATGAACTATCATTTTTCTCCTTTCCTCCGCACTAGGCTCCAGATTCCTTCAACTCTGTATTCCCTCCTATCTTCACCTGAGGCTCTACTCTGTGCTATCACTTGTCTCCTTTCCTCTGTACTGGGCTCTTGATTTCTTCTCTGTCCATATTCCCTATCGTCATCTGAGCCTCTGCTCTGTGCTACCATTTGTCTTCTTTCCTCTCTCCTTTGTCCTGGTTCTGTGTACTCCGTCTATATCCCCTCCTGTAACCCCTGCGTGAATCATCCTGTCGTGGTGTCCTCAGTCTTCTATCCAGCCTTCTGTAATTACT
This sequence comes from Talpa europaea, assembly GCF_964194135.1. Taxonomy (NCBI): domain Eukaryota; kingdom Metazoa; phylum Chordata; class Mammalia; order Eulipotyphla; family Talpidae; genus Talpa; species Talpa europaea. The sequence continues at coordinate 99,833,660 of NC_140068.1, read as the reverse complement.
GCGTCTGCCGCTTCCCTGTAACCTGGGACAACTCTACTTCCAATGTCCCTCTTCCCTGCAATAAGTGCATTGATTTCTCCCTAGGGGTTCACTTCTCATGGGTTCACTTCTGGGTTCATGTCTCATTCCATTACTGTTTCCCTGAAACCCTGTCCTGTGGTCTCTTTGTACAAAAACAGCCACAGGTTTCAGTCTCCTGTCCTCTCTATTATTACAAACCCTAAATGCTAAGTCCGCTACCTGGGACGGACTCATCTCTGTGACGATGTTCACCTTTGCTAACTTTTTCTTTATGTCTGGAGCACTATATGTGATGAACGCCATAGTGATCAGACAAGCATTTTCTGGGGCATCTGGGTTTTTATCGGTGTGGTGGTGTACATTTGAATAATTCTCTCAAGGAACTCTGATGGATCCTCATTAGCTCCTTGTTCAAGTTGTAATATTTTGTTAATAATTTTTTGTTTGGGGATTCCCTGCTGCAGTCCTACCAATAAACATTTTTTATATAGTTCTAATATCGCCATTCCTCCATTGTTAGGGTCCCATTCAGGATCTATCACTGGGACAACCATCGCTGGCTTTAGGGATTCTCTATCCTCTTGGTGGAGATGGTCAGCCTCCTCCCTGGCTTTTCTGAATACCATTCTTTGCTCATCCAGAGTTAGTAAAGTATGTTACATGGACTGAATATCTGCCCAGTTAGGGTGGTGGGAGACAAAATAGAGGCAAACAAATTTGCCATCCTCTTAGGAGCCTGCCAGTACGGGGGGACAGAGCTCCTCCAATTCAGGAGGTCCGCAGTGCTAAAAGGATGGTGCAACCAAAAGTACCCAGCAGGTCACCCATGTTCATTCATGCCACCCATCAGCATCTGTTTGAGAGGAAAGTGTCCTGCCTCAGGGTGATCCTTCCTGCCAAAATGGGTGCTGCATCTAGTGTGGGGAGGAGACGCCATTTTAGTTTCCTCCTTGGAGGACAGTGATGGCTGTGAAGCCTCAGGAGTCTGCGCAGGAGGGGCCTTGTCACATGGAGAAAGACTTTGTCCTGATGTATTTAAGGTATTTAACACAGGATAATCCTCCTCTTCTAATTCTGCCCTCTTGCAGTCCTCATGGGAAGGGGAAGGTTTAGCCCTTCCCTGCGCCATCAGTGGAGACTCCGCCATCAGTGGAGACTCCGCCACATCCAATTTATAGAGGGCAGCCTGTATCTGGTCCTGCATGCTTTTATTTATTTATTTATTTATTTATTTATTGAGTTTATTTATTTATTTATTTATTAATAGAGGCATGCTTTATTTATTTGTTTGCTGGTTTGTTTGTTTGTTTTGTTTATACATGCACTGGGTACAGTCAGAAGCGCGGGAGGGTGAGAGAATTCACCAGAGCCAGAGCGGGGAGCAGAGCAGGCAGAAGGACCGAAGTACACTGCTGAGGGGAGCAGCGGGCGGCATGTGGGACCCTCCTCCGGTGTCCGGGGAGCAGCCGGGGATCGAACCGGCGCCGCAGAGGCCGCGGGCAGCTTCGCAACCCAGCGCTCAACCGCTGCGCCACTTGATCCTGCATGCTTTTAAAAGCTGACTCAAAAACTGAATGGTATTCATCCCTCATGCTCTTAGTAGTTAAATCAAGAGCCTGAAGAGCCTGAATCTGTTGTTGCATAGGTATGTTAAGAGCCTGAATTTGTTGCTGCTTGGTCTCAATAGGTGGAGTGGAGCATCTAGTTCTCAGAGAAGCAACAGTGTAGCCAATGGTGCTCACACATGCTATCAGAAAAACAGCCAGATACAAGATTGTAAAGGGATGGCTTGTAAACGACCCATGTATGTATAAAGAAGTAAAATCATGTGCTGCACACCAGGCTTCATCAAATTATTTACATTTATGAAACTGGTGGTAATATTTAACGGAAAAAGGCTACTTAAACTCAAGGCCAGAAGAAAACTGAAAGAACTCAAGCTAGGGATGAAACTGTGTAAGTTCATGGTTGAAGCCATGTTTGGGTCAAAAACACACCCACAAGAGAGAACTGTACAGATGGGGAAAAAACAGACTTTTCAAGACATGAGACAAAGATTGCACTGCAAGTCCTGCAGACCTAGTGCAGGTGACCAATGCAAGGAAAGTTACTTTGGGCTGGTCAACCACGGGTGTAGCTTGGAAACCACATTGGACGCCAAACTGTTACAGGGTAGCCCTGGTAAAAAACGGGTTGCCTGACTATGGGTCCTCACCCACCTGCTTAAAAGGGACTTAATACTCCACTGCAGGCACACACAAAAGGTTAATAAAAGATTTATTTATAAGGGAAGGGAAAATGAGGAAATGCACAACTCAGGGAGAAAAAGTGGGAGATAAAGTCTAGAAAGCATCCTACCCATTACGCAGATCTGGAATCCCAAATGGCACTCTGAGAGCTGGCGGTGAGCCAAGAGCCATGAGGCCAAGAAGAGAATGCAAGACCCACATGTCTGGATTTTATATCAAACCTGGCTGCTTAACTCCACCCTCTGGTCCCAGCAACCTTCCCTTTGGTGGTGATGGGATTTGCCTTTCCCAGTGTCTTAATGGCTTTGGTCTGGAGTGGGGGTGGAGTCCACAAAGCCTGTATGGAATTAGCTCAGGACATCCTTTCCCCCTAACAAGACTAGCTTGACATTAAGACTCCTGTGTCTTAGAGTTTTTCTTTGGGGTGGAAACAGTCAATATTAGAAGACCCCTTTGTATGACATCCTACTGGGATCCAGATTAAGTTAGAGGGAGGCTTTTTCAGGTATCTTAAAGGCAGTCTAAGCTTCCAGCTTGGTAAATCTGTGTCTGACGGGTGTCCTTTTATTTTACATTTGTCAGAATGGCCTTTGAATGTCCCCAGGATTTATTATGAAGGTTATAGGTTGGTCCCAGCTGCAGCATTGTCCATGGGCTTGTGGGTGTCAAAAGCAATTGAGCCCAGTCCTGTCAGTCTAAAGCATTAACCATTTCAAGGAAACTGCCTCTGCCTGGTGTTTGCTGATACTGGGCAGATCCGTGCAACTGGCTAGGGGGCTTTTTACACCTGGGGCAGTCATGCTTCCAGTGCCCTGTTTTTCTACAGTATGTGGGTTGTCTTTGGCTAGTGGCTGCCTGGTCTGTTTTGGGGGAGGGTCCAGGACTCTTGCCTGCCCTGGGCACCTGGTAGAACATTTTGACTTTGTATTGCAGCTGCTAGGAAACTGACTTCCCTTTTTACGCAGTTTTTTGCCTCTTTCTTCAATGCCGCCTCTCTATTAACACTTCATCAGCTGCTTTAATTAACTGGGTGATGTTTCTTTCAGCAAGGCCTCCTAGTTTTTGTAATTCTTGCTGCATATCTGGGGCTGCCTATGCCACAAAAGCTGAATTAACCAGTTGTTGACTTACTTGGGTCTCAGGGTTGTAGAGCACACAAGCTTGGCAAACTTGCAGAACTGTTCTTGGAGATTTCTTTTTCCCTGAGACGTATGTAGCCACAAGAAAAATGTCTCCTTGACTCTGCCTGCTCTGACTGGACCATACCCGTGGGGGAAGGGCTTGGGCAATTTGTAACCAGGAATCAGTGTATGGGAACTGATCAAGGTGCCCTATCTCATGGGTGACTCTTTGCCAGACTCAGAGAACAGTGAGGGTGTCTGGAGTGCCTTCTGCCGGCCAGTCGATGCCCAGTGCTGGCCATTCAAGCTTGCAGTATGTATGTAACTTTCCAGGACTGAGTTTAACACCATAGTATCCTGAGAATCCCTTTTTGAAGTTTTTAAGCATGGTCTCAAGAATGATCTGTTTGCTCTGATTCCCTCCCATTGTGTTTGATGTTGCAACAAGGGGAAGGGGAGCACACAGAGGCTTTTCTGGCCATCCCCCTCTTGGAGATTTTTGACACATCTTAACTTTTGCTGAGCCGGTATAATCCCCGGCAGGCTCTGGCAAGGCCAATCATTGTTCAGTCATGACTTGCCCACAGATCCTCAGGTAAAGCCCATTCTATCTCTGTGGCTGCAGCTGTGGAGATTTCACACACACACACACCGCTCTCTCACACACACACCAGAGGTTATAAACATACCATCCCTTCCTTTCTGGGGAATTCCAAGATTCCCAGCCAAATGAGATCACTGAGGTCTCCCCAAAAGGTGATCAGCCTCTACTTCTACCACTCTGGGTAGGCCTAATGGGAAAAGGGTCCCAGGACCTTACCTGATCCGACGTCAACACCAAGTCTTGGCCTCACTCAGCTCTTTGGAAGTCCGGCCTAGACTGCATTGTGGGGGTTGGGTAGGAACAACCAAGTCAGAGACCGCTGAAAGGTCCTCAGTGGAGTGTGGGTCTCCTTTGTTGGCTCCCTTTCCCCTCCCCCAGTCCTTGACCTTCTAAGCCAATGGCTCAAAGGGCCAACATACCAAAATGTAGAAATCCTGGCCTTTTACCCAAGCAGGGGAACAAGCGGTACTTCAGGAATGGTGACATCAGGAAAAGCTTTACTACTCATATGTGAGGTCCCAGACCTGGGTAGCCCTGTAAAGTCTGATCACTGTTTTAAAGACAAATGGTTCCTTTTATAATAACTGTCTTCATATTTCTTACACTGATAGCATTATTTTTCAGAAGGCACAACCATTTGCTGCAAAGTCCCCAGACGACCTGGAAGCAGGACCAGCAAGGGGCGGTGGGGTGGTGAGGTGGGGAAAGAGGCAGACATCCTTAGATGGCCTTGGAGAGACAGACCAGCTTGACTGGCTACCAACCCTTTTGAAATGCAACTTTGTTTAGACAGGAGTGCTGAGACCCCAGCCATGAATCTTTAAATGGAAAGAGCTGTAAGTAAGCAAACTTGTTAATTATGTCTGCGTTGGAGTGTTCATTGCACCTGGGCTGGAAGTTCTCCTGGAATCTTTATTATATTCATTTGCTCAATAATATATTTTGTCATCAAAAGAAGAGATGAGGTCCTCCCCAGTGGCGCAGTGGATTGAGGGCAGCGCTGTGAAGCTCTCCGCAGCCTTCGCAGCACGGGTTTGATTCCCGGCCGGCCAGGGAGATTCCCACATGGTGCAACAGACCTTTCCTGTTGCACCCGCTGCTCCCCTCAGCAGTGTACTTAGGTCGTCTCCCGGTTCTGCTCCATGCTCTGTCTCTGGTGAATCCTCTCACCCTCCCCCCCAGGAAGGTCCTGGATCATGTCACTACACAGAGGGCAAGACTCAGGCACATTCATCTCTGTCTGCAGGTGTGAGAATCAGGGGCCACAGACACCACCTGTGGCAGCCCAGCTCCTGGCACTTAGGTGCTCAGTACAGTGTTTTTTTCCCCACTGTTTCTTCATCAAATACTCTTAATGTCTTTAGGCCTTGAGAATTGTCCCTATTGGACAGTTGTCCCTATTGATTGATAATGTTTGGGGGCGGTAAATATGAAAGAGAACATTATTCCTTGTCTCTTTATTTATTTTCAAATTAAGTTGGAGATTCTAAGGTGGACTCTAAGTTGAGATGATCATAAATGAAATTTCAAGGATGACAAAGTGGGATGTGTTCAAGAATATACAGAAATCTTGAGATTTAATGTGTTAGACCAGACTTCAGGCAGAAACCAAGCCATTCTGTGCATCAGGGTCAGTCAGTCTGGCCCATGAAGACAGACACAGCAGGACCCTCAGGAGAGGGAGAGTGAGCCCTGGCAGGGACTGTCCTGCTAGTGTGAGGCTATGACTCCGTGAGGAGTCGGGTCCCTGGTTTGTCGCACATGCGTGAAGTCCACAACCTGGCAGGAGTGCAGTGGGGGCCTCAGTCACCCTGTAGTGACTCTGGGGACTGAGCCCTGGGAGAGGCTGGGGGACAGACACTGGTGCTGCCCTGAATGATTCCAACTCAGATGTGATTAGTGACACATTTATATTTGGGAGGATAGAATAGCAGACAGGGTATGGTGGACCCTGTGTCTATCAGAGGCTGGTGCTTAGGTCAGAGGTGATATCTCAATTTCTCAGTGGATTGAGGGGTATTCTGAGTGGACAAGGCCTAGGGGCCGATAGGAAGTGGCAGCATTTCTTCTGCAGATGAGCTCAGCTGAGGCTGGTGAAGCCCTTCCTTGCTGGACATGGAGCAGGACTCACAGGGCCTCATCCTGGGATCCCACATGGTTCCCAGAGGACACATGTCAGGGCTGGGGTGGAGGACAGCACCCCCAAGCCCAATAAGCATGTGTGGGGTACACAAGCATCATCAGGAGGTGGGCAGAGGCCTCGCTGAGCAGGTCACTTCAGAGGTGGCCTGAAAGGTGAGGGGTTTAGGGAGGAGAGGCAGTAGGAGCATCAGGGACTGTGAGGAGGCCTGAGGCTGGGAGAGCTCCCTGAATTGGAGGAGTCACCTGAGCCAGAAGGGGCCCCTGGGATAGCAATGGGAGGGAGTCAGAGAGGGAGGGGGAGGCCTGGGAGCTCCTCCTTTAAGCAAGGGATCCCCTGAATGGAGATGAGACAGGGAGATGAAATGAGCTGACTGGAGAGGGTCATGGTCTTGGAAGGAAATGGACTGGGGTAGGTGAGGCTGAAGGTGAGTTGGGGTGACCATTGGACCATGTGAGAAATGAGGGTAATGTGGAATAGGTGCTGGTCATGGATATGGATTGAACATTTGGGTGCATGGGCGGTAGACTGGGTGGGGAGTGGACTGTGAAGATGACCCTGGAGTCTCTGGCAGAGATAACTGGGGGGACATAGGTGCCCTTCACTGAGAAGGGCACAGGAAGTGAGGGCGGAGGGGAGGCCCAGGCTCCATGGTTTCCTTGGAGACATATAATTGGGCCTTCCTGGTGAACCCGTGTCCTGGAGGGACAGGGTCTGGTCACTGACACCAGGTCTAGGGTGACTTTAACACCTGAACAAGCCACAGGCCCCATCTACACAGTGTGGGCAGGACCAGGTCCTGGCAGCTCCTGGTGCCCAGTGCTGATGCTTTGGGTCCAGGATATGGGGACTCCTGGGTCAGATGCTGTGAAGAGAAGAGAAACAGCTCTGCTGGGGCTCCTCCCAGTGTCTCCCATGTGGGGTAACAGCAGAAATACGGTCACTAGTATGGCCACTGTTGGGCATAGGCCGAGCCCTGCACAGGGCTCAGTGTCAGTCCTGACTGGGCCCCAAACTCACCCCTAGTTCTGGGTCTGGGAGCCAAGCAGCCTGGAGCATAATGGGTGCTCAACATTGGGTGCTGGGTGGGCGCCTCCTCTGTGCCTGCAGGGGTGTCAGGGTTCCCGCCCCTCCCCTCTGCTGGCTTCTCTGATTCTGCTGTTTCCCTCCTGATAACCAGGGTGCAGTGTCCAGAGGGCAGGGTGGAGGCTGATGGTATTGCATTTCAGCTTTCATTTTCAAATGGTGGAAGGGGCCAGGGAAGTGTGATTGGCTTTTCTGGGAGAAATTTGTGAGGACCCATGGGCTGGCTTCTGCAGACACCCCTCAACATGTGCCAGATTCTGCTTGTATACCCCCCTGGAACCATCCTTTCTGTGCCATGAGACCCCCTTGGCAGCCAGCATGGCTCCTGAGGAGTTAACAGCAGGTGCAAAATCTGTAAGAAGATTTCGGGTCTGCTGGAAAAACTCTTTCATGCTTGAAGGGACGCCCTAGAAGCCCCACCATTTCAAAGCAGGTATGTCAGTTTTGAAGACATGTTTCTTTTAAGAAGAAGGAAGTGGGGAGCAGTTGACTGTAAGGAGGGGCTGAGAAAATGGTGAGGATGGTGGGATGGGAGGGCACAGAGGAAATGGTGCAGCTCTAAAAGGACCCAGCACAACCTCACTGAAGATTGTGCTTCACTTATTTTAATAATGTGTCTGTAATACTCCTGGGGCAGGACACTTCTAGAATTTTAGGTAGTGACTCTTCCATTGTAATTCATGTAATTCTCATTCCAAACTTGGTTGGGAGATGCTGATACTGACCCATTTTTCTGGTAGGGAAAGTGAGGCAGGAAGGTTAAGAGACTTGAAGGTGGTCACACAGAGTGGCCAAGTCCAGCAGTGACCTGCAGTGTCTGTCCTTCCTGGAATATGGCCTACCTCTTCCCAGCTCCTAGCCAGCAGGTGGCTTGAAGGTGCTTTTTCTGACCAGGTCTCATCTTTCCTCTCTGCTGCTCTGTCCCAGTGGGTCTCTCACCCTGAGGTAAAAATCCCACACAGTTAGAGGACAAAGATGAAGCCCTCAGTGGAGATCTGACCTGGCTCCTGCTGTGTTTGGGGCAGGGCCTTGTCCTTGGCCCTGGCAGGTCAGGTGAGTTGAACAAGCAGGCAGAGCAGGACGGGGCCTGTGGAGGGATGCTGACCCACTGGGGGCAGTGTCGTGTGTCCTGATGCTTCTCAAGGACACCTGCTCACACTGAGGGGGCAGGACCACAATCAGGCACTGGACTGTCCATGGAGGCAGGGGTCTGGGCCTCTGTCCTGGGGAGTCACTGGGTGTGATGATGGGGAGGGGAGGGCAGTTTCCACCCTGCGCCCAGGTACTGGGAATGGAGGGGCCTGGTGTTCTGAGCAGAGTGGGTCTGGGGTGTGGGTTCCATGGGGTAGGCAGGGAAGGGAGGATGTTTTTCTCCAATAAACCTCATGGTCTCTAGCAGCACAGAGGCTCAGAAGCCTGAAGAGGAGCCAGGTCTGTCCTCCTTGGTCTCATGACCTAAGGGCTCACCAGAAAGTGCCCAGCTCCTTCTGGTGGGGGTCTCTGGGCCCTGCTCCTCTCTGAGCCCAGAGCTCCTGGCTACCCTGCTTCTCTCTGTGGGCCTGGCTGCCTCCTGCCCTGTCTCTCCCCAGCCCTGAGGAGATGGCGCCCTGCTCCTGCCCCAGCTCTGTGCTCTGCCTCCTCCCCTTCCTGCTGCTTCTCCTCCAGCTGCCCCCCCCACCCCGTAGGGTTCCAAGGTGAGTGTGTGCCTCCCTGTCCTGTGTCTCCCTTGGGTGTTTGGGGCCCAGGAGCTCAGGGAGCTCTTCCTTCAGGAATTGTCTTTGTTCATTTGTCTTAGAATAATGCCTTCAAGTTCCATCCATGTTGTTTTAAATGGCATGATTTTACTTATTTAAAAAATATATATATATCTGTGGGCCTCCCTGGTGGTACAAAGGGTTAAGTCTCATTATTATCAAGCTATCACTAGCCACTGCAGCAGGAGTTTTATCCCTGGCCTGGGAGCTATTACATTTCTTGAACAGACCTCTCCTATCTTGCTAGCTGTTCCCCTCAGCAGTGTATTTCGGTCAGTCTGCCTGTTCTGTTCCCCGCTCTGTCTCTGGTGAATCCTCTCACCCGCCCGCGAATCTGGCCTGTACCCTGGTTCTTGTATAAATAAATAAATCTTAAAAAAAAAAACAACCTTCATGTCAACTGTCAGCTCATTAGACACCTTCCCTCACTTTCCCCACCTGCCCTCAGCCTCCCCTAGTGATGTGTTCCCTGATGTGACTGTGTCTCTCAGCCTTTCTAACTCCCATGTCTGTGTTTACAGAGTGGTTCCATGTGTTTCCCACACACACACCCCATTGTGGCAGAGCTGGGCAAGGATGTCACACTGCCCTGCTCCCTGTTCCCAGTCATGAGTGTAGAGAACATGGAGTTGAGGTGGTTCCGGTCCAATTCCTTGGAGTCAGTGTTCACCTATCAATACCGACAGGAGCAGCATGAGGAGCTGATGGCCCAGTATGCAGGGCGGACCTCACTAGTGGGGAAATTCTTCAGTGAGGAGAAGGCTGCTGTGACCATCCAAAAGGTACAGGCTTCTGACAACGGGCTATATACCTGCAGCTTCAGCAATGGAGAGACTTTCAAGAGCAAGCCAGCTTGGAGCTGCAGGTGGCAGGTTGGTGGTTAATTATCTGAGACTTCTCAAGTTTTGGAATTGGGAAGAAAGTAAGGGCAATGGAATTCAGTTTTTCATGTCATTTGTGAGTAAGAAAAGGTTAATTAATTCATATTTTATGAAATGTAAATATACAGGGTACCTACTACATGTGTGGCCCTGTTCGAAGCTCTGCGATACAAAAGCAAATCTAATAAAGTTCTTTACTCTGTGAGTTTATAGAGACATTGTAATAAATAACCAGGGCATAAATGACATTTCGAAGTGTGCTAAAGACCAGCCTCGGCAAACTGGGTGTCAGGGGTTCCTGAAGGATGGGACAATGTTGGCACAATTGAGGAATGGATCAGGCACACATGATGTCTTGTATTAGAAGGTCTCTCCCACGGTCTCAGCAAGTCTTTATTTATACGCTAAGGCAAGCAGTGAGATTACATCATCATATGCATGGAAGCAAAGCCAAAAAGCAATCAATGTATTTTTTCTCCCACAGACATTTGGCTGCTACATGCTCTCAGCAAAAAGGCAACCTTCAAGGTTAATAGATAAAAAACTAAACCTTACACTAAAACTTATTATTTCAGTTTAGACAATTACCTAAGACAGCCAATAGCTGTCGGTACACTCCTATCAGCTAAAGCCTAAGCATCCAAAGACTCTTCTATTCACATGGCCTTCAGCCGGAGACCAGCTTCTTTTTGGTTATCAGCTAACAGGGTTTTCTACCTAGAAACTTCTTAACACAATTAACTTCATTTAAAAACTTTCCTAAGAAACTTCTAAAAAAAAGCAAAAGAAGGACTTACTATAATTGTTGTCCTGGATTGCTTGTCAGGCATGTTCATGTATAACAAACTCTTTCCCATTGTCAGGCAGGCCAAATTTACAATGTTTAATTTTTAAGCTGGTAATTCTCCATGCCATGTGCTTATAATATTCTTATGCATATACTTTATTGCCCAATGTATTTTCTGAGAGGTTTTTCTCTTTTTATAACCAAGAACAAAAAACAAGGGATGCTTATAGGTTATAGATTAATCTTCAGCCCCAAGGTGTGAGGCACAAGGAATCTTCAGCCCCACGGTGTGAGGCTCTTTGGAAATCTTTGGCCCCATGTTGTGAGGCCCTTTTTCTTAGCTGCTTGCCAGCATCTTATTTGGCTACAGCAGCAAGGACCCCCGCAGAAGTGAGAAATGATGAGGACAGGAAGCTAAGTGGAACAGGGGAGATGGGTCAGCAATGTGGGAACAGACTAAGGGAAGTTGCAGAAATAAATAGTAGCTCAGACTGGTGCCATGGAAAGTGGGAATAGACTCCAGGGAAGTGGGATTACAGCTGAGTAGATATATGATGTGTGGGTGTTCCTTTCTCCCCAGTTTACAGACAGATAATTTCTATGTATCATATGTAATGGGAGGCACACAGCATAATGACTGTGAAGCATACAATATAATATAGTGAACTGATTGCCATGATAAGTTAAATCACATCTGTCTGCTATTATAGGTTTAATAAAAAAGAAAGAAAAAGAAGTAAAAAAGGGAAAATTTCCTCATTGTGAAAAAAATTCTTTGGAGTTTGTCCTTTAACAACTTCCCTACACATCACACAGCAATGCTGGCTACAGGCATGTTGTACATTACAGGGAAGGGAATTTCTACGTGGATACACAGCCCGTGTGAATGACCTGGGGGGAGCATGTGTTTGGTGTGTGATCTGCTCACATGGATCCTCATGGTTGTGGGAGAGGGGGAGGTATTGTGAGGTGACAATACTGTCATGAAAAGATGTTGTGAGTACATGATGGAGAGGTCAAGGTATCTGATTAATGCCACCAAAGATAATCATAAAAAACTCCATATGATGTAGATATTTGAACTGGGATGTCAGTTTAACTAACAGGGACAATAGCAGTTAAATTCTTTAGTTTGGGGTGTGGGCCTTGAGGACACAGGGTGCAAAAAGTGTGAGCAATGCAGAGAAAAGAGGCTGGGGAGGAGTCACAGATGAAGAGTCCTGGTGTATGTGTTTTGGTGTTTGCATGTGGAGTTATTGGAGATTTTCAGCACAACAGGTAAAAGGTAAAGATGAACATGTCAGGTCATCATCTTGCTCCCCCATGGAATTTCTCCTTCAGACCCCCCAGGATACACTTTGACAGCCTCCCCTGGAGGTGTGCACAGGTGCGTCTTGACCCACCTAGCTCTGATCTTCCTCTGCAGGTGTGGGCTCTGCCCCCCAACTGCACATCTCGGGGTCAGAGGAGGACGGGGTGCACGTGTTGTGCATGGCCTTGGGCTGGTTCCCAGAGCCCCAGGTGCAGTGGAGAGAACCCCATGGGGAGCAGTTTCTGGAGTCCTCCAAGGTCCAGGCTGCTGCAGGAGGTCTTGATGCCCCAGCCACATAAGACACTGGCAAGCAGTGAAGCTAAAGGGACTCACACCATGGGGCCAAAGGTAAAGGGCCTCACACCATAGGGCTGAAGATCTAATATTCCTTCATTTTTTGTTCTTGGTCATAAAGAGAGACAAAATTTCCCAAAAAGTACATTAGGCTATAAATTATATGTATCAGCAGACTGCAAGCAATTGGCACGGAAAATTACCTGTTTAGAAATTATTTACTACACATTTTGGCCCAATTAACAATGGGAAACAATTTATTATATATATCTGACAAGCAATCCAGCATAACAATTATAGTAAATCCTTCTTTTGTTTTTTAGAAGTTCCTTTTATTTAGAAGTTTCTTAGGAAAGTTTTTAAATGAAGTTAACTGTGTTAAAAAGTTTGTAGGTAGAAAAAGTTCTGATAGCTGAGCAGCAGCTGGTCTCCAGCTGAAGGCCATGTGAATAAAAGTCTTTTGATGCTTAGGCTTTAGCTGATAGGGATGCACTGGCGTCTATCCACTGTCTTAGGTAATTGTCTAGCTGAAATACTAAGTTTTAGTGTTAGGTTTGGTTTTTTATCTATTAACCTTGAAGGCTACCGTCTAGCTGGGACCTGTAGGAGCCTGTAGTCTATGGGAATATAATACTCTAATTGTTTCTGCTTTACACATTATAATGTATTTTTTTTATTACTAATAATGAATAAATAAAGACCTGCTGAGTCTCTCGGCAGAAGATACTTGCACCTCATCGAGTGTTAGTGTCTCCTCACTGTTGTAGAGCAACCCTGATACAAAACGGGGTGCTTGACTGTGGGTCCTCACCCGCGCGCTTAAAAGGACTTATCAATGCTCTACTGCAGGCACACATGAAAGGTTAATAAAAAAAAAGGTTTATTTACAAGGGAAGGGGGAATGTGGAAATGTACAGCTCTGGGAGAAAAGTGGGAGACAAAGTTTTAAATGAGTCCTACCCAATCCGCCGATCAGGAATCCCAAAATGGCACTCTCAGAGTTCGCCGCCAGCCAGGAGCGGTGAAGCCAGGAGGCCAGCGATCGCGAGCCAGAGAGACCCCAAGGCCCACGTGTTTGGTTTTTATATCCAACCTGGCTGCCCAACTCCACCCTCAGGTCCCAGCCACCCTCCCTTAGGTGGTGATGGGATTTGTCTTTCCCAATGTCTTGATGGCTTTAGTCTGGAGTGGGGGTGGGGTCCACAAAGCCTTATGGGATTAACTCAGGACATCATTTCCCCCTAACATCACTACCTCATCTCCTTCCCCTCAGCCCTTAAGTTTCAGCCCCTTACAAGTCACGGAGGCCATCTCATCCTTTCAGGAACCCCTGACATGACATTTTGCCAGAGGCTGGTCCCCAGCACCAGGCCCAGGACCCTGAGGGGCTGTTCAGCATGGAGGTTGCTCTGGTAGTGAGAGACAGCTCTGTGGGAAGCATGACCTGCTCCATTGCTACAGGGGGCCTTGTTGCCCCCGCCAGATAGGATACTGACAAGCAGCTAAGAGAAAGGGTCTCACACCGTGGGGCTGAAGGTCTGGCATCCCTTTGCTTTTTGTTCTTGATCATAGAGAGAGAAAATTTTATTAAAGGGTATATTGGGCAGTGGATTGTACATGTCAGTAGATTGTGGGTGGATGGCACAGAAAATTATCTGTTTAGAAATTAGTTATTAAACAGTTTGGCCCACTTGACAGTGGGAGACGTTTGTTGTGCATGCCTGACAAGATGAAGCTATTTGAATTAGGAGTTTCTAGGTAGAAAAAGTTCTGATAGCTGAGTAGCAGCTGGTCTCCAGCTGAAGGCCATGTGAATAGAATAGTCTTTTGATGCTTAGACTTTAGCTGATAGGAATGTCCTGGCGGCTATCAACTGTCTTAGGTTATTGTTTAGCTGAAACAATGAGTTCTAGTGTAAGGCTTAGTTTTTTATTAACCTTGAAAGTTGCCTTCTTACTGAGAGCACATAGTGGCCAAAAGCCCATGGAAAAAGAGATGCACTGATTGTTTCTGCTTTGTTTCTATGCACATGATAATGTAATCTTGTTAGGGGGAAAAGGATGTCCCAAAGCAAATTCCATATAGGCTTTGTGGACTCCACCCCGACCCCAGGTCAAAGCCAAAGACACTGGAAACTCCAAATCCTATCACCACCCAAGGGAAGGTGGCTGGGACCTGAGGGTGGGGTTAAGCAGCCAGGTGGATATAAAAGGCAGACATGTGGGCTTTGGGGGGACCCCATTTTGGCTCTCCACCAGCTCGCAGCGTCCGGCCAGCTCTGAGAGTGACTTTGGGTTTCCAGGTCGTCAGATCGGGTAGGACGCATTAAAGACTTTATTTCCCTATTTTCTCCCTGAGTTGTACATTTTCCTTATTTCCTTTTCTCTTGTAAATAAACCTTTTATTAGCCCTTTTGTGTGTGTCTGTAGTGGAGTATTCATAAGTCCCTTTAAAGCGCGCGGGTGAGGACCCACAGCCAGGAACCCGTTTAATATCGGGGTTGCTCTATAACAATCTCACTACCTGCAAAAAATGTATAAATAAAGACCTGCTGAGCCCTTCAGGAGAAGATACTAACACCTCACCAAGTGTCGGTGTCTCCTCATTCTACCTCATCCCCTTCCCCTCAGCCCTTAAGTTTCAGCCTCTTACAAGTCACCGAGGCCGTCTCATCCTTTCAGGAACCCCTGACACGACATTTTGCCGGAGGCTGATCCCCAGCACTCCATCTTCAACCCTGTCCTGCACCAGGAGAAGACCATGGCCATTGTCATCCCAGGTCAGTGCTGCTCCCCCTTCCCTACTCACTGAAGAGTAAGAGGGGGCACCCCCAGGTGTGCTGGGCTGGGCTGTCCTGGACTCTGTGCTGATGGAGTCTCCGTCTGTAGGGCTCTTCTTCCCCAGGGCCTCTCCCTGGAAGCCGGTTTTCCTGGTGATCCTGTCCTTGCTGCTGCTCCTGCTCCTGGGAGCTGCCTGCTACACCCAGAGAGAACATTTCACACAGATGCGGGAGCAACAGGAACAGAGGAGTCTGTGCTGGGCTAAGGAGGAGAATCGGCAGACAAAGCAGAAGGCCCTAAAGGACACAGGTAAGGCAGGATAGGGGCCAGGCTGGTGAGTGTGGTGGTGGGTGCTGACAGGCACAACCTTACACCAGAGCCAGAGCCCAGGGTCTCACTGCAGCAAGATCAGAGTCTGTGCTGAGTTCCAAGGGGACAGTGGAGTTTGGAGGCTCAGATGGGTCTGGAATTGGAACTTCAAAGGGCACAGAGACATTCATTTTTGTGTCTTCTCTAGGCACAAATTTTGTTTTTAGGGACAGTTTATGCTTATATTTTTAATTCTCTTTCAGATGAACTCCAGGCAAGTCTAGGTAAGCTCTGCTCTCCCTCCTGAACTCTCCGTGTCCCCTTCATAGGAAACATTCTGGTTCTTAGCTCACCTGTGTCCTGTGTTGCTTTTTATACCAGAAGAAGGCAGCTTACCTGGCTGGTGAGTGATGCTCCTGGTGTTCTGTGTCCCTGTCCCCTGTGCTCAGGGTCCCTCCCCTGGCTATTTAAGCCCAGACATATGGATCCTTCCCTGGGATGGAAGTGGGAGCTGTTAGGAGGCAAGACCCTGGTTCATGGGCTCTCCAGATCTGGGTGATGTTTTCCTCCTCCTCATAGGATCCTGGTGGGGTGGTGACCCTTGGAGTCTCCTGCATCCTGGGTCTCATCCCAACTTTGATCTTCCTGACGTGGAGCTGGATTTCTTGTCCTCAGTGCATCTCGTTCTTGGCCAGCACCTAGAAGTAAAGCCAGTTGCTCTGAAATTTTATAAGTAAATGAGCTCTTAAAGTTTAAGAGAGTGACCTACTTCTGCCCTCTCTCCCCAAACAAACCCAAGGAGATACTGTTCTCTTTGCTCCTAAAGATGCTGATCAGTCATGATGGGAGAGCATGCGGTGACCCTGCATGGGAGGGAGTGGGGGGACTTTCCATCTCCCAGAGAGTTTTTATTGCTAGAAATATTGCAATGGAGAAAGATGGGCCTTTTCTACTCTGGAGCTGGTGTGATGTTCATGTTGTGTTTTTATTTCATCTTCCCATTAATTTCCTAGGAAATACTTAATGTAATAATTATGGAATAATATATACATTAAAAATATCTTCCCATATACTGTTTTTGATCCTGTGCATCAACACTGAGTAGCAGGTGAAGCAGGAGCTTTGAATGCTGTGAGGCCCAGAGCCGCTCAGTGACTTGCCAAAGCCCCACAGCAGCATCAGGCAGGGCTGGGTTAGTCTGTCCTGCAGGCTCCTGACCTGAGCCAGGGGATTCCCTGGGTCATCACCTCTCCAGCCTCTCCCCTTCATCCCCTAGAGAGTCTCACCTGCAGAACAGGGGAAGACCAGGGCCCATAGATCACATGAGCAGGTGGTTGTGCAGAGGTCTCATCTGTGTGTTCCCTTTCAGCCTGGAGGAAGGCCCAGCTGTATGCAGGTGAGTGGCCCTGAGGGTTCTGGGACCCCTTCCCAGCCTCCCCTTTGCCCCTTCTCTAGCAGGGGACCCCACCAGGAAAGTCCTGGGGTCCTGGTCTCCTCTCACTCTGTAGCCTCCATCTGAGAACTACAGGTCCCCTTTGAGAGCACAGACCTGCCTCCACCTGCCCTGTCCTTCCTGCAGGTCATGTGGGGTCAGGACACCCTCTGACCCCTTGTCACAGTCCTTCCTGTGGGTGAGGACAGTGAGGGTCAGTGTAAGGAGAGGCTGGGACAAGTGTGTGGTTCAGGATTTGCTGATCTCTCGAAAATTCCAGTCATCTTACTTCCTGCTTTGTAGTCAGGTCTTGCTAAGGGGTCCTGGGTTATGGATCCTTTTGGATCCCAAATCCTATTTTGGATCTAGTTTGTTTCCTGTTTCCTCTTGATTCTCTGTCTTCTCATGCATGTTCTGATTCATGTCCAAGCTGCATTATCCTTCTAATCCCTTGTGGGTGCTGAGGAATCAGTTGTTTAGAGCAGGTGTTCTGCATCTGGGTCAGAGCTTCTGGGGTGTTTATGACTACTGGGCGGGGGGCCTGTGAAAGGTCGGAAATTACATGTAAAATCCTGTGTGTGTGTGTGTGTGTGTGTGTATTTTTGTGTCTTTGTAACAAGACAATGCATGATTTTTCAGAACCATCATCTTTTTAAGGAGATTTCTGTCTGACAGTCTCGTGGTTGCTATTAAGTAGGTTTTTTTTTTTTTTTTTAAAGAGGTAACTATGTAGACGGGAAAAGAACAAACCTAAAATGCTTATAACCCATTCCTAAAGAATAGGGGGGAAATTTGAAAGAAAAGTCTAGATGGAGATAGAGTGGGGGAGGAAGTAGAGGGGTGTGTGGGAGAAAAGTCTTCTGAAAGTTTTGGGTACGGTCACCAGTTTGAATCTGTCCTGTGCAGATGCTGTGCAAGGCTTAGGAATGAAACATGGTGGGACTTTGAAGTACTTCAGATAAAGTCACACTTTAAAAACCATTATTGAGGCGGCCATCTAATTGTGGTGCTTCTCACATGAGCTCCCCATGTAACCCCAGGGCAGGGTCTTCACAGGGTCCTGCAGGGAAAGTCAGAGATGCTGGTGAGGGGAGATCTGAGCCTCCTGAGCCTGAGTCACACACCCTTTCCCTGCTCAGGGGTTTGTTTATGTTCCTGGACACAGACCCTGAGACACAGATCAGTGTGTTATACAGGAGGAGCCTGGGACCAGGAGTGTGAGGCCTGGCTGAGAATCTCCTTGTTTCTCCTCAGGACTCATTTCCACAAAGTGAGAAGCACAGATTCATCTTTACCATCATTCCAGCTTCTGCTGAGTTCATGTCTCATGCATTTTAACAAAGTTTTCTTTGGCATGCAAAAAGAATGATGTGGTTGAATGAAACAATTAATACATTAGAATCAACAATTTGATATTGATTGCTTCACAGATGGATACATGTGTGATCTCATATTATTTATAAAATTTAACAATTTTTGACTTAAAATTTTACCACAAAGTTAACTGACTAGTGCCATGAGTTACATACACAGTACTGGACATGCTGTGTCTCAAATTAAATGTCACTTACACTTTTGTTCCTACTGCTCCTGTTCTTCTTTGCCTCCACTCCCTCATTTTTATTGTATGAAACAAGTATGGTGTAGAGCATTATAGCTGGCTGTCTACTAATGCCTCAGCAAAAACAAGTAAATTTAGAATCTCATGTTTTCTCAAAGAGGCCACCTGGGTCAGCTAGTCATTGCCTGTGATCTTGTTTCTTCTCAAGCAACTCAGCATAGATGGAAATGCCAGTGTCTCTGACTGAAATTGTGCAGGCGTGGCTGGTGTCACACATTTATACACCATGTGGACAAGAAGATGTTTTTCCTTATGTCTATAAATATGGATCCCAAATTCTCTCTCTGCCTCTCTCCTCACACGGTCTCCCCTCATGGCCTCTCAGATTCTTGCTGTGTCTGACCTGAGTGTTGGGGAATGACCTGCTTCCTCCTTCCCAGGCAGGTGTGGGGTGGGGATGACATGGCCTTGGGGTACTGGTGGGGAGGGGCCTGTGCTCCCCTTTCAGTCATTTCAGGGGCTGGGGTCACTGGTCTAAGACCCTATGTAGCACATGCTGAGGGGCACAAGAACTCCCATCTAGTCATTAGGGTTGTGGGGGACCCTCCCCCTACAGCACAGTCAGGGTCTGGGTCTGTCTCTGGTAAGCAAATTGATCAAACTTCTGGTTCCTTCCTCCTGTCCCACATCCTTGTCCTCTTCTCACCCATCCTTCCCTCCATGTCTGCTCTCCAGGCCCCTCTCTCTCCCTTTATCTCCCCTCAGAGCAGAGGGCACTTCTGGATCCTCATCTCTCCATGAGCATCATGGGGTCCTGGTGCTCCCTCCAGACCCTCACCTGCCAGGGCCCTGCTCACCTACCTGGGCCCCTACATGGGCCCCCACATGGGGCTCCCCACATCAGAGCTCCAGCTGCTGCTGACACACGTCACCACACCCTGAGCAGTGTCACCCACAGTTTATCATCTCACACGCCTGCAGGGCAGACACCTGATACTGTGTCCTGGGACTAACTCCAGGGTCTGGCAGCTCTTTCCTTCCAGGCACCCCTTCCTCTCCCAGGATCTAGGGCCCCCTACACTGACTGGGGACCCCCATCCTCTGTCTACACAGCCTGCTGTGCAGCCTCTTTGTCCCTGCACCAAGTGACAGTCTCTGAGCACAGGTGCGGGGTCATAACTGTTAAGGTTCATGTGATTGGTTCTATCTGATAAGCCTCAATAATGTCCCTGTTTTCAGGTCCTGTCTCTGTCCCACATGCAGATTTCTCTTTCCTCTGCTAAGGACACATCTTTACATGTTCTTGGGATTAGGACATGGACACCTTTGGAACTATTAGTCAGCTTATACAGAGAGGGTTTCTTGGAGACTTGCATCTCTCTGGGCCATTCCTGGAGTAATCAGATAACTCCATTCAATATTTCTGTATCCTTCTCTATCTTCAGGGATGGTATTGATCCCACCACTGATGTTAATGTGAAGAGATGTCACTAGTGCTTGATCTTCTCAGTGTGTGTCCATGTTTCCTTCTTTGCATGTCTCTCTCCTCCTAGAACCCTCCCCACCCCATTCCAAGTGTGCAGGACTCTCTGCTGCAGTGTCCTAAGTTTCCTCACTAATATCACAGTCACCTCCATGTCAGCTGGCTTCCTTCTCTGGGACCCTCTCTCCATACTTCATTTGTTTTTCAGGAGACGTGTCCTTGACCCTCTGCCCACTGGAGGCTGGGCCCCAGAAGCCCTCTGGGCCCATGAACAATCCTCCTTCTCTGGAGGAACCTGTGAGTCCCCCAGGGGAGGGGATCCCCTCAGGCTCTGGTGTGGATGGGGCTCCTCCAGGGCCTGAAGCCCCTCTCCTCCCCTGCACCTCTGAGACAGTGTCTCCATGAGGGCCCTCCCTGCCCAGGCCTGCCCTGGGCTTTTCTTGGGGCTGCAGTTTCCCTGTGGACAAATCTGTGAGTGAGTCCCGGATGCTGGAGTCGCCTCCTCCTGCTCTGGCTGCTGAATCCTGTGCATTGGCTGAGAGAACAGTCAGGTCAGGCCTTGTGCTGAGGCCACAAATTGGATAAAACTGACTTGCTTTGAACTGGTTTGGGGTATGATGAATTTTACCATAGGAAATAATAATTTTTTTCTTTTTTTTAAGATTTACTTATTTATGCATACAAGAACTGGAGTGTAAACCAGAGGAGTGGGTGGTGAGACAATTCACCAGAGAGTGGGGAACAGAACAGGCAGATCAACTAAAATATACTGCTGAGGCAAGCAGCAGGTGAGACAGGAGAGGTCTGCTGTACCATGTGGGTCAGCAACCTGGCTGGCTGGGCATGAACTCATGCTGAAGTGGTTGGGATAGCTTGATGGCTAGTGCTGTCTATAACCCCTGTGCCACCAGGGAGACCCCTCCATTTTTCTTTGAGTGAAAAAAATATTTCAAGGGATTTTCATGCTGTTTGGAGAAGAAAAAGGATGCTCTTAGTTAGTCATCTAAATTAATTGGTGTTGGGCCTCCCTGGTGGCACAGCAGTTGAGCACTGGGCTGCAAAGCTGCCCACAGCCTCTGCAGCTCTGGTTTGATCCCCAGTTGCTGAGCGAGGGTCCCACATGGTGTGCAGGCCTCTCCTGCCGCCTGCTGCTCCCCTCAGCAGTGTACTTCGTCACTCTGCCTATTCTACTCTCTGCTCTGGCTCTGGTGAGTTTTCTTACCCTCCTTTGCCTCTGACTGTACCCAGTGCTTGTATAAATAAATAAATAAATAAATCTTTAAAAATAAATAAAATATTTAATTAATTAATTAGTGTTTACTTTATCTGCTTGAGTTTGTTGAGTGACCTAGAGGCTGAACAGAGCTAGTTTGTGGGGTCTAGACTACCTGAGCAGAATCCTTGACCACACAATATTTTCAAGGAAAATGTTGGCATATAATGGCACATTATGGACTTTCCAGGAGCCTCATAATCTACTCAATATGCTTTTTATTCTGGACTAGAAGAAAGACACCTATTATCAAAGTTCACTAAATTTCTGCTTCCTTTAAATAACTCAAGTCATGTTAATTTAGGGTATTTAGGACAAGGATCTTGGGCCCCCTTTTTTGTCAACACTGAATGGAAAGGAGAGAAGTAACTGCTCCCTGATTTAAGAAGAGAATGAAGAAGAGAATTGCAGACTTGGGGTGACTTGAGGAGCTGTGACCTGAACTCCAGGTGCCCCTGTGCTGACTTGGTCCTTCCACATCCTGAAGCAAATGGTCACGGGAACCACTGCTGCCAAAGGAAGCAGGATCCTGAAGCCCAGACCTGCAGGGAGGAAGGTGTGATCCCTCCCCCAGAGGACACTGACATGGTTCTGGTGGGAGAAAAAGACAGAGAAGGGGGAGTGGGGGAGTCAGACATCAGTCATGTGGGGGAGTCAGACATTAGTCAGGGCATAAAAAAGATTGTAATAGTTTTTACATTTTCTCTTTTTGTCATGTGTGTTTGTTTATTTGTATTTTTCATCCATTTCCTTCCTCTCTCTTCTTACCCTTGTGCTTTTATACAAGATGTTGGAGCTTATGCTTATAATAGAATTTTAGGTAACAGAGTAGACAAAGGGAGTGTGACTGAATTTAAGAAATAATACAGCTTGTTAACTGCACAGATGGGGCTGCCATCTCCTCATTGTGGGAAAAGGTGAGTATGTCTTCACTTGTAAAGGAAGCTTCTCTTCATGGTCAACAACATGCAGTTGTGTCCTGTTAGTTCAAATGTGTAGAAATGTGTGTGTGGCGCTGAATAGTCAATGGTGTGGACTCACCCATCACCCATGTATCGCTTCCTGGCCCACAACCCCCACATGCCCTCCTGTGTGACCTGGAGCTGGACCCCAGGAGTATGTCCTCTTATACCCTGCACAGTGTCAGGATGAGCCCTGGAGGGGATACTCCAGTAACAGCCGAGGACACGCATCTCTCCTGGTCATGCTGCTTTTCTTCTGGATCCTTAGATGTGATGTGTCGTCATGTTGTTGTTTTTTACCAGCTGTTGGTTCTCCCTCAACTACTTTCCAAGAAATTGTAAAGAAAAACTGTTAAAAACCTACAAATTGGCAAAAAGTTTGGTGTCATGACTTTTCAGTTTCATTTGTGGCATTATACAGATTATGTTATTAGAAATAAATGTATGTAATTAGCTAGGGAATGTACGAGATATGACTTGGGATTTTATTATTAAGGATATGTTTTCTGTTAAGTTTCATGCTGTCTGGTAGAAAATATATTTCAATGATTTTAGTTTATTACCCCCTAGACATCACCTGCTGTTTTCTGTTTGTCTCAGAATATCATGCAGTTTTTTTTAATCAAAAATTATTTTTTGGCATATTTGTTTGAAAATGCATTTCATGCTGGATGATAAAGAACATGTTCTTCAAATTCTTCTTATTAACAGTTATATTTAACCAGTTCATTACTATTAATAAATTGAATAAATTATTCATGTTTTTATTTGAAAGTTATATTAATGACTTCCTGAATATCACACATTACTTTAAAAACAAGTTTTTAAAGAAAAAAAACTTTATTTCGATTGCCATTTTAGAACAGGAACATTTCTTCAGTAAAGACTGCTTGAAACCAGCAGAAGGCTCCCTGAGGAGCCAGAGGTGACCTGGGAAGTTCACCCATGCCCTGCCCCTTCTGGCCTGCAGTCTGAACCCAGAGGGCAAACAGGAACTCACCGCCAGGGCAGACCAGGTGCACAGGGAGTGCGTCCCGCATTCCCATTTTAGAACAGGGACTTTTCTTCAATAAAGACTGCTTGAAACCGGCAGAAGGCTCTCAGAGGAGCCAGAGGTGAGCTGGGAAGTTCTCCCACGCCAGGCACCTTCTGGCCAGCAGTCCGAGTCCAGAGGGGGAGCGGGTTCCCAAGGCCGGGGCAGACCAGGCATGCAGGGGAGCGTGTCCCAGCATTGGCATTTTAGAACAGGGAACTTGCTTCAGTAAAGACTGCTTGAAACCGGCAGATGGCTCCTGGAAGAGCCACAGAGGAGCTGAGAAGTTCACGCCAAGATGCCGGCCAGTACCAGCAACACAGTGTCCCAATGCATACAGCAAATTAGAAAACAGTAGGGAGTAGAAGAAACACATGCAACCTAGCAACTCCTCAGGAAAAAAGTATACCACAAAATGAAAACCACCCCCCAGATTGCAACGACAGTAACTTGGAAGAACTTCTGAACCTTCCAGAAAGAGAATTTAAAATCGCCATGATTAAAAAACTGACAGAAGTCATAAAGGAAAACAATCATAAGGGAAAAATAATCAACGATCAGAAGAATAAAATTGAGTGCCTAAAGAGGGAAGTAAAATAAATGCAGGAGATGAAAGAATTAATGGAGGCACTAAAGAACTCTGGGAAAAGCAATGAAAGCAGAATAGATGAAATGGAAGAACGAATAAGTACTCTTGAAGACACAGAAATAAAAAGAACCAAAACAGAAAAGGAAAGAGAAGTACGAAGGAAAAAGACCAAAGAAAGACTTTGGGAACTATCTGACTCCATGAGGAAAGGAAATATAAGAGTTATAGGAATCCCAGAAGGAGAGGAGAGAGATGTAGGAACAGAGAAAATATTCAAGGAGTTAATTGAAGAGAACTTCCCAAACGTGAAGAAGGAGCTGAAAATTGATATACAAGAAGCAAGAGGAACACCAAACTTCCACGACAAAAGGAAAAACACAGCAAGACACATAATAGTAAAGCTCCCAAGAATGCAGGACAAGGAAAAAATAATGAAGCTGACAAGAGGGAAGAAACAGACAACATTCAAAGGAAAACCAATCAGACTGACATCAGACTTCTCCGAAGAAACACTATGGGCAAGGAGAAAGTGGAGGGACATAGTCAACAGACTCCAAGAAAACAGATGCCAACCAAGAATACTCTATCCCGCAAAGCTCTCCTTCCTCTATGAAGAAAGAATAAGGACCTTCCCAGACAAACAGCAACTCTGGAATTTCATTACGACTAAACCCCCACTCCAAAAAATACTACAAGGAGTCCTAAAGCCAGAAACTCAGAGCGACAAATAACAACGAAAGAAGGCCACAAAAAAAAAGTTATTAAAAGAATAAATAAATAAAATCAAAGGAGAGACAAACACAATGGCAAATGCAGGTGCTAACTTATCAGTATTAACTTTAAATGTAAATGGACTAAACTCTTCAATAAAAAGACACAGAGACACAGGCTGGATCAAGAAACAAAACCCAACCTTTTGCTGTCTCCAGGAAACACATTTAGCTACAAAAGATAAAAATAGACTCAAAGTTAAAGGATGGAAAACAATCCTACAAGCAAATGGACCAAAAAAGAAAGCAGGAACAGCTATACTTATATCAGATAAAACAGATTTCAAACTCAAAAAGATAAAAAGAGACCCCAGTGGTCACTACATTATGATCAAGGGGACAATACTTCAAGGAGAAATAACACTCATTAACATATATGCACCAAATGAAGGAGCACCAAAATTTATCAGACAACTATGGTCATCTGTGAAAACAGACATGAGAGAAAACACATACGTAGTGGGAGACATCAACACACCACTATCAACAATGGATAGATCAATGGGACAAAAAAATAAGTAAACACACTAAAGCTCTAAATAAGGATCTAGAGCGCTTGGGCTTAACAGACATCTATAGAACACTAAACCCCCCAAAATCTGAGTACACATTTTTCTCAAGCACACACGGATCATTCTCCAGGATCGATCACATACTGGGACCCAAGACAAACATCAACAGATTCACCAAGATTGAAATCATACCAACCATCTTCTCTGACCATGAAGGCATCAAACTAGAAATAAACCATAAAAAGAAGGCAACGAAATCTCCCACCTCATGGAGATTGAAAACCACACTACTGGAAGATGACTGGACTAATGAGGAGATCAAAGAAGAAATTAAAAAATTCTTTGAATTGAATGACAAGGAGGACACCAATTTCCTAAATGTATGGGATGCAGCAAAAGCAGTAATGAGAGGAAAATAGGTAGCAATAGAGGCTCACATCAAGAAACAAGAAAGAACTCAAAGAAACAACCTAATCTTGAAGCTCAAAATTCTAGAAAAGAACAACAAAAAAAACCCCAAAACCAGTAGGAGAAAAGAAATAATAAAAAACAAAGCAGAAATAAATGAAATTGAAACTAAAAAAACAATCCAAAAGATCAATGAAACCAAGAGCTGGTTCTTCCAAAAAATCAATAAAATAGACAAAACCCTAGCCAGGCTCACAAACGAAAAAAGGGAGAAAGCACAAATAAACAGGATCATAAATGAAAGAGGAGGAATCACAATGGACACAGCAGAAATCAAAAAAATAATCAGAAACTACTATGAACAGTTATATGGAAACAAGTTCGACGATCTAGAGGAGTTGGACAAATTCCTACAACTCTACAATCACCCAAAGCTAGATAAAGAAGAAGTAGAACACCTAAACAGGCCAATTACAAGCAGTGAAATTGAAATGGTAATCAAAAACCTCCCCAAAAACAAAAGCCCAGACCTGATGGATTTACAAATGAATTCTACCAAACATTCAGAGACGAATTAGTGCCTATACTTCACAAACTCTTCCAAAAAATTGAGAAGGAAGGGACAATACCAAACACATTCTATGAAGCCAACATTACACTTATACCAAAACCGAACAAGGACAACATAAAAGAAAACTACAGGCCAATCTCCCTAATGAACACTGATGCAAAAATCCTCAATAAAATTTTAGCTATCAGAATCCAATAATGTATCCATAAGATAATCCACCATGACCAAGTAGGATTCATTCCAGGAACACAAGGATGGTTCAACATCCAAAAATCAATCAACCATATGATAATATCAATAGAGGCCGAGAAAGCTTTCAACAAAGTGCAACACCAATTCATGGTAAAAGCCCTTGAAATTCCTGGGATACAAGGAACATACCTCAATATCATAAAGGCCATATATGACAAGCCAACAGCCAGCATCATTCTCAAAGGCAAAAAGCTGAAAGCATTCCCATTAAGATCTGGGACAAGACAAGGATGTCCACTCTCACCACTGCGTTTCAATATAATACTGGAAGTCCTAGCCAGAGCAGTAAGGCAAGAGAAAGACATACAAGGAATCCAAATAGGAAAAGAAGAAGTCAAAATATCACTATTTTCAGATGATATGATAATATACATAGAGAACCCCAAAAACTCCACAGAAAAACTAATTCAACTCATCAATCAGTTCAAAATCAACACGCAAAAATGAGTAGCCTTCCCATACACCAACAATAAATCTGAAGAAGAAATAAACAAAATCCCTTTTACTATCGAAACAAAAAAAAATCAAATACTTGGGAATAAATCTAACAAAAGAGGTAAAGGACCTATACAAAGAAAACTATAAAACACTGTTAAAAGAAATAGAAGCAGACAAAAAGAAATGGAAAACTGCCCCTGCTCATGGATTGGAAGAATAAACTTTATTAAAATGGCCATCCTACCAAAAGCAATATACAGATTTAATGCTATTCCAATCAAAATTTCAATGTCATTCTTCAAAGAAATAGAACAATTATTGATGAAATTCATATGGAACCACAAAAAACCCCGAATAGCCAAAGCTCTCCTGAAAAAAAAGAAGGGAATGGAGGCATCACACTCCCAGACTTCAAACTGTGGTACAAAGCCAAAATCATCAAAACTACATGGTATTGGAACAAGAACAGACACACAGACCAATGAAATCGAATAGAAAATCCGGAAATAAACCCACAGATTTATGGTCCACTAATCTTTGACAAAGGAGCAAAGAATATGCATTGGAGCAAAGAAAGTTTGTTCAATAAATGGTGCTTGGAAAACTGGGTCGCTACATGCAAAAGAATGAAGCTGGACTACTGCCTAACAACATGCACAAAAAACAACTCCAAATGGATTAAAGAACTAGGCATAAGACCTGAAACCATAAAATACATAGAAGGAATATAGGCGAAACATTACATGATGTGCACATCAAAGACATCTTTACAGGCACATCACCCAAAGCAGTGATAGTGATGGCAAAGGTAAACAACTGGGACTACATCAAATTAAAGAGCTTTGCACAGCAAAAGAGACAATAACAAAAACAAAGAGAACCCCCACCGACTGGGAGAAAATTTTTGCACACAACACTAATGATAAAGGACTAATCACAAAAGTCTACAAATAGCTGATGAAACTCAACAAAAATCAAAGAAAATAATCCAGTCCAAAAATGGGCAGAAGAGCTAAAAAGAAATTTCTCTGAAGAGGACTTGCAAATGGCCAACAGGCATATGAAAAAATGTTCAACATCACTTGTAATCAGGGAAATGCAAATCAAAACTACAATGAGATACCATCTTACACCAGTGAGAATGGCACACATTAAAAAAAACTAGCAACAACAAATGTTGGCAAGGTTGTGGAGAAAAAGGAACTCTCCTGCACTGTTGGTGGGAGTGTAAACTGGTCCAACCACTATGGAGAGCTGTGTGGAGATTTCTGGACCTACTAAACATAGAGCTTCCATATGATCCAGCAATTCCACTCCTAGGTATTTACCCAAAGGACACAGAAACATCAATTTCAAAGAGCACCTGCACCCCTATGTTTATAGCAGCACTGTTTACAATAGCTAAGCTTTGGAAACAACCCAAATGCCCAAAAATAGATGACTGGATCAAGAAGATGTGGTGCACCATGGAATATTACTCTGCATTCAAAAAAGATAAACACATGCAATTTTGCAGCAACATGGATGGCACTGGAAGGGAATCATGCTCAGCAAAATAAGACACAAATAAAAAGAAAAATACCGGATGGTCTCACTCATAGCAGGAATCTAGAAAACTTAAATAAGGACCAGGAAAAAGAATAACTATAAGAAAGAAAAAAATCAAAATCAACAAACAACTATGAACAAGAGACACCCTATGGGGGTGGGGGGTGGGGAAAGGAGGGCTTGGGGTCAAAATAAGGGGGTTGTACTTGTATGGGGAATATAAAAATAAAATTTAAGTTAAAAAAAAAAAAACTTCAGTATCTTCACACATATTGGTAAAATAACTATCTCTTAAAGTATGTACACATGGCCAAAAATTTAAATGTATATCAAGAGATGTATCAAGAGATATATCAAGAGATCTCTGTGTCTGTTTGTGTCTGTTTTTGTGTTTTTGTTTTGTTTTGCTTTGTTTTGTTTTATACCTCTGGAGGACTAATTATAAATGGTGCCTATATAATCTCTCATAAAAACAAATTTTGAGAACATAATCCAAAATTTTTGATATACAAGTACTAGTTCAATTTTTATGATATAATTCAAAGCATATATGACTTAAAGTTATAATGTTAAATATTAATAATCTACTCTGTGTAAATGTATCTTTCCTTGACTAAAAACGTATATATATCCTTTAAAGATGTGTATCAACATTTAATGTTTTGCTTTGCTTGAACAGAAAAACCTAAGGCTATTAAGACAGATAATGCACCTGCTTACACCTCCTCTGCCTTCAAATTTTTTTAATTCATTTAACTTGTGGGAGAGGCTATGTTTGTATTTTTCTTTTTTTTTTAACTTTTTTTTTTTTATAGAGGCATGTTTTATTTATTTGTTTGTTTGTTTTGTTTATACATGCACTGGGTACAGTCAGAAGCGCGGGAGGGTGAGAGAATTCACCAGAACCAGAGCGGGGAGCATAACAGGCAGAAGGACCGAAGTACACTGCTGAGGGGAGCAGTGGGCGGCAGGAGAGGTCTGCGCGCCATGTGGGACCCTCCTCCGGTGGCTGGGGAGCAGCTGGGGATCTAACTGGCGCCGCAGAGGCCGCGGGCAGCTTCACAACCCAGCGCTCAACCGCTGCGCCACTGGGGAGGCCCTATGTTTGTATTTTTCTACAGGACGTTGATTCACCCATCTGGATCCCTGATTGACTAATCCGACGCCTTGGTTTCTCCTCTTCACTGATTGCGACTTGAGAAGTCACAGACCAGTCCTACTTCGTCACCAACTTCTGCCACGCTGTGCAGCAACCCACCTCCCTCTGTTCTCTTGTGTGAAACCTTGCTTGTTGATTTAAATAGTGCTTGAATTCAAAAAAGATAAACACATGCAATTTGCAGCAACATGGATGGCGCTGGAAGGGATCATGCTCAGCGAAATAAGCCAGAAAGAAAAAGAAAAATACCGGATGGCCTCACTCATAGCAGGAATCTAGAAAACTTAAATAAGGGACCAGGAAAATGAATAACTATAAGAAAGTGAAAATCAAAATCAACAAAAAACTATGAACCAGAGACACTCTATGAGGGGTAGAGGGCGGGAGGGGAGGGATCGGGGTCAAAGTAAGGAGGTTGCAATTGTATGGGGAATATAAAAATAAAATGTATTAATAAAAAAAAACTAAAAAAAAAATAAATAGTGCTTGAAATAATGTAGACAAATTGTTTTTGTAATTGTTTATCAACTTCCTTATATTATACTGCCTGTAGATCCAAAGAAATATTGGTATAATGATTTTAATATTTATGCTCTTAGATAAAAAATTTTGAGACTAACTTAAATGTTCTAGAGAAGACACTTTTGTATATCGGTAATCAAATTCAGCATATCAAAACTCACTTGACCACTACATGTCACTCTGATTACAAATGAATTTGTGTTACTCCACTTGTTTATAATTCTTCCTCTGTTTCATGAAATAATGTTAAAAATCATTTGCTAGGAGTTTGAAGTAATATAAATGTTTCCCTAAATCTTACTAATCTTCAGAATAATATTAAAGCAATTAGTTTAGCTTATGTATCCTTTAACTCCAGCCGAGATTGCTGATTCCTTCCTGACTTCCTTACAGCGTTACACCACTAAGGCCGCCTGGTTTCCATCATTTATTACTATAGGTATTATTTTGCTTGTCACCATGATTATTTTGTTTCTCTTCCCATTGTTTACCAAATTATTTTTTTGTGCCATCAACCAAACACATATTGAATTAAAAACTATACAGATGTTGGCCAAAAACAAAAAAAGGGGAAATGCTGCAGGAGGCCTTGCTGCCCCAGCCAGGTAAGACACTGGCAAGCAGCTAAGAAAAAGGGCCTCACACTCTGGGCCTGAAGATTCCTTGTGCCTCACACCGCGGGGGCTGAAGATTAATCTATAGCCTATAAGCATCCCTTTGTTTTTTGTTCTTGGTCATAAAAAGAGAAAAACCTCTCAGAAAATACATTGGACAATAAAGTATATGTATAAGAATATTATAAGCACACGGCACAGAGAAATACCTGCTGACAAATTAAATACTGTAAATTTGGCCTGCCTGACAATGGGAAAGAGTTTGTTATACATGAACATGCCTGAGAAGCAACCCAGGACAATGATTATAGTAAGTCCTTCTTTTACTTTTTTAGAAGTTTCTTAGGAAAGTTTTTAAATGAAGTTAACTGTGTTAAGGAGTTTCTAGGTAGGATAAGTTCTGATAACTGAGAAGCAGCTGGTCTCCGGCTGAAGGCCATATGAATAGAAGAGTCTTTTCATGCTTAGACTTTAGCTGATAGGGGTGTACTGGCGGCTATCAACTGTCTTAGGTAATTGTCTAACTGAAATAATGAGTTTTAGTGTAAGGCTTAGTTTTTTATCTATTAACCTTGAAGGTTGCTTTCTTGCGGAAGGCCCATAGCAACAAAAAGTCTAAGGGATGCACTGATTGCTTCTGCTTTGTTTCTATGCACATGATAATGTAATCTCACTGCTTGCTAAAAATGTATAAATAAAGGACCTGCTGAGCCCCTCAGTAGAAGATACTGGCACCTCACCAAGTGTCATAATCTCCTCACTACCTCATCCCCTTCCCCTTAGCCCTTAAGTTTTGCTGACGCTGTCTCATCCTTTCAGGGAATCCTGACACGACATTTTGCCGAGGCTGGTGGATGGCACCCCAGAGACCATGTCCCCAGAGTCCTGGGCAGGGCTTATCCCCTCATCCTCTGTGAGCTGTTCCCCGTCCATCTCCTTCCTCTCCTATCTCTCCCTCTCTGGTGTTAGGGAAGAGTAATCTGAGGAGGTGAGATCTTCATCCAGAGGGAGGGGAGCCCCCTGCAAATGGGCAAGTCAGGGGGGTTTGGGAGAATAAGAGTGTGTCAGCATGTCCAGCCTAGCAACACAAATGACTGGAGGCCCTGGTTGGCTCTGGCCCTGGTGGTCACAATTCAGGTATTATCTTCCTAGCAATGTTCTTTTCCCTTGGAATGTAAAAACAAAATTTATTAAGCCTGGAGGGTAAAGAAAAGAAATGGAAGAGCTTTTTTGATTGCTGAGTAATATTCCATTGTACCACATCTTCTTGATCCAGTTATGTATTTTTGGGCATTTGGCAGCAACATGGATGGAGCTGGAAGGGATCATGCCCAGCGAAATAAGCCAGAGAGAAAAAAGAAAAATACCGGATGGTCTCACTCACAGCAGGAGTTTAGAAAACCTAAATAAGGGACCAGGAAAAAGAATAACTATAATAAAGAAAAAATCAAAATCAACAAGCAACTGTAAACCAAAGACACACTGTGGGGGCAGGGGGGGGGGGGAGAGGAGGGATTGGGATCAAAATAAGGGGAGCACAATTGTATGGGGAATATAACCAAGATGAAAATGCTTACATTGTGCAAAAATGAAAAATGATGTAAGAAATATATAAATAAAATAAAAGAAATTAAATTAAAAAAAGAAATGGAAGAGCTTATCTAGTGGAACAGAGAGAGACACATTCTTACTTTTGCATCACAAGCCCCGGTGTCCCTTCCTGTGCTTACAGCCTGCCAGGGAGCTCCTCATCCGAATATGCTACCACAGGAATCTTTTGCCTGTTCTTAACTTCATAAATCGAGGGAACTGGGCAAGATCTTGGGCTATTTTGGGGGGAGGAAAACGGAAAACTCAGCTTTCTTATCAAGGGGAATATCTAACATCGTCAAGGATAAATGAACATCATCTGCAGTAAATTTTGGGTCATCCATAGCAAACACTGTGTTTGGACAGGTTCCAGCCCCCGCTATCTCCCTCCACGGCAGTGTCTAGAGGGTTCAGGGGATGCAGTTGTTGAAATAAGATTTGGTGCAAATAATTGTGTGTGTGGCGTTGAGTGGTCAAAGCTGTGGACTCGTCCATCACCACTCATTTCTTCCTGGCCATGTCCCCCCACGTGCCCTCCTGTGTGACCTGGAGCTGGACCCCAGGAGCATGTCCCTTTGCCCCCTGCACAGTGTCAGGATGAGCCCTGGAGGGGACACTGCAGTCACAGCCAAGAACATGTGTCTCTCCTGCTGCTGTTGCTTTTCTTTTCTTTCTATATTTTTTAAAGTTTTTATTTATTTTTGCATAGAAGAACTAGGGTGTAGGCCAGAGGTATGGGGGGGGGGATTCACCAGAGCAGAATGGGGAGCAGTGTACTGAAATACACTGCTGAGGGGAGCAGCGGGTGAGAGAGGAGAGGTCTGCTGAGCCATGTGGCTCATCTCCCTGGCTGGGAATTATACTCAGGCCATTGGGGTGGACCTTGGCAGTGGCCTTCCTGAGATTTAACCCCTAGGCCCACAGGAAGGCTCATCTACTTTTCTTCTGGATCCCACAATGTGATGTGCTTGATATTATTTTTCTCCAGTGGTTGATCCTCCCTCAACTATTATCCTTGAAATTTTATGTAGGTGAAAACTGGTGCGTCATTACTTTTCAGTCTCATCTTGGTCATTATGAAGATTATGTAATTAGAAGCAAATTTATGTAATGATCTAGGAAATGTGTAATATTTTACTCGGATTTTTATTGTTACCATGAATGTGTTTTCTGTGATGTCACATGGTCTCTGTTTAGGTGAAAAGATAATTCCAAAGATTATAGTTTTATTGCCCCACCAACATTAATTGTCTTTGTTCTGTATCTCTGCATATTAATTTTAAACTGTCTTTCCTTCTAGACAATAAAGAAGTATTCTTCAATATATTATTTGTAGCCGGTTACAATTATACCAGTTCCATTGATAATTAGTTCATTGAATAAAAAGTGTATATATGCTTGCAACTTCGTGAAAACAGTACATTTCTTACTTTTAAAAGAGTTTTTTTAAAGATTTATTTATTTATTATTTATACAAGAGCTGGGTACAGGTCAGAGATGTGGGGGGCAAGAGGATCCATCAGAGACAGAGCGGGGAACAGAACAGGCAGACTGATGAAATACACTGCAGAGGGGTGCAGCGGGCATGACAGGAGAGGTCTGCGCACCATGTGGGACCCTCGCCAACTGGGATTGAACCACAGCTGCAGAGGCTGCGGGCAGCTTCACAGTGAGGCGCTCAACCACCTGCGCTGCCAGGGGAGGCCCTTAAAAGAGAATTTTATAAAAGAAACTTTATATTGAATATAATGGAAAATGATTTATGCTAGTTAATTTTGAAGATACATTAAAAACCTCTTTTTATTAACATTAAAACAGGAAAAGCTGAAATGCAGTTATAACACAACTAAGGCCCCTCCCTCCCCCTGCAGACTGAAGATCAGCCTGAGGAGAGGAGGAGACACCAGGCCCCAGACAGGATGGGCCAGATGCTGGGTCTAGACTGAAGCTGCTCATCTGACACTCATGGTCCTTCTCACCTCAGGAGCTTGTCCACCCCCAGCTGAGCCCCAGAGTCCATGTCCTCAGAGTCCTGGGCGGGGCTTGTCCCCTTGTCCTCTGTGAGCTGTTCCCACCCCGTCTCCCTCCTCTTCTCTCTCTCTCTGGGCTCAGGGAGAGTCATCTGAGGAGGTGAGATCTTCATCCAGAGGGAGAGGAGCCCCCAAGTGGGCAGGTCAGGGGGTTTGGGAGAGTCAGAGTGTGTCCTCAGGATCCTCTTTCCAATTTGGCTTCTGATTCTTCTCATGGGGACCCCAACCCTCTCCTAGCTCTGCAGGGACCGTGTCATCACTGTGATCTCAGGCAGAGCAGACATGACTTCCTTGGCCCTGGGGATGCTCTTGCCTGATCACTCATTCTCTGGGGAACCCAACATCTTTAATCTCTATTTCTCTTTTCTTTCCTCCAGTTTTCCACTTCTCAGATGTGGCCTTTCCCATGCACCTGGAGGGATCTGTCATATCCTGTATTGATCAGGAAGATAATCCATGTTCCCCCTGACATCATCCTCTCAGGTGCCCTAGAGACATGAACCCCAAGTTTGGGAATAACTGAGATCTGTCCTCTGACCAGCTGACCTGGAAAGCCAGAGGCCACCCTGCCCCAGGGCAGGAGTGTCCCCTGCTGAGGGCAACCCCAGGGCAGGAGACCTCACCCTATGGGGGGAGGGAAGGGAAGGCTCAGGCCAGGGGGCAGGTCCCCTTGGAGAGGGACAGTCTGTCCCAGTATTGGGGCCTCTGCTCTGCCCTCCTGCATTTTAGTCAAGGGAGGGTTCACCTCAGAGGAGGAGGGGACAAAGAAGGGATGGTGAGGGGCCTCAGGGGACCACTTGGACCTGTGGGTATTACTAGAAGGTTCTGGAAACAGCTGGGTGTTCTGTGTGACATCTGATGCATGGGCAGCTCCAGGAGGAAGGAGCAGAGCTGACTGACAGGGGAGAGTGAGGCTGCTTTCCCCTCGCAGGAGCTGGTCTCTGGTGGGCAGGGGGCAGGAGCCATGATGAGAGCAGTGCAGGGGGAGGGCGTGGGAAGGGCACAGGGACAGAGAGGACCTGGAGGGTGAAGCCAGGACCCTGGGGAGGAGCCTGGGGGTCACTGGGGAGATGTGGGGAAGGAGGGTCTGGAGGGCCTGAGGCTGGTCCATCCAGTGAGGGTACAGATCCCCAGGCATCTGCCCCTGTTTTCAGAGTAATATGGGCACAGAGCAGTGAGACCCTTTGCAGGATTGTTATTTCATTTGCTCCTTTTTAGATTTTTTCAAAAAGTTCTTTAAAACCCTCTAAATATTGATTGTGAAAGGAAGGGACAGTGGAGGCCACTCATCCTGTGGTCTCCCGGGAGGTCAAGACAGAAATAGATGGGGGTGACCCTGGGGTGAGTATAAAGGGCCCGCACCTCAGGTCTGTCTAGCTTCTGGGAGCCCCAATCCTCCCAGCCAAGGAGTCACCACATCCCTGAAGACCCCCCGGCAGCAATGGTGGGGAGACCTGGGTCTGCAGGCCCCACAGTGGCTGGGCCGTGACTTGGGCCTGGAGACTCAGGGCTCTGCTGTGTCCTGCTCCAGAGCTGCCCTGGGGCCCATCCACCTCCCCCTCATGGGCACCTGGACACCCTCACTGGGCTTGTCCTGGTCCTCATGGTGTTATTGTTATAGG
This sequence comes from Talpa europaea, assembly GCF_964194135.1. Taxonomy (NCBI): domain Eukaryota; kingdom Metazoa; phylum Chordata; class Mammalia; order Eulipotyphla; family Talpidae; genus Talpa; species Talpa europaea. The sequence continues at coordinate 99,797,953 of NC_140068.1, read as the reverse complement.
GCAGCCCCGATATTGAACGAGTTGCCTGGCTGTGGGTCCTCACCCGCGCTTAAAGGGGACTTATTAATACTCCACTGCAGGCACACACAGAAGGTTAATACAAGGTTTATTTACAAGGGAAAAGGAAATAAGGAAAATGTACAACTCAGGGAGAAAATAGGGAGATAAAGTCTTTAATGCATCCTACCCGATCTGCCGACCTGGAAACCCAAAGTCACTCTCACAGCTGGCCAGACACTGCTAGCTGGCGGAGAGCCAAAATGGGGGAAACCCCCCAAAGCCCACGTGTCTGTCTTTATACCAACCTGGCTGCTTAACCCCACCCTCAGGTCCCAGCCACTTTTCCTTTGGTGGTGATGGGATTTGGAGTTCCCAGTGTCTTTGGCTTTGGCCTGGGGTGGGGGTGGAGTCCACAAAGCCTGTATGGAATTAGCTTTAGAACATCCTTTTCCCCCCTAACATTACTAATGAACAGGGTGAAGGGCACCCTGGGTCCCCCACACCTGCCTGCTCTAAATGGGTTCTGCCATCTGCCGCTTCAAGACAAAACACACTCTAGTGCATAAGACCTTCAATAAAAGACCTTTAATACAATTACTGTGAACAGAGAGAAGAGAGAGAGAAAGAATATAGTTTCCAAATCAAGCACCCAAAGTGACCCATCCCCTTGTGGGCAAATACCCTGCCAAACAGGGCTGGTCCGAAGCAGAGCCCTGAGGCCCGGATGCCTGCCACGAGTCTGTGCCTCTGCTCCCTCCCTCCTGCTCCCCTGGGTGTGTCTGAGTTTCTGGTCCACTTGAGTCCTGATTTTCTCATTTCACCCTGTGTCCTCTATGTGCCCCTATGTGAGTCTTACCCTTCCCCAGCCCTACGCGCATGCAGCAGGTTGTCAATAAATGTCCACTGACAAGTGGGTGTGAGGGTTGTGTCAGCTAACCTTCCAGTAGGGGCTCCCTGGGACTAAGAAGGGACTGCTAGGTGGGGAGAACAGCTTTTGATTTGAGGATGCAGGGGTGTGTGTATGTGTGTGTGTGTGGTGTGTATGGATGTGTTATGTTCCATGAAAAGGGAGACCCTCAACCTCTCTGACCTCTGGGCAGTGGTGAGATTGGGGAGCATGTTGGATAGACCAAGGGGTAAGGCTTTGTTGGGCAGAGATGCTGTGTCTCCCTGCTTCCTTGTAAGAACAGGGTTTTTTGCTGTGATTGTTGAAAAACAAACACATAGAAGTGAAAGTATCTGATATTTCTCTGTCTCCTGACTCATTTCACTGAGCATAAATCCCTTCCAGCTCCATCCATGTTGTCACAAATGGCATGAGTTTATCTTTTTTGATCACTGAATAATATTCCATTGTGTATAAGGTTTTACTTATATGGGAATATAGAGAAACCAAACAAAGGGCCAAGAAAAGACAAACCTTGCAGCAGACCATAGATCTGAGCATCCAGGAGCCAGAGGAGGGAGAGGTCAAAGCAGGGGATGGAAGAGCACAGGACTATGGACATGGGTCAGGTGCTGAGGTGGTGGGAGAACCACACCTGAGGGGAGAAATCAGACACTGTCCATAAATTAACAACTATACAAAAAGTACTTTATTTTAAAATAAACATAAGTAGATAAGTAAAAAAGGAAAAGAATGAACACAAAAAAGAGCTAAGTCTTCAGAAAATGAGTAAGCACATGAGTAAGCCTACCACCCAGGACTCTCCCTGGTGTCCCTCCCTGTGCTCACAGCATTCCCAGGAAACTCCATATCTGACTTCTCCCATCCCAGATTCATTTTTCCTGTTCTTTGCTTCATATATCTGCAGCATGCGATCATTCGTCTCTGGTTCCTGCCTTCAGGTCCCCATCTCCAAGATTCTTTGTCTGCATCCTCCTTTTCCTCCCTCTGTGTCCTCCCTGCACTGGCCACAAAGGGGCAGCAGAGCCTCATGGAACCTGGGGACAGGCCTGATGGACTTTCCATGGCCCCTGGGCTCCTCCCCAGCCAAGTAGCCCCCCTTTTTGGTGCCCCCAGGCAGGAGCTGTGGGATGGCCCTGCTACCCTCCAGGAGCCCTGCTGCTTCAGATACCCTCAGGTGTGGAGTGTGGGGCTGGATCTCCAAGTTCTTTTGTTCACTCACTCCTTCCAGTGATATCTTATGAACATGCAGCTCAGTGAACAGATATGTGCAAACATTACACAGATTATGAAAATAAACAACACATTAAAAGAGACGATAGGACATCATTCTAAACAGAAATTTTTAAGTCTTTTTTCTCTGCTCTGACCCTTTATTCCTGGAGAACAACTGGGCAGTGAGGTGATGACCCTTGTTTAGAGCTCCCTTGAGTTTTGGGGTGGACCTGGCTCCCTTTGGACTTAGCCCGTCAAATTAAGTGACCCTGGGCTGGTCCCCGAAAGGTTCAGAGCAGTTAAGAAAAGGAGAGCCAAGCTAAATTTCTCAAAGCAAGGGAAAATTTATTGCGCCCCAGGCGGACCTCAGGGACCCAAGGTGGGGGTCCGTGAAGCCACACCCATTGTGAGGAGAGATGTCCCTTTTATAGGGTGAGAGGAGGTTAGGCAGGAAAACTGGGTTGGCAGGGGGGAAACAGGTTTAGGTGGAATAAAGTTGTTTTGGGTGGAGCCAAGTTGTTTTCTCCTGTTTATGGCTTCAGTTTATGTTTGATGGTATCAGGGGTACTGGTGTCAGGGCCATCTTTTTCTATGAGGGCTTCCTCATTCCTGGCCCCTGCATCGACCTTTCATACCAGTCTTTTGTTGATGGGAAAAGGGGCGATGGTTCTTTCTTTGGCTACTTCCTGCTGGACGGGGGCGAAAACCAGGATGGGGGCTCAGGCCCGGTTATGAGGGTCTTCTGCAGGTACGCAAAGATATGGGCGGAGAAGGAGTTGGTTAAAGGTGGTATGAGACATTTTCCGAATGCGAGCCTGTATGAATTTCAGGAGGCAAGGAGCAAAAAGAAAAAAATAGGTTATCATTAATAACAGCCCTAAGAGTGGGAGGAGCCATGACACTATAGGATTTTTAAACAATGTCAGCACAGAGTTGGAGCCCCCAGTTAGAGGCCTTACAAGTGGTAATACCTTGTCTAAGGCTGTGCCGATCTGGAATTGCCAGGCATAGACAGAAGAACGGGAAGTGACTTTAAGAGATGGGATAGAAACAGAGAGGGGAGAGTCAGAGGGCCTCTGCTCTGTAGGCTGAGTGGAACCTGGACCAAGGGCACAGTGATGCGTACCTGTGTTGGGCCCAAGCGCTCGCATACATACTGCTTGTCAACAGGGACCCTCTTGCTCATCTGTCAATAACAGGAATGGTTTTTCTGGGTCTGGGAGAGCTAAGGCTCATCTCAGAGAGTTTTGCCTGGATAGAGCGGAGAAAACAGGGTGTAGAAACAAAGAAAAGCATGATCATTATCACCGGGCCTACTAGGGGCAGGATCCATGGCGGTAAGGGAGAGCTGGCCCAAATCTGGTAATCCTGGCCCCAGCTTCGGCTGACGAAGGGTTGGTCAGAGGGGGTTTTGCTGGTCAGATGAGCAAGCCCATGAATGTGTTGGAGGAGGTAGAGACACCTGAGTACACACAATTTCTCACCAAAATCTCTCTCAGACCTTTAACACTTTCTTTTGCTTTCTTCCTTCCTAATACCATTTCATTTTACCCATCCTACTTTAAATTATCTTAAGGACCTTTAGAGTATCTATCTTCATTACATTTCTTTTTTCAAACACACATACATATCTCACCTCACTTGCATTTACTAGACTTAGCAAAATCTTAGTGTTATAAGGAAATTTAACACCATCTAAACAATGATGAAAAAACACAAATTTAAGATGGATATTTATTGTAGCTATTTGTTCCTGTACACAGTGATTTAATTGGCAGAGAATGGTGTCCAAAGCCTGCATCTGTTGGGTGATATTCATGTTTCCAATTTGGCCAAGGTCACCCTGTAGGGTTTGAATCGGGGTGAGGAGGTGGGGTGGATAGCTGTCTGTAGAGGATTTTTAAAGGGGGAAATTCTAGCTGGGCTGACACTGTGTAAGAATCCCAAGCTGAAAAAGTTTCCAAGTGACACTGGATCCTAGGCATGCTCGCTGCAGGACTGAAATTGATCATAGCCTAGGGCTTACTGGAGTAGGAAGCTGTGCGGATTTTCCAGCTGAGCATGTCCATGGTAGAGAAGGGCTGGTCTGTGAATAACCTCTGTCCACCTCGGAGAGTTCTGTTTGGATTCTAATATACTGTCCCTGAGTCTTTTTTTTTTTTCTTTAAGATTTATTTATTTATTTATATAAGCATTAGGTATAGTCAGAAGCGAGGGAGGGTGAGAGAATTCACCAGAGCCAGAGCAGGGAACAGAACAGGCAGACTGACGAAATACACTGCTGAGGGAAGCAGCGGGCGAGGCAGGAGAGGTCCGCTGCGCCATGTGGGACTCTAGCCCGGCGACCGGGGATCGAACTGGCGCTGCAGAGGCTGCGGGCAGCTTTGCAGCCCAGCACTCAACCGCTGCGCCACCAGGGGAGGGCCCCCCCACCGCCCCTCCACCCCGAGTCTTTCTTAAGGGGGAACTAGAGAGCCTCTCTGTTTCTTGCAACCTACACATTTTACCACCTGGGGCATAAGAAACGGTGGTTCTGGAGAGTCAGGACTAGCAGAAGACAGCTGAGACTCAGATCCAGATGGAGTAAGTAGATGGGGCTCACTCAAGTGGGATTCCTGGGAGGCTGGTAGAGGAGGATACAAGGGGGGCCCCCAGGGTGCCCAGGCATATGATTGTGGTTGTTTTTTATCATTAGTGGATGAAAAGACAGATTCCTCAAGTTTTTTGTGGGATTGGGGGTTTTGGAGAAGTAGAGGTATGCCAGACCATGGGGTCGACCGTGGAAGGAGATAGCGGGTAGTCCTGAGAAGGGTTAGGAGATGTTTGGAGCTGCGGGAGGGTAAGAGCAGCGCTGTGGGAGGGTCTTGGAACCATGAGAGATCAGCCCTGAGTTTGGTCAGGAGGTTGCGACCCAGGAGTGGTGTGGGGCTAGAAGGCATGACCAGGAAAGAGCGGACCAGTGGTCTTGGGCTGAGAAGGAAGGCTGTCAACACCCGTAACCAAGGCCTGAGAAGGATAAACTTAAGCAGAATAGGAGGGGAGGACAGAGAAGGTAGCCCCCGTGTCAACCAGAAAGGAGATGGACGTACCTGTTACCTTGACCTTTACCCTGGGCTCCTCGAAGTTTATCGGAGTCCATGAGTCTGGGCCTCTTCAGTCCTCAGCCGCCAAACCCAAGACCACCAGTGGCAGGGTTGCAGGGACTGGAAGGACTGGCCCACCATGGCCAGGCCCACCACGGCCAGGCGTGGAGGGGCAGTCACTTTTCCAGTGACCCCAGATGGTCCTGGTGGCGGGCGGGGGTTGGGGTAATGTTTGGACCAGTGGTCCTCCAGGCCACACTTGAAGCAGGCTCCCGGTGGCAGTGGGGTGGGGTCCATGGGGCCCATTTTTGTCTTCTGTTGGGCGGCAGGTGCTGTGGTCGTTGGAGGAGCAGAGCCTGGAGGTCTCAAGGCAGCTACTAGGGCCTGAGCTTGAAGCTCAGCCTTCTGGCGACTACAGAGTTCCCTCTCTGCCCTGTCCTGTTCCTCCCAGTTGTTAAATACTGTAAGGCCATATTCAGCAGATCCCTGATAGGGGTTTGAGGACCGTCCTCAGCCTTCTTATGCTGTTTTTTGTAATGTCTGGGGCTGACTGAGATAGAAAATGGCTACTGTGGCACTTCCGGGCAAGCCAGGGTCAAGCCTGGTATAGCACTGGAGCACCTCCATCAGGCAGCGCCTAAGGAGGGCAGCAGGGTTTTCTGAGGCAGACTGGGTAATCTTCCTGAGCTGATCAAAGTTTATAGATTTATGCACTGCCGGTTGGAGACCAGCTAGGGGACAAGTAATAAAATGGTCTAGGTGAGCCCTGCCCTAGAGACCTGCATTAGAGTAAGTCTGGAATTCCCAGCCAGGATCTTGGCAGGGAACTGCTTCAGGGGCTGGGGGCAAGGTTGTGTCAGTTAAGTGGACCTGACCTGCATGGTTTTGAGCAGACCGAAAAACATGTTCCCTTTTATTAGAGGTCAGGGTGGAAGAGAGGGTAACATGTAGATCATGACACATAAGGTCATAGACTTGGGTAAGATAACAAAATTCTTTGGTATAGGTGGTGGGATCATTAGAGAAAGAGCCCAGATGCTTTTCAATCTGGGAGAGATCAGACAGAGGGAAAGGAATGTGGACTCTCCCTACTCCTTCAGTCCCACCCACTCCCCTAAGGGGACAGGGAATAGAAGAGGGGGTGTGGCGATTAGGAGGTGAAAAGAAGGAGAGGGGGGGCTGGATTGGGGAGCTGGAGGAGGAGAAGATAGAGAATTTAGAGCATCAGAGAACACAGAAGACAGGTTCAGAGAGGGCGAAGAGTGAGAGGAGTCTCGAGACTTTGAAAGTATGGCAGGTTTTCAGGAGGGAGGGAAGGGGCAGAGCGCATGAGAAAGACAGCCTGGCCCTAAGGGAATTTCAGGCCACTTTTTCTGCCTACAGCAAAAATTGTCTAAGTCGGTTAGAATTTGGGGGTCAGACATTTTCTGAATGCAACCTCAGAAAAATTCCAAAGTGATTCTTATAGAAATTCTAAATTAAGGAAGATAAAAAAATTATTGGTCGCAAAAATTTCAATACAGGAAGGGCTTGGCAGTAGCAATCTATGGAAGGGTAAGTTAGGGTACTTTTTTTGAAACTGCATTTTATTTGGGGTTACTTTGTTGGGTGGTGACAGTGTTATAGTCATCTGAGACATTTCTTCATGTTAACATTCTCCATTATTAGGCCTTAAAGGTAGATTTAAACTTAAGTTCTAATATATAGCATGGTGAGTACAGTTAATAATAACACATTTTATACTTCAAATTTCTGAAGAGATAGTAAGTGTTCTTTATATATTAAATGTTTCAACTACAATGGCTGCAACTGTATTGGACATGTACAAAAAAGAAAAAAAAATTGGGGGGAGTCAAAAGAGCCCATTTCTGGCCACCTAGAGCCATTGTCCAATTCCTATTTGGGCCGGGCCATGGTGCAATAAAAAATGAGGTGCTTAGGTCTCACATCTGGCTTTAAATTTAGAGGGTCAGAGGCCTTTAGGAGGCACCCCAAGGGTGTGTCTGCCGGAATGTGGGATTGCGTTGATCCCATAGTGAGTGTCCCTCTTAGGATCTCAAAGAGAGGGCCGGGGAGGGAGGCCGGCGTCCCAGCGTCCCTGGCCAGATCCTCAGGGAATGAAGCGGGAGAGTAAAAGGAGAAGGCAGCGTCCCACGGTCCTCTTTACCTCCAAGAAATAGGACAGGTTGTCCCCCTGAGGTGACTTCTCACCTCAGAGGGAGCCCCAAATGGAAAGTGCGGATCAGGAGGGGGTAGAGATCGCTAAAAAAAAAAAAAAAAAAAAAAATCCATGATCTGAGGGACCCTAGAGGCAACAACTCACCCTGGGAGAGTCAAGAGCCAAGCGCTGGTGGTCCACAGGCTGGCCGAGTCTTTTCGTTCTTCACGATTATTTGGCGAAGTGCCATAGGAAAAGAAGGTGGGTCAAAAGGAGGATGAGGAGGATGGCCCCTCCAAGGGAGAGGAGAAGAAGAAGTTGTTGAGGCGGAAGTGGCCTCATGGATTGGAGTTACCAGGGAAGCCCAATAAGGGACTAGAGCAAGTCCCTGCTCCGCTTGTTACAGAGCAGCCCCGATATAAAATGGGTTGCCTATCTGTGGGTCCTCACCCGCGCGCTTAAAAGGGACTTATTAATACTCCACTGCAGGCACACACAAAAGGTTAATAAAAGGTTTATTTACAAGGGAAAGGGAAATGAGGAAATGTACAACTCAGGGAGAAAATAGGGAAATAAAGTCTTAAATGCGTCCTACCCGATCTGCCAACCTGGAAACCCAATCGCACTCCAAGAGCTGGACGGGCAGGCGCTGCGAGCTGGCGGAGGGGAAAAAGGGAACCCCCCCCCCAAAGCCCACATGTCTGGTTTTATGCTAAACCTGGCTTCTTAACTCCACCTCAGATTCCAGCAACCCTCCCTTTGGTGGGATGGGATTTGTCTTTCCCAATGTCCTGATGACTTTGGTCTGGAGTCGGGGTGGAGTCCACAAAGTCTGTATGGAATTAGCTTGAGGACATCCTTTTCCCCCTAACAATTCCCCCCTTTCACTTTTTGCCACCATTTCCATGGTGATGAAGATAGAATATATGGATGTTGGGATACAGTCTTAGATGAAAACTTTTCCGGGTTCCAGTGTGAAAGAAAACCAGCCCCTCCTCCATTGTGGAAAATAAAAGTCCTCCATTCCTGGAAAAACAGTTCATCAGTGCAAACAAACAAACAAACAAAAGAAAACATCTGGAGGCATTAGCCAAAACAATACAGCAAATATGTCAAAATCACAGGGAAAAAATCTTAAAATGGTTCAATTATGTAGAACACAAATTTTCCAAACCTTGATCCCAAACTTTTTAACAGCATAGTAAAAATTTGCAAACTAAATCTACTTTTAAACCATTTTACCTATTTTTTTTTTGCATAAAATCACAGGGCAGAATAACTAAACAGCAATTTTAGCTGGTTGTGTTGGAATACTCCATATAGGATCAGAGCGAACCATTGGCATCCGGTCCATGTAGGCTTCAGGAACAAAGTTGGTCTCATCAGACTCCACCTGGGCTTTCCTCTTCTCGAGGGTACCAGGGCATTTTCGTTGGCCGGGTTGTCCAGTCCTGCCAATGGAGGCAAGCTTCCTCACCTTCTTTGGAGGTCTCTGGAACCCTGAGAACAAAGCAAACAGGTTCTCCTCTTCTTGGTTCAGCTCTGTTTCAACTTCCTGGAGAACTCCACTCAAAGCCACACAATGAAACTCATGTCCAATTTTTTTTGTTTAAGCAGACAAAATCCCTATGGAAGTTATGCAAAAACAGACTCTGAGATAAGTAGTAAAAGATTACTACCACTATTTTAATGCTGTGTTGGTATCAAGGGGAGAGAAAATGCAAACACAAGTTAGCAATGCTGGAAAAAAAAATTGCAACCTCGCTGCAGATCCTGGTCACCAAAACAAGAAAACTTTGTGGATTCAGAACAAAATGCAAAAAAAAAAAAAAATACCAGTATTATGTCAAAGGAAACTTAGTAAATATCAGGTGGATTTCCAGGTCTATTCAGTCCTTTGTAGGAAGGTATTACTCTCAACAGTTCCATCAATAGGAATCCGTTGAGACCTTTTCTCCCTATATTTCCAGAAACAATTTCTATAGATATTAAACAATTGAAGTATACAATATTACAAGGCGACAATCACCATTGACAATTTACATACATAGCAGGTACTGAGAGGTTTTATACACATTTTAGAAAACCAGAGTTAACATTTCTGTACATGCCAAAGTTTTATTTACCATTTTCCCAAGTGAAAATGCTTCCCTTCCAGTTTTCCTTCACTAGGTAAGCCAAATAGAAAAAATTCATCTAACGCCTTTCCCAGGAGTAAAGGGAGAAACTTTGTGGAGTGTCTCAGGAGCTCTACTGAGGTTCCACAAAATTTCCTTACATCAGCCAAATGACAGGCTACCAAATTTACACTTGAATTTAGATTTCTGGGAAGCTTTGCCATGAATATCAGAAAAACAACAGAAACAACAATATTCAATCTCTATGAAGGCACCGGCTTAGTTCAGTAGTACAATGTTGAGAATCAAACCATAACCTTTAGTTTTTTTTCTCGTAACTGGAGCCTTTTTTTTTTTCTTCAACGTCTATGGGCACCGTGTATTACAATTTATCAACCACTGGAGGCCAAGACAAGGACATAAGGAAAGGACATACAGACATACAACATATAGACACAAAGAGCTCTTTAGTCACCATTTATCATGTGTGGGATATCTCATACAACTGTAGTTTCACTCATAGGCCAAAGTAACAAAAAAAAGCAGAGAAAAAAAAAATCTCAAAGTTGAAAAGTTAAAGTCCACCCTTCTGCTCCAGCAGTGTCAAGACCTGATGTGGCACACACACAGTGATGGGCTGACCCAATGTAAACCTCTCTGCCTCATGTAGGAGGTCACAAGTGGCAGCCACAGTACGCAAACATGGAGGCCATCCCTTACTGGTGTGGTCCAGTTGCTTGGACAGATATGCAACAGGCTGCATTTCTGGCCCCAACAATTGTATTAGCATTCCTAGGCCAACCCCCTGTCTCTCATGTACGTAAAGTTTGAATGGCTTCCTAAGATCTGGAAGCCATAATGCTGGTGCTGAGATCAACTTTACTTTTATTTCATCAAAGTCCTTTTGACATTCCAGAGTCCAACACAAAGGTTCAGAGTCCAGGCCTTTGAGAGCACCATATAAGGGTCTTGCTATTAGCCCAAAGTTAGGTATCCAAATTCTGCAAAACCCAGCCATACCCAAAAATCCGAGCAACTGTCGCCGGTTGTTGGGGACTCTAAGGGCTGAAATTACCTGTTTTCTTTCTGTCACCAGGCTTCATCTGCCTTTCTTAATTTCAAACCCCAAATATGTCACAGTTTGTTTACATATCTTTACCTCATTAGGTGACACCTTGTAGCCACATTCTGCCAGGTGGTTCAGTACCACTATGGTGTTTTCCAGACAAGATTCGTAGTCTGGACTTGCAATCAATAAATCATCTACATTTTGCAATAAGACACCCTGGTTTAATTGAACCTTCCTGAGATCCCTGGCCAGTATTTCCCCCAAAATAGTTGGGGAGTTCTTAAATCCCTGTGGAAGCACAGTCCAGCAATACTAGAGAGTGCTCTTGGACTTAGGGTCCTGCCACTCAAAGGCAAAAAGAAGTTGATCCTGGACATCTATTGGGATACAGAAAAAGGCATCCTTCAGGTCTAATACCGAAAACCACCCAAAGTCGCCAGGTATGGCAGTTAATAGGGTGTAGGGATTAGGCACAGTGGGATGTAAATCCTGAACAATGTCATTAATAGCCCTTAAATCTTGGACAAAACGGTACTCGCCTCTGTGGGGTTTCTTCACTGGCAGAATTGGAGTGTTGTTCCGTGAGCGGCAGGGCCGAATGAGTCCAGATTGAAGGAACCTTTTCAATACTGGCTCAGTTCCCCTCAAGGCCTCCTCCTTTAAGGGTTATTGTTTCCTCCTTGGGGTTTTGCTCCCCCCATCACTTCTATCTTAACAGGCTCTGCATTCTGCGCATGCCCTGGGGTACCATCAGCCCATACCCATTTACTTACCCTTTCAACAATTTCTGGATGTAAAATTTCACCTTTTGTTGGAACATCTTGAGTAAGTAACATCTGGAACTGCAGAGCATGATCTGGAGGTACCTGTAGTTGAAGCCTCTGATTTTTGGGTGAGAATATAACTCGTGCATTGAGCTTAATTAAAAGGTCATGACCAAGTAGAGGGATTGGACACTCTTCCATGTACAGGAAACTGTGCTGGAGCTGTGCGGTGCCCAGCCAGCACTCCAAAGGTTTTAGGAAGGCTTTCTGTTGTGGCCTCCCTGTAATCCCAGTGACTGCTACAGTCTCTTTGCTCATTTTAGTTAATTTCACATTCAGAACTGAGTATGTCGCTCCAGTGTCCCCCAAGAAATCAATCAGACGATCCCCCACAGCAAGTGTTACCCGGGGCTCTAAGGGGGTTATTTTAATGGGCTTCTTAAGATCTAGTGGAGCCCCCGGGCACCCCTATTCTTCATCTGAACCTTCTCCATGAACTATCATTTATCTCCTTTCCTCCGCACTTGGCTCCAGATTCCTTCTACTCTGTATTCCCTCCTATCTTCACCTCAGGCTGCACTCTGTGCTCTACTCTACTCTATTACTTGTCTCCTTTCCTCTGTGCTGGGCTCTTGATTCCTTCTTTGTCCGTATCTCCTATCATCATCTGAGCCTCTACTCTGTGCTAACATTTGTCTTCATTCCTCTCTCCTTGATTCCTGATTCTGTGTACTTCTACATTCCCTCCTGTAACCCCTGCGTAAATCACCCTGTCGTGGTGTCCTCAGTCTTCTATCCTGCCTTCTGTAATTACTGCGACTGCTGCTTCCCTGTAACCTGGGACAACTGTACTTCCAATGTCCCTCTTCCCTGCAGAAAGCACACTGATTATTTCCTAGGGGTTCACATCTCAGTCCATTACTGTTTCCTCAAAACTCTGTCCGGTGCTCTCTTTGTACGAAAACAGTCACTGGTTTCAGTCTCCTGTCCTCTCTCTTGTCCTCTCTATTATTATAAACCTTAAATGCTAAGTCCACTACCTGGGACGGACTCATCTCTGTGGTGCCGCCTAACTTTGTTAACTTTCTCCTTATGTCTGGAGCACTATATGTGATGAACATCATAGTGATCAAACGAGTATTTTCTGGGGCATCTTGATTTATATCTGTGTGGTTTGTATATGTCTGAATAATCCTCTCAAGGAACTTTGATGGATCCTCATTAGCCCCTTGTGCAAGTTATAATATTTTGTTAATTTTTTTTTGTTTGTTTGGGGATTCCTGCTCCAGTCCTACCAATAAACATTTTTTATATAGGTCCAACATTGCCATTCCTCCATTGTTGAGGTCCCATCCCGGATCTACCTCTGGGACAATAATCTCTGTCTCTGGGGATTGTCTATCCTGTGGTGGAGACGGTCAGCCTCCTCTCTGGTTTTCCTGACTACCATCTTCTGCTCATCTAGACCTAGTAAAGTATGTAACATTGCCTGTATATCTGCCCAGTTAGGGCGGAGGGAGACGAAGATGGAGGCAAACAAGTTCGCCATCCTCTTAGGAGCCTGCCGGTATGGGGGCACAGAGCTCCTCCAATTTAGGAGGTCCCCAGTGCTAAAAGGATGGTGCAACCAAAAGTACCCAGCAGGTCACCCCTGTTCATTCAAACCACCCATAGGCATCTGGCGAAGAGGAAACTGTCCTGCCTCAGGGTGATGCTTCCTGCCAAAATGGGTGCCATTTCTAGTGTGGGAAGGAGACACCATTTTAGTTTCCTCCCCGGAGGGCAATAGAGGCTGTGAAGCCTCAGGAGTCTGCGTGGGAGGGGCCTTGAGAGGGGCCTCGTCAGGTGGAGAAAGCCTTTGTCCTGATGTGTTTAAGGTATTTAGCAAATGATATTCCTGTCTTCTAACTCCGCCCCCCTACAGTCCTCATGGGAAGGAGGTTTATCTCTTCTCTGTGCCATCAGCTGAGACTCCGCCATATCAAGTTAGGGATAAAACTGCTTAAGCTCATTGTTGAGGCCACATTTGGGTCAAAACCACACCCACAAGAACTGTACGCATGGGGAAAAAAAGCAGACTTTTCAAGATGTGAAACAAAGATTGTCACTGCGAGTCCTGCAGACCTAGGGCACTTATGGTGACCAATGCAAGGAAAGTTACTTTGGGCTGGTCAACCACTGGTGTAGCTTGGAAACAACGTTGGGCACCAAACTGTTACAGAGCAGCCCCGATATAAAACGGGTTGCCTAGCTGTGGGTCCCTTACCCATGCACTTAAAAGGGACTCCACTGCAGGCACACACAAAAGGTTAATAAAAGGTTTATTTACAAGGGAAAGGGAAATGAGGAAATGTACAACTCAGGGAGAAAATAGGGAAATAAAGTCTTTAATGCGTCCTACCTGATCCGCCAACTTAGAAACCCCATCGCACTCTGAGAGCTGGCCGGGCGCTGCGAGCTGGTGGAGAGCCAAAAGGGAACCTCCCAAAGCCCACGTGTCTGGTTTTTATATCAAACCTGGCTGCTTAACTACACCCTCAGTTTCCAGCAACCTTCCTTTTGGTGGTGATGGGATTTGTCTTTCCCAATGTCCTGATGGCTGTGGTCTGGAGTGAGGGTGGAGTCCACAAAACCTGTATGGAATTAGCTTTAGGACATCCTTCTCTCCCTAACATGCTCACGTGGCATTAGAGGCAGCAAGGACCCATTCTCCCGCAGGGAGGGGTCCCCCGGGTCACGCACCGGGGCCGTTAAGCCTTAGTGAGCTCAGAGGGGGTCCCGGGTTCCAGTTCTGCGGGGTGAGGTAGAAAGAGAGAGAGAACGAGAGGGAGAGTGGAAGGTTCAGGGAGGGGCAGGGTCCCCAAGTGGGATTGAACCCCGTTCCTGGCCAATGCACCAGATGAAAGGTTCAGAGCGATAAAGAAAAGGAGAGCCAGGATAAATTTCTCAAAGGAAGGGAAAATTTATTGCTCTGTGGGTGGACCTCACAGACCCAAGGTGGGGGTCCCTGAAGCCGCACCCTTTCTGAGGAAAGATGTCCCTTTTATGGGGTGAGGGGAGGTTAGGCAGGAAAACTGGGTTGGCAGGGGGTAAACAGGTTTAGGCAGAACAAAATTGTTTTGGGTGGAGCCAGGTTGTTTAATCCTGTTTATGGCTTCAGTTTAGGCTTGATGGTATCAGGGGTACTGGTGTCACGGTCATCTTGTCTTTTTCTATGTGGGCTTCCTTATTCCTGGTCCCTGCATTGACCTTTCATTCCCCTGCTTTTGCTGAGCTTCTTTGTCTTTTAGATGTAAATTGAGAAAGACTCCTTAGAGAATACTACAAAATACACAATGAAATAAAGCCTGTCCTCTTCAGAGTCAACCTGCTCTTGGGAGAAGTGGGCCTGAATATCTGGTGATTTTCTTCTGACACTCAGAAGTCAGAGTACAGCTCAGCAGTGGACCACTTGTTTGTGGCAGGAATGTTAGGGGGAAAGGATGTCCTGAGCTAATCCCATATAGGCTTTGTGGACCCCACCCCCACTCCAGACTAAAGCCATCAAGACATTGGGAAAGACAAATCCCGTCACCACCAAAGGGAGGGTGGCTGGGACCTGAGGGTGGAGTTGGGCAGCCAGGTTAGATATAAAAACCAAACACGTGGGCCTTGGGCTGGCTCACTGTCACTTGCCTCCTGGCTACACAGCTCCTGGCTTGCAGCCAACTCTCAGAGCACCATTTTGGGATTCCTGATCGGCGGATCGGGTAGGACTCATTTTAAAATTTTGTCTCCTGCTTTTATCTCCCTGAGCTGTACATTTCCTCATTTCTCCTTCCCTTGTAAATAAACCTTTTATTAACCTTTCGCGTGTGCCTGCAGTAGAGCATTAATAAGTCCTTTTAAGCGTGCGGGTGAGGACCCACATTCAGGCACCCTGTTTTGTATCAGGGTTGCTCTACAACAGTTAGAAGCAGTGAGGGGCCTCCTGGGACTTTCAGTCAGCCTCTCAGGGTGGGTGAGGGCTTCTCCCCCCTCTGCTGCCCCAGGCCCCTCCCCTCTGACAGAGGACCCAGGCCCAGTTCCCCAGCCCATCAGCAGCATTTGCTGCTCACAACCAACTGCGATCTGCCAGGTGCCCCTTGATCCAGCAGGGGCCTGAAGGGCCTGGATGGGGAAAGGAAGTGAATTCTCCAGCTCCCTGACTGGCTCCCCCACGTGGGCAGGGCACAGGTCCCCTCTCTGCACCTGAAGGTGACAGGAACACCCTGGGGACACTCTGGGCAGATGTGTCCACCCTGGGGGCTCCTCTCTGGGTGTGTCTGCACTGAGTGCAGGGAAATCTCTCTCCTTCCTTCCTCCCCTCCCTGTCTACCTTGTTCTTTACTTTAGTTCACATCTTTGTCAACTTCCTTTCCTTTTAATTTCTTATTCATCTTTTGCTTATATATTATTACATAAAATTCATTATAATTTCTGTGAGAGTCTCTCTAGGGCCTCAGCCCTTTCCCTTTATCCATCTCAGGTCCTGGGGGGATGCAGCCTCCTCATCTTCCTGGAATTACAGACCCAGGACACAGAGGGGGGCCCACCCAAGGGAGGTGGGGTAGGGCCTGTGCCAGGAGGGCTCTGCACAGACCGGGGGCCTGGACAGACACCACCCCTGGGAGCTAGTGAGTGTCTGTGGGAGCATCCGGGGCACCTTAGGTGGCTGTTTCAGTGATGGGGCAACAGCTTGGCCTGCAAGTGACTCCTCCCCAGAGGGGCAGTTGTTCAGGCTCACATGGAGAGCTCAGCCTCCAGCCAGGGTCCTGCTGGTCAGGGAAGTAGGGGAGTTTAAAGTGGAAACTAAAGCCATCACAGTGTGTGTTTCTTTTACTTTCCTACCCTCCCCCCGCCACACTTCTACCTGCTCCACACTGCCCAGCAATTAAATAGTCAGAATAATGCCTTTGTTGCAGAAATAAATTCTAGCCTTTTACCTGGGCAGGGGAAGAACAAGCGGTACTTCAGGAATGGTGAGGTCAGGAGAAGCTTTATGACTCATGCATGAGGTCCCAGACCTGGGTAGTCCCATAAAGTGTGAGCACTGGTCTAGAGACAAAGAATTTCTTCTATACACGACCATCTTACATTGATAACATTGGTCAGTGATCACAAAAGTTCTTGACAAAAGGGGGAAAACTGCAGATATCAGAGGATGACCTGGGAGATCAATCAACCTGGCAGGTGGTCCAACTGAGACACAGGGCAAGCTAGGAATTAGGCAGTTTTAGGGATACTGCAGAAGGGGACCTCGGAGAATTGAGGAAGGCTTCAGAGATAAGGGCAGCAAGAGGAGTGTAACCAATTCCACTAGGAAAATCAAACATCCCAGGACCAAGGACAACATTGTTAACGCTGGTCCTGGTTTCCTTCAGGTGGTAAAGGGAGGTAGAGATTGGAGAAATGGAGAGTGGTTTAATTTCTGGACACATTAGAAGGGCAGCTGTTTAACTTCAATGCAGGGATACCTATCCAGAGGACTGGGCCATGAAGATAAAGATGCAACAAATGGGAAAGACTGACCTGTTAGATAAGGAATGTGAAGATCCCCCACTCAGTAGCAAATTAAAGACAGTTGAGAACTAACCAATCACAAAGAGACTGGTGGAGCTTTAGAATAATGAGGGAAAGAAGGTCTATATTCCCTGAGACACGACTCCACTTGGGCTTCCTTGCCCCTCCCAGGCCTGGTTCCCTGGCCTGGGAGTCCCACTTTATTTCTGTTCTTTTTCTCCTCATTAAACTTTTTCTTTCTCTAAACAAACCTGCCTCTTCTCACTTACTTTCCTGAGCATCTGCGAAGTTCCTGCTGCGGCTTTGTGAGACACCAACCTGTGGGGGTCTAGTGACTGGGACTCAGCGCTGCCCCTGCAGCCTGGGATCTGTTCCTGGCTGGGAGACTAGGCCTGACAATTCCGGTATCACAACCATGTTAGAATGTCACCTCCTTTAGATACGCTTATTAAGGAAGCAAGCTTGTTATTTACAATTGCATTGGATTATTTACTGCACCAGGCCTAAGACCCTTTAGTAGGAAACAGGAAAGATTTATTTGCTTAGCAGTTCCTTTTCACTTTGATGTTATCCTGAAGTAGATGATAATCCAGTGAACCTTTCCTCTTAACAGTGTCAAGATGAATTAAACTTCACTGGATTGCAAGAAAAAGGTTTAATCCTTCCCATCAATAATTGTATTTTAAAAACACAATTGATTTTACATTTCCACACTTTTGGGGCTACATTAGGTAGTTAGTTGAAACTATTTCCAATAAGGGTACTCAAGTGGCCAGAGGCACACGAGATAAGCTAAACTAGATATTAGCTGACAGCAACAAAGAATTCTGGGAGAGACCCCTGCTCCTGTCAGTAATTAACTCCAGCACACCCCTTCCTGCAGAAAAACTCCAACAATAGACTGACCCTATAAAGACACACTCTCCCATTTTGGGGTGCCGTTCTTGACCTGCAGAGGGTCATCACCTCACAGACTATCAATATAGCTCGCTTTTGTCTGATCATCTTGGCCTTCTTTCTTTTCTAACAATTTCAAAAGAATTTGAAAAAAAAACAAAGATAAGAGTATCTTATGTCCTATAAAGAGGAAAGTAAATTATTAACCCGTCAGGATCAGGATAATTTATATATATATATTTTTTTTCTTTTGTTTTGTTTTTCCTTATTTATATAAGCACTGGGTACAGTCAGAAGCGTGGGAGGGTGAGAGAATTCACCAGAGCCAGAGCGGGGAGCAGAGCAGGCAGAAGGACAGAAGTACACTGCTGAGGGGAGCAGCGGGCGGCAGGAGAGGTCTGCGCGCCATGTGGGACCCTCCTCTGGTGGCCGGGGAGCAGCTGGGGAAGGATAATTTATTTTTGACAAGACAATTTAGTGAACAGTGTGTGCTGACTGAAAGGTTCGGCGCGGTAAAGAAAAGGAGAGCCAGGCTAAATTTCTCAAAGGAAGGGAAAGTTTATTGCACCCCGGGTGGACCTCACGCACCCAAGGTGGGGGTCAGTGAAGCTGCACACATTGTTAGGGGGAAGCAGGGTTTTATAGGGTAAGGAGAGGTCAGGTGGGAAGTTGGGTTCATATGGCGGGAAAAGTTTGTAGGGCAGGAAAAGTTTGTAGGGCACGAGGTGTGAAAAGATTTGTGGGGCAGGAAGAGGTTCTTTGTCTAAGAAGAGACTCGTAGGGGGAGGGGGGAGGCTCATTGTCTGAATCCTCCAGGCATGTATCCACATTCCTGCCCCCAGGTGGGCTTCCTGGTAGGCTTTTGCATTCTGGCCTCTGCATGGACCTTTCATACCAGCCTTTTGTTGATAGGGAAAGGGGCAATGGTTCTTTCTTTGGCTACTTCCTGCTGAAAGGGGGCGAAGACCAAGGGGGTGGCTCAGGCCTGGTTATGAGGGTCTTCTGCAGGGATGCGAGAATACGGGTGGAGAAGGAGTTGGTTAAAGGTGGTAGGAGACATTTCCCGAATGCGAACCTGTATGAATTTTAGGAGGCAAGGAGTGAAAAGAAAAAATAAGGTTATCATTAGTATTGGCCCCAAAGTGGAAGGAGCCATGACACTATAGGATTTTGAAACCATGTCAGCAGAGAGTAGGAGCCCCCACTTTCCCATTCTGTCTTTGCATAGTTTATTAAGGCTTCCACATTTTGTTCTACAATCCCCGATTCGTTGATATAGTAACAACATTCTTCCCTGAGAAACAGGCAGGTACCCCCTTTATCAGCTGTTAACAAGTCCAGAGCCCGCCGGTTTTGGAGAACGACCTGTGCCAGGGAGGTGAGCTGTCTTTGTAATGATGCTAAAGATAGATAGGTTTTTTCTAAGGAGGTATCTATTCTTTCATGAAATTCGTGGGCAGAAATCAGGCTGTGTCCCAGGGCCCCACCTGCCATACTTGCAGCTGCTATCGATGATGCCAGGCTGATTCCAACCAGATTGGAAGAAAGGCTGCCCGCTTAGTCCGATGTGGTGAGAATAACCAACCTGAGAATAACCAACCTAGCTCAGACTGTCTGTACAGAGTTAACTGTGGGACCACGAGGACTTGGACACATGGGCCTGGTGTAGCAGTATTAATACACCGAGAGAGAGAGCCATTGCACCAGAGAAAGTTTCCTTTTGCTATTGTTCGGAGCACAGAAGTAACCGAAATGTTAGAAGCACAGGAATGAAAGCTGACAAGGGCATCAGTTTGATAGCAGGGGTAGCTGTGATTGGAGTCCCATAGGGGGACTGAGAGTTGGGGAGTCTGGCAAGCAGCGTCCGTTATTTTGGTGGTAGTGGTATTGAGATTGATTGGAACTGCCGCCGGTAGAGGCCTCTGCAGGGAAGCGCAGAGGAAACAAGAGGAGGTGTTAGTCCCGAGAGAGTCATTTAGGAAGGCTATAGCATTTTGGATTACATGAATCCAGACTGAGGGTGTCTCGGTATTTTCTAATGATGTTAGCTAATTTTATAGGACTTGTTCCAAATGGAGGATGTCCTGGGAGACTTGGACTGTGGTATTTTGTGTTGGGACACATTTCCTTGAGATGGACAATGTTGCCACTGGGTAGGAATGCCAGCCAGTGTACACTGCGGCTTGGACTCCCTGTACCAAGGAGCTGAAATAGCATAGCTAACTTGATTCATATTGAAGCCTGTATTATGACGGACCAGAGAGAACATTTGGCCTTTGTCTGGAAGGTGCACTGTACATGACTGGTAAGGGCACCCCCCCATATTCTCTATAGGTATTTTTGCAGCGATCTAAGGTTTGATGGTAAAGAAACAAAACAAGATGTCCAAAGGGTTAGTAATCGATGAAAGAGTTAGGGTGAGAGTGATAAGTGCTGTGCATCTGGCCTGTGGGCACTCCGCAGTACCCACCTAGTGGGTAGTCTCAGTGGATCCTGAGACAAAGGTCTCCCTAACTTTGAATTTCCATACACAGGACACTGAGCTAGGGGAGATTTTGACAAGAAATGCACATCCTAGTAGGACCCAGGTTATGACAGACATACTATTTGTCTTCAGGGGCATGTTTGACCTGTGACAGATGGTGCCAGGAGGGGTGTCCCACAAGTTTTACCGCTGTAGCCATGGTGAGAATGACCCTGGGCAGACCAGTTCATGGAGGCTGCAGTGGTTTTGGTTGAAGCGATTTGAGCAGGACTTGGTCTCCCGGGTGCAGTGGTGGGGAAGGTCAGTTGAGGAGGTCGCAATTCAAGGCAGGACTGGGTAAGTATCAGTCTGCATGTTCCCGGGGCAGTTGCCTGAGTAAGGAGAGGTCAATCCTGTCCGGGTAACTGTCCATACAGTTGGCAAATTGCAGAAGAAGAAGGTGGGCGAACTCCCCCTTGAGGTGATACGAGAGCACAGGTTTGACGATGGGAACATTTTTGTCAGACTTGTGCACTCAAGGAGGGGTGGAAGAAGAACAGACTCAGGAATTGGCGTTCATTAGGCTCCTAAGTCAGAGTGATGGAGGGGACAGATAGAAAGAGACTAGGGACCGGGTCTGCAGCAGAGTCAGTTGTGAGAGTGAAAGTCCTGGTGTAACAGGGTGGTCCCCAGGAAAGAGGGAGGTTCCAGGTTCCCTGCCCCACCCAAGGGAGGGTGGAGCTGAGCAGGGAGAGAAGCTTCAGTTGAACCTGAGAAAGGAAGGAAGCAGGATGGAGCCAGAAGGAGACCTGAAGGAGGCACATGGAGCCTAGAGACACGTGAAGAAACTGAGCTTCTCTTTTGGTCGTGGACAGGGTGACACAGATGTGGGAGACCCGTGGGGAGGTGACAATGGCAACTTTTTTTTTATTATTTGTTTGTTTGTTTGTTTTTGTTTATACAAGCACTGGGTACAGTCAGATGTGCGGGAGGGTGAGAGAATTCACCAGAGCCAGAGCGGGGAGCAGAGCAGGCAGAAGGACCGAAGTACACTGCTGAGGGGAGCAGCGGGCGGCAGGAGAGGCCTGCGTGCCATGTGGGACCCTCCTCCAGTGGCCGGGGATTTTGATTTTGCTCTTTTCCTTCCAGGCTTGTCTGGTTGTTACTAACCATTTTCTGTGGGTCCCCACTGGAAGACGCTTTAGACTTGTGGCAGGCTTTGGGGCCTTGCTCTGGGCCAACCCCATTTGGATGGAGTTTTACCCACGAGGAGACAGTTAACTTTGGGTGCTTAATTTAGAAACTAGATTCTTTGCCTTTCCTGTATTGTTTCCTAATTGTGTTAAAGTTCCTTCCCATTAAAGTCTCATGTTTTGTGTTAATGTGGCAGATGGCAGAACCCTATTTAGAGCAGGCAGGTTTTGGGGGGATCTGGGGTGCACCTCTCCCTGCTCTATAACACTTGCATCATCCTTGTTAGTACCTGTGGTAACATATGAATCATCAGTTGGTGTCCTTTACAGTGGATAATGGCGACTTCAGTTGGAAGTTGCAAGGCGATTAAAAGCTTAAGGATAAGTTTAGCATTAATGATGAGGGACCCCTTGGTGGAGAGGAACCCCCTTTCCTGCCAAATTGCAGCAGGATTGTGAGCAATAAGGAAGATGTATTTTGAATCCGTATAGATGGTGGCTTTATTATGTTTGCTGAGGGTAAGTTCCCTGGTTAAGTGCTATGAGTTTTCCCTTTTGGAAGTGGTTCCTGCGGGCAGTTTTCCGTGTCAATTACCTGATTGATGGTATCAATGGCATAGGCAGCCCTCCGCTGACCTCGTGCATCTACACAAGAGCTGCCCTCTACAGAGTCCAGTAGGCATCTTGTAACAGGGTGGTCCCCAGGAAAGGGGGAGGTTCCCTGCCCCACCCAAGGAAGGGTGGAGCTGAGCAGGAAGAGGAGAAGCAGAAGAAGAGACTGAGGAAGGAAGCAGGATGGAGCCAGGAGACCTGGAGGAGGCGCATGGAGCCTAGAGACACGTGAAGAAACTGCACTTGTCTTTTGGTCGTGGACTGGGTGACACAGATGTGGGTGAGACCCGTGGGGAGGTGACAATGGCAGCTTTTATCTTGATGTTGATTTTGCTCTTTTCCTTCCGGGCTTGTCCGGTTGTTTGTGACCCTTTGCTGTGGGTCCCCACTGGAAGATGCTTTAGACTTGTAGCAGGCTTTGGGGCCTTGTTCTGGGCCAATCCCATATGGATGGACTTTTACCCACGAGGGGACGGGTAACTTTGGGTGCTTCATTTAGAAACTAGACTCTTTGCCTTACCTGTATTGTTTCCTAGTTTTATTAAAGATCCTTCCCATTAGTCTCATGTGTTTTGTGTTGATGCGGCGGATGGCAGAACCCATTTAGAATAGTCAGGTTTGCGGGGTTTGGGCTGCCCCTCTCCCTGTCCTATAACAGATTTGGCGTCCAACGTGATTTAGGATAGAGCCATCCATGGTTAGTCAGCCCCATGGGGAAATTGGGCTTCCCTATGGCACTGGCTACCATAAGCACAAATGTGATTTTTGGTTTCTCCGGTGTGTTTGTTTCATATGTCGATTTGCTGTTGAAAAACTGGCTTGGGCTTTGTGAAGATCTGTGTGTCTGTATGTAATTTGTTTGTAGTGACTTGCTAAGATATTTTAATTTGTGGAAATTGTTCTGCGCCAGTTTTACTCAAAATATTAGGCAGTACATTGGACCATGTGGCCAGATCAAAGATGGCGTCTGAGGCCACTTGGCGTGCTCTTGTAAAATTCAGATGTTCTTGTTGCTAGGACTTTGGAACTTTTTTTTTCTTTCTTTTTGTAATCTCTGCTGTCTCATTAACATTTCTAAAGGCAATAATGGTTCTTCAGTGGTATGTTGCTTTGTCTTTGGCTACTTCCTGCTCTCTGCCTGATGGATTTTGCAAGCCAATTGTGGAACAGTGGTGTTTAAATTAGCAAATGTATGCCTGGGTGTTAAGGAAAGAGTAGCCTTAAGCAGTAACTGGTAATTGCTGGTAGCCTTGATGGATTCTTGGAAATAACTTGAATTTTTGCAAAGTCTGGATCAGAAAAATTAACAAGATTTTGTCTGAGTCTGAGAGGATTTGCTGCTGTGAATTTTGTCTGCACAATTGTTTTGGGCATGTTTGCCATTTTGAATCCTGGATTTGTTCAATTGCTGGTATAAGACAAGATTCTAAGTTTCTGCTTCCTACTGGGGAAGGTCTGTTATGGAAAGCACTCTTTAGGGTGCATCATGTAACTGTACCAGGTTTTCATACCTGTGTTGTTGTTGTCCCTCCCTAGTGTGGGGGAGGTGTAATCTGTGCTTAGATGTTTAATCTGCTCTTTCAGCTTCTGTCCCAGAGTGGCTAACAGAAGTAAGGAGATGACTCCTTTTAATTGAAAGTTAATTACTGATATTTTGATTTTGCTTTTTCAGGTTCTATTCCAGGAAACCCAAGGAGTGCCTGCTTGGTGGCTAACAAGAGATGACTCCTTTTGCTTAACTGTTACTTTTATTCTTTCAGTTGCTGTACAGAATACCCCAGGATTGACTTCTAATAAAAAGTCTTCAACACTGAAAACCCTAAGGTGATAAACAAGGTCGTGTAACCCTTGTGATTAATAAAACTTTTCCTTCCTATTTCCAAAGTCTTAGGTTTGTAGGATGACAACTGGAAATTTTTCTGCCAGCAACACTCCACATTTTTTTTGGACTTTGACATTTTTTTTCTGAGCCTATGGAGTAAAACTGCAGTTACATAACATATTCTACGTGGCATAACTAAAAAAACTGTCTTTGTCTATATGTTGTCTGTCAGTATGTCCTTGTGTCTAACCGTCTTGACCTCCAGTGATTGACAGATTGGTATACATGGTGCCCATAGACGTTGGAAAAAAAAAAAAAGAGTCTCCGGTTATGAGAAAAACAAAAAGTTATGGTTTGATTGTCAACATCGTGCTACTGAACTAAGCTGGTGCCTTCATAGAGATTGAATATTGTTGTTTCTGTTACTTTTCTGATATTTATGGCAAAGCTTCCCAGAAATCTAAATTCAAGTACAAATTTGGTAGCCTGTCATTTGACTGATGCAAGGAAATTTTGTGGAACCTCAGTAGAGCTCCTGAGACACTCCACAAAGTTTCTCCTTTTCCTCCTGGGAAGGCATTACATGAATTTGTTCTATTTGGCTTTTACCTAATGAAGTAAAACTGGAAGGGAAGCATTGCCACTTGGGAAAATGGTAAAACTTTGGTATGTACAAAATGTTAACAGTAGTATCTGGTATGTATGTAAATTGTCAATGGTGATTGTCACCTTGTAATATTGTATATTCAATTGTTTCACACCTACAGAAATTGTTTCCGGAAATATAGGGAGAAAAGGTCTCAACAGATTCCTATTGATGGAACTGTTGAGAGCAAAAAAAAAAAAAACTTTCCTACAAAGGACTGAATAGACTTGGAAATACACTTGACATTTACTAAGGTTTCTTTGACATACTGGAAATTTTTTTACGCATTCTGTCCTGAATCCACGAAGGTTTTGTTTTGTTTTGTTTTGTTTTGAGTAACCAGGATCTGCAGAAAGGCTGTAATTTTTTTTCCAGCAAAGCTAACTTGTCACATTTTCTCTCCCCTTGATACCAACACAGCATACAAATAGTGGTAGTAATTTTTGCTACTTATCTTAGAGTCTGTTTTTGCATAACTTCCATAGGGATTTTGTATGTTTTAACAAAAAAATTGGACACGAGTTTGATTGTGTGGCTTTGTGTGGAGTTCTTCCAAAAAGTTGAAAAAGAGCTGAACCAAGAAGAGGAGAACCTGTTTGCCTTGTTTGTAGGTTTCCAGAGACCTCCAAAGAAGGTGAGGAAGCTTGCCTCCATTGGCAGGACTGGACAACCCGGCCAACGAAAATGCCCTGGTACCCTCGAGAAGAGGAAAGCCCAGGTGGAGTCTGATGAGACCAACTCTATACCTGAAGCATACATCGACTGGATGCCACCGGTTCGCTCTGATCCTGTATGGAATATTTCAACAAAGCCAGCTAAAAATTGCTGTTAGTTATTTCTGCCCTGTGATTTTATGCAGAAATAGGAAAAATGGTTTAAAAGTAGATTTAGTTTGCAAACTTTTGCTTTGCTGTTAAAAGTTTGGGATCAAGGTTGAGAAAATTTGTGGTTTTTTTACATCAGTTGAACCATTTTAAGATTTTTTTTTCCCTGTGAATTTGATATATTTGCTGTCTTGTTTTAGCCAATGCTCCAAATTTTTTTCTTTTGGCTTGGATAATGGACTATTTTTAAGTAATGAAACTGTCATACTGGACATTCATGGACAATGCTGCTGACTAATTGTTGCTTCTCTTACACACATTGTAACCCTAAAAAAGACTGTCTCCTAAGACTACACCCTGAGATTGTGCCACCATAGATATGGTGGAATAAAAATTAAAAGGGGGGATTGTAACAGGGTGGTCCCCAGGAAAGGGGGAGGTTCCCTGCCCCACCCAAGGAAGGGTGGAGCTGAGCAGGAAGAGGAGAAGCAGAAGAAGAGACTGAGGAAGGAAGCAGGATGGAGCCAGGAGACCTGGAGGAGGCGCATGGAGCCTAGAGACACGTGAAGAAACTGCGCTTGTCTTTTGGTCGTGGACTGGGTGACACAGATGTGGGTGAGCCCTGTGGGGAGGTGACAATGGCAGCTTTTATCTTGATGTTGATTTTGCTCTTTTCCTTCCGGGCTTGTCCAGTTGTTTGTGACCCTTTGCTGTGGGTCCCCACTGGAAGATGCTTTAGACTTGTAGCAGGCTTTGGGGCCTTGTTCTGGGCCAATCCCATATGGATGGACTTTTACCCACGAGGGGACGGGTAACTCTGGATGCTTCATTTAGAAACTAGACTCTTTGCCTTACCTGTATTGTTTCCTAGTTTTATTAAAGTTCCTTCCCATTAAAGTCTCATATGTTTTGTGTTGATGCGGCGGATGGCCGAACCCATTTAGAATAGGCAGGTTTGCGGGGTTTGGGCTGCCCCTCTCCCTGTCCTATAACAATCTGACAAAGGGGAGTCAGTTAAACCCAGTGTGGAAGTTTGCATTTTTTCAGGATTTCAGGACACGAATGAATGGCAGAAGGGGGCCAGAGACAGGCAGAAGACTGGCTGGATTGAGAGAATTAGACTGAGTGAGACTCACCGGAGGGTTTTCGATAAAGAACACATGGAAGTCCTGTAAGTGGGAAGGAGTAAGAGTGGAGAGCGGGCGGTGAGACAGGAGGTCCTGAAGGCGGTGCGGGGAATGTACTTGGGTGGGTCTTTCCAGAGTAAGTTTGAGGGATTCCCGGGTGAGCAGAGCTGCCGCTGCCAGGGCTCTAAGGCAAGGTTGCCAGCCCCTGACGGTGGGATCCATCTGCTTGGAGAGATAAGCGACAGGACGCAGGGCTGGACCCAGAGGCTGGGAAAGGAACCCTGCCGCCATACCCCGAAGTTCGGCTGTGAACAGGAACAAAGGCTTTTCTGGATCAGGAAGGGCAAGGGCAGGTGCCTTAAGAAGGATATGTGTGAGGAAAAGGAAGGCCCTGAGGACCTCCCCGGGATTGGAGACGTCTTTCGGGGGAGGCTTTTGCTGCATCACATAGTGGCTTTGTTAGGGGGAAATGATGTCCTGAGCTAATCCCATACAGGCTTTGTGGACTCCACTCCCACTCCAGACTAAAGCCATCAAGACATTGGGAAGGACAAATCCCGTCACCACCAAAGGGAAGGTGGCTGGGACCTGAGGATGACACTTTAATCCACACTGTTTAGAAACCATAGACACAGTGTATGCCAGCCGACCAGATCTGACTGACCAGTCTGTGCCAGATCCAGAGTGGGAGCTATTTACAGATGGCAGCAGCTTCATGGATCAAGGTCGTCGATGTGCAGGATATGCAGTGGTGATGCTCTAGAACACCGTGGAGGCCAAGGCTCTTCCAGCAGGTACATCGGTGCAAAAAGCCGAATTAATAGCCCGGACCCGTGCATTGGAACTCTCGAAAGGTAAAAGTCAATATATTTACTGACTCCAAGTACGCTTTTATGATTCTCCACTTGCATGGGGCCATGTGGAAGGAGCGGGGACTCCTTACTGCCAGTAACAAGGATGTCAAACACCCATTAGAAATCCTGGCACTGTTAAAGGCAGTAGC
Organism: Talpa europaea; assembly: GCF_964194135.1. Lineage (NCBI taxonomy): Eukaryota > Metazoa > Chordata > Mammalia > Eulipotyphla > Talpidae > Talpa > Talpa europaea. The sequence goes on along the minus strand of NC_140068.1, from coordinate 99,770,511 downwards.
TTTACCATCAACTGTTGCAGTGATACATTGTCCTTGACACCAAAAGGGTGGGTCTAACATGGCAAAGGGCAACAGGTCAGTCGATCGGGTGGCTAAGGCTGCTGCCCGTTCTGCCCGTTCTGCCCTCCAGGGTGCACTCATCTCTCTTGTGGACCTGACTCAGTATGCTCCTGAATTCACCGAGCGGGATGAGGAGAGAGCTCGTGCATGTGGATTTACTGAGTTTGACACCAGCTCCACTTGGAGAGTAAACTCCTATAGGATGATACTCCTCCCGGAGACCCTGGTATATCCAGTGCTAAAACATCTTCATGAAGGATCTCACTGTGGAAGAGATGCCTTATTAGAAACAGTGCACCCATATTTGAAGGGCCCGTATTTACACAAAATAGCACAATGGATCACCCAAGGTTGTGAATTATGTGCCAGGAATAACACCAAGACTGACTCCCACCCTAAAGCCATTGGGGTTAAATATCGGGGCAAGTGTCCTTTTGAGGAATGGCAGGTGGACTTTACACAAATGCCTAGAACAACAGGCAATTTCAAATACCTCTTGGTTTTTGTGGACGTGTTTTCGGGATGAGTGGAAGCATTTCCCACAAAGACAGAAAAAGCTTCCAAGGTTGCAAAACAGCTACTGAAAGAGATAATCCCTCGCTTTGGGTTGCCAGACTCTATCCAGAGTGCTAATGGGCCGGCATTTGTCTCTGACATTACTCATGCAGTAAGCAGTGCATTACAGATCAACTGGAAATTGCATGCTGCATGGAGACCGCAGTCTTCTGGGAAAACAGAAAAGATGAACCATACCTTGAAGAAAACCTTGGCAAAACTGTGCCAAGAAACACAACTTCATTGGTACCAGGTACTATCCCTTGCCCTCCTCTGCAAAGAGTGGCACCTAGAAGTGGGTTACAATTAAGCCCCTTTGAGATTGTGTTTGGAAGACCTTTCCAGGCCTCCGTTCTGAAAGCCAGTCCGGACATAGCACAACATTGCCGGATCACACAATATGTGAAACACATCCAGGAGGCTCTGGCAGTAATTCATAACTTTGCAACCTCAAGGATCTCTATGCCTCCTGATCAACCATTGCATCCCTTCAGACCTGGAGATCAGGTCTTACTGAAGACTTGGTAGAGTGGGGATGCTCAAAACCAGTTGTCAGAAAAATGGACTGGTCCCTATGATGTTTTGTTGAGCACACATACTTCTCTGAAACTTGCAGGCATAAAACCCTGGGTACATCATTCCAGAGTTAAGATAGCCCCAGGAGGAACTGACCCAGAGACGAAGTCCCATTGGTCTTGTGAACTCATTGAGGACTTGAGATATTTGTTTAAGAAACAGACAAAAACTTGAATATTACTGACTTCTTTTCCAGTTATTGTTGCAGGATACCCAAGGTATCACTTTTTCTGAAGAAACCCTGAGAAAACTAACATGCTCTAACCAATCTTCTTCCTTTCAAAGTTTAGGAGACGTGAAATAACATCTAAGATCATGCATATGCTGCCAGTATTTTTTTTTTTCACACAGAAAGGCGTTCAATCTTGAATTTGGTATTTCTTTTTAACTTTTGTTTTTAACTTTGAGATTTTTTTTCTTTTCTCTGCTTTTGTTACTTTGGCCTATGAGTGAAACCGCAGTTGTATGAGATATCCTATGCGTGATAAATGGTAACTAAAGAGCTCTTTGTGTCTATATGTTGTATGTCTATAAGTCCTTTCCTTGTGTCCTTGTTTTGACTTCTATTGGTTGTCAAATTGGTACACATGGTGCCCATAGACGTTGAAGAAAAAAAAAAGTCTCCAGTTATGAGGAAACACAAAGGTTATGGTTTCATTGTCAAAATTGTACTACTGAACTAAGCCGGTGCCTTCATAGAGATTGAACATTGTTGTTTTTGTTATTTTTCTGATATTTATGGCAAAGCTTCCCAGAAATCTAAATTCAAGTACAAATTTGGTAGCTTGTCATTTGGCTGATGCAAGGAAATTTTGTGGAACTTCAGTAGAGCTCCTGAGACACTCCACAAAGTTTCTCCATTTCCTCCTGGGAAAGGCATTAGATGAATTTGTTCTATTTGGCTTACCTAGTAGAGTATAACTAGAAGGGAAGCATTGTCACTTGGGAAAACGGGTAACACCTTGACCTGATATGAATGTAAATTGTCAATGATGATTGACACTTTATAATATTGTATACTTCAATTGTTTAATATCTACAGGAATTGTTTCTGGAAATATAGGGAAAAAAGGTCTCAACAGATTCCTATTGATGGAACTGTTGAGAGTAAAACTTTCCTACAAAGGACTGAATAGACCTGGAAATCCACCTGATATTTACTAAGTTTCCTTTGACATAATACTGGTATTTTTTTTTTTTTTTTTTTTTGCATTTTGTTGAATCCACAAAGTTTTCTTGTTTTGGTGACCAGGATCTGCAGCAAGGTTGCAATTTTTTTTTCCAGCAAAGCTAACTTGTGTTTGCATTTTCTCTCCCCTTGATACCAACACAGCATAAAAATAGTGGTAGTAATCTTTTACTACTTATCTCAGGGTCTGTTTTTGCATAACTTCCATAGGGATTTTGTCTGCCTAAACTAAAAAAAAAAAAAAAAATAGACATAAGTTTCTTTGTGTGGCTTTGTGTAGAGTTCTTCCAGAAAGTTGAAACAGAGCTAAACCAAGAAGAGGAGAACCTTTTTGCTTTGTTCATAGGGTTCCAGAGACCTCCAAAGAAGGTGAGGAAGCTTGCCTCCATTGGCAGGACTGGACAGCCCAGCCAACGAAAAGTCCCTGGTACCCTCGAGAAGAGGAAAGCCCAGGTGGAGTCCCGTGAGACCAACTTGTTCGTGAAGCCTACACAGACCGGATGTCAACAGTTCGCTCTAAATCCTATATAGAGTATTCCAACAAAGCCGGCTAAAATTGCTGCTTAGTTATTCTGCCCTGTGATTTTATGCAAAAATAAGCAATATGGTTTAAAAGTAGATTTAGTTTGCAAAATTTTGCTATGCTGTTCAAAAAATTTGGGATCAAGGTTAAGAGAAATTGTTTTTACATAATTTGAACCATTTTAAGATTTTTTTTCCCTGTGATTTTGATATATTTGCTGTCTTGTTCTGGCTAATGCCTCCAGATGTTTTCTTTCGGCTTAAACTGATAAACTGTTTTTCCAGGAATGGAGGACTTTTGCTTTCCACAATGGACAATACCTGGAGGGACTGGTTTTCTTTCACACTGGAACCCTGGAAAATTTTCATCTGAGACTGTATCCCAGCATTCATATGTTTGATCTTCATCACCATGGAAATGGTGGCAAAAAGTGAAAGTGGGGAATTGTTAGGGGGCAATGATGTCCTGAGCTAATCCCATACAGGCTTTGTGGACTCCACCCCCACTCCAGACTAAAGCCATCAAGACATCGGGAAAGACAAATCCCGTCACCACCAAGGGGAGGGTGGCTGGGACCTGAGGGTGGAGTTAAGCAGCCAGTTTGGGTATAAAAACCAAACACGTGGGCCTTGGGCTGGCTCGCTGTCTCTCGCCTCCTGGCTTCACGGCTCCTGGCTTGCAGCCAGCTCTCAGAGTGCCATTTGGGATTCCAGATTGGAGGACTGGGTAGGACTCATCTAAAACTTTGTCTCCCACTTTTCTCCCTGAGCTGTACATTTCCTCATTTCCCCTTTCCTTATAAATAAACCTTTTATTAACCTTTCGCGTGTGCCTGCAGTAGAGCATTGATAAGTCCTTTTAAGCGTGCAGGTAAGGACATACAGTCAGGCACCCCGTTTTGTATCGGGGCTGCCCTATAACAGCTTGGCTAGGAAAGCAAAATTAGGGATCCAATGACGGAAGAGTCCAACCAAACCTAGGAAAGAAAGGATTTGTTTTGCCAATTCAGGGGAAGGAAGGTCCCAGTTGGCCTGTTTGTGGTCCACCGTCAGCTGTTTGGAGGAAGGAGTTAGTAGAAGACCCAGATAGATGACTGTTGGAACTGAAAGTTGAGCTTTGGATGGGGAGATATGGTATCCTTTGGAGCACAGGAAGCTGAGGAGTTGTGCAGTGTGTTGCTGAGATAGTGGCAGAGAAGGACTGCAGAGGAGGAGGTCAGCAACATACTGGAGGAGAGTACTGGGTGGAGTATGACATGATGAGAGATCATTAGCTTATGCCTGACCAAACAGATGAGGGCTGTCCCGGAAGCCCTGAGGCAGGACTGTCCAGGTCAGTTGCTGGAAGGTATATGTTTTGATTTTCCCAAGTAAAAGCAAATAGAAAATAACCTTGAGGATTGAGAGGGATGGTAAAAAAAAAAATATCTTTGAAGTGAAGTACAGAGAAGTGTGTGGTAGAAGACAGTATATGAGATAGAAGGGTGTAGGCACTATGGGATGGATAGGCACCACCACTTTGTTAATGAGGCGAAGGTCTGGAACTAGGGGATAAGAATCATCAGGCTTTTTTAATGGGGAGGATGGGAGTATTACAGGGCGGGTTGATAGGAGTAAGGAGTCCCTTTCCCAGGAGTCATTGGATGATGGGTTTGAGACCCTGATGGTGAGTGAGGGAAACTGGAAACTGGGGCGAGAGGGAAAAGAAGAGGGGTCCTTAAGGCGAATGTGGACTGGAGTATGATCGGTGGCAACATTCTGGAGAGAGATATTGCAGAGCAGGGGGTTGACAGTGGAAGGAGATGGCGGGACAACAGGTAGTCTTGAGGAGGATTAGGAGATGTTTGGAGCCGTGGGAGGATGAGAGCAGCGCTAGGGTCTTGGAACCATGAGAGAGTAGCCCTGAGTTTGGTCAGGAGGTCGCGACCCAGGAGTGGTGTGGGGAAAGAAGGCATGACTAGGAAAGAGTGGACCAGTGGTCCTGAGCTGAGAAATAAGGCCTTCAACACCCATAACCAAAGCCTGAGAAGGATAAACCTGACCGGAATAGGAGGGGAGGACAGAGAAGGTAGCCCCCGTGTCAACCAGAAAGGAGATGGACTTACCTGCTACCTTGACTGTTACCCTAGTTCCTCGAAGTTTATCAGAGTCGATGAGTCCGGGCCTCTTCAACCCTCAGACGCCAAACCCAAGACCCCTGGTGGCAAGAATTGCAGGGACTGGAAGTGTTATAGGGCAACCATGATACAAAACGGGGTGCTTGACTGTGGGTCCTCATCCACGTGCTTAAAAGGACTTATCAATGCTCTACTGCAGGCACACGCAAAAGGTTAATAAAAGGTTTATTTACAAGGGAAGGAGAAATGAGGAAATGTACAGCACAGGGAGAAAAGTGGGAGACAAAGTTTTAAATGAGTCCTACCCTATCCGCCGATCAGGAATCCAAAAATGGCACTCTGGCCGCAAGCCAGGAGCCGTGAAGCCAGGAGGCGAGAGACAGCGAGCCAGCCCAAGCCCACGTGTTTGGTTTTTATACCCAACCTGGCTGCTTAACTCCACCCTCAGGTCCCAGCCACCCTCCCTTTGGTGGTGACGGGATTTGTCTTTCCCGATGTCTTGATGGCTTTAGTCTGGAGTGGGGGTGGAGTCCACAAAGCCTGTATGGGATTAGCTCAGGACATCCTTTCCCCCTAACAGAAGGACTGGCCCACCACAGCCAGGTGTGGAGAAACAGTCACTTTTCCAGTGACCCTGGATGTTTCAGATGAGGCACAGTCCTGGAGGAGGGCGGGGGTTGGGGCATTGTCTGGACCAGTGGACTTCTTAGCCACTTTCGATGCAGGCTCCCGGCGGCGGTCAGTTGGGGCCCATGAGGCCCATTGTCATCCTCTGTCAGGTGGCAGGCGCTGCGGTTGTTGGAGGAGCAGGGCCTGGCGGTCTCATGGCAGCTACTGGGGACTGAGCTTAAAGCTCAGCCTTCTGGCAACTACGGAGTTCCCTCTCTTCCCTGTCCCATTCCTCCCGGTTGTTAAATACTGTAAAGGCCATGTTCAGCAGATCCCGGATAAGGGTTTGAGGACTGTCCTCAGCCTTTGGAAGGCAGGAGGGTTTTTTGAGGAAGACTGGGTAATCTCTCTGAGCTTATAAAAGTTTATAGGTTTAGGCACTGCCGGTTGGAGACCAGTTAGGGGACAGGTTAAAGGTCAGGGTGGAAGAGAAGATAACATGTAATTATGACATATAAGGTCATAGGCTTGGGTAAGATAATGAAATTTTTAGGTGTAGGTAGTGGGATCATTTGTGAAAGAGCCAAGACACTTCAAGTTGGGAGAGATCAGACAGAGAGAAAGGAACATGGACTCTAACTCCTCCTTCAGTCCCACCCACTTCCCTGAGGGGAGGGAGAAGAGAATAAGCATGAGAGAGGGTGTGGCAGCTAGGAGGTAAAAGGAAAGTGGGGGGGGCTGGATTGGGGAGCTGAAGGAGGTGAAGACTGAGAATCTAGAGGATCAGAGAATTTTGAAGAGGGGTCCAGAGAGGGTGAAGAGTGAGAGGAGTCGCGAGACTTAGAAAGTATGCAGGTTTTCAGGAGGGAGGGAAGGGGCAGAGCGCAAGAGAAAGACAGCCTGGCCCTAAAGGATCTCTGGCTGTTATAGGACAGCCCTGATATTGAACGGGTTGCCTGGTTGTGGGTCCTCACCCGCATCTGCACCCCTATGTTTATAGCAGCACTGTTTACAATAGCTAAGCTTTGGAAACAACCTAAATGCCCAAAAATAGATGACTGGATCAAGAAGATGTGGTACATATATACCATGGAATATTACTCAGCATTCAAAAAAGATAAACACATGCAATTTGCTGCAACATGGATGGCGCTGGAAGGGATCATGCTCAGCGAAATAAGCCAAAAAGAAAAAGAAAAATACCGGATGGTCTCACTCATAGCAGGAATCTAGAAAACTTAAATAAGGGACCAGGAAAATGAATAACTATAAGAAAGTGAAAATCAAAATCAACAAAAAACTATGAACCAGAGACACTTTTAGGGGGGTGGGGGCGGGAGGGGAGGGATTGGGGTCAGAATGGGGGGGCTGCAATTGTATGGGGAATATAACAATAAAATTTATAAAAAAAAAAATAAAAATAAAAAAAAAAATAAAAGGGACTTATTAATGCTCCACTACAGGCACACACAAAAGGTTAATAAAATGTTTATTTACAAGGGAAAAGGAAACAAGGAAAATGTACAACTCAGGGAGAAAATAGGGAAATAAAGTCTTTAATGCGTCCTACCCGATCTGCCGAACTGGAAACCCAAAGGCACTCTCAGAGCTGGCTGGACGCTGCTAGCTGGCGGAGAGCCAAAATGGGGGACCCCTCCAAAGCCCACGTGTCTGGCTTTATACCAACCTGGCTGCTTAACCCCACCCTCAGGTCCCAGCCACCTTCCCTTTGGTGGTGATGGGATTTGGAGTTCCCAGTGTCTTTGGCTTTGGCCTGGGGTGGGGGTGGAGTCCACAAAGCCTGCAAGGAATTAGCTTTAGGACATCCTTTTCCCCCCAACATAACCATTTTCCATTGCGGTGACAGAATTGTTTAGGTCTGTAAGGACCGAGAAGTCAAAAGTGAGATGTTTGGGTCAGTGGGAGCCATTGTCCAAGTGATACTGAGGCCGTGCGGTGTTGCACAGTAAAAGACAAGACGCTTAGGGCGTTAACTGGCCTAAGTCCCAAAGGATCGAGATTTGAGAGAAGGCATCCCAGTGGGGTGGCCGGGCTTGGCTTGGCATTTGCGGACCCCATGACTAAGTCGGCTCCTTTCCCAACTAATGGGGGCACAGAGTCAGGACGCAGCATCCCACAAACCTGATCTGGCCGTCGGGGGCACAGGCCCCGAATCGCAGTGTCCCCCGACTTGGTCGGTCCTGGTCTTCGGAACAGAGGCAAACAAGCGAGGGGGACGTCTCCACCACTCAGTTGTTGCCTAGGATTCGGGCACCTAGTCTGGACGGGCGTCCCCAGACCCAGGGTCTAGGTGTAATGGGAGTTGGCTGACGTGGGCCCACGGTGGTTGGCTGACGTGGGCCAACCGAGGTAGTGGGTCAGGAGAGGAGCCGAATAGCCAGGGTGAGGGCATCCCAGGGAGGAGGGTCAGGCTGGTGATTTTCCCCAAGGATTAAGGCCGGTGGTGGGTGTAAGTTGTCTACAATGGAGAGGAGAGGTCCCAGGGATGAGAAGGTGGCCCTGGCACCAGGAGACACAGCCTTCCCGGGTTTGCGGCACCAAGATGAAAGGTTCAGTGCGGTAAAGAAAAGGAGAGCCAGGCTAAACTCCTCAAAGGAAGGGAAAGTTTATTGTGCCCTGGGTGAACCTCACGCACCCAAGGTGGGGGTCAGTGAAGCCGCGCATGTTGTTAGGGGGAAGCAGGGTTTTGTAGGGTGAGGAGGGGTCAGGTGGGAAGTTGGGTTCATATGGTGGAAAAAGTTTGTAGGGCACGAAAAGCTTCCTGGGGCAGGTAGAGGTTCTTTGTCTGAGAAGAGACTCCTAGGGGGAGGGGGAAGGCTCATTGTCTGAATTCTCCAGGCAGGTATCCTCATTCCTGCCCCCAGGTGGGTTTCCTGGTAGGCTTTTGCATTCCAGCCTCCTGCATGGACCTTTACTGACAAAGCAACAGGAACAGGCCCTGAGGGGCTGGAGAGGCAGTGAGGGGGGTGTGTTTCCTTCCTACGGGGTGTCCAGTGTCCCCCAGAGTTGTCCAGGACACCTGCCCTGTGCTCTGTCCTTCTATCCACCCCTCCCCTTCCCACATAGGCCCATTCAGAGGGAAATGAGGTTTCTGGGTGTGTCCTCCTAGGGCAGTTCTCAGTCCAAGGTCCCCTTCCTGCTCCCCTCCCTTGAGGGGTGTGGGGCTGGGCTGCTGAGAGCTGGGGGTGGGGCACATCCTGCAGCTGCAGCCCCTCCCCCAGTAAGGTCCTGGATCATGTCACTACACAGAGGGCAGGACTCAGGCACCTTCATCTCTGTCTGCAGGTGTGAGAATCAGGGGCCACAGTTATCACTTTTGTGATCACTGACCAATGTTATCAATGTAAGATGGTCGTGTATAGAAGAAATTCTTTGTTTCTAGACCAGTGCTCAGACTTTATGGGACTACCCAGGTCTGGGACCTCATGCATGAGTCATAAAGCTTCTCCTGACCGCACCATTCCTGAAGTACCGCTTGTTCTTCCCCTGCCCAGGTAAAAGGCTAGAATTTATTTCTGGAACAAAGGCATTATTCTGACTATTTAATTGCTGGGCAGTGTGGAGCAGGTAGAAGTGTGGCAGGGGAGGGTAGGTGAGTAAAAGAAACACACACAGTGATGGCTTTAGCTTCCACATTAAACTCCCCTACCTCCCTGACCAGCAGGACCCTGGCTGGAGGCTGAGCTCTGCCCTGGCACAGGAGGTCTCCATGTGAGCCTGTGTAGCCCAGTTCCTGGAACTTAGTGGGTGTTCAGTGAGATTTGGTTTTCTTCCCTCTGTGTCTTCATTAAATTCCTCTAAAATGCCTTCTTTCCTGAGAACTGTCCCCTTTGGACAGAGATGTCATTTTCAGATTAAGATGGATTTTCCAAATATTACTGAGTCTAAAAGGAGATGATCAGAAATGAACCTTTAAGGATGACAAAGTGAGGTGTGTTCAGGAATATCCAGAAATTCTGAGTTTTCTCAGTTTTGACATCTCAGGCCAGACTTCAGGCAGAAACCAACATTTCTGAGTACGAGGGGTCAGTCAGTCTGGCTCCATGAAGACAGACACAGCAGGCCCCTCAGGACAGGGAGAGTGAGCCCTGGCAAGACAGGCCTGCTGGTATGAGGCTGTGACCCTACGAGGAGTTGGGTCTGAGACACAGGGCAAGCTAGGAATTAGGCAGTTTTAGGGATACTGCAGAAGGGGACCTCGGAGAATTGAGGAAGTCTTCAGAGATAAGGGCAGCAAGAGGAGTGTAACCAATTCCACTAGGAAAATCAAACATCCCAGGACCAAGGACAACGTTGTTAACGCTGGTCCTGGTTTCCTTCAGGTGGTAAAGGGAGGTAGAGATTGGAGAAATAGAGAATGGTTTAACTTATGGACAACTTAAAAGGGCAGCTGTTTAACTTCAATGCAGAGATGCTCATCCAGAGGACTGGGCCATAAAGATAAAGATGCAACAAATGGGGAAAGAGAAAGCTGTTAGATAAGGAATTTGAAGATCCCCTGCTCAGTAGCAAATTAAGTGAAACAGCCGAGAACTAACCAATCACAGAGAGACTGGTGGAGCTTTAGGGAATAATGAGGGAAAGAAGGTGTATATTCCCTGAGACACAACTCCACTTTGGCTTCCTTGCCCCTCCAAAGCCTGGTTTCATGGCCTGGGAGTCCCACTTTATTTCTGTTCCTTTTCTCCTCAATAAACTTTTTCTATCTCTAAACAAACCTGCCTCTTCTCGCTTGCTTGCCTGAGCGTCTGCGAAGTTCCTGCTGCGGCTTTGTGAGACACCAACCCGTGGGGGTCTAGTGACTGGGACTCAGCGCTGCCCCTGCTGCCTGGGATCTGTTCCTGGCTGGGAGACTAGGCCTGACAATTCCGGTATCAGGTCCCTGGTGTGTAGAAGGTGATGTGCAGACGACAACCTGGCAGGAGTGTGGTGAAGGCCACACTTACTAGAGTCACTGCCTGGTGACCTTGAGCTCTGGGCAGGCTGGGGGGCAGAGCGCAGGTGCTGACCTGAATGTTTCTGTGTGAGTAAGATGTGATTAGTCACCCAGTTGTGTTTGGGGGAGATAGAAAAATAGACATGGGAGCGTGGTGGATGCTGTGTCCATCGAGGCTGGTGCTCAGGTCAGAGGTGGCATTTCATGTTCTCAGTGGACCGAGGGGTTTTCTGAGTGGGTGAGGCCGAGGGGCAGCAGCAGCGTCTCCTCTGAGATGAGCTCAGCTGAGACTGGTGAGGCCCCTCTGCTGCACCTCCCCCTGCAGTGACCTTTAGGGCTAACCGGCCCTAGGTCCGCGCGCAGGGGAAGAACAGCAAAACCCTACCTGCTGCACCTCCCCCCACAGTGATCTTTAGGAATGGCTTTTGCCACAGTCCCTAGATCCGACTGGGCAACCAGCACGCGGGGGAGAACAGCCTGAAGCAGAGGAAGTGCAAGGGAAGTTCCCTGAAAAGGCAGAAGCTTATCAATAGATAACCACCAAGAACCCCTACAAGAATGCTAAAAATCTTCACACACCCCCCCCCCTTTCTAGAACTACAAACTTTAATCCCTTATTTGTCTTTCTAAACTTCCTTCTTTCTTCTATAATGGTCATTGCTTGTTATGTAGATCCACCTCCCTGATAGTGGTAGACTGAGCCCATGAGCAAGCTAATTTCCTTGATATTCATTCCTGTGCTTTTGGAAAACATATATATACTGGTCACAAATTTAGAGAAAATTACACTCAGATTTTCACTCTTGAAGTGTGTCTGTTTGTCATTTCTTTCGCCGACACCCTGACCACCCTGCACGCTTCTCTCAACCCTGAGGTGGCCTCATCGTCTACTGCCTACTGCTGTGCTGGTCCGCGGCACCCCTCCTTGCTGGACACGGAGCGGGACTCACAGGGCCTCCCCCTGGGATCTCACTTAGGTCCCCTTATTACCCAAGTCAGACTGTGTAGAGAACAGGCCCTCCCACCCCAACAAGCAGGTGCGGGGTACACAAGGAGGGTTTGGAAGTCAGGGGAGTTCCCTCTGAGCAGGTCTCTTTAGGTGAAGTCTGAAAGGTGAGGGGCTTGGGGAGCAGAGGCAGCAGGAACGTCAGGGACTGTGAGGAGGCCTGAGGCTGGGAGAGCTCCCTGAATTGGAGGAGTTACCTGAGCCAGGAGGGGCCCCTGGGAGAGCAATGGGAGGGGGCGAGAGAGGGAGGAGGAGCCCTGGGAACCCCTCCTTTAAGCAGAGGGATCCCTAAAAGGGATTAGGGAGGGAGTTGATATAAACTAATGGGGGAAGATCATGATATTGGAAGGGAATGTTATGGAGGAGGTGAGGCTGGAGGTGGGGCAGGAGGTCCCTTGAGGAGATCAGCGCTTGGCCAGGGGAGAGATGAGAGTAGCTTGGAATAGGTGCTGCCTAGGGACATGAACTTAGAAATATCTTGAATTTGTTGGTGGGTTGGAAGTAGGCTGGGTGGGGAGTGGACTGTAAACATTTCCCCAGAGTCTCTGGCATAGATAACTGGGGGGACACAGGTGCCCTTTACTGAGGAGGGGAAACCACAGGAAGTGAGGGGGGAAGGAGGTCCAAGCTCCCTAGTTTCCTTGGAGACACAGAATCGGGTCTTCCTGGTGACCCTGTGTCCTGGAGGGACAGGGTCTGGTCACTGTGACTAGGTCTCGGGTGACATTAACATCTGAACAAGCCTCAGGCCCTGTCCAGGCAGTGTGGGCTGGACCAGGTCCTGGCAGCTCCTGGTGCCCAGTGCTGACTCCTGGGGTCCAGGGTGTCAGCTGCTGTGAGGAGAAGAAAACAGGTCCTCTGGGGGCTGTCGGGTGACAGCTGCCATAGGGTCACTGGGGTGGTCACCATTGGGCACAGGCAGAGCCCTGCATGGAGCTCAGAGTCAGTCCTGACTGTGCACCATACTCACCCCTAGTTCTGGTCTGGAAGCCAAGTAACCTGGAGCACAGTGTGTGCTCAACAGTGGGTGCTGGGTGGGCGCTTCCTCTGTGCCTGCATGGGTGTCAGGGTGCCTGCCCCTTCCCTCTGCTGGCTCCTCTGATTCTGCTGTTTCCCTGCTGATAACCAGGGTGCACTGTCCAGAGGGCAGGGTGGAGTATGCTGGGAGTGATTTCATCTTTCACTTTCAGATGGTGGAAGGAACATGAGAAGGGTTACACCTTGAACTGGATAGCTTCGTTGGGGTCCTAGTGCTGGTATCCACAGGGAGGTTCTGCTTCTCTGCTCCCTTGGAAACCACCTTCTCTCAGCCATGAGACCCCCTTTGCATCAGCATGGCTTATGAGCAGCTACTGCTGGTTCAAACTCTGCAGGAAGATCTGTGGTCTACTGAAAACCCCGCAACTTCTCAAGCTCCAAGACATGCTCTAAAGGCCTCCCTTTCAAAGCAGGTATGTTAATTTAGAAGACATCTTTTAAGAAGAGGAAAGTGGGAAGCAGCAGCTGTATGTAAGGAAGGGACTGAGAATATGGTGGGGCTGGAGTGGGTTAGACGGTGGCCCTGTAAATGGCACAGTTCTAAGGAGACCCAGCACAACCTCCCTGAAGATTGTGCCTCATTTATTTCAGTATTTCTCTGTAACACTCACTGGGGCAGGACACTGTTCTAGTGACTCTTATAACTTCATGTAATTCTCATTCCATCCTTGAGAGGGAAATGCTCTTAGTATTGCCTTTGCTGGTGGGGAAACTGAGGCAAAGAGGGTAAGAGTCTTGATGAACGTTGTCACACAGAGAGTGGCTGAGTCCAGAGCTGACTTCACAGAAGCCTCCAGAGTCTGTCCTGACAGGACCATCACCTGCCTCCCCCAACCTCCAGGGAGTATTTAGTGTGAGGGTGTTTTCTCTGACCAGGACTCATTTCCCCTGCTCTGCTGCTCTGTATCCATCGGGTCCCTCACCCAAGGCAGAAATCCCCCCACAGAGTTAGAGAGGACAAGGATAACTCTTCAGTGGGGATCTGGCCCAGCTCCCGCTGTGTTTGGGGCAGGACCTTGTCCTTTTCCCTGGCAGGTCAGGGCTGGGGAGGGACTGACCTTCAGGTGAACTGAACAAGCAGACAGAACAGCACAAGGGCCTGTGGGGGGGAACCACACACAATGCCGTGTGTCCTGATACTTCTCAGGACACCTGCTCACACTGAGGGTGACAAGACCACAAGTAGGCACTGGCCTGTCCTTCATGGGAGCCTGGGTCTGGGCCTCTGTCCTGGGGAGTCACTGGGTGTGATGATGGGGAGGGGAGGGCAGTTTCCACCCTGGGCCCAGGTGCTTGGAATGGAGGGGCCTGGTGTTCTGAGCAGAGTGGGTCTAGGGTGTGGGTTCCCCAGGGTGGGAAGGGAAGGAGGATGTTTTTCTCCAATAAACTTCATGGTCTCTAGCAGCACAGAGGCTCAGAAGCCCTGAGAGGGGCCAGGTCTGTCCTCTTGGTCTCAGGGCCTAAGGAGTGACCAGGAAGGGCCCTGCTCCTGCTGAGTGGGGGGGTCCCTGAGCTCTGCTCTACCCCTGAGCCCAGAGCTCCTGGCAGCCCTGCTCCTCTGTGTGGGCCTGGCTGCCTCCTGCCCTGTCTCTCCCCAGCCCTGAGGAGATGGCGCCCTGCTCCTGCCCCAGCTCTGTGCTCTGCCTCCTCCCCTCCCTGCTGCTCCTCTTCCAGCTGCCCCCTGTGGGGTCCCAAGGTGAGTGTGTCCCTCCCTGTTCCTGTGTCTCCCTTGGGTGTGTGGGGACCAGGGGCTCTGGGGACTCTTCATTCAGGAAGGATGGCTGTGTGGGGGACCCTGGCTCTATAAAAGTGGGGGTGCTCCCCAACCACTCATGTGATGACACTGCTAAGAGTAGTCACTGAGCTGTCACATGAGGGGGAGGGATGACAATTGCTCAGTGAGGAGGTTATGGTGTTTCAAAATGTCACCTGTCAAAAATGTAAAAATATTTTTTGATTTTGATTTATTTGTATCAGAAACAGGTGTCAGTCATTTACCCATTTTTTTAGGTATCAACTATGCACTAGTAAGTATACAAACGGTCACTCTTTTTTTTTTTTTAAGATTTATTTATTTATTTATACAAGCACTGAGTATAGTCAGAAGTGCAGGAGGGTAAGAGAATTCACCAGAGCCAGAGCGGGGAACACAACAGGCAGACTGACGAAGTACACTGCTGAGGGGAACAGCGGGCGGCAGGAGAGGTCTGTGTGCCATGTGGGTAGCTCCCTGGCCAGGGATAGAATTTGTACTGCAGTGGCTGGCAGTAGCCTAATAGTACAGTCTTTAACCCCTGCACCACTAGGGAGGCCCTGAATTATTTCTTTTTTTTTTTTTAAGATTTATTTATTTATTTATACAAGAACTGGGGTATAGTCAGAGGCGCCAGAGGGTGAGAGAATTCACCAGTGACAGAGCGGGGAGTAGAACAGGCAGACGGACTGAAGACACTGCTGAGGGGTGCAGTGGGCGAGACAGGAGAGGTCTGCCGCGCCATGTGGGAATCTCCCTTGCCGGCCAGGAATATAACTCACGCTGCAGAGGCTTCAGACAGCTTCACAGCTCAGCGCTCAACACACTGTGCCACTGGGGAGGACCCTGAACTATTTTTTGATTCTTGACAGTGGCCTGGGTTGATATACGTTCTCCTCTTAGAAATGTTTTTGCTGTGATACATAGGTAGGTTGTGTCCTAATTGTCATCTGTCTTGAGGAATTTGTAGATTTCTTTCTTGATTTCCTTCTTAACCCTGTAGTCTCTCAGTGGTGTGTTGCTCAGTCTCCCCATATGAGAGGTTTTTGCATTTTCTTTTTGTGGTTGATTTTTTTTAAAGGTTTGTTTATTTTTATCCAAGAGCTGGGGTGCAGGACAGAGGCATGGGAGGGTGAGAGGATTCACCAGAGACAGAGTGGGGAACAGAACAGGCAGACCAACTGAAATACACTGCTGAGGGGAGCAGCGGGCAAGACAGGAGAGGTGTGCCATGGCATGCGTGAATCTCCCTGGCTGGCTGGGAATCAAACCAGCACTGCAGAGGCTGAGGAGAGCTACACAGAGCTGCGCTCCACCCACCTCTCAACCCTCTGCACCACCGCCACCAGGGAGGACCCTTGTGGCTGATTTTTAATTTGATACAATTGTGATCAGAGAAGATACTTACATGATTTCAATCCATGAATTTATTGATGTTTGTTTTGTGACCCAAAGTGTGGTGTATTCTGGAGACATTTTATGTGCATTTGAGAAGAATGTGTACTCTGCTTTTATTTTGGTTGTTTTGCCCTATAAATGTCTATAAGCCCCATGTGGCATTATTTCTCACTTAAGGCAACTGTTTCCTTGTTGATTTTTTGGGGTGGTAGTGTGTCTACTATTGTGTCAATGTCCGTATCTGTTTTCAGATTTGTTAGTAGTTGCCATATATATTTTGATGCTCCTTCATTTTTTGCATATATATTGATGAATGTCATCAATGCCTCTGTCTTCATGATGTAGGATTCCTTAATCATTATATGATATTCATCCCTGTCTCTTGTTACTGTTTTTTAGCTGAAAGTAATGTTATCTGTTATGACTGTCCCTGCATTTTTTTTGGGGGGAGGAGTTTTCTTTACTGTTGTTTTCCAAACACTTTTTTTTTTTTTTTTTGAGCTTATGCTTATCTTTGTAGCTCAGGTGGGTCTCCTGGAGAGAACCAAAAGTTGGTTTTTGTTTTCTGATTAAACCAGGCAAAGGGTGCCTTTTTTATTGAGTTCAGTCTATTTACATATAGGTTGATTATTTATGTGTGATGATTCTCTAATGGTTTTTTAAAAAGTTTTCCTATGTCCTCCTATTTCCTTTACCATTTCTTTTCTTTTTGATTGCTTTTTCTCTCTCTGATTTATACAGGAGTGCTTCTTTCAACTTTTCTTTTAAGGGAGGTCTAGTGAGGTCTAGTGTCACAAACTTCATCAAATTCTTTTTACTTGGGGAGGTCTTAGTTTGCCCTTTTATCTGCATGAAAGTCTTATAGAATATATTACTGGGTGTCAGGTTTTACATATAGGTATTTTGAATATGTCACTCCATTCTCTCCTTGCTTATATGGCTTACTGAGAGAAGTCTGATGTAGGTCTTGTGGAGAACTTTTATAGGTTACCTGCTTTTCCACCTTAGACACCTTTCTTTTTCTTGAACTCTTGGAATGCCTATGTGTCTTGATGTAGGTCTCATTACATCTGTTTAACATAGTGTTTAGGTCTATGGACTTGTGTAATCAGTTCCCAGGTTGGACTTGTGTGCCCAGGTTGGGCAGTTTACTGCTATGTCTTTGACTTGTTCTCTGTTTCCTTCTCTCTCTATTCCCCTTCTGGAATACCCATTATCGTTATGTTGACTTTTCTCATGGAGTTGGTTAGTTTTTGAAGTGTTTCTTCATTTTCCCTTTCTTTCTTCTTCCAGTTAGGTCCATTGCTCATTATTATCTCTGAGATCACTGATTCAATCTTCCATTTCTTTTCCAATAGTGGCCTTTTCTTTTCCAATAGTGTTCTCCAGAAGTTTGCATCTTCTCTGTTGATTTTGTAGATGCTACATCTCTATTAGTTTGTTATTTAAAGCTTCAATTTATGTATTTTTTGTTCACTAATTTTATTCTCAGGCAATTTTATTAGCTTTTCTTTGTTTTCTTCCATCTCTTTGACTTTCTATAGTATGGCAATTTTAAACTCTTTACCTGATAGGAAGATAACACCTTCCATATCTTTGTAGTGGAGTGCTGTTCTCTTCTTGTGATTTCATATTCCCTTGAGGCCTCAAGTTGCCATGTGGCATGCTATTTTGTGCTTATTTTCTGCTTTACATTTCCTTTCTTTTTTAAAAACATCAATAGGGCCTCCCCGGTGGCGCAATGGTTGAGCACTGGGCTGCAAAGCTGCCTGCAGCCTCTGCAGTGCCGGTTCGATCCCTCTGCAGTGCCGGTTCTGGAGACCTGACCTTGGGAATAATGAAGCAGATGTTGTGTTTGGGGCCTGTGGTCATCTAACCTGTGGTGTGTATGTTTTATTGGGGAACATGCAGCCTCCTGTTTGTGGCACCACTGATAGCCCAACTCTGGTTCCACTTCTGAGATTCTGCCATGTACACATTATCATTGAGCTTCAGGAGGGCAGTATTAGTCCTGAGAGGGGAGAGTGGGTGTGCATCCAGTTCTGTGTCCTTGTTTTCACTGGTCTGCTGGGAGCACCAGCTCCTGTATCTGTATTTCCCATAGTCGAGGATGTATACCTCCTCACTATTCAGCTCCCCCTCTTTGGCGCCACTAGTCAAGTGCCTGGTTCAATGGCAATGCCACAATTTGTACTGTAGAGTCCCATTTCTGACACAGCCTCCCAGTGTCTCTCTCCACCTACCTCTTGTTCAGTGAAGCATGATTCTCCCCTGTGTCTCTTTTGGTGCTGTCTCCCTGGTGTCTCCTTAATGTCCAGGAGATGTTCCATTTTTGCTGCAAGCACGGTATTCCTTTTTTTTTTTTTTTTAAGATTTATTTATCATGCATAAAAGAACTGGAGTGTAAGCCAGAGATGCAAGGGGTGAGAGGATTCACCAGAGAGAGTGGGGAGCAGCACAGGCAGATCTACTGAAATACACTGCTGAGGGGAGCAGTGGGCAAGGAAGGAGAGGTCTGCTGCACCAAGTGGGTTGCTCCGTGGACAGCTGGGGATCGAATTCATGCTTCAGTGACTGTTGATAGCTTGATAGCACTGTCTGTAACCTCTGTACCATCAGAGGCTCCTGCAAGCATGATATTCTCTAGGCACAATGTTCCACTGGTTAACTTAGATGATCCTCTGGGAAATGAAGCAAGGACCCTCCTCTGACACTACATGATAACCATAGGAACTCTTTTACAGTGTATATTCTTTGGTACATCCCAATCTGCTCTGTCAGACATGGGGATTACTAGACCTCCTGGTGATTCTGATGCATGCTGAAGGTGAAAACAATGGAGTTAGAGTTCTCCTTGGAAGTTTCTATCAGATATATCAGTGAATGAATGAGAATCTTTGACATTATTATGGAGTACAAGTTGTGGTTGGAAGATTTTTCCCAGAGTCAGAACTGT
The DNA here is from genome assembly GCF_964194135.1 of Talpa europaea. NCBI lineage: Eukaryota > Metazoa > Chordata > Mammalia > Eulipotyphla > Talpidae > Talpa > Talpa europaea. Next base: position 99,751,775 of record NC_140068.1, on the reverse strand, counting down.
CACTGCTCAATCATTCAAGTCAGCTGTCTGCTCATCAGATGCCTGACTGGGCCTTCCCCATTGATGGTGTGTGTTTCCTGCTCTGGATGTGTCTCTCAAGATTTCTACTCCCATGTCTGTGTTCACAGATGACTTCCAGGTGATTGGCCCCCTACACCCCATTGTGGCAGAGCTGGGCAAGGACACCACATTGCCCTGCTCCCTAGATCCAGTCATGAGTGCAGAGAACATGGAGTTGAGGTGGTTCCGGTCCAATGTCTTGGAATCAGTATTCACCTATCAAGACCGACAAGAGCGACATGAGGAGCTGATGGCCCAGTATGCAAAGCGGACCTCGCTGGTGGGGGAATTCCTCAGCGAGGGGGTAGCTGCTGTGCGTATCCACAAGGTCCAGGCTTCTGACAATGGGCTGTACACTTGCAGCTTCAGAGATGGAGACTTCTACGAGGAAGCCAGTTTGGAGCTGCAAGTGGCAGGTTGGTGGCATGCTTAAATATCTCAGAGTCCTGGCATTTTGGAGCTGGGGGGAAACTAATGACAATGTAATTCAGTCCTTACTTTCATTCATGTAGTAGAAAAGACTTATTAATAAATTGTTGCATTAAATGTAATATAAGGTCACTTACTACATGTTTGCATCTGTGCTAGGCAGGTGGATACAACAGTGAACCTAATCAAGTTCTTCATTCTGTGAGTTTATATTTTTATGCGGGAGTTAGAGTAATTGCAATAAATAAACAGGTTATAAATGGTTTTAGAGAGTGACAAGTGATGAGGATAAGAAGCTAAATGGAATAGAGAAAATGCATGAGTAGTGTGGGTCTAATAAATAGAAGCGCAGGAGGTTCCTATTGAACAAGGACTCATCATTTTGCACCTGAGCAAAGATACCAGGCAACTGGGAATTTAGCTAAGTAGATATCTGGGGTGTGGGAGATTCTTTCCTGCCCATTTTTATTGAGAAATAAATACATCATAGCAGGCATATGGCAGAATTATTTGATTTACATATAGTGAGATGTTTGCCACAATAGGCTAGCTAATACCTATCTTTTAATTTACATGCAATAAAAAGAAGCAAAAAGGGAAAACCCCATAGTGAAGTAAAACCTCTTAGGAGTTACTCCCTTAACAACTTTCCTACATATCAAATACAATCTTAGCCATAGTCACATTATAAACTGCAAGGAATACAATTTCTAAGTGGAGAGAAGAGTCAATGTGAATGTCTTGGTGTGAGTATGTGTTTGGTGTATTCTTGGCTCACATGGAGTCCTGATGGCTGGTGGGAGAGTGTGAGGAGTCAGGGTGTTATGTGAGGACAATACCATGATAAAAAGTTGTGGAGGGTACAGTGTCCACTGGTCGAGGGTGGTTGATTAATGCTACCAATGTTAATCATAAAACTCCATATGACGTAGACTCTTGAGCTAGGACTTCATTATCAGACAGGGTTTGAAAAAGTCCTCCAGAGCAGAAGAAGGAAAGATGATGGTATCTACAGAACATGGTGGTTGTGACTAATAGCAGTTAAATTATTTGGCCTGGGTTGTGGTACCTTGAGGGCACCTGTGGTAAAATTGTGAGGGAAGCAAAAAGAAGAGGATTGGGAAGGAAGACAGTTGACGGAAAAGGCTAGCTGTGCCATGTTATGGAGTCTGGATGTGGAACTGTTGAAGATTTTAAGCAGAACAGCAATTAGAATAACTTGGCAATATTTGGGAGGCGATTGAGAGAGGAGAATGTCTGGCGGCATAAAGTGCAGTTACTGGGTGCAGAAAGAGAAACATTAGAGAGGTTTAGAAATAAGACCCGATTGAATGAGTAAAATTGAGACACAGAGAGTTTAAAGTGGGATTTTTGTGGATTGCAGAAGTTTCCAAGCTTTTGTCCTGTTTGTTATTTAATATTAGAAACACAACATATATCAGTTACATCACCATAATGATGCTGTGTAACAGAAAACCACAGAAAATAATTTCATTTGCATATACTAATGGACCTGTATTAACTTTGGGCCAATGGACACATCAACTAAAGCTGGATAGACTTGATTAATTTCCTCTGGACTTATTCCTATATATTTTGGTCAGATGAAAAGGTCACCATGTGGACCATGGCTGGGCTTGTTACATGAATGGTGGTCACTGGCTCTTGGTTCTTGGCTGAGGGAGGACAGCCTCAGGGAAAGGCTGTGACAGGTCCTGCTCTATGAGCTCATCCTCCAGCACCTGGACTGTGATGTTCTTTCATGGAGATGGCAGAGGGAAGGCCCATGGGGCCAGCACTTAAAACATCTGCTGAGTCACATGAGCTGATCTCTCAGTAGACACATGAAGTCCCATGACTGAACCCAGAGTCAGAGTGTGAGGGGACTAACATGTTCCTGGCAGAGTGTGAGGTAGACATAAAGGAAGAAGAATTTGGAACATTTTTTTAAAGATTTATTTATTCATGCATACAAGAACTGGGGTACAGGCAGAGGTGTGGGGGTGAGAGGATTTACCAAAGACAGAGTGGGGAAACAGAGCAGGCAGATTGATTGAAATACACTGCTGAGGGGAGCAGCGGGCGAGTCAGGAGAGGTCTGCTGCACCATGTGGGTAGCTCCTTGGCTGGGGATTGAACTCATGCTGCAGTGGCTGTGGACTGCTTCTGAGGTTGTGTCTGAACATCTTAACCCCTTGAGTTACTAGGGAGGCCCTGGTGGAACATTTTTTGGAACATTTTTATGATGAAAATTATGAGGTCAGTTATAGAACTATCAATGATGTCTTTTATTGTGTGTGGGCTTTTAACAGTATTTCCTCAGTCCATACATAACCAAAAATAAGTGTAGTGTTCAACTCATTGGAACTTTCAAACTTAATCATTGCCTGGAGAACATAAAAACATGATTAACCAGGAGGCCAGTTCATCTGCCGACCTCCAGATCTCCAAGAACATGACGGTGAACATGATGGGGAGACTGTCCACCATCAGGACCTTCATTCACCAGCAGACGATAACCCTCCTTCAGACCCAGATCAGCAGTGCATTTTTTTAAAAGATTCATTTATTTATTTATACAAGCATTGGGTACAGTCAGAAGTGTGGGAGGGTGAGAGGATTCACCAGAGCCAGAGCGGGGAGCAGAACAGACAGACTGATGAAATACACTGCTGTGGGGAGCAGCGGGCGTGGCAGGAGAGGTCTGCACGCCATGTGGGACCCCTCTCTGGAGGCTGGGGATCGAACCAGCACTGTAGAGGCTGCAGACAGCTTCGCAGCCCAGTGTTCAACTGCTGCACCACCAGGGGAGGTCCAGCAGTGCATTTCTTGACAATAGTCATCAAATGTCCAAGAACTTGTATCATCATCTTCTACTAGAGAAATATGGGATATGTGTATTTGTGTGTCACCAGAAAATATAAGGGAAATATAAGCATAGAAATCACTGGATATTCTCATGAATGATTCTGACTGGGATTTCCTTGAGGATGAACTTCCCGAAGACCATGTCAGCACCAGACTAAGTGCTTTGTTGACTCTCCCAGAACAGACTCAATGGAGCAGTAGGAAAAGCTGGTCTGTGATGATGAGATGCAAAGTGACAAAATGAAGTGATAAGTGACAAAATACAGTTGCTTATAGATTATGAAGTGTGCTCGTCTAACAAGGAAAGAAAAGACATTCTACAGAGATTTGAATTTATAGGAAGACTTCAGAATAACAACTATACACATGTAAGATACGAGAGGGAAGGGAAAGGTAGAGAAAGGGGAAGAGGGAAAGTGAAAAGTGAAGTGGAGATGAGAGAGAGAGAGAGAAAGAAAGAAAGAGAAAGAGAGAGAGAGAGAGAGAGAGAGAGAGAGAGAGAGAGAGAGAGAGAGAATGGGAACAGCTCTTAGGAGAGATGGTGACCTGTGGGGTTAGAATTTAGGAAACAGTCATTCTTAGTGGGGAGATTCCCTCTCATTGAACTGCAGGAGGTTGGGAAGGAGATCAGTTTGTATAAGGAAGATTTATTGGGGGGTTAAAACAGCAAAACAACATCTATTCCACAAATATGTTATTCAAATATTTGCTGTCATCTAGGGGAATTGCACTTATGATTTTCGTGTTGACAAAATATGTATGACTGAGTTTAACTTATACCCTTGACAATTTTGGTGGTACATGCCTTGTTTCTCCTAGAGTGATCTAGACTTTTATCCTTGATTTATTTATACTTGTGATTCATGTGTTTAGAGACAGAGAACTTCCGTCTCCTCTTCTGTAGGCATCATCTCTCTACCGGAAGGGCTGGGAGAGGAGCCCAGCCCCTTCCAGCCTCTCACACTCCTTCTTTCCTTTCTCTTCCTTTCTCTTCCTTTTTCTTCCTTTCTTGCTCCCCCAGGGGTGGTCTCCCCCAAAGCACCAGAATTCACCTTGTCAGCCTCCCCTGGAGGTGTGCACAGGTGGGCCCTGCCCCACCTAGCTCTCATCTCCCCTCTGCAGGTGTGGGCTCTGCCCCCCAAGTGCACATCATGGGGCCAGAGGAGGATGGGGTGCGCATGGTGTGCATGACCTCAGGCTGGTTCCCAGAGCCCCAGGTGCAGTGGAGACACCCTCATGGGGAGCAGTTCCTGGAGTTCTCCAAGATCCAGTCCCAGGACACTGAAGGGCTGTTCAGCGTGGAGGCCGCTCTGGTGGTGAGAGACAGCTCTGCGGGGACCGTGACCTGCTCCATCTACAATCCAGTCCTGAACCAGGAGAAAGCCATGGCCATTGTCATCCCAGGTCAGGGCTGTTCTCCCTCCCTACTCCCTGCAGGGTCAGAGGGAGGGGCCAGCACCCCCAGGTGTGCTGGGCTGGGGTGTCCTGGGTTGTGTCCTGATGGGGTCTCTGTGGGGGGTCTCTGTCTGCAGAGCCCTTCTTCCCCCGGGCCTCTCCCTGGAAGCCGGCTTTCCTGGTGATCCTGCCCTTGCTGCTGTTCCTGCTCCTGGGGGCTGCCTGCTACACCCAGAGAGAACATTCCACACAGATGCAGGAGCTGCAAGAACAGAGGAGTCTGTGCCAGGCTAAGGAGAAGGAACAACAGGCCAAGGAGGAGGCCCTAAAGGGCACAGGTAAGGCAGCAGGATAGTGAATGTGGCAGTGGGTGCTGAGAGGGATGAGCACCCAGAAGGGACAGTGGAGATTATAGCTAATTGGGTCTCTAGTTGGAATTCTAGGACACAGAGAGTTTCTTTTTTGTGGATTCTCTAGGCTTACAGGTTTTCTTCTTAAAGATGGAGTTGATGCATATTTTTTTTCACTCTGTTTCAGATGGACTCCAGACCATTCTAGGTAAGCTCTGCTTTCCTTCCTGAACTCTCTGTATCCCCTGCATAGGAGACATTCACTTTCTTAGCTCACCTGTTTCCTGTGTTTCTTTTCAGACCAGAGGAAGGCAGCTTACCTGGCTGGTGAGTGATGCTCCGGGGTCCTGGGTCTGTGTCCCCCCTGTGCCCAGGGATCTCTCCCCTTGGCTGTCTAAGCACAGACATGTGGACCCCTTCCTTGGGGTGAGAGTGGGAGCTGGTGGGAGGCAGAGCCCTGCTCCATGGGCTCTCCCAGTTCTGGGTGCTGTTTCCCCCAAGTCTTGGGGACCTGGTGGGATGGTGACCCCTGGAGTCTCCTGCATCCTGTGTCTCATTCTAACCCTGACCTTCCCACCATGGCACTGGTTTTCTAATCTTCAGTGCCTCTCATTCTTGGTCAGCACCTGGAAGCAGAAGCCAGCTCTTCGGAGATCTTATAAATAACTGGGCTCTTGAAATTTAGGAGAGTGACCTCCTCTTGCCCTCTTTCCCCAGACCCCACCCAAGGAAAGTCTGTGTCTCTGCTCCTAAAGATGTTGATCAGTAGTGATGGGAGAAGACAGGGTGACCCTGAATGGAAAAAGCAGGGGGAACTTTCCATGTCCCAGTAGAATGTTTATCTCTAGAAATGCCTCATTTGAGAAAATACTGAATGTAATACTTATGTATAGGTAGTGTAATACTTTAAAAAAAAAATCTTCCCATGTACAGTATTTGATTCTGTGTCACAAAACTGATTAGCAATTTAAACAGGAGTTTGTGATGCCCAGAGCCACTCAGTGACTTGCCCAAAGCCCCACCAGCAGCAGGCAGGGCTGGGTCAGTCTGTCATGCAGGCTCCTGAATTGACCCAGGGATTTCCCACCACCCCCTGCTGTCTGCACAGGGTAGGAGGTCATGACCTCTCCAGCCTCTCCCCGCACCCCCCAGAGAGTCTCACCTGTAGAACAGGGGGAGACCAGGGCCCTTGGGTGACATGAGCAGCTGGTTGTGCTGAGGTCTCACCTGTGTGTTCCCTTTCAGCCTGGAGGAAGGCCCAGCTGTATGCAGGTGAGTGGCCCTAAGGGTCCTGGGATTTGCTCCCAAACTCCCCTCTGCCCCTTCTCTATCAGGGGACCCCACCAGGAAGGGTTGGAATCCCTGGTCTCCTCTTACTCTGTAGCCTCAATCTGAAAAGTGCAGGGCCCTCTCCTGAGAGAGTGCCACTGATTTTCCTGTGGATTTATCTCCACCCAGTGAGGATCACACAGTCATCTTTACCATCATTTCTGTCTCTGCTGAATTAAAGTCTCATGCTTTTTGTCATAATCCTTTTTTTATGACATGCCCCCCTTTTTATTTTTAAGGAAACACCATTAATACAGTAGAATCAACAGGTTTTCATATCAACAGGTTCACCAATAGATACATGTGTGATCTCATATTATTTATAAAATGGAACAACAGTTTCTGAGTTAATGTTTTGCCATAAAAATTAACTGACTAGGGCCTCCCTGGTGGCGCAAACACAGCACTATAAAAGGGTTAAGCACAGCACTATGAAGCAACCTGCAGTCTCTGTAGCATGAGTTCGATCCTCGGCCTGTCAGGGAGCAACCCACATGGAGCAAAAGACCTCTCCTGTCTCGCCCACTGCTTCCCTCAGCAGTGTGTTTCAGTAGATCCACCTGTTCAGCTCCCCACTCTGTCTCTGGTGAATCCTCTCACCCCCCACATCTCTGGCCTGTGCCCCAGCTCTTGTATGCATAAATAAATAAATCTTAAAAAAAAATTAACTGACTAGTGAATTGAAATGCATGAAAATACCTCACCTGCTATATCTCAAGTTAAAAGCCACTTCTAACTTCTCTTTTTTTGTTCTTGTCTCATTTTTCTTTTCCTTCTCTACCCTGTCTTTTTTTTTTTCTGTGGTATGAAAGAGTTATCATATTATAGTTGGATGTCAACTAATGTCCAGGTGAAAACAAGTAAATTTAAAATATCTTTTTGTTTAAGGACATCATGTGAGCCACTCCATCCTTTTAAGTGATCTTGTTTCTTATCAAGCTACCCAACAAGATGGAAATGCCAATTTCTCTCACTTGACTTGTATAGGTGCAGTTGCTTGTCACACATTTATACAAGAAATGTTGTTAATTATTTCTTTTTTAAAGATTTATTTATGCATACAAGAATGGGGGTATAGGTTAGAAGTGCAGGATTTGAGAGGATTCACCAGAGACAGAGTGGGGAGCAGAACAGGCAGACTGACTGAAATACACTGCTGAGGGGAGCAGCGGGCGAGGCAGGAGAGGTCTGCTGTGCCATGTGGGTAGCTCCCTGACCGGGGATCAAACTCATACTGCAGTGGCTGTGGACAGCTTCATAGTGCTATGCTTAACCCCTTGTGCCAACATGGAGTCCCCTTGTTAATTATTTCTATAAATGTGGATCCTGAATTCTCTCTCCACTTCTGTCCTCACACTGTTGGGAAGCCACACCAGGAACATCCTGGGGGCCATTTTCTGATGCATGAGAATGATCAGCAGATCGCCTTGTCAATAAGATTGGAACCTTGAGTAGGGCACCTGAGGTCTGGTTTCCAACCTATCAGGAGTCATCAAGAGGATGTCAGCAGACTCACCTTCACCCCATCCCAAACTCCAGATATATATGCACATTTCTTCAGTTTTACCTGTTTTCTGTGTTAGCCTATCCGTCGTAATTGACAATGTATCATTATTCTATCAATAAAAGGCCAGGAGCTTGCTCTTTCAGCAGCATCCTACATTGAGTTGCCTGCTCCATGAATTCTGTTGGTGAGTGTGGTGTCAACGCAACAGTCTGGGTCTCTGGACAGCAAATTGATAAACATTCTGGTTCCTTCCTCCTGTCCCACATGCCTTGTTCAACTCTCCACACCCGTCCTTCTCTCCCTACCTGTTTTCCAGGCCCCTCTCTCTCCTCCTCCATCTCCCACCAGAGCAAGTGACACTCCTGGGTCCTCATCTGTCCACGTGCATCCTGGGGTCCTGGTGCTCCCTCTAGACCCTCCCCTGCCAGGCCCTGCTCACCTGCCTGGGCCCCCACATGGGGCATCAGAGCTCCAGCTGCTGCTGACACACGTCACCACACTCTGAGCAGTTTCACCACACAGTTTATCATCTCACACGCATGCAGGGTAGACACCTGAGACTGCATCCTGGGACGAACTCCAGGGTCTGGCAGCTCCTTCCTTCCAGGAGCCCCTTCCTCTCCCAGGTATCTAGGGCCCCCTACACAGCCTGTCATGCAACCTCTTTATGGCCCTGCTGCTGTCACCATGTGACTGTCTCTGAGCACAGGTGCAGCACATGATTGGTTCCCCCTGATGATCCTCAATAATGTCCCTGTTTCCAGGTCCCATCTCTATCCCACCTGCAGATTTCTCTTTCCTCTATTGAGGACAGTTTTGCATGTTCATGGGATGAGGACATAAACATCTATGGAGCCATTATTCTGCTTGTACCAAGAGGTTTTTCTTGGAAGCTTGCATGTCCTTTGGCTATTCTTCAAAGAAACTAATGAATTAATTCCATATTTTTATGTCTTTATCTATGGGGATGGTTTTGTTTTTACTACCCATGAAATAATGGAGAGAGGTTCCTAGTTTTCGATCTCAGTGTGTGTCCATGTTTCCTACTCTGCACGTCTCTCTCCTTCCTAGAACCCTCTCCATGACACGAACTGTCTCCTCTTCCCAGAACCCACTTCTGAGTGGGCAGGGCTCTCTGCTGCAGTGTCTTGAGTCTCCTCACTCATGTAAAGGTCACCCCCATGTGACCTTTAAAATCTTTATTTTTTTAAGATTCATTTATTTATGTATGCTTACAAGAACTGGGGCACAGGCCAGAGGTGTGGGGAATGAGAGGATTCACCAGAGACAGAATGGGGAGCAGAACAGGCAGATTGACTGAAATAAACTGCTGAGGGGAGCAAAGGGCAGTCAGGAGAGGTCTGCTGCACCAATGGGGTAGCTCCCTGGCTGGGGATAGAATTTGTGCTGCAGTGGTTGCTGATAGTTTCACAGTGCTGTGTCTTAACCCCTTGCACCACCAGGGAAGCCCTGACAAAAGATTTATTCAGAAACACTGAAAAGCTCTATCAACCTCCATGTTCTCAGGCTACCAGAGGCCTTTGCTGTCCCAAAAGACAACATCATTGGGCTGTTCTCAGACATGGCTAGGGTGTAGCCTCTTACCCATGACTTAGAGAGAAGCTGCACATTCACTTCAAGTACATGCAGTTCTTGACATTGTAATCTCCATAATACTTTTGAAAGAAAGCCTACTTTGCAGGATGGGTGTGTGGCTGATGACTTGAAAGCATAAATTGATGGTTATTTTGCTCAGTTGGTGTCTAGCCACTCAATCCCAGCATATTAGGCTTTATGGTTTAACTGTCATGGAAGGTTGCAGCATGATGTGTGTGTGTGTGTGTGTGCATGCTTATGTGACAGATGCTTCAACTAAACATTTGCAAGCATTTTCCCCTGTAAATTCCATTACTGTCTTGTAGAAAACTAGGCGTGGACCCTGATGTGTGAGTATCTAGAGTCCCTCATGTGACATGTGTGTCTCTTGCAGATTGGCGGAAGGAGCAGTTCCGGGCCTGTGAGTGACTCTGTTCTCTCTGGGGCTGCTCAGCTTCTGGCCTTTCTTTCTGTTCTCTGTGTGGGCACAGATTCTGCACCCTCTGTGGGGGTGGGGTGGGTACAACTGTGATGTCACACAGCTGGGCTGAAGGTGACTGGTCATGGCTGCTTAAGGGGCTCCTTAGTCCTTGGTGTCTGGGAGGATTGCCAGGTGTCCTGTGCTGGGAGCCACCAGGCTCTCATTCTCTCATTTCAGTGACCATATCCCTCTCACCATATAGCTGTATATCTGGGGTAGGAGTTTTGTGACTTTGTTTTAGGATGGGGGGAGGGTGCTTACATAATGGGTCCTTCTCCTTGCAGGGTCTGTCACTCTGCATCCAGGTTCTGCATTTGGAATCACACTGTCTAATGACAAGAAGAGTCTGACCTATGTTTACTATGGGTATTTTTTCTCAAGTACTGTTTTGGGTCTTGAGGGCATCACATCAGGGCGCTGTTACTGGGAAGTGGAGGTCAGGGGTACATTCACGAGTACATGGGCTCTAGGGGTCTGGAGGAGAGATGAAAAAACAAGATACATGGATCCAACTGTCCCATATGGGTTTTGGGTTGTGGGGCACCAAGTAACAGGTTTTTCAGCTTATACTGAACCTTGTACTAACCTACCCCTTAGGCAGATTCCCCACAGGGTGGGGGTTTTCCTGGACTATGATCATGGGGACGTCTCCTTCTATGACATGACTGATGGCTCCCACATCTTCTCCTTCCCTCCTGAGTCTTTTTCTGGGACTCTTCTTCCATACTTCCTCTGTCATAAAGGAGACGTGTCCATGACCCTCTGCCCCATGGAGGCTGGGCCCCAGAAGTCCTCTATGCTCATGAACAATCCTCCTTCTCTGGGGGAGCCTGTGAGTCCCCCAGGGGAGGGAATCACCTCAGGCTTTGGTGTGGATGGGGCTCCCCCAGAGCCTGAAGCACCCCTCCTTCCCTGCACCCCTGAGACCGTGTCCTCATGAGTCCAGCCCTGGCGCCTGGGATCTTCTTGGGGCTGCAGGTTCCCTATGGACAAACCTGTGAGTGAGTCCCAGATGCTGGAGTCTCGTCCTCAGGCTCTGGGTGCAGATTCCTGGGCTGTGGCTGTGAGAACAATCCGATCAGACCTTGTGCTGCAATATACTTTGAACCCATTTGGTGCAGCATGAATTTTTTCTTGGGGAATAAATATTTCATGGGTGTTTTATGCTGTTAAGACAAGAAAGTGGATCAACTCTAATTATTCTCCTAAATTGAATGGATTTTACTTTATCCAAGTTGACTTTGCTTAGAGGAACCCAGAGGCTGATGGAAGATCCCCAGATATATTTTGAGGGATCTGGAATGATTGACCAGAAATGTTAGGCCTCCAAAACATTTTGGGAAATGGCAGATGATGAACTTTTAGAGAAGCCTCGCATTCTATGTTTTATGCTTCCTATTCTGGAAGGATACATCTGTTTTGCTGTATCCAAAGAAAATACACCTATATTTTTCAAAGAAATAGAACTGTTTTTTCCAAAACTCATGAATTTCTATTATCAGTGATAAAGTTGTGTGTTAATTCATCCAGATGCTCATTGCCTTTCTGATAAGTACATACACATTTCTATTTCTCTCTTTTAATCTGAGAATGGTTAGAAAAATGGAAGATTTGTGATTAGGGTAAAAGGGGTGGTGGTGAGTGTCAACACCATTTGGAAAGCAGATAACTGCTCCTTGAATTAAGTTGAGGATGAAGAAGAGACTCTCTGACTTGGGGTGACTTGGGGAGCTGTGACCTGAGTTCCAGGGTCCCCTGTGCTGACGCGGTCCTTCCAAACCCTGTGGCAAAAGGTCATGGGAACCACAGCTGCCAGTGGAAGCAGGATCCTGAGGACCAGACCTGCAGGGAGGAAGATGTGATCACCCCCCAGGGGACCTGAGTTGGTTCTGGTGGGAGGAGAAGATGGAGAAGGGGAGTTGGGAGGAGTCAGACATCAGTAATGGTGTGTAATTGACTACATGAAAGAGATTGTAATAGTTTTAACAATTTCTGCTCTTGTTGTGTGTGTTAATTTGTATTTATTGACCATTGTCTTCATTTCTCATCTTACCCTTATGCTTTTATACAAGTTGCTGCAGTTTATGTTTATAGTATAGTTTTTTGGCAACAGAATAGATAAAGGAATTATGAGCAAATTTAAGAAACGAACAGTAGAACCATGTAGTTATAAAGATTGGGGCTGCGGGCCTCCCCGGTGGCACAGCGGTTGAGCGCTGGGTTGCGAAGCTGCCCGCGGCCTCTGCGGCACCGGTTCGATCCCCAGCTGCTCCCCGACCACCGGAGGAGGGTCCCACATGGCGTGCAGACCTCTCCTGCCGCCCGCTGCTCCCCTCAGCAGTGTACTTCGGTCCTTCTGCCTGCTCTGCTCCCCGCTCTGGCTCTGGTGAATTCTCTCACCCTCCCGCACTTCTGACTGTACCCAGTGCATGTATAAACAAAACAAACAAACCAGCAAACAAATAAATAAAAAAGCATGCCTCTATAAAAAAAAAAAAAAAAAAAAGTTTAAAAAAAAAAAAAAAAGATTGGGGCTGCCTGTCCCCTCATTTTTGGGAAAGGGAATACCTGTCCAGTTGTAAAGGAAATTTCTCTTGATAGTTAAAAGCATACATTATGTTGTGTGGGTGTCAAATGTGTATGAATTGTGTACATGGAGCTGAGTGTGGACTCTCCTATCACCAGTTCATTGCTTCCTGGCCCATATCCCCCCATGTGCCCTCCTGTGTGACCTGGAGCTGGACCCCAGTAGCATGTCCCTTTGCCCCCTGAACAGTATCAGGATGAGCCCTGGAGGGGACACTCCAGTCACAGCCAAGGACACGCGTCTCTCCTGGTCATGCTGCTTTTCTTCTGGATCTTATGATGGGATGTTTGTCAATTTTTTGCCAGCTGTTGTTACTCCCTCAAGTATTATCCAAGAATTTTTTTCCTTCTACTATTAAGAAAAACTATTAAAAACCTACAAATAAGTGAAAAGTTGGGTGTCATGGATTTTCATTGTCATTGCAGAGATTATGTAATTGGAAATAAATTTATGTAATTATTTAGGGAATGTATAATATTTTACCTGGGGTTTTATCATTCATTAAGGACATGTTTTCCATAAAGTCACTTGCTATCTGGGCAATAGAAAAGATAATTCAAGTTTTTAGTTTATTGTCCAATAGACATTAATTGCTCTTTTTCTTTTTTCATTTGATAATGTTTTCCTTTGTATTTATTTGAAACTGCCATTCCTCCTGGACCATAAAGACCATATTCTTCAAATTCCTCTTTGAAACTGGTTACAATTTAACAGTTCATTACTATTAATTACTATAAATTATTTATGCATTTATCTGAGAGTCAAGTTAGTGATTTTCTGAATACTACATGGTATTTATCACATAAAAGAAAGATTTTTGTAAAAAAAAAATTTTAGAGTAGAAAATCCTTTATACCTGATAATTAAAGAAAATATATAATAATTTAAAGGGGACTAAAAATCCCCTGCTATTAAGATTAAAACAAGAAATACTGAGATCCCAGCTCAGCACCTCCCCCTGCAGACCTGAGAAGCAGCCTGAGCAGAGGAGGAGACACCAGGCCCCAGACAGGATGGGGCAGACCCTGGGTCTAGACTGAAGCTGCTCATCTGACACTCATGATCCTTCTCAACTCAGGAGCTTGTCCACTCCCAGCTGAGCCCCAGAGTCCATGTCCCCAGAGTCCTGGGCGGGGCTTCTCTCCTTGTCCTCTGTGAGCTGTTCCCACCCCGTCTCCCTCCTCTTCTCTCTCTCTCTCTGGGCTCAGGGAGAGTCATCTGAGGAGGTGAGATCTTCATCCAGAGGGAGAGGAGCCCCAAAGTGGGCAGGTCAGGAGGGATTTGGGAGAATCGAGTATGTCCTCAGGATCCTTCTCCCTATATGGCTTCTGATTCCTCTCAGGGGGACCCCGATACTCTCACAGCTCTGTGGAGTCCATGTCATCACTGTGACCTCAGGCAGAACAGACATGACTCCCTTATCCCTGATCCAGCCTGATCTCTCACTCCCACTGGGCCAATCTTCCATCCTTCTTATTTCTGTCTTTTCCTTCTACAATTTTCCACCTCTGACAGTAACTTGGCCTTTCCCATGTAATATCCTGTGTTGATCAAGAAGATGATCCATGTTCCCCCTGACATCTTCCTGTCAGGTGCTCCAGAAACATGAACCCTGGTTTGGGAATAACTGGGGTCTGGCCTCTGACCAGCTGACCTGGGAAGCCAGAGGTCACCCTGCTGCAGGGGAGGAGTGTCCCCTGCTGACAGCAGCCCCAGGGCAGGAGGCCTTATCCTACAGGGAGAAGGGAAGGGAAAGACCAGGACCAGGGGGCAGGTCCCATTGGGGGGAAAAGTCTGTCTCAATATTGGGGTCTCTCCTCTTCCCTCCTACACTTTAGCCAAGGGGGGGTTACCTCAAAGGAGAAGAGGAAAGAGGGGGAATGGTGAGGGGTCAGGGGATGTCTTAGACCTGTGTGTGTGAACTAGAAGGTTCTGGAGCCAATTGGGTCTCCTGTGTGACACCTGATGCAGGAGCAGCTCCAGGAGGAAAGAGCAGAGCTGACTGACAAGGAGAGTGAGTCTGTTTCTCCCCCACAGGAGCTGGTCTCTGGTGTGCAGGGGGCAGAAGCCATGATGAGAGCAGAGCAGGGGGCAGGGGGTTGGAAGGGCAGAGGGACAGAGGGGACCTGGAGGGTGAGGCCAGGGCCCTGGGGAAGAGCCTGGGGTCACTGGGGAGATGTGGGAAGGAGGGTCTGGAGGGCCTGAGGCCAGTCCATCCAGTGAGGGTGCAGGTCCCCTGGCAGCTGCCCCTGGTTTCAGAATAATGTCAACAAAGAACTGTGAGATCATTTGCAGGATAATTATTTCATTTGTTCCTTTTTTATATTTTTTTGCAAAAAGTTCTTTAAAACCTCTTGATTGTGAAAGATAGGGACAGTGGAGTCCATTCCTCCTGTGGTCTCCACGGAAGTCAAGACAGAGGTGGATGGGGGTGTCCCTGGGGTGAGTATAAAGAACCCTCACTCAGGTCTGTTTTAGCTTCTAGGATCCCCACCCTCCCAGCCAAGGAGTACCCCTGTCCCTGGAGACCCCCCCCCCCCCCCGCAGCAGGGATTGGGAGACCTGTGTCTGCAGGCCCCACAGTGGCTGGGCCATGCCTTGGGCCTGGAGACGTCAGGGCTCTGCTGTGTCCTGCTCCAGAGCTGCCCTAGGGCCCGTCCACATTCCCCTCATGGACACCTGAACCCCCCCACACTGGACTTGTCCTGGTCCTCATTGGGGTTATTAGTGGACAGGGTGAAGGGCACCCTGGGGCCCCCAAACCTGCCTACTTTAAATGGTTTCTGCCATCTGCCGCTTTAGGACAAAACATACTCTAGTGAATAAGACCCTCAATAAAAGACCTTTAATACAATTACTTGCCGAAGACCAGCCTCAGCAAACTGGGTGTCAGGGGTTCCTGAAAGGATGAGAAGGCATAGGCGAAACTTGAGGGCTGAGGGGAAGGGGAGTGAGGCAGACACAGACACTCTTTTTTGGTGCAAGTGTCTCCTACTGAGGGGCTCAGCGGGTCTTTATTCATTTTTTGCAAGCAGTGAGATGACATCATCATATGCATAGAAGCAAAGCAGAAACAGTCAGTGCATTCCTTTCCCACAGACTTTTGGCTCCTACATGCTCTCAGTAAGAAAGCAACTGCTGGAGACCAGCTGCAGCTAGATCGTGTCAGGGATCTCAGAGAGGAGAGGACTGCGTTGGTGAAAGTTTACTCTCAGAGGGCTGAGGGGAAGTGGAGCAAGGTAGGGGTGAGGAAGACACAGACACCTTAGTTTGTGCAAGTATCTCCTGCAGAGGGTCTCAGCGGGTCTTTATTTATACCTTAAGGCGAGCGTGGGATTACATCAGCATAAGCATTGAAGCGGAGCAAAGACAATCAATACATATTTTCTCATGATCATGTAAAGACTCCCTTGGCCTTACACCTGTAGGCCATTTCTTTGTTAACCTAAGAACAATTAGTTTCCTAGGTACAGCTCATTTACTAGCATGATCAATCATACAAGACAGCACATTTGGCAACAATTAAACTTTCCCAATTACAAAAGTGGGTGTAAAATTCCTATTCTATATTCAATTACTAAAAGCAATCTGGCTCCTCGCACTCAATTAACTTGGTTAATATATTAATTACTTCAAAGTGGTCTAAAACAACTCATTAAATCTATGTAAGTTCTACTGAAGTCTAATTCTTAACTAGTAATTCCTAATCTCCACACGGCCTGTGAACTATTGACCTCTTGCATACACCAGGAAATGTACTGCTGTCCCAAACATGCACTCCCTGTTTTAGGCTATGGCTTCCAAGCACAGCTGGTTCAGGGCAGCTTGTTCTCCATAGTTCTCAGGGCCAGGACATTTCTATCCTAACTATATCTTTAGCAATCTTTCACTTCTTTTGTGATAGTTCATACTGTAAGAACAATAAGCCAATTGTCACTTGGGTCCAAATTAGGTTTTCACAAGCCAATTTATAACTAACTTACTTTTGCATTAACCAAGAACAAAGAGGAGAGCATTAGCAGGCATTGCCATGGAGACTCCCTAGTTCAGATCTTCTTTGGGAAGAGCAAGAACTCCCCTCTTCTGGGAAGTACAACTTTCCCTCTTTGGGGGAGCACAGGAACTCCCCTCTTCTCGGGAGTCTCCCCCACTGCCTGGACCATGTCAAGAGACAGCATGGGAGGCACAGCCTGCTGCAGGTAACCTTCAAGGTTAATAGATAAAAAAAACTAAGCCTTACACTAAAACTCATTATTTCAGTTTAGACAATTACCTAAGATAGCCGATAGCTGTCAGTACACCCCTATCAGCTAAAGCCTAAGCTACAAAAGACTCTTATTATTATATGGCCTTCAGCTGAAGACCAGCTGCTTTCTGGTTATAAGCTAACAGGGTTTTCTACCTAGAAACTTCTTAACACAATTAGCTTCATTAAAAACTTTTTAAAGAAACTTCAAAAAAAGCAAAAGAAGAAATTACTATAGTTGTCCTGGGTTGCTTGTCAGGCATGTTCATGTATAACAAATTCTTTCCCATTGTCAGGCAGACCAAATTTATAGTGTTTAATTTTTAAGCAGGTATTTCTTTGTGCCATTTACTTACAGTATTCTATACGTATAATTTATTGCCTAATGTACTATCCGAGAAGTTTTTTTCTTATATGACCAAGAACAAAAAACAAAGGGAGGTTTATAGGTTATAGATTAATCTTCAGCCCCACAGTGTGAGGCACAAGGAATCTTCAGCCCCATGGTATGAGGCTCTTTAATAGTCTTCGGCCCCACGGTGTGAGGCCCTTTTCTTAACTGCTTACCAGTGTCTTATCTGGCTGGGGAGCAAGGCCCCCCGCAATTACTGTGAACAGAGAGAAGAGAAAGAGAAAGAATATAGTTTCCAAGTCCAGCACCCAAAGCGACCCCTACCCTTGTGGGCAAATACCCTGCCAAACAGGACTGGTCCAAAGCAGAGCCACTGAGGCCCAGATGCCTGCCACAAGTCTGTGCCACAAGTCTAACTTCTTTTGGGGAACCAGAGAAAGGGGCAAAAGGGGCCAGTCAATTCTGGAAGGACAAGAGCAAAATGCAAATCAAGGTAGAAGCTGCCACTGTCAGCTTCCCCATGTGTTTCTCACCCATGTCTATTCAGTGTCACTTTCCATGTCCCCCAAGTCCCTGGCACAAGTCCAAGACCAAGAAACAAGCATGGCTTCGTCTTCGCAACTCTTTCTGCCCCATGTCCCTCCTCCAGTCTTCTTCCTTTCTCCCCTGTCTTTCTAGCTTTTTCTCACCCAGCAACACCCTTCCTTAGTGTGGGGCAGGGAATTTGGAGCCTCCCCTTTCCCTGGGAATTACCCTGTCACAGTGTCACAAACTGTGTGGGGAGGGGGCCTATGGTAGAGCCACAGCTGGAGCCCTGGGTAGTGTTCTCTGTGGACAGATTGGGTGGGAGTTCTCCCCTCACCTCTCCAGGCCCCTTGTTGTCCTCTCTGTGCTTCTCCTCTTGGTCTTTCCCACTGTCCCTGTCCGGCTGGTGACTGGGGGACTGACTCTGTGGACTCACCTCAGGGAGGAGATGTTGGGGGGCAGGGAACTTGCTGTGGCTCTCACTGGGTTTGCTGAAAAGGATGCCCCTATGGAGGAAGGAGGGGGTGGGGTGTCACCCCCAGGCTCCCTTCTTGACAGGCTCTCCTTTCCTGTCCCTTGCTGTCTCAGCAGGGGGTGAAGCTCCTGCTCCTCAGCACCCCTGTACACCCTCCGCTGCCCCCCTCACAGACACAGCCCCTCCTTACAAGGCTGCAGGGGAGCAGCTCAGGGAAATCTTCTTCCCCCCAACCCCCATCACTACTTCTTCTCTTTGCTCTGCCTCACAGGGCTGGACAAGATGGGGTCTCCATGGGGGATACTCTCCTCACTCAGGACTAGGGTCTCTCTCAGCAGACACTGGAGGAGGCTTCCCCTCCCCTCTGGGGTGTTCCCCTCCCCTCTGGGGTTCAGTCTTGAGCCCCCACTCTGAGCCTGGGCCCTTCCTGTGTCAGGGCCTCCTTAGCAGGAAGAGACTCTCAGGGCAGGAGCTGAGATGTATGTGCAGCTTGTTCCAGGGAATGTAGGTTCCTCTGTGGGTCAGGGCTGGAGTTGGGGCGTATCTCAGCACCTCTGCCAGGAGCAGCCTCTGCTCCCCGCTCCTGCTCTACTGGGTGTGTCTGAGGTTCTGGTCCATTTAAGTCCTGATTTTCTCCACTTTGCCCTCTGTCCTGTATGTGGCCAGATTGGGAGACTTACCCACTTCCGCAGCCCCACATGTCTGAAGCAGGCTGTCAATAAGTATGGGGCTTGTGTCAGCTAACCATCCTGTAGGGGGTCCCTGGGCGTAAGAAGAGACTGGTAGATGGGGAGAATTATCTTTGATTTGAGGATGCTGGTGTGTGTGTGTGGTGTGTTGTGTTTGTGAACCCTCACCCTCTCTAACCTCTAGGCAGTGGTGAGATTGCGGAGCATGTTGCATAGACCAAGGGATGAGGCTTCGTTGGACAGAGATGCTGTGTCTCCCTGCTACCCTGTAAGGACAGCTTTTTTTTTTTGTTGTTGTTGTTGTTGTTGTTGTTGTTGTTGTCACGTTTGAAAAATGAACACATGGAAGTGAAAGTATCTGATATTTCTCTGTCTCCTGATTCATTTCACTGAGCATGATTCCTTCCAGCTCCATCCATGATGCCACAAATGGCATGAGTTTATCTTTTTTGATCACTGAATAATATTCTATTGTGTATAAGGGTTTACTTATATGTGGAATATAGAGAAACCAAACAAAGGGCCAGGAAAAGACAAACCTTGCAGCAGACCATAGATCTGAGCATCCAGGAGCCAGAGGAGGGAGAGGTCAAAGGAGGGGAGGGAAGAGCACAGGACTGTGGACATGGGTCAGGTGCTGAGGTGGTGGGAGAACCACACCTGAGGGGCGAATCAGACACTGTCCTAAATTAAAAACTATACAAAAAGTACTTTATTTTAAAATAAACTTAAGGAGATAAAAAAGGAAAATAATGAACACAAAAAAGAGCAAGTCCTCAGAAAATGAATAATAACATTATTAAGTCTACCAGCCGAGACCCTCCCTGGTTTACCTTCCTAGGCTCACAGCTTGCCCAGGGAACTCCACATCTGACTTCCCCCATCCTAGATTCATTTTTCCTGTTCTTTGCTTCATATTTCTGCAGTGTGTTGTCTTTTGTGTCTGGTTCCTGACTTCATGTCTCCACCTCCAAGATTCCTTGTCTGCATCCTCCTTTCCCTCACCTCACTGTCCACCCTGCACTGGTCACAAGGGAGCAGCAGAGCCTCATTGAACCTGGAGAAAAGCCTGGTGTCCTTTCTATTGTTCCCTGGGCTTCTCCCCCACCAAGTAACTCCCCTTTCTGGTGTCCCCAGGCAGGAGCTGCAGGATGGCCCAGCTTCCCTCTGGGAACCCTGCTGCTTTAGGTACCCTCAGGGGGTGGGGGTTTGGAGCTGGATCTCTAAGTTCTTTTGCTCATTCACTCCTTTTGTTATAGGGCAGGGAGAGGGGCAGCCCAAACCCCACAAACCTGCCTATTCTATATAGGGTTCTGCCATCCGCCGCATTAACACAAAACATAAGACTTTAATGGAGAGGAACTTTAATACAATTAGGAAACAATACAGGAAAGGCAAAGAATCTAGTTTCTAAATCAAGCACCCAAAGTTACCCGTCCCCTCGTGGGTAAAACTCCATCCAAATGGGATTGGCCCAGAGCAAGGCCCCAAAGTCTGCCACAAGTCTAAAGTGTCTTCCAGTGGGGACCCACAGAAAAGGGTCAGAAACAACAGACAAGTCCGGAAGGAAAAGAGCAAAATTAAAATCAAGATAAAAGCTGCCATTGTCACCTCCCCACGGGTCTCACCCACATCTGTGTCACCCAGTCCACAACCAAAAGACAGCGCAGTTTCTTCATGTGTCTCTAGGCTCCATGTGCCTCCTCCAGGTCTCCTTCTGGCTCCATCCTGCTTCCTTCCTTCCTCAGTCTCCTCTGTGTTGTGCCCAAGGTTAGCAGACTCAGCTAGCATAGCCTCCAAGAATCCAAAGACAGCCGATGCAAACACAAAAGGGAGTTTATTTCAGAATCGAGTCTGGGCTCATGGCATCTACCAACGCAGTGGCAGGTACTGAGAACCCCGAACAAAGGAAGCAGGGGTCTTTTTTTTTTTTTTAATATTCTTTTTTTTTTTTAATAGAGGCATGTTTTATTTTATTTATTTATTTGTTTGTTTGTTTGTTTGTTTGTTTTTGTTTATACATGCACTGGGTACAGTCAGAAGCACGGGAGTGTGAGAGAATTCACCAGAGCCAGATCAGGGAGCAGAGCAGGCAGAAGAACCGAAGTACACTGCTGAGGGGAGCAGCGGGCGGCAGGAGAAGTCTGCGTGCCATGTGGGACCCTCCTCCGGTGGCCGGGGAGCAGCCGGGGATCGAACTGGCACCGCAGAGGCCGCAGGCAGCTTCGCAACCCAGCGCTCAACCGCTGCGCCACTGGGGAGGCCCAGGGGTCTTTTAATAAGGTTAAATTATGCTGGCAGTTACTCATTGGCTACAAGGATGCATTCTCCAACTTTGCCTGGCTATCATTCTAAGCTGACTGGCCAGGCCAAGATGCAGCTCCAGCCTGCAGCTCCAATTACTGAAGCTATCTCTGGAATGCAGTGTTTCCTGGGACAGCAAGAACCGCAAGACCTGAAATTCTAAAATGGCAGTTACACACAAAATGGCAAAGCAATGGCTAAGAATACTTATGCTTGGTTCCACACTCTGCAGCTTCTTCTCTTCCTGCTCAGCTCCACCCTCACTTGGGTGGGGCAGGGAACCTGGAACCTCCCCCTTTCCTGGGGACCACCCTGTTACAATCCCCTCTTTTAATTTTTATTCCACCATATCTATGGCAGGGAACCTGGAACATCCCCCTTTCCTGGGGACCACCCTGTTACACTTTCAGTGATATGAACATGCAGCTCAGCTAACAGATATGTGCAAACATTACACAGATTATAAGAACAACACATTAAAAGAGACCATAGAACATCATTCTCAACAGAAATTTAAAAAAAAAATTATCTCTTCTCTGACCCCATATTCCTGGAGCACCCTTGGGTGCAATGAGGTGGTGACCCCTGTTTAGAGCTCTGTTGAGCTTTGAGGTGGACCTGGCTCCTTTTGGATTTAGCCAGTCAGGTTGTGACCCTGGGCAGGTCCCCTCCTTTTGCTGAGCTTCTGTCTCTCAGAAGTAAATTGAGAAAGACTCCTTAGAGGATACTCTAAAACACTCACAGAAATAACGCCTGCCCTGTTCAGACTCAACCTGCACTTGTGAGCAGTGGGCCTGAATATCTGGTGATTATCTTTTGACACTCAGAAGTCAGAGTACAGCTCACCTGAGGGGACACTTGTTTGTGGCAGGAAGGAGCAGTGAGGGGCCTCCTGGGACTGTCAGAGCAGCCTCTCAGGGTGGGTGGGGGCTTCTCCCCCCTCTGCTGCCCCTCTGATTCCCTCAGGACAGAGGACCCAGGCCCAGGCCCCCAGCCCATCAGCAACACTTGCTGCTCCAACCTTCCCCCAACCCCCCAGGATCTGCCAGGTCCCCCCTTGTTCCAGCAGGTGCCTGAAGTGCCTGGTTAGGAGAGGGAGTGAATTCTCCAGCTCCCTGCCTGGCTCCCCACATGGCCAGGGCACAGGCCCCCTCTCTGCCCCTGAAGCCCAAACAGAAACATGCTGGAGACTCTCTGGGCAGAAGTATCTACCCTGGGGGCTCCTCCCAGCTGTGTCTATGCTGAGTGCAGGGAGGTCCTGCCCCTCCTTCCTCCCCTCCCTGTCTACCTTGTCTTTAATTTAGTTCATATCTTTCTCTCTGTCAACTTCCTTTCCATTTAATTTCTTATTAATCTTTTGATTACATATTAATGAAATAAATTTATTACAATTGTTATGGGGAGAAGGATGTCCTAAAGCTAATTCCATACAGGCTTTGTGGACTCCACCCCCACTCCAGACCAAAGCCAAAAGACACTGGGAACTCCAAATCCCATCACCACCAAAGGGAAGGTGGCTGGGACCTGAGGGTGGGGTTAAGAAGCCAGGTTTGGTATAAGGCCAGACATGTGGGCTTTGGAGGGGGGGGGTCCCCCATTTTGGCTCTCTGCCAGCTCACAGCGTTAGGCCAGCTCTGAGAGTGCCTTTGGGTTTTCAGGTCTTCAGATCGGGTAGGACGCATTAAAGACTTTATTTCCCTATTTTCTCCCTGAGTTGTACATTTCCTCAATTCCCTTTCCCTTGTAAATAAACCTTTTATTAACCTTTTGTGTGTACCTATAGTAGAGTATTAATAAGTCCCTTTCAAGCCAGTGGGTGAGGACCCACAGCCAGCAATCCGTTTTATATCGGGGTTGCTCCGTAAAACAATTTCTGTAAGAATGTCTCTCCCTGCTCTGAGCCCTTCCCCTTTATCCATCTCAGACCCTGTGGGGATGCAGCCTCCTCATCCCCTGAAGGTCAGACCCAGCACACAGAGGGGGTTCCACCCAGAGGAGGTGGGGAAGGGCCTGGGCCAGGAGGGCGCTATATATACCAGGGGCCTGGAGAGTGTGGTGCCAGAAAGACACAGAACAGGATCTCTATCATCTGGGCAGATGGGTAAAGGAGAGTCCCGGGGCCCTTGGTGGCTTTTTCAGGCTTTTATTGAGATTTTGCTAGGTACACAGCAGGCAGGGGTGCTGGGGGTGTCAGGAGGCTGGCAGGCTTCCCAGCCTCCGGAGAGTCTTCACTCTTTCTGGGCTCTCTGGCTTTCTCATTCTCACTCTGCTCTCTCCTCCTTCTGCTCTTTCTCTGCTGGCGTCCCCGAGACACTGCCCTCATCAGCCCAGTCTCAGCCCAGGTGTGTCCACCTATGCAGGCCCACACCCCACTCACGTGCCTGCCATCAGACGTGCATGCGGGACTGCAGGGATCCATCACTAATGCTAATGGAGGGAGAGTGGAAAAAGACTGATAATTTTTCCTTATCCTACAACAGACACCATCCCAGGGGGCTAGTGAGGGTCTGTGGGTGCCCATGGGTCACCTTAGGTGGCTGTTTCAGTGATGGGGTGACAGCCTGGGCTGGGAGGGTTTTCTTCCCCAGAGGGGAAGATGTGCAGGCTCAGAGGAGGGGGAGACCCCCTGTGCCAGGACAGAGCTCAGCCCCCAGCCAGGGTCCTACTGGTCAGGGAAGGAGGGGATTTTGAAGTAGAAACTAAAGCCATCATTGTGTAGGGTAAGTGATTGCAGGCTTTTCTGCTCTCCTGCCATTAGGATTGATGATGGATCCCTGTGGTCCTGAATGCATGCCTGATGGGGGACACCTGGCGTGGAGTATCTGAGTACAGCGGAGTGCGGCAAAGCACAGTGGCGAACATGAAAACAGATAAA
Organism: Talpa europaea; assembly: GCF_964194135.1. Lineage (NCBI taxonomy): Eukaryota > Metazoa > Chordata > Mammalia > Eulipotyphla > Talpidae > Talpa > Talpa europaea. The sequence goes on along the minus strand of NC_140068.1, from coordinate 99,727,707 downwards.
ACATTGTTGTAGAAATAAGTTCTAGTCTTTCACCCAGGCAGAGGAAGACCAAGCGGTACTTCAGGAATGGTGAGGTCAGGAGAAGCTTTATTACTCATGCATGAGGTCCCAGACCTGTGTATCCCCATAAGTTCTGAGCACCGGTTTAAAGACCAAGGGTTCCTTTTATACACAACACAACTGTGTCCATGTCTGTTACATTGATAACATCGTTTTTCAGCAGGCACAACCATTGCTGCAAAGTCCCCAGACAAGGGGGGGAAGGCAAGGGGGGAAAGATGCAGGCATTCGGGGATGTACTTGGAGAGATAAACCATCTTGTTGGCTGCCAGACATTGTAGTAAGGGTGCTGAGGCCCTGGCCATGAATCTCTTTTTTTTTAAAGATTTATTTATTTATTTATACAAGCATTGGGTACAGTCAGAAGCTCAGGAGGGTGAGAGAATTCACCAGAACCAGAGCGGGGAGCAGAACAAGAAGAGTGATGAAACACTGCTGAGGGGAGCAGTGGGTGAGGCAGGAGAGGTCTGCGCGCCATGTGGGACCCTCGCCGGCAGCTGGGGATCTAACTGGTGCTGCAGAGGCTGCAGGCAGTTTTGCAGGCCAGCACTCAACCGCTGTGCCACCGAGGAGGCCCCTGGTCATGAATCTTGAAAGGGAAGGACCTGTAATTAAGCAAACTTGTTGATTATACCTGCACTAGAATGTTCATTGCACCTGGGCTGGAAGTTCTGCTGGAATCTTTATTATATTCATTTGCTCAATAATATATTTTCTCATCATTCCCTTTTTGATGCCCTTGTGAGTTATTTTTCTCACAGGGTGTAGGGTAAGAAAATATCAGGCTTTTCTGCCCTTCCGCCATCAGGATAGATGATGGATCCTTGTCCTGAATGCATGCCTGATGGCGGGCACCTGGAATAGGGTGTGGGCATAGGTAGATGGGATTCAGCTGAGCTAAGACTGTGCTTTTTTAAGGGCCGCATCACGGGGATGCCAGCAGCAGCAGCAGAAGCAGAAGTCGAAGCTGAAAGAGAAGCCGAGAGAGAAGCAGAGAAGCCCAAAGCAGAAGCAGAGAATTCCAGAGAGCCCAGATAGAGTGAAGATTTGCTGGGGCTGGGAGGACTGCCAGCCTCCCAGCCCCCCAGCACCCCTGCCTGCCACATACCCACTGAACCCCAATAAAAGACCTGCAAAAACCCACTGAGGACTCTGACTCTTCCTTTACCCAGTCTGCTGGATCAGAAAACCTGCCCCGTGTCCATTCCTGTCTTTACAATTGGCATAGGTCGGCAAGATGATCCATGCAGACGGGTATTGGAGCCCTCCGAAGACCTGGAGGGACTAAGGAGTAACAGTGTTTGCCTGTGACGACGCTGGAGGCGCCAGGGCGGCACAGAAGATGGATACGGTACGGGAGCTGCAGGACGGGACCTGGCATGAATGAGATGCCCAAGAGGACCAGCTGACGACTCCCGAAAGGACCGGCCAACGACCCCTGAGGCAGCAGAATCTTCGGGGAGGAGAGGACCACGATTCAGCGCTCGCCAGTGCTGATGCAGGGAGAGGCCAATGGACTTAAACTGATGGACATGGACTGATAAACTTGGACTGACAATCCCGCCAGAAGGCGGAGGACCTTGGCAGGTTATGTTTTTTTTTTTTTTTTTTTGAGAATCTGGGGGTGGCCAGTGGGCCTAGATGGCCAAAAGCAGCCTGTGCATGCACAGCAGCCAGGCAGAGGAGAAAAGCCAACTGAGAAGGCAAAAGCTGGTACTGATGCTAAGTTGAGAAGCCCTGAGCGGCTGTTAAGCAGCCTTAGTATGCTGAAGAACTGTGAGTCTCGTAAAATCACCTGTGGGTGATGCCCTGCTCATTCTTGAGTGAGGGTGAGGAGCTGAGGAAACTGTCCTTGGGGGATGGGTGGGGAACGTGGCTTGGGGTGGAGTCCAAGCCAAATGTAGAGTTTTGATCCCCGACCCATGTGCTTGTGTAGTGGGTTGGCCTGAGTGCAGGGGTCTGCGAGTCGCATGGGTGGCCATGAAGGCCGAGAGTTGGAGCGACTGCAGACAGAAACCCTGAGGGTTGGCGATTACCCCCAACAGAATAAAATTGCCAATCCCAGAGCTAGTGCATCCTGGGGGTGGATGCTGTGTGTGCCTTGTAGCCGAGACTACAGCCAGAGAAGGCCAGGAAGTCTGACGGCTCCTGGTGTGTTATAATAGATGCCGTGAGTTATTCCCCTCTCTCGTATGAGCAGTGTCTTCGGTAGCAGATTTGGTGGCTCATCTGCTGGTACCAATAATTGTCTTTTGCACTAGGTTGGTGCCCTGCCTGGACTTATTTGTGTTCTGTTGTATTTTGTTATATTGTATTTTGTTATATTTGATGTATTTGCTTTTGTGGGCCATGGCTGCACTGTTTATGTTTGCTTAAAAAATTGTATATACATGGACTATATGGCAGAAAACTCTGAGGGGGTGGACTGTAGGGTAAAGAAAATATCAGGCTTTTCTGCCCTTCCGCCATCAGGTTAGATGATGGATCCTTGTCCTGAACGCATGCCTGATGCCGGGCACCTGGAATAGGGTGTGGGCATAGGTAGATGGGATTCAGCTGAGCTAAGACTGTGCTTTTTAAGGGCCGCATCACGGGGACACCAGCAGCAGCAGCAGAAGCAGCAGCAGAAGCAGCAGCAGAAGCCAAAAGAGAAGCCAAGAGAGAAGCAGAGAAGCCCAAAGCAGAAGCAGAGAACACCAGAGAGCCCAGATAGAGTGAAGATTTGCTGGGGGCTGGGAGGACTGCCAGCCTCCCAGCCCCCCTGCCTGCCACGTACCCACTGAACCCCAATAAAAGACCTGCAGAAACCCACTGAGGACACTGACTCCTCCTTTACCCGGTCTGCTGGATCAGAAAACCTGCACCACGTCCATTCCTGACTTTACACAGGGCATCACCTATATACCTTTTTTTTTTTTTTAAGGGAACCCTGATTATTACCCAGAGGCCGTTATGAGGTGAGAGCCACCGGAACCCCAGGGAGGAGGAATCTTACTTGGTTGGCTGCTGCAGGGCCTCTTCCATGCCATGCAGATACCTCCTTGGGCAGCAGTGAGCAGGTCCACTAGTCTGTGCCAGTCCTGGGACAATACAGCTGCCAAGGAGTCAGTTGGCATTGGAGAGCTAGGGCTGACTGTAGGGTAAAGAAAATGTCAGGCTTTTCTGCCCTCCTGACATCAGGATAGATGATGGATCCTTGTCCTGAATGCATGTCTGATGGCGGGCACCTGAAATAGGGTGTGGGCATAGGTAAATGGGATTCAGTTGAGCTAAGACTGCTTTTTAAGAATGGTGTCATGGGGACACCAGGAGAAGCTGAGAAAGAAGCCAATGAGCGAAGCAAAGAAGCAGAAGCAGAGAATGCCAGGGAGCCCAGATAGAGTGAGGACTTGCTGGGGGCTGGGAGGCCTGCCAGCCTCCAGGCCCCCCAGCACCCCTGCCTGCCATATGCCTGGTGAACCCCAATAAAAGATCTGCAAAAAACCACTGAGGACTCTGACTCCTCCTTTATCCAGTCTGCATGGGATCAGAAAACCTGCACTGTGTCCTGTTCCTGACCTTACAATTGGCATAAGTCGGCAAGATGATCCATGAAGATGGGTATTGGAGCCCTCCGAAGACCTGGAGGGACTAAGGAGTAACAGTGTTTGCTTGTGACGACGCTGGAGACACCATGGCAGCACAGAAGGTGGATACGGTCCGGGAGCTGTGGGACGAGACCTCGCATGGAGGAGACACCCGAGAGGACCAGCCAACGACACCTGAGGCAGCAGAATCGTCGGGGAGGAGAGGACCGCGATTCAGAGCTCGCCAGTGCTGATTCAGGGAGAGGCCAACAGACTTTGACTGATGGATTTGGACTGATGAACTTGGACTGACAATCCCACCAGAAGGTGGAGGACCTTGCAGGTTGATATGTTTTGACCCTGGGGGTGGAACAGTTTCTTTTGTAAACCCCAGGAGATGGGAATCTGGGGGTGACCAGTGGGCCTTGATGGCCAAAAGCAGCCTGTGCATGCCCAGCAGCCAGGTGGAGGAGAAAAGCCAACTGAGAAGGCAAAAGCTGGTGCTGATGCTCAGTTGAGAAGTCCTGAGCGGCTGTTAAGCAGCCTGAGTATGCTGAAGAACTGTGTCTCGTAAAATCACCTGTGAGTGATGCCCTGCTCATTCTTGAGTGAGGGTGAGGAGCTGAGGAACGCGTCCTTGAGGGGACAGGTGGGGAACGTGGCTTGGGGTGGAGCCCAAGCCAAATGTAGAGTTTTGATCCCCGACCCATGTGCTTGTGTAGTGGGTTGGCCTGAGTGCAGGGGTGTGCGAGTCGCATGGGTGTCTATGAAGGCCGAGTGTTGGAGCGACCGCAGACGGAAACCCTGAGGGTTGGCGATTACCCCCAACAGAATAGAATCACCAATCCCAGAGCTAGTGCATCCTGGGGGTGGATGCTGTGTGTGGCTTGTAGCCGAGACTACAGCCAGAGAAGGCCAGGAAGCCTAACGGCTCCTGGTGTGTGACAGTAGATGCTGTGAGTGAGTCCCCTCCCTCATATGAGTAGTGCCTTTGGCAGCAGATTTGGTGGCTCATCTGCTGGTACCAATAATTGTCTTTTGCACTAGGTTGGTGGCCTGCCTGGACTTATTTGTGTTCTGTTGTATTTTGTTATATTGTGATGTATTTGCTTTTGTGGGCCATGGCTGCATTATTTGTTTGATAAGAAAATTGTATATATATAGATAGACTGATTGGCAGAAAACCCTGAGGGGGTGGACTGTAGGGTAAAGAAAATGTCCGGTTTTTCTGCCCTCCTGGCATCAGGATAGATGATGGATCCTTGTCCTGAATGCATGCCTGATGGTGGGCACCTAAAATAGGGTGTGGGCATAGGTAGATGGGATTCAGCTGAGCTAAGACTGTGCTTTTAAGGACGGCGTCATGGGGACGCCAGGAGAAGCTGAGAAAGAAGCAAATGAGAAGCAAAGAAGCAGAAGCAGAGAATGCCAGGGAGCCCAGATAGAGTGAGGACTTGCTGGGGGCTGGGAGGCCTGCCAGCCTCCAGGCCCCCCAGCACCCCTGCCTGCCATATGCCTGGTGAACCCCAATAAAAGATCTGCAAAAAAACATTGAGGACTCTGACTCCTCCTTTATCCAGTCTGCATGGGATCAGAAAACCTGCTCAGTGGCCATTCCTGCCCCTACACTGACCTTTGAGGAGTCAAGCACCTGGACCTTTATGATAGATTTGAGGTACTCTTAGCCGCTCTGGATGTAATCAACAGGCCCCTACAAGTGGGATGGTCAGGGGGACTCTCTTAATCCAGTGGGGGGATTTTAACATTGGAAGTGTATCTCTTTTAGTTAAAACAGACAAATTAGGAATCAAATTTACAACAAAGCACCATTGTTTGTGTGGAGAAACACACTGATACTCTCCCTGAGCACAGGCCAGTTAAAGGCCATCAGTGGCACAGATCTTTGAAGTGAGTCAAAGGGTTTGTAGCATTTCCCACAGAGACACGGGACCTGGGATGAGATTTGAGGAGGAGTTAGGTGACACCTTTGGGGGGAACAAACCTGAGTCAAGTATGACTCCCTCATACTGACAGGACCTGGACCTAAGTAAATGCCGCCTTTGAGCACTTAAGAGCCGTGTGTGCAGCTTGATTAGCTGGGACACAGGCGTCTGTGGGGAGCTGCAGGGTAAGGAAAAATGTCAGGCTTTTCTGCACTCCTGCCATTAGGATAGATGATGGATCCTTGTGGTCCTGAATGCATGCCTGATGGCGGGCACCTGAAGTGGGTAAACCTGGGCTGAGAGACTGGACTTTTAACGGCAGCGTCACAGGGATGCCAGCAGCAGAAGAAGCTGAAAGAGAAGCCAAGAGAGAAGCAAGAGCAGCAGAAGCCGAGAGAGAGGGAGAAAGCTGGAGAGCCCAGATAGAGTGAAGACTTGCTGGGAATTGGGAGGCCTGCCAGCCTCCTTGCCCCCCCAACATCCCTGCCTGCTGTGTACCAGGTTGTAAAGCAGGAACTGGCCACAGTGCAGGTTTTCTGATCCCATGCAGACCGGGTAAAGGAGGAGTCAGAGTCCTTAGTGGGTTTTTGCAGGTCTTTTATTTGGGTTCACCAGGCATATGTCAGGCAGGGGTGCTGGGGGGCCGGGAGGCTGGCAGGCCTCCCAGCCCCCAGCAAGTCTTTACTCTATCTGGGCTCTCTCTGGCGTTCGTTCTGCTGCTTCTCGGCTTCTCTTTCGGCTTCTGCTTCGGCTTCTGCTGCTACTCTCTCGGCTTCTAGCGTCCCTGTGACACCGCCCTTAAGAGCACAGTCTTAGCTCAGCTGAATCCCATCTTCCTATGCCCACACCCTATTCCAGGTGCCCGCCATCAGGCATGCATTCAGGACAAGGATCCATCATCTATCCTGATGGCGGAAGGGCAGAAAAGCCTGATATTTTCCTTACCCTACACAGGTAAATCCCAGTGAAAGTCTGCAAAAAGCCACTGGAGACTCTGACTCCTCCTTTACCCGGTCTGCTGGATATTAGAAAACTTGCACAGTGCTCTGTTCCTGACTTTACAGGAGCCATCTTTAGAAGCCCAGGATGTGGGAGAACAGAGAGCTCCCTTGTTCTTTGTGGCCCTTCTGTCAGGCTGTGTACACACCCTGGCTTAATTGCAGTTACTCAAGGTGTGGGAGACAAGTCCTCACATAGAGAAGGAAGGGTGAGGAGCAGGTATAGGAGGATTCTGGGAAGCAGGCTCATTATAACAAACATTTGAAAACAATTACGTCCACACACAGTATCAGGTAGCCTAAGGCGAAAAGGCATGCCTCCCAATCCCAGAGATCAGGGCCCACCCACCAAGGCTAGGCAGACTGCAAAGACAGTCACTACCGGAACAGTAAAAATAACAAGCAAGAGGTCACACATGTAGAAGGTCCTTGTAGGGTAAGGAAAAATATCAGACTTTTCTGCCCTCCCGCCATGAGGATAGATGATGGATCCTTGCAGTCCTGAATGCATGCCTGATGGCGGGCACCTGGAGGAGGGTGTGGACATAGGTAGATGGGATTCACCTGGGCTGAGACTGGGCTTTTAAGGATGGCATCACAGGGACGCCAGCAGAAGCTGAAAGAGAAGCCCACAGTAGAGAAGCAGAGAGAACACCGGAGAGCCCAGAAAGAGTAAAGACTTGCTGGGGGGCTGGGAGGCTGGGAATATAACAATAAAATTCATTATTAAAAAAAAAACAAAAATAAATAAATAAATAAATAAATAAATAAATAAATAAAAAAATACCCAGTCCATGCAGGCTTCATCAGTCAGTCTCACCAGACTCCCCCAGATTTCCTCTTCTCAATGTTCCCAGGGCTTCTTTTAAGGTTTTTCCAGTCCTGCAAATGGAGGCAGCTTCCTCACCTTTCAGGGAGGTATGTGGAACCCGGTAAGCAAGGTGACAGGCACTTCTTGGCTCACTCTTCTCAGATCAGCTCAAATTTTACCCCCAAAAGAATTTCAATGAAAGCCTTGTAACAAAACATGTTTAATTTTCTAGTTTAAGAAGAAATAAATAAAATTCCCTGTTGAGATTATGCAAAGACAGACATTGTCCTGAGAAGTACAAATATTGCCTACAACATTTTTGGGATGAGAAAAGAGAAAACAAATGTTCCAGTTTGCACATGAAACGATGCAAATTGTCACTGCTAAGATCATAGTCCAGTGTAAAGGCAAGATTTCTAGAGATAAACAAAACATTAAAGACCAATATTTTTTAAAAGTCATTAAATATTATACAAATCCCCCTCAGTGTACTTTTTCCCCATGTATTAAGTCTCGATCTTCTGTTGGTATTTTTTTATAAATCCAATTTTTTTTTGTTTTTTTTTTTTTTAATAATGAATTTTATTGTTATATTCCCCATACAATTGCAGCCCCCCCATTCTGACCCCAATCCCTCCCCTCCCGCCCCCACCCCCCTACAAGTGTCTCTGGTTCATAGTTTTTTGTTGATTTTGATTTTCATTTTCTTATAGTTATTCATTTTCCTGGTCCCTTATTTAAGTTTTCTAGATTCCTGCTATGAGTGAGACCATCCGGTATTTTTCTTTTTCTTTTTGGCTTATTTCGCTGAGCATGATCCCTTCCAGCGCCATCCATGTTGCTGCAAATTGCATGTGTTTATCTTTTTTGAATGCTGAGTAATAATCCATGGTATATATGGACCACATCTTCTTGATCCAGTCATCTATTTTTGGGCATTTGGGTTGTTTCCAAAGCTTAGCTATTGTAAACAGTGCTGCTATAAACATAGGGGTGCAGGTGTTCTCTGGAATTGATGTTTCTGTGTCCTTTGGGTAAATACCTAGGAGTGGAATTGCTGGATCATATGGAAGCTCTATGTTTAGTAGGTCCAGAAATCTCCACACAGCTTTCCACAGTGGTTGGACCAGTTTGCACTCCCACCAACAGTGTAGAAGAGTTCCTTTTTCTCCACACCCTCGCCAGCATTTGTTGTTGCTAGTTTTTTTAATATGTGCCATTCTCACTGGTGTAAGATGGTATCTCATGGTAGTTTTGATTTGCATTTCCCTGATGGCAAGTGATGTTGAACATTTTTTCATATGCCTGTTGGCCATTTGCATTTCCTCTTCAGAGAAGTTTCTTTTTAGCTCTTCTGCCCATTTTTTGACTGGATTATTTTCTTTGTTGTTGTTGAGTCTCATCAGCTCTTTGCAGATTTTTGTGATCAGTCCTTTATCATTAGTGTTGGGTGCAAAAATGTTCTCCCAGTTGGTGGGGTTTCTCTTTGTTTTTGTTATTGTCTCTTTTGCTGTGCAGAAACTCTTTAATTTGATGTAGTCCCAGCTGTTTATCTTTGCCTTCGCTATCACTGCTTTGGGTGATGTGTTTGTAAAGATGTCTTTGATGTGCAGATCACGTAGTGTTTCGCCTATATTTCCTTCTATATATTTTATGGTTTCAGGTCTTATGTCTAGTTCTTTAATCCATTTTGAGTTGATTTTTGTGTATGGTGTGAGGTAGTGGTCAAGCTTCATTCTTTTGCATGTAGCGTCCCAGTTTTCCCAGCACCATTTATTGAACAAACTTTCTTTGCTCCAATGCATAGTCTTTGCTCCTTTGTCAAAGATTAGTTGACCATAAATCTGTGGGTTTATTTCTGGATTTTCTATTCGATTCCATTGGTCTGTATGTCTGTTCTTGTTCCAATACCATGCAGTTTTGATGATTATGGGTTTGTAGTATAGTTTGAAGTCTGGGAGTGTAATGCCTCCATTCCCTTCTTTTTTTTTCAGGAGAGCTTTGGCTATTCGGGTTTTTTTGTGATTCCATATGAATTTCATCAATAATTGTTCTATTTCTTTGAAGAATGACATTGAAATTTTGATTGGAATAGCATTGAATCTGTATATTGCTTTTGGAAGGATGGCCATTTTAATAATGTTTATTCTTCCAATCCACGAGCAGGGGATGTCTCTCCATTTCTTTGTGTCTTCTTCTATTTCTTTTAACAGTGTTTTATAGTTTTCTTTGTTTAGGTCCTTTACCTCTTTTGTTAGATTTATTCCCAAATATTTGATTTTTTTTGTTTCAATAACAAAAGGGATGTTTTTTTTGATTTCTTCTTCTTCAGATTTATTGTTTGTGTATAGGAAGGCTACTGACTTTTGCGTGTTGATTTTGTATCCTGCCACTTTACTGAACTGATTGATGAGTTAAATTAGCTTTTCTGTGGAGTTTTTGGGGTTCTCTATGTATAATATCATATCGTCTGCAAATAGTGATAGTTTGACTTCTTCTTTTCCTATTTGGATTCCTTGGATGTCTTTCTCTTGTCTTATTGCCCTGGCTAGGACTTCCAGTATTATATTGAAAAGCAGTGGTGAGAGTGGACATCCTTGTCTTGTTCCAGATCTTAATGGAATTGCTTTCAGCTTTTCACCATTGAGAATGATACTGGCTTTGGCTTGTCATAGATGGCCTTTATGATGTTGAGGTATGTTCCTTGTATCCCAAGAATTTCAAGGGCTTTTATCATGAATGGGTGTTGCACTTTGTCGAAAGCTTTCTCAGCATCTATTGATATTATCATATGGTTTTTATATTTCTTTTTGTTGATGTGTTGGATAACGTTGATTGATTTTCGGATGTTAAACCATCCTTGTGCCCCTGGAATGAATACTACTTGGTCGTGGTGAATTATCTTATGGATACATTGTTGGATTCTGATGGCTAAAATTTTATTGAGGATTTTTGCATCAGTGTTCATTAGGGAGATTGGCCTGTAGTTTTCCTTTTTTGTGTTGTCCTTGTTCGGTTTTGGTATTAGTGTAATGTTGGCTTCATAGAACGTGTTTGGTATTGTCCCTTCCTTCTCAATTTTTTGGAAGAGTTTGTGAAGGATAGGCACTAATTCGTCTCTGAATGTTTGGTAGAATTCATTTGTAAATCCATCAGGTCCTGGGCTTTTGTTTTTGGGGAGGTTTTTGATTACCATTTCAATTTCGCTAATTGTAATTGGTCTGTTTAGGTGTTCTATTTCTTCTTTATCTAGCTTTGGGTGATTGTAGAGTTGTAGGAATTTGTCCATCTCCTCTAGATTGTTAAACTTGTTTCCATATAACTGTTCATAGTAGTTACTGATTATTCTTTTGATTTCTGCTGTGTCCGTTGTGATTTCTCCTCTTTCATTGATGATCCTGTTTATTTGTGCTTTCTCCCTTTTTTCCTTTGTGAGCCTGGCTAGGGGTTTGTCTATTTTATTGATTTTTTCAAAGAACCAGCTCTTGGTTTCATTGATCTTTTGGATTGTTTTTTTAGTTTCAATTTCATTTATTTCTGCTTTGGTTTTTATTATTTCTTTTCTTCTACTGGTTTTGGGGTTTTTTTGTTGTTCTTTTTCTAGATCTTTGAGCTTCGAGATTAGGTTGTTTCTTTGAGTTCTTTCTTGTTTCTTGATGTGAGCTTCTATTGCTATATATTTTCCTCTTATTACTGCTTTTGCTGCATCCCATACATTTAGGATATTGGTGTCCTCCTTGTCGTTCAATTCAAAAAATTTTTTAATTTCCTCTTAGATCTCCTCATTAGTCCAGTGGTCTTCTAGTAGTGTGGTTTTTAATCTCCATGAGGTAGGAAAGTTCCTTGCCTTCTTTTTATGGTTTATTTCTAGTTTGATGCCTTCATGGTCAGAAAAGATGGTTGATATGATTTTAATCTTGGTGTATCTGTTGATGTTTGTCTTGTGCCCCAGTATGTGATCGATCCTGGAGAATGATCCGTGTGCGCTTGAGAAAAATGTGTACTCCGTTTTTTTGGGGTTTAGTGTTCTATAGATGTCTGTTAAGCCCAATTGCTCTAGGTTCTTATTTAGATCTTTGGTTTCTTTACTTATTTTTTGTCTTGTTGATCTATCCATTGTTGATAGTGGTGTGTTGAAGTCTCCCACTACGTATGTATTTTCTCTGATGTCTGTTTTCAGAGAGGAGAACAGTTGTCTGATATATTTTGGTGCTCCTTCGTTTGGTGCGTATATGTTAATGAGTGTTATTTCTTCTTGAAGTATTTTCCCCTTGATCATAATGTAGTGACCATTGGGGTCTCTTTTTATCTTTTTGAGTTTGAAATCTGTTTTATCTGATATAAGTATAGCTGTTCCTGCTTTCTTTTTTGGTCCATTTGTTTGTAGGATTGTTTTCCATCCTTTAACTTTGAGCCTATTTTTATCTTTTGTAGCTAAATGTGTTTCCTGGAGACAGCAAAAGGTTGGGTTTTGTTTCTTAATCCAGGCTGCAACTCTGTGTCTTTTTATTGAAGAGTTTAGTCCATTTACATTTAGAGTTAATATTGATATGTTAACATCTGTATTTGCCATTGTGTTTGTCTTTCCCTTGATTTTATTTATTCTTTTAATAACTTTTTTTTTTTTTTTGGCCTTCTTTCATTGTTATTCGTCCCTCTGAGGTTCTGGCTTTAGGACTCCTTGTAGTATTTTTTGGAGTGGGGGTTTAGTTGCAATGAAATTCCGGAGTTTCTGTTTGTCTGGGAAGGTCCATATTCTTTCTTCAAAGAGGAAGGAGAGCTTTGCGGGATAGAGTATTCTTGGTTGGCATCTGTTTTCTTGGAGTCTGTTGACTATGTCCCTCCACTCTCTCCTTGCCCGTAGTGTTTCTTCGGAGAAGTCTGATGTCAGCCTGATTGGCTTTCCTTTGAATGTTATCTGTTTCTTCCCTCTTGCCAGCTTCATTATTTTTTCCTTGTCCTGGATTCTTGGGAGCTTTACTATTATGTGTCTTGCTGTATTTTTTCTTTCGTCGTGGAAGTTTGGTGTTCTTCTTGCTTCTTGTATATCAATTTTCAGCTCCTTCTTCACATTTGGGAAGTTCTCTTCAATTATCTCTTTGAATATTTTCTCTGTTCCTACATCTCTCTCCTCTCCTTCTGGTATTCCTATAACTCTTATATTTCCTTTCCTCATGGAGTCAGATAGTTCCCGAAGTCTTTCTTTGGTCTTTTTCCTTCGTACTTCTCTTTCCTTTTCTGTTTTGGTTCTTTTTATTTCTGTGTCTTCAAGAGCACTTATTCGTTCTTCCATTTCATCAATTCTGCTTTCATTGCTTTTCCCAGAATTCTTTAGTTCTTCCACTAATTCTTTGATCTCCTGCATTTCTTTTACTTCTCTCTTTAGGGACTCAATTTCATTCTTCTGATCGTTGATTATTTTTCCCTTATCATTGTTTTCCTTTATGACTTCTGTCAGTTTTTTAATCACGGCAATTTTAAATTCTCTTTCTGGAAGGCTCAGAAGTTCTTCCAAGTTACTGTCGTTGCAATCTGAGGGCTGGTTTTCTTTTTGTGGTGTGCTTTTTCTCTGGAGAGTTGCTAGGTTGCGTGTGGTTCTTCTCCTCCCTACTGTCTGTTTTCTAATTTGCCGTATGCGTTGGGACACTGTGTAGTTGGGACTGGCCGGCATCTTGGGTGAGCTTCTCTGCTCCCCTCTGGTTCCTCCGGGAGTCATCTGTCAGTTTCAAGCAGTCTTTATTGGAGAAAGGTCCCTGTCCTAAAATGTCGATGTGGGGACACACTCCCCTGTGCGCCTGGTCTGCCCCGGCGGTGGGTTCCTGCTCCCCCTCTGGGCTTGGACTGCAGGCCAGAGGGGGTCTGGCGTGGGCGAACTTCCCCCGCTCACCTCTGGCTCCTGAGGAAGCCTTCTGCAGGTAGTCTTAACTGAAGAAATGTCCCTGTTCTAAAATGGTGATGTGGGACACACTCCCTGCGCGTACGGTGTCAGGCACACTCTTCTGCGTGCCTGGTCTGCCCCGGCTGTGGGTGCTCGCTCTCCCTGTGGGCTCAGACTACTGGTCGGAAGGGGCCAGGCGTGGGCTAACTCCCCAGCTGGCCACTGGCTCCTCTAGGCGCCTCTGCTGGCTTCAAGTCACTAGGTGGCCCCAGAGATCTCTCCTGGAGCCCTTGGGGAGCTGATTTTCCACCCCGTGGGACAGGGAATAGAGCGGGAATGGTAGGGTAAACCTCAACGGCTTTGGGGTGCTGTGTCTGCCTTGTGCCCCACCGTCGTGGGGAACCCACGCCCCTAGTTTCGTGCCCCGGGTGTCAGTTCCAAAGCCCTCAGTTCCAGGACTCAGGCTGTAGCCCAGTTCAGTGGCGCGGGAATGGCGCCTTTTGAATCCCGCTCCCGTGCCTGGGCGCCTGGGCCTGCTCACTCAGTGAGGGCCTCCGCGCGTCTCCCCTCGAGCCTAGGTCGCAGGCGCAGGGACCTGGGCAGCTGCGATCTGGATCCACATTTGCTTTTCAACTGCACTGCTTTTCCGCGCGTGATCCCGATTCCGATCCGCACTTGGTTTTCCAGCGCGCCGCTGTTCCGCGCAATCCTGACCGCGATCCGCGCCTGTTTTTCCAGCGCGCCGCCTTTCCATGCAAGCTTACCGGGCGGCCCGGGGCTGTGTGCTGGTGCTGGTCTCCTCCCCGGGGGCGGGGTCTCTCTTCAATGGCGCCCGGAGCAGTTCACTCACCTCCGCTGCGGATCCTGCGGGGTTCTCCACAGCTCCCGTTCACGGGGTGTGGTGGCTGAAATAGTTCCTTTCCACTCACAGTCCCGCTTGCTGCGTAGTTTGTTCTTATGGGTCGTTTTGGTTTGTTGTTTTCCTCCTCTCTGCCGGTCGGAGAGTGCCGCCTCTGTGGGCGGGGGAGGGGAGCAGGGTTCTGCGCTTCCCTCCCTTCTAGTCCTCTTTTATGGCAACTTTCTTCTTCGGGCAGTTTGCTGGAGTTGTCCGTTTATCTTCCATGTCCCAGTTCTCACTGGGACCTGCCGCTTTTCCTCCCTATTAACTTTTTTTAATGGGAGATCTTACTCGCAGCGTCTCCTCGCCGCCATGTTGTTCCGCCCCCTCCTATAAATCCAATTTTTTAATAAGCTTGGTAGGTCTTCTCAATTCCAAAACATATCTATATTGACAGACTCTTTTTGTGAACTTTCTGAAGACAAAGCTCAGCAAGTAACCTTAAGAAATAACAAAAACTTGAAAATAACCATACCAAAATTACAGGCAAAAGACAAGGATGTTTGCTCAATTTGTGACATGTACACACATATATTTCAGAATAATCAGAATCATCCAATAATATTACACTGGAACATACTAGGTTTTAAAATCTCATATATTTTAGAACACTTTAATTAATTTTTATATCTGCTGAAAAGGTATAACTTTTCCCCTCAATGACGATGTTTTTTCTATGAATTTTAACATCTCTAGATTGGTCCAGTGTGTTTTAGCATTTTCCTACAAGGAAAATAATTTATTAAGAGTCCTAAGACAGGGCCTCCCTGGTGGCACAGCAGTTGAGCACTGAGCTGCGAAGCTGCCTGCAGCTTCTGCAGTGCCAGTTGGATCCCCGGCCCCTCCAGCAAGGGTCCCACATGGTGCACAGACCTCTCCTGCTGCACCTGCTCCTCCCCTCAGCAGTGTGCTTCTTAGGTCTGCCTGTTCTGCTCCCCACTCTGGCTCTGGTGAATTCTCCCACCCTCCCGTGCTTCTGACTGTACCCAGTGCTTATATAAATAAATAAATAAATCTTAAAAAAAAAAAAAAGAGTTCTAAGACACATCAAATCATTTTACTGATCAAAAACTTTACAACTTTTGAAATTTGACTTCAAGAAAAATTTGTCACAGGCTTAATAAAAATATACAGATTTTTATAAAACAACACTAAATTACCCAGAGTGATAGAGGGTTTTTTTTTAAGTAGATATATTTTTACAGTGCTCAACAATGCTGACAGGACTATATTTTTCAGTTAACCAAGTCTGAAGGTAAAAGAGAATCAAGACTGCAGATAGCCTAAACAGTTTTTAATTTGTCATCAAGAACCAGTAAAAGCAGTTTAAGAATACTTGAGTCTTTACTGCACATGAAAAAGAAATTAAAGTTTGGTTTTTCATAAGTACACGACTGATAATAAACTTAAATATTTTTAAAAAAAAGTCATTCTAGCTCATAGCATTTTCTCTTAAGATATCTCTCGCAGACCTTCAACACTTTTGCCTTCCTATTTTGCACTATTTTTTCAAAGATAGTCATTTTGTTTTGACCCTAAATTTTCCAAGACCTTTAACATATCTGTTTTAAATACATTTTTAACACACCTCACTTTATTTGCATTTAGAGTTACAACATTCTAGTTTTTAATTTTTAGATTGTAAGACTGTTATGCCAGATTTTCATCTTTATTTATGCCCACAACCCAGAAGAGATCTTTTTCCAAAGTCTGAGGCCCCCACCCCCAAGCAATTAGGCAACAGAGCATCCATTCACACTGTAAGCAAGCAGGGAGTATAGAAGCAGGAGACTCCCAAGAGGTCATCTGGTCATCCAGGGCACAAAGCTGAGGTGCCTGCCAGAAAAAGTCTATCAGTCACTCTCTGAAACTTTTAGTCCACACTGAGTCTTATCCCAACATCACTTCAGCTAATTAACAGGTCAGCCTCACATTTTTCACTTCAAGACATTGTCAGAGCTTTATGCTATTATTCCTTTGTACCTTTGTACTATTTAACTCATGCATAAACACATTTTTTTTTTTTAGGTGACAGTAAAGTTTAGTTTTCCTACAATACGAAGCAAAAATACACCAAAAGCTCATTAAGGGCCAGCCTGGTGGTGCAGCGGTTGAGTGCTGGGTTGCGAAGCTGCCCGCAGCCTCTGCAGCGCCTGTTCAATCCCCGGCTGCTCCGCAGCCACTGGAGGATGGTCCCACATGGCGCGCAGACCTCTCCTGCCACCCGCTGCTCCCCTCAGCAGTGTGCTTCAGTCCTTCTGCCTGCACTGCTCCCTGCTCTGGCTCTGGTAAATTCTCTCACCCTCCCACGCTTCTAACTACCCAATACTTGTATAAATAAATAAATAAATCATTAAAAAAAAAGGATTTATCTTAAAAAAATTAAGCTCATGAAGTAGTAGTCAACAAATTTTCATTATTAAGCTTAGTAGATCCTTAGTGTTATAGGAGAAATATACCACCATTTAAATAATAATAAAAATAACAGATTTAAGATAGAGATACCGACAGTAGCTTTAGTTTTTCTTAGGATAGGAAGTTCAAAGTTATGAATGAAACAATTTCATATACCAGAGATTTTTTTGTCTATGGTAAGGGAAGGAAAAATAAGGGAAGAAATAGTGGGGTAGTCCTTTTAGAAAAGAATTTTATCCAAAGAAGTCCTTGTATAAACAAACCACATTTATCCACATTTATCTGTTTGTTTGTTTGTTTTTTAAGATTTATTTATTTATTTATTTATTTATACAAGCAGTGGGTACAGTCAGAAGCACGGGAGGGTGAGAGAATTCACCAGAGCCAGAGCGGGGAACAGAGCAGGCAGACTGACGAAATACACTGCTGAGGGGAGGAGTGGGCACAGCAGGAGAGGTCTACATGCCATCTGGGACCCTTGCTGGTGGGGCCAGGGATGGAACTGGCACCACAGAGGCTGTGGGCAGCTTCACAGCCCAACACTCAACTGTGCCACCAGAGGAGGCCCCACGTTTATCTCTGTTAACATAGACCGGGTCAATAACTCTTTTTGACTGCTCCAAGTTTTTTGTTTCTTTTTTCCCCCTCAAATAAACACATTTAAACATACAATAGAACCATTAACTCCCAACATTATAAATTTAAGATATGAAGCTTTACATTTTTAACAAATTTATGTTTACCAAAAATTTTAGATCGCAATCTCAAAATTTGGGTTCTTTTCTATTAGAATTAATATAGGCACCATTTATCATATTTTAACACTGCAACCCTCCAGAGACAAAAGACACAAAGGGAAGGACACGGACACAGAGGTCTCTTCCATTTAGAATTTTGGCCATTTGTACATAGTTATTTTACCAATATTTCTGACAATGCTGACAACAATTATTAATTTACTTTTAAATATTTCTTTATAACTGACTCCTTCAGTCAAGAAAACATTTCTTAAGTTATATTTGTAAGAATGCCCCTTAGGTTGTAAAGAAAGTGGGACAGAAAATTCCCTATCGGTTTCCTTTTTTTTTTCTTTTTAAGCACGGTCTCCAGGACACTCTGTTTGCTCCAGTTCTCTCCCATTGTATTTGATGCTGCAGCAAGGGAAGGGGGAGCACAAGGATGCTTTCCTGGCTGTTACCCTCTCAGAGATTTTGACAAGTCCAGTCACTGTTCAGCCATATGCCATGTCGACAAAACCACAGGTAAAGAAAGCCCAATCCATCTCCACAGCTGCAGCTGTGGAGATTTCACACACACACACACACCACTCTGTCTCTCTCACACTCACACACAAAAGGTTATGACTATTTCATCCCTCCCTTTCTGGGAGCTCCAAGGTTTCCTGCCAAAACCAAATGAGACTCTCGAGGTCTCCCTGAGAGGTGATCAGTCTCTCCTTCTACCACTCTGGGTAGGCCACATGGGAACCAGGGTCCCGGGACCTTTCCTGATCGGACATGGACACCAAGTCCTGCCGCATTCAGCCCTTTGGAAGTCAGGCCTGGAAGGCGTCGTGGGGGTTGGGCAGGAACAACCAAGTCAGAGACCGCTGAAAGTCCTCAGCAGAGTGCACTTCCCCTTCTTTGGCTCTCCTTCCCCTCCCCCACCATGTGTCCTCCTAAGCCCATGGCTCAAAGGGCCAACATGCTTGTTGTTCCTGGCCGATGCACCAAAATGTTGTAGAAATAAATTCTAGCCTTTAACCAGGCAGAGGAAGAACAAGCAGTACTTCAGGAATGGTGAGGTCAGGAGAAGATTTATTTCTCATGCATGAGGTCCCAGACCTGGGTAGCCCCATAAGGTCTGAGCACCGGTTTAAAGACCAAGGGTTCCTTTTATGCACAACTGTGTCCATATCTATTACATTGATAGCATTGTTTTTCAGCAGGCACAACCATTTGTGGCAAAGTCCCCAGACAAGGGGGGCAAGGAAAGGGGGGAAAGATGCAGGCATTCGGGGATGGCCTTGGAGAGAGAGACCAGCTTGGCCAGTTGCCCAGCCTTGTAGGTAAGAGTGCTGAGGCCCTGGCCATGAATCTTGAAAGGGAAGGAGCTGTAAGTAAGCAAACTTGTTGATTATGCCTGCATTGGAGTGTTCATTGCACCTGGGCTGGAAGTTCTGCTGGAATGTTTATTATATCCATTTGCTCAATAATATATTTTCTCATCAACATCAACACGGCTGCTTGAACTGGTCATGAACCTACTCAGTTTGGGATGGTTGCATTACAACTGTGTGTTTCTTTTACTTTCCTAATCCCCATTTCTATCTGCCTCACACTGCCCAGCAATTAAACAGTCAGAAAACTGCTTTGATGATTTCCTGTAGTAGATGATGATCCAGTGAATCTTGCATCTTAAGAGTGTCAAGATAAATCAAACTTCACTGGATTGCAAGTTCAAGAAAAGGTTTTTTCTTCCTGATGTTTTCAGTGTGGTTGGGTTTCGAGTGTGGGGTCCTTGGGTTCACTCAGAGCTCCCCTTTCAGCAGCACCATCAAGTTTCTCCATGACACAGAGACATTGGTTATATCCAAAAGGGCAGATTTGTTATAAAAGGGAGAGAAGAATCAAGGACACTTGCATAGACAAAAAGGACAGAAAGGGCTGCTCTGAAAGGAACAGGTTTGTTGAGAGAGGCTGTTGTAGAGTCTCCCCCTAGACACAGATCAGAGTCTGAATTAAATTTAAAAAAAAGCCTTTATTAGCCTGCCCGTGACTGTCCCCTGGCTGATGACTGTCGCTCTCATAGGGAACAGTCCCGAGCAGAGGGTGACAAGAGTTTTTAAGGCCGAAAACCGTATCTAGGAGTTTGTAGGTGCCAAAGCAAGAGCGTATACAGAAGCAAAAAACAGGCAATTACAAGCAACGAAGCATTTCACCATATCCTAGGTTCCTGGTTCAAAGGACACATGCATCATTTTTCTGACAGGAACCTGGGCTCTATTGTTTTGGACTGGAATTTTCCTAAATTGCCCTTCTGAGACAGCCTAAGCTTAGTTAGGCCTTAATGGGTCTGCTACATTTTAAAAGGCCTGCATGGTTGCAGGCAGGTGGCCTTGAGGAGAGCTGCCTCTGCTGAGGAAGGTCAGTGAGAAGTCCTGTCATGGTACAGGTCACGGACAGGCAGGAGGCTGCTGCCCTGCAGAGGGAGAGAGTTGGTGAAAAGGAAGCACCTGCATAGGCACCATGAGTCATAGGGCAAGTCAGGATAATCAGGTAGCTTTACGGACAGTGTAGATGGGGACTTTAGGAAAGTTAAGAAGCCCCAGAGATAAGGTCAACAAGAGGAAAAAGGGAAGATCCATAGATGAAGGCAACCAATTCCAAAGGGAGATAGTCAAACACCCCAGGACTCCAAGCAACAAGGGCAACAGGACATTCCTGATCAAGGGTGATAAAAGATAAGGGATGTGATATAGGAAGATCCCAAACACAGTAGCAGATTAAGTGAGACCCCCGAGAACTAACCAATCACAGAGAGACTAATGGAACTTTAGCATAATGAGGGAAAGAAACTATATATTCCCGAAGCAAGACTCCATAACCACTTCTTTGCCCCTCCCAGGTACTTTATACCTGGGAGTTTTTACTCTGTCCTTTTTTTTCCTAAGTAAATCTTTCTTTACTCTCTAAGAAAAACTTTGCTTCTCTCTGCTTATTTAGCTGAAAAGTCAGTGAATTCCTTTGTATGATTTCACTAGAAAAGAACTTGTGGCATTATCAGGGTGAAAAGCTGCAGCAGCACCAGCTGTGATCACAGTAACAGCACACATCAACCTCGTTAGGTGGGCAGAAGGACTGCGGCCCTGTGCCAGGGCAAAGACTGCATTGATAATAGTCTTCTCTTTGGGAGGGACGTATTCCTTTGTGGAGTGGCCTGTTTGATGCTGATTTTGGAAAACTAGGCAAAACCAGAAAGGGACCAGGGATTCCAGGGTGGGCCCTATCTCCATATCTTTACCCTTAGGTCTGTGCTCCGCTCCCTATAGCATCTGATCCTGCTTGGGTCCTATGCCTTGTGATAAGGCACTGGAGCTTAAGGGTTACAACCTCTACTGCTTGGTTAATGGTCATGTTATTCCCCTCGACCCCCACTTCCTTTTATGAGTCAGATTCTGGTCTTGGGGCACCTCCTTTCCAGTTTTTCTGTTCTTGTCCTCCATCAAAACTATTCCAAAAGAACTTGAAACAATCAAAGATTAAAGTATCCCATGTCCTATAGAGAGGAAAGTAAATTATTAACCCATCAGGATCAGGATAAATATTTGATAAGACAGAAAAGAGAACAGGGAATGTGGAACCTAGCTATTTGTGTTTAATCATAGCATCGCCATTTTGTGTATAGTTGCCATTTTGAGTTATAAGTCCTGTTTGCCTGGAGATGATGGAATATTCCTGAAATATGTCTCATCCTCATCAACAGTCTCAGACCACCCTGGCGTCCCATGATAAGAAGGCAACCAGATAAAGGGACTACAGTGTCCCTGGCCAATCAAGGGCAAAAAATGCCTTCTTGTAACTGTTGTAGAGCAACCCCGATACAAAACGGGGTGCCTGACTGTGGGTCCTCACCCGCGCGCTTAAAAGGACTTATCAATGCTCTACTGCAGGCACACGTGAAAGGTTAATAAAAGGTTTATTTACAAGGGAAAGGGAAATGAGGAAATGTACAGCTCTGGGAGAAAAGTGGGAGACAAAGTTTTAAATGAGTCCTACCCGTCCGCCCATCAGGAATCCCAAAATGGCGCTCTCAGAGTTGGCCGCCAGCCAGGAGCGGTGAAGCCAGGAGGCGAGCGATCGCGAGCCCAGAGAGGGAGCAAGGCCCACGTGTTTGGTTTTTATATCCAACCTGGCTGCCCAACTCCACCCTCAGGTCCCAGCCACCCTCCCCTTGGTGGTGATGGGATTTGTCTTTCCCAATGTCCTGATGGCTTTAGTCTGGAGTGGGGGTGGAGTCCACAAAGTCTGTATG
This sequence comes from Talpa europaea, assembly GCF_964194135.1. Lineage (NCBI taxonomy): Eukaryota > Metazoa > Chordata > Mammalia > Eulipotyphla > Talpidae > Talpa > Talpa europaea. The sequence goes on along the minus strand of NC_140068.1, from coordinate 99,706,104 downwards.
AGATTATCTCAGGACATCCTTTCCCCCTAACAATTCCCCCCTTTCACTTTTTGCCACCATTTCCATGGTGATGAAGATCAAACATATGGATGCTGGGATACAGTCTCAGATGAAAATTTTCCAGGGTTCCAGTCTGAAAGAAAACGAATCCCTCCAGGTAGTGTCCATTGTGGAAAGCAAAAGTCCTCCATTCCTGGAAAAACAGTTCATCAGTCCCAGCCGAAAGAAAACATCTGGAGGCATTAGCCAGAACAAGACAGCAGATATGTCAAAAATCACAGGAAAAAAAAATCTTAAAATGGTTCAACTTATGTAAAGACAAATTCTCTCAACCTTGATCCCAAATTTTTTTAAACAGCATAGCAAAAGTTTGCAAACCAAATCTACTTTTAAACCATATTGCCTATTTTTGCATAAAATCACAGGGCAGAATAACTAAGCAGCAATTTTTAGCTGGCTCCGTTGGAATACTCCATATAGGATTCAGAGCGAACTGTTGACATCCGGTCCATGTAGGCTTCTGGAAGAAGTTGGTCTCATCAGACTCCACCTGGGCTTTCCTCTTCTCGAGGGTACCAGGGACTTTTCGTTGGCCGGGTTGTCCAGTCCTGCCAATGGAGGCAAGCTTCCTCACCTTCTTTGGAGGTCTCTGGAACCCTACAAACAAGGCAAACAGGTTCTCCTCTTCTTGGTTCAGCTCTGTTTCAACTTTCTGGAAGAGCTCCACACAAAGCCACACAATGAAACTTATGTCCAATTTTTTCAGTTTAAACAAAATCCCTATGGAAGTTATGCAAAAACAGACTCTGAGATAAGTAGTAAAAGATTACTACCACTATTTTTATGCCGTGTTGGTATCAAGGGGAGAGAAAATGCAAACACAAGTTAGCTTTGTTGGAAAAAAAATTACAACCTTGCTGCAGATCCTGGTCACCAAAACAAGAAAACTTTGTGGATTTAGAGCAAAATGCAAAAAAATCATCAGTATTATTATGTCAAGGAAAACTTAGTAAATATGAGGTGTATTTCCAAGTCTATTCAGTCCTTAGTAGAAAAGTTTTACTCTCAACAGTTCCATCAATAGGAATCTGTTGAGACCTTTTCTCCCTATATTTTCAGAAACAATTTCTGTAGATGTGAAACAATTGAATTATATAATATTACAAGGTGACAATCACCATTGACAATTAACATACATACCAGATACTACTGTTAACATTTTGTACATACCAAAGTTTTACCATTTTCCCAAGTGACAATGCTTCCCTTCCAGTTTTACTTCATTAGGTAAAATCCAAATAGAACAAATTCATCTAATGCCTTTCCCAGGAGGAAAGGGAGAAACTTTGTGGAGTGTCTCAGGAGCTCTACTGAGGTTCCACAAAATTTCCTTGCATCAGCCAAATGACAGGCTACCAAATTTGTACTTGAATTTAGATTTCTGGGAAGCTTTGCCATAAATATCAGAAAAATAACAGAAACAACAATGTTCAATCTCTATGAAGGCACCGGCTTAGTTCAGTAGCACAATGTTGACAATCAAACCATAACCTTTAGTTTTTCTCATAACTGGAGACTCTTTTTTTTTTTTTCAACGTCTATGGGCACCATGTATACCAATTTGTCAATCACTTGAGGTCAAGACAAGGACACAAGGAAAGGACATACAGACATACAATATATAGACACAAAGAGCTCATTAGTTACCATTTATCACACGTGGGATATCTCATGCAACTGCAGTTTCACTCATTGGCCAAAGTAACAAAAAGAAAGCAGAGAAAAAAATCTCAAAGGTAAAAAAAAAGCAGAAAGTTAAAAAAAAATAACAAAATCAAAATCAAGATTGAAAACATTTCTGTGTAAAAAAAAAATAGTGGCACCATATGCATGATCCTAGATGTTATTTCACGTCTCCTAAACTTTGAAAATAAGAAGATTGGTTAGAGCATGTTAGTTTTCTCAGGGTTTCTTCAGGAAAAAAAAAAAAAATGAGTCCTTGGGTATCCTGCAACAATAACTGGAAAAGAAGTCAGTAACATTCAAGTTTTTGTCTGTTTCTTAAACAAATATCTCAAGTCCTCAATGGGTTCACAAGACCAATGGGACTTCGTCTCTGGGTCAGTTCCTCCTGGGGCTTTCTTAACTCTGGAATGATGTACCCAGGGTTTTATGCCTGCAAGTTTCAGAGAAGTACGTGTGCTCAACAAGACATCATAGGGACCAGTCCATTTTTCTGACAGCTGGTTTTGAGCATCCCCGCTCTGCCAAGTCTTCAGTAAGACCTGATCTCCAGGTTTGAAGGGATGCAGTAGTTGATCAGGAGGCATAGAGATCCTTGAGATTGCAAAGTTATGAATCACTGCCAGAACCTCCTGGATGTGTTTCACATATTGCGTGATCCAGCAATCTTGTGTTATTTCTGGACTGGCTTTCAGAACTGAGGCCTGAAAAGGTCTTCCAAACACAATCTCAAAGGGGCTTAATTGTAACCCACTTCTAGGTGCCACTCTTATGCGGAGGAGGGCAAGGGATAGTACCTGGTCCCAACGAAGTTGTGTTTCTTGGCACAGTTTTGCCAAGGTTTTCTTCAAGGTGTGGTTCATCTTTTCTGTTTGCCCGGAAGACTGCGGTCTCCAAGCAGCATGCAATTTCCAGTTTATCTGTAACGCACTGCTTACTGCATGGGTGACGTCAGAGACAAATGCCGGCCCATTATCACTCTGGATAGAGTCCGGCAACCCAAAGCGAGGGATTATCTCTTTCAGTAGCTGTTTTGCAACCTTGGAAGCTTTTTCCGTCTTTGTGGGAAATGCTTCCACCCATCCCGAAAACATGTCGACAAAAACCAAGAGATATTTGAAATTGCCTGTTGTTCTAGGCATTTGTGTGAAGTCCACCTGCCAGTCCTCAAAAGGACACTTGCCCCGATATTGAACCCCAATGGCTTTAGGGTGGGAGTCAGTCTTGGGGTTATTCCTGGCACATAATTCACAACCTCTGGTGATCCGTTGTGCTATTTTGTGTAAATACGGGCCCTTCAAATATGGGCGCACTGTTTCTAATAAGGCATCTCTCCCATAGTGAGATCCCTCGTGAAGATGTTTTAGCACCGGATATACCAGGGCCTCCGGGAGGAGTATCATCCCATGAGAGTTTACTCTCCAAGTAGAGCTGGGATCAAACTCAGTAAATCCCCATGCACGAGGTCTCTCCTCATCCCGCTTGGTGTATTCAGGAGCATACTGAGTCAGGTCCACAAGAGGGATGAGTGCACCCTGGAGGGCAGAATGGGCAGAACGGGCAGCGACCTTAGCCACCCGATCGGCTGCCCTGTTGCCCTTTGCCATGTCAGACCCACCCTTTTGGTGGCCAGGACAATGCATCACGGCAACAGCTGATGGTAAAGCTACTGCCTTTAACAGGGCCAGGATTTCTAATGGATGTTTGACATCCTTGTTACTGGCAGTAAGAAGTCCCCGCTCCTTCCAAATGGCCCCATGCATGTGGAGAATCATAAAAGAGTACTTGGAGTCGGTAAATATATTGACTCTTTTACCTTTCGAGAGTTCCAATGCACAGGTCAGGGCTATTAATTCAGCTTTTTGCGCTGATGTACCTGCCGGAAGAGCCTTGGCCTCCACGGTGTTCTGGAGCGTCACCACTGCATATCCAGCACATCGACGGCCTTGGTCCATGAAGCTGCTGCCATCTGTAAATAGCTCCCATTCTGGGTCTGGCAGAGGCTGGTCAGTTAGATCTGGTCGGCTGGCATACACTGTGTCTATGGTTTCTTTTTTTTTTTTTTTTTCTAGTGTCCTTATTTGTTTTTTGTCTCGTTGATCTCTCCATTGGTGACAGTGGGGTGTTGAAGTCTCCTACTATATATGCATTTTTTTAATGTCTGTTTTCAGAGCTGATAATTATTGTCTAATATATTTTGGTGTCCCTTCATTTGGTGAGTATATATTGATGAGTGTTATGTCTTCCTGGTGTATTGTCCCCTTAATCATAATGTAGTGCTATCTGTGTCTCTTTTTGCCTTTTTTATTTTTTTTTATTTTTTTTTAATTAATAAATTTTATTTTTATATTCCCCATACAATTGCAATCCCCCCATTCTGACCCCAATCCCTCCCCTCCCGCCCCCCACCCCCCAAAAAGTGTCTCTGGTTCATAGTTTTTGTTGATTTTGATTTTCACTTTCTTATAGTTATTCATTTTCCTGGTCCCTTATTTAAGTTTTCTAGATCCCTGCTATGAGTGAGACCATCTGGTATTTTTCTTTTTCTTTTTGGCTTATTTCACTGAGCATGATCCCTTCCAGCGTCATCCATGTTGCTGCAAATTGCATGTGTTTATCTTTTTTGAATGCTGAGTAATATTCCATGGTATATATGTACCACATCTTCTTGATCCAGTCATCTATTTTTGGGCATTTGGGCTGTTTCCAAAGCTTAGCTATTGTAAACAGTGCTGCTATAAATATAGGGGTGCAGGTGTTCTTTGGAATTGATGTTTCTGTGTCCTTTGGGTAGATACCTAGGAGTGGAATTGCTGGATCATATGGAAGCTCTATGTTTAGTAGGTCCAGAAATCTCCACACAGCTCTCCATAGTGGTTGGACCAGTTTGCACTCCCACCAACAGTGCAGGAGAGTTCCTTTTTCTCCACAACCTCGCCAACATTTGTTGTTGCTAGTTTTTTTAATATGTGCCATTCTCACTGGTGTAAGATGGTATCTCATGGTAGTTTTGATTTGCATTTCCCTGATTGCAAGTGATGTTGAACATTTTTTCATATGCCTGTTGGCCATTCGCATTTCCTCTTCAGAGAAGTTTCTTTTTAGTTCCTCTGTCCATTTTTTGACTGGATTATTTTCTTTGTTGTTGTTGAGTCTCATCAGCTCTTTGCAGATTTTTGTGATCAGTCCTTTATCATTAGTGTTGGGTGCAAAAATGTTCTCCCAGTTGGTGGGGTTTCTCTTTGTTTTTGTTATTGTCTCTTTTGCTGTGCAGAAGCTCTTTAATTTGATGTAGTCCCAACTGTTGATCTTTGCCTTCACTATCACTGCTTTGGGTGATGTGTCTGTAAAGATGTCTTTGATATGCAAATCACGTAGTGTTTCGCCTATATTTCCTTCTATGTATTTTATGGTTTCAGGTCTTATGTCTAGTTCTTTAATCCATTTTGAGTTGATTTTTGTATATGGTGTGAGGTAGTGGTCAAGCTTCATTCTTTTGCATGTAGCGACCCAGTTTTCCCAGCACCATTTATTGAATAAACTTTCTTTGCTTCAATGCATAGTCTTTGCTCCTTTGTCAAAGATTAGTTGACCATAAATCTGTGGGTTTATTTCTGGATTTTCTATTCGATTCCATTGGTCTGTATGTCTGTTCTTGTTACAATACCATGCAGTTTTGATGATTATGGCTTTGTAGTAGAGTTTGAAGTCTGGGAGTGTGATGCCTCCATTCCCTTCTTTTTTTTTCAGGAGAGCTTTGGCTATTCGGGGTTTTTTGTGATTCCATATGAATTTCATCAATAATTGTTCTATTTCTTTGAAGAATAACATGGAAATTTTGATTGGAATAGCATTGAATCTGTATATTGCTTTTGGTAGGATGGCCATTTTAATAATGTTTATTCTCCCAATCCATGAGCAAGGGATGTCTTTCCATTTCTTTGTGTCTTCTTCTATTTCTTTTAACAGTGTTTTATAGTTTTCTTTGTATAGGTCCTTTACCTCTTTTGTTAGATTTATTCCCAAATATTTGATTTTTTTTGTTTCAATAATAAAAGGGATGGTTTTTTTGATTTCTTCTTCTTCAGATTTATTGTTTGTATATAGGAAGGCTACTGACTTTTGCGTGTTGATTTTGTATCCTGCCACTTTACTGAACTGATTGATGAGTTGAATTAGTTTTTCTGTGGAGTTTTTGGGGTTCTCTATGTATATTATCATATCATCTGCAAAGAGTGATATTTTGACTTCTTCTTTTCCTATTTGTATTCCTTGGATGTCTTTCTCTTGTCTTATTGCTCTGGCTAGGACTTCCAGTATTATATTGAAAAGCAGTGGTGAAAGTGGACATCCTTGTCTTGTTCCAGATCTTAATGGAATTGCTTTCAGCTTTTCACCATTGAGAATGATACTGGCTGTTGGCTTGTCATAGATGGCCTTTATGATGTTGAGGTACGTTCCTTGTATCCCAAGAATTTCAAGGGCTTTTATCATGAATGGGTGTTGCACTTTGTCGAAAGCTTTCTCAGCATCTATTGATATTATCATATGGTTTTTATATTTCTTTTTGTTGATGTGTTGGATAACGTTGATTGATTTTCGGATGTTAAACCATCCTTGTGTCCCTGGAATGAATCCTACTTGGTCGTTGTGAATTACCTTATGGATACACTGTTGGATTCTGATAGCTAAAATTTTATTGAGGATTTTTTCATCAGTGTTCATTAGGGAGATTGGCCTATAGTTTTCTTTTTTTGTGTTGTCCTTGTTCGGTTTTGGTATAAGTGTAATGTTGGCTTCATAGAACATGTTAGGTATTATACCTTCCTTCTCAATTTTTTGGAAGAGTTTGTGAAGGATAGGTACCAATTCGTCTCTGAATGTTTGGTAGAATTCATTTGTAAATCCATCAGGTCCTGGGCTTTTGTTTTTGGGGAGGTTTTTGATTACCATTTCAATTTCGCTAATTGTAATTGGTCTGTTTAGGTGTTCTATTTCTTCTTTATCTAGCTTTGGGTGATTGTAGAGTTGTAAGAATTTGTCCATCTCCTCTAGATTGTTAAACTTGTTTCCATATAACTGTTCATAGTAGTTATTAATAATTCTTTTGATTTCTGCTGTGTCCGTTGTGATTTCTCCTCTTTCATTTATTATCCTATTTATTTGTGCTTTCTCCCTTTTTGCCTTTGTGAGCCTGGCAAGGGGTTTATCTATTTTATTTATTTTTTCGAAGAACCAGCTCTTGGTTTCATTGATCTTTTGGATTGTTTTTTTAGTTTCAATTTCATTTATTTCTGCTTTGGTTTTTATTATTTCTTTTCTTCTACTGGTTTTGGGGCTTTTTTGTTGTTCTTTTTCTAGATCTTTGAGTTTCGAGATTAGGTTGTTTCTTTGAGTTCTTTCTTGTTTCTTGATGTGAGCATCTATTGCTATATATTTTCCTCTTATTACTGCTTTTGCTGCATCCCATACATTTAGGAAATTTGTGTCCTCCTTGTCATTCAATTCAAAGAATTTTTTAATTTCTTCTTTTATCTCCTCGTTAGTCCAGTGGACTTCCAGTAGTGTGGGTTTCAATCTCCACGAGGTAGGAGAATACCTTGCCTTCTCTTTATGGTTTATTTCTAGTTTGATGCCTTCATGGTCAGAAAAGATGGTTGGTATGATTTCAATCTTGGTGTATCTGTTGATGTTTGTCTTGTGCCCCAGTATATGATCGATCCTAGAGAATGATCCGTGTGCGCTTGAGAAAAATGTATACTCAGATTTTTTTGGGTTTAGTGTTCTATATATGTCTGTTAAGCCTAAGCACTCTAGATCCTTATTTAGAGCTTTAGTGTCTTTATTTATTTTTTGTCTTGTTGATCTATCCATTGTTGATAGTGGTGTGTTGAAGTCTCCCACTACGTATGTGTTTTCTCTGATGTCTGTTTTCAGAGATGCCAATAGTTGTCTGATATATTTTGGTGCTCCTTCGTTTGGTGAATATATGTTAATGAGTGTTATTTCTTCTTGAAGTATTATCCCCTTGAACATAATGTAATGACCACTGGGGTCTCTTTTTATCTTTTTAAGTTTGAAATCTGTTTTATCTGATATGAGTATAGCTGTTCCTGCCTTCTTTTTTGGTCCATTTGCTTGTAGAATTGTTTTCCATCCTTTAACTTTGAGTCTATTTTTATCTTTTGCAGCTAAATGTGTTTCCTGGAGACAGCAAAAGGTTGGGTTTTGTTTCTTAATCCAGCCTGCAACTCTGTGTCTTTTTATTGGAGAGTTTAGTCCATTTACATTTAGAGTTAGTATTGATATGTTAGCATCTGTATTTGCCATTGTGTTTGTCTTTCCTTTGATTTTATTTATTTATTCTTTTAATAACTTTCTTTGGCCTACTTTTGTTGATATTCGTCCCTCTGAGGTTCTGGCTTTAGGACTCCTTGTAGTATTTTTTGGAGTGGGGGTTTAGTCGCAATGAAATTCCGGAGTTTCTGTTTGTCTGGGAAGGTCCATATTCTTTCTTCAAAGAGGAAGGAGAGCTTTGCGGGATAGAGTATTCTTGGTTGGCATCTGTTTTCTTGGAGTCTGTTGACTATGTCCCTCCACTCTCTCCTTGCCCGTAGTGTTTCTTCAGAGAAGTCTGATGTCAGTCTGATCGGTTTCCCTTTGAATGTTATCTGTTTCTTCCCTCTTGTTAGTTTCATTATTTTTTCTTTGTCTTGGATTCTTGGGAGCTTTACTATTATGTGTCTTGCTGTATTTTTCCTTTTGTCATGGAAGTTTGGTGTTCTTCTTGCTTCTTGTATATCAATTTTCAGATCCTTCTTAGCGTTTGGGAAGTTCTCTTCAATTATATCCATGAATATTTTCTCTGTTCCTACATCTCTCTCCTCTCCTTCTGGGATTCCTATAACTCTTATATTTCCTTTCCTCATGGAGTCAGATAGTTCCCGAAGTCTTTCTTCGGTCTTTTTCCTTCGTACTTCTCCTTCCTTTTCTGTTTTTGTTCTTTTTATTTCTGTGTCTTCAAGAGTACTTATTCGTTCTTCCATTTCATCTATTCTGCTTTCACTGCTTTTCCCAGAGTTCTTTAGCGTCTCCATTAATTCTTTGATCTCCTGCATTTCTTTTACTTCCCTCTTTAGGGACTCAATTTCATTCTTCTGGTCATTAATTATTTTCCCCTTATCATTGTTTTCCTTTATGACTTCTGTCAGTTTTTTAATCACAGCAATTTTAAATTCTCTATCTGGAAGGCTCAGAAGTTCTTCCAAGTTACTGTCGTTGCAATCTGGTAGATGGTTTTCTTTTTGTGGTGTGCTATTTTGCTGAGGAGTTGCTGGGTTGCATGTTGTTTTTCTACTCCCTACTGCCTGTTTTCTAATTTGCCGTATTCCTTGTGACACTGTGTTGCTGATACTGGCCGGCATCTTGGGCGACCTTCCCAGCTCACCACTGGCTCCTCTGGGGAACTTCTGCTGGGTTCACAAGTCTCCAGCAAAGACAGGTCCCTGCTCTGTCTCCTCGGTGAGCCTTCTGCTGGGTTCACACAGTCTCCAGCAAGAAGGGTCCCTGCTGCAAAATGCCGGTGCCAGCGACGCGCTCCCCTGCACGCCCGGTCTGCCCCAGCGGTGGGTGCTGCTCCCCTCTGGGCTGGAACTGCAGGCTAGAAGGCGCCCAGCATGGGCAAGCCTCCCAGCTTACCTCTGTCTCCTTGGTGAGCCTTCTGCTGGTTCACAGTCTCCAGCAAGAAAGGTCCTGCTGCAAAATGTGTGTCTATGGTTTCTAAACAATTGTGGATTAAAGTGTCATCCTCAGGTCCATCTGCATTGCTTGGAAGCAGTGTGGCGGGATTCAGGGAGTTAGAAACCTGCAGCTTCACATTAGGATTGTCTAACAGAGCTGCTTGATATTTTCCCATTCGCCCGGCAGTCAACCAAAGTCCACCCTTCTGCTCCAGCAATGTCAAGACCTGATGTGGCACACACACAGTGATGGGCTGACCCAATGTAAACTTCTCTGCCTCATGTATGAGGTCACAAGTGGCAGCCACAGCACGCAAACATGGAGGCCATCCCTTAGTGGTGTGGTCCAATTGTTTGGACAGATATGCAACGGGCTGCATTTCTGGTCCCAACAATTGGATTAGTACTCCAAGGCCAACACCCTGTCTCTCATGTACATAAAGTTTGAATGGCTTCCTAAGATCTGGAAGCCCTAATGCTGGTGCTGAAATCAACTTTACTTTTATTTCTTCAAAGGCCTTTTGACATTCTGAGGTCCAAGACAAAGGTTCAGAGTCCAGGCCTTTGAGAGCATCGTACAAGGGTTTTGCTATTAATCCAAAGTTAGGAATCCAAATCCTGCAAAACCCAGCCATACCCAAAAATCCACGCAACTGTCGCCGGTTGCTGGGGACTTTAAGAGCTGAAATTACTTGTTTCCTTTCTGTCATCAAGCTCCGTCTGCCTTTCCTAATTTCAAACCCCAAATACGTCACCGTTTGTTTACAGATCTGTGCCTTTTGGGGTGACACCTTATAGCCACATTCTGCCAGGTGGTTCAGTACCACTATGGTATTTTCCAGACAAGATTTGTAGTCTGGACTTGCAATCAATAAATCATCTACGTATTGCAACAAGACGCCCTGGTTTAATTGAACCTTCCTGAGATCCCTGGCCAGTATTTCCCCAAAAATAGTTGGGGAGTTCTTAAACCCCTGTGGAAGCACAGTCCAGCAATACTGGAGAGTGCTCTTGGACTTAGGGTCTTGCCACTCGAAGGCAAAAAGCGGTTGATCCTGGACATCTATTGGGATACAGAAAAAGGCATCCTTCAGGTCTAATACCGAAAACCACCCAAAATCACCAGGTATGGCAGTTAATAAGGTGTAGGGATTAGGCACAGTGGGATGTAAATCCCGAACAATGTCATTAATGGCCCTTAAATCTTGGACAAAATGGTACTCGCCTGTATGGGGTTTCTTCACTGGCAGAATCGGAGTGTTATACGGTGAGCGACAGGGCCGAATGAGTCCAGATTGAAGGAACCTTTTCAATACTGGCTCAATTCCCCTCAAGGCTTCCTCTTTTAAGGGGTATTGCTTCCTCCTCGGGGTTCTGCTCCCCTCTATCACTTCTATTTTTACAGGCTCTGCATTTTTCGCACGTCCTGGGGTTCCATCAGCCCATACCCATTTACTTACTCTTTCAACAATTTCTGGAGGTAAAATTTCACCTTTCGGTGGAACATCTTGAGTAAGTAACATCTGGAACCACAGAGCATGATCTGGAGGCACCTGTAGGTGAAGCCTCTGATGTTTTGGTGAGAATACAATTCGTGCGTTGAGCTTACTTAAAAGGTCACGACCAAGGAGAGGGATTGGACACCCTTCCATGTATAGGAAGCTGTGCTGGAGCTGTGTGGTGCCCAGCCGGCACTCCAAAGGTTGCAGGAAGGGTGTCTGTTGTGACTTCCCTGTAACCCCAATGACTGCTGCAGTCTTTTTGCTCATTTTAGTTAATTTCTAATTCAAAACTGAGTATGTTGCTCCAGTGTCCACCAAGAAATCAATCAGACGATCCCCCACAGCGAGGGTTACCCGGGGCTCTGAGGGAGTTATTCTAATGGGCTTCTCTAGATCTAGTGGAGCCCCCGGGCACCCCTATTCTGCATCTGAACTTTCTCCATGAACTATCATCTGTCTCCTCTCCTCTGCACTTGGTTCTAGATTCCTTCTACTCTGTCTATATTCCCTCCTATCTTCACCTGAGGCTCTACCCTGTGCTGTCATTTGTCTCCTGTCCTCTATACTGGGCTCTCGATTCCTTTTCTGTCTGTATTCCCTGTCATCATCTGAGCCTCCACTCTGTGCTAACATTTGTCTTCTTTCCTCTCTCCTTGGTTCCTGGTTCTGTGTGCTCCTTCTATATTCCCTCCTGTAACCCCTACGTGAATCATCATGTCTTGGGGTTCTCTGTCTTCTATCCTGCCTTCTATAATTATTGCGTCTGCCGCTTCCCTGTAACCTGGGTCAACTGTACTTCCAATGTCCCTCTTCCCTACAGAAAGCACACTGATTTCTTCCTAGGGGTTCACGTCTCTGTCCATTATTGTTTCCCTGAAACCCTGTTCTGTGTTCTCTTTGTAAAAAAACAGTCGCAGGTTTCGGTCTCCTGTGCTCTCTATTATTATAAACCCTGAATGCCATGTCCACTACCTGGGACGGACTCATCTCAGTGACGCCGTCCACCTTAGCTAACTTTTTCTTTGTGTCTGGGGCACTATGGGTAATGAAAGCCGTAGTGATCAGACGAGCATTTTCTGGGGCATCTGGGTTTATGTCCGTGTGGTTAGTGTAAGTTTGAATAATCCTCTCAAGGAACTCTGACGGATCCTCATTAGCTCCTTGCTCGAGTTGCAATATTTTGTTAAAGTTTTTTTGTTTGGGGATCCCCTGCTTCAGTCCTACCAATAAGCATTTTTTATAGAGATCCAACATCGCCATTCCTCCATTGTTAGGGTCCCATCCAGGATCTCTCTCTGGGACAACAACCTCCGGCTCTGGGGACTGCCTATCCTGTTGGTGGAGATGGTCAGCCTCCTCCCTGGCTTTCCTGAATACCATCCTCTGCTCATCCAGCGTTAATAAAGTATGCAGCATGGACTGTATATCTGCCCAGTTAGGGCGGTGGGAGACAAAGATAGAGGCAAACAAGTTCGCCATCCTCTGAGGAGCCTGCCGGTACGAGGGAACAGAGCTCCTCCAATTTAGGAGGTCCGCAGTACTGAACGGATGGTGCGACCAAAAGTACCCAGCAGGTCTCCCATGTTCATTTAAGCCACCCATTGGCATCTGGCGAAGGGGAAACTGCCCTGCCTCAGGTTGATCCTTCCTGCCAAAATGGGTGCCGAGTCTAGTGTGGGGAGGGGACGCCATTTTAGTGTCCTCCCCAGAGGGCAGTGGAGGCTGTGCAGCCTCAGGGGTCTGCACGGGAGGGGCTTTGTCACGTGGAAGAGGATTTTGTCCTCGTGTATTTAAAGTATTTAAAATATGATGCTCCTCCTCTTCTAACTCTGCTCGCTGGCTGTCTTCATGGAAAGGGGAAGGTCTATCCTTTCTCTGCACCATTAGCCTAGCCTTCGCCTCCGCCATATCTAATTTATGGAGGGCGGCCTGCATCTGGTCCTGCATACCTTTAAAAGCTGACTCAAAAGTCCGATTTTGTTGTTGCACTTGATACAGCATGCTTTGATAAGCTGACTCAAAAACGTTACGATTTTCATCCCTTATACTCTTAATAGTTAAATCAAAAACCTGATTTAGTTGTTGTATGGCCACGTTAAAAGCCTGAATTTGTTGTTGCACATTCTCAGTATGTGAAGTAGAACTTCTACCTCTCACAGAAACAAGAATGTAGCAAACTGCGCTTACACATATTACCAAAAAACCACCCAGAAGCACAGTCTGTAAAGGGATGGCTTGTAAACCACCCATGTATGTATACAATAGTAAAATCACATGCCATACACCAGGCTTCATCAAATTATTTATATTAATGAAACTGGTGGGGATATTTAATGGAAGAAGGCTGCTCAAATTCAAGGCCGGAAGGAAACTGAAAGAACTCAGGCTAGGGATGAAACTGTATAGGCTCATGGTTGAGGCCATATTTGAGTCAAAACACACCCACAAGGGCTGTACACACAGGGAAAAAAACAGACTTTTCAGGACTAGAGACAAATATTATACTGCTAGTCCTGCAGAACTAGTGCGCTTATGGTGACCAACGCAAGGAATGTTACTTTGGGCTGGTCAACCGCGGGTGTAACTTGGAAACCACGCTGGGTGCCAAACTGTTGTAGAGCAACCCCGATACAAAACGGGGTGCCTGACTGTGGGTCCTCACCCGCGCGCTTAAAAGGACTTATCAATGCTCTACTGCAGGCACACGTGAAAGATTAATAAAAGGTTTATTTACAAGGGAAAGGGAAATGAGGAAATGTACAGCTCTGGGAGAAAAGTGGGAGACAAAGTTTTAAATGAGTCCTACCCGATCCGCCGATCAGGAATCCCAAAATGGCGCTCTCAGAGTTGGCCGCCAGCCAGGAGCGGTGAAGCCAGGAGGCGAGCGATCGCGAGCCCAGAGAGGGAGCAAGGCCCACGTGTTTGGTTTTTATATCCACCCTGGCTGCCCAACTCCACCCTCAGGTCCCAGCCACCCTCCCCTTGGTGGTGATGGGATTTGTCTTTCCCAATGTCCTGATGGCTTTAGTCTGGAGTGGGGGTGGAGTCCACAAAGCCTGTATGAGATTATCTCAGGACATCCTTTCCCCCTAACATAACCAATGAATATTCGTCAGCTTATTCCAAAATTTAAGCCTGCTTGTAACCCTATAAATACTGTGGAACCAAGCTTAGCCGAGGTTTCGCCATTTTGTATATCCTCCACCTTGATATGTTAGTCCTTGTCCAGCCACATTCCAGAGATAGTTTCAACAATCACAACCCTCACTCCACTTGGTGATGAAAAAAGCAGACCACCCCAGCTGCCAATGAGAGCAGTCTTATCTATAAATGGAACAGCATCTCTAACTGTCCAATCAATTTGAAACTATAACCGCACGTGTCAAAATGCCTTTGTAGTCGCCAATGAGTAATTGCCAGCTTCTTTCAAAATTTGCGCTGCTCGTGACCCTATAAGTGACCCCTACTTTCTCTGTTCGGGGCTCTTGACCTCTGCCGTTGCATCGGTGTGCATCATGAGTCTGCACTCGAGCCCGTAATAAACTCCTTTGTGTTCTTGCATTGGCTGGCTGTGTGTCCTTGGGGACTGCACTGGTTGACGTTGGGCACAACAAATACCTTCCTGCTCCCCAGTTCGGGGCTCTTGATATTTGCCACTGCGACGGTAGGTGCAGTGAGCCCGGACTCAAATCTTCAATAAACTCCCTCTTGTCTGTGCATTGGCTGCTTGAGTTCCTTGGGGCATGTGTCCATTGATTTTAGGAACAACATTAACAGTGTGTGCTGACAAGGCAGCAGGGACAGGCCCTGAGGGGCTGGAAGAGGCAATGAGGGGAGTGTGTGTCCTTACTGCAGCATGTCTAGGTACCCCATATTGTTCAGGGATAACTGCCCTGTGATCTGTCCCTTCTCATTCCCCCCACCACCTAAGGGCAGCATTCAGAGGGAAATGAAGTTTCTGGGTGTGTCCTCCTGGGGCAGTTCTGAGTCCAAGTTCCCCTTCCTACTCCCCTCCCCTACAGAGTTGTAGAGCTGGGAGCTGGGCTGGGCTGGGAGCTGCAGTGGGGGTGGGGCACATCCTACCACAGCCCCTCCCCCCTGGAAGATCCTGTCAATGTAGCTACACTGAGGGCAGAACACTGGGCGCTCTCATTTCTCTCTGCAGGTGTGAGAATAAGGGGCCACAGACACTGTTACAGGGCAGCCCCCATACAAAACGGGTTGCCTGACTGTGGGTCCTCACCCGCGCTTAAAAGGACTTATCAATACTCTACTGCAGACACACATGAAAGGTTAATAAAAGGTTTATTTACAAGGGAAGGGCAAATGAGGAAATGTACAGCTCAGGGAGAAAAGTGGGAGACAAAGTTTTAAATGCGTCCTACTCAATCCACCGATCTGGAATCCCGAATGGTACTCTGAGAACTGGCCGCAAGCCAGGACCTGTGAAGCCAGGAGGCGAGGGAGAGAGCGAGAGCCCCCCAAGGCCCACATGTTTGGTTTTTATACCAACCCTGCTTGCTTAACTCCACCCTCACGTCCCAGCCATCTTCCCTTTTGTGGTGATGGGATTTGTCTTTCCCAATGTCCTGATGGCTTTAGTCTGGGGTGGGGGTGGAGTCCACAAAGCCCGTATGGGATTAGCTCAGGACATCCTTTCCCCCTAACAGAGGCACAAACACTTGATCAGGGTGCAAGTATCTCCTGCTGAGAATCTCAGCAATTCTTTATTTATACATCTCCAGCAAGCCATGGGAGTACTTTCAAGTAGTAAAAAAGACTAACAATCTTGGCATTTTTTTTTTTTTTTAACTGGCCAAACCGCCCTGGGGACCTATGACCCCTTGCTGAAGTGATAATGTTGAGAGTAAAACTTTTCTACTAAGGACTGAATAGACTTGGACATACGCCTCATATTTACTAAGTTTTCCTTGACATAATAATACTGATGATTTTTTTGCATTTTGCTCTAAATCCACAAAGTTTTCTTGTTTTGGTGACCAGGATCTGCAGCAAGGTTGTAATTTTTTTTTCCAACAAAGCTAACTTGTATTTGCATTTTCTCTCCCCTTGATACCAACACAGCATAAAAATAGTGGTAGTAATCTTTTACTACTTATCTCAGAGTCTGTTTTTGTATAACTTCCATAGGGATTTTGTTTAAACTAAAAAATTGGACATAAGTTTCATTGTGTGGCTTTGTGTGGAGTTCTTCCAGAAAGTTGAAACAGAGCTAAACCAAGAAGAGGAGAACCTGTTTGCCTTGTTTGTAGGGTTCCAGAGACCTCCAAAGAAGGTGAGGAAGCTTGCCTCCATTGGCAAGACTGGACAACCCGGCCAACGAAAATGCCCTGGTACCCTCGAGAAAAGGAAAGCCCAGGTGGAGTCTGATGAGACTAACTTTGTACCTAAAGCCTACATCGACCGGATGCCAATGGTTCGCTCTGATCCTATATGGAGTATTTCAACAAAGCCAGCTAAAATTGCTGCTTAGTTATTCTGCCCTGTGATTTTATGCAAAAATAGGCAAAATGGTTTAAAAGTAGACTTAATTGCAAACTTTTGCTATGCTGTTAAAGTTTGGGATCAAGGTTGAGAGAATTCATTTTTACATAAGTTGAACCATTTTAACATTTTTTTTTCCTGTGATCTTGACATATCTGCTGTCTTGTTCTGGCTAATGCCTCCAGATGTTTTCTTTCGGCTGGGACTGATGAACTGTTTTTCCAGGAATGGAGGACTTTTGCTTTCCACAATGGACAATACCTGGAGGGATTCGTTTTCTTTCAGACTGGAACCCTGGAAAACTTTCATCTGAGACTGTATCCCAGCATCCATATGTTTGATCTTCATCACCATGGAAATGGTGGCAAAAAGTGAAAGGGGAGAATTGTTAGGGGGAAGTGATGTCCTGAGTTAATCCCATACAGGCTTTGTGGACTCCACCCCCACTCCAGACTAAAACCATCAGGACATTGGGGAAGACAAATCCCATCACCACCAAGGGGAGGGTGGCTGGGACCTGAGGGTGGAGTTGGGCAGCCAGGTTGGATATAAAAAACCAAACACGTGGGCCTAGGGCTCTCTCTGGCTCGCGATCGCTCGCCTCCCGGCTTCACCGCTCCTGGCTGGCGGCCAGCTCTCAGAGCGCCATTTTGGGGTTCCTGATCAGCGGATCGGGTAGGACTCATTTAAAACTTTGTCTCCCGTTTTTCTCCCAGAGCTGTATATTTCCTCATTTCCCCTTCCCTTGTAAATAAACCTTTTATTAACCTTTCACGTGTGCCTGCAGTAGAGCATTGATAAGTCCTTTTAAGCGCGCGGGTGAGGACCCACAGTCAGGCACCCCGTTTTGTATCGGGGTTGCTCTACAACAATAATAGCTAGCTCACTTTGTCCTAAAGGTAAATACAATTACCACACAAAATGTCTCCTAACAGTCATTTATCTTCTCTGCCCAGTAATCATTCTGTTAATGCTAAAAAAACAGCAAAGCAACAAAAAACTTATATCACTAAAACTTAACTCCTTTAATAACTGCCAAATTACTAATCAATCAAAATTTATAAAATTCCTAAATCTTAAACATTAAAAAACTTAATCACCTTAATATATTGGTAATTAAATCCAATTACTGCTAAAATTAAAAAAAAAACTTCTTATTCCTAAAACTAATCTATTCTGATTTAATAAAAATAGTAAATTATTGAAAGGAATTAAAAAACCCAAAGAATCTCAGGGCCGCATAAGTTGCACTGACCTTTTTTCTAACCCCAAGCTTTTAAAAAGAAACTCCATTTACTTTCTCAAGGCAATATTTTTACCTATTGCTTCTTTATTTATCTTGCCAAAGAACTGTTATCTCTAACTTCAACTATCAATTAACTGTTATCTCTAACTTTAACTGCTGTCTCTAAATTTAAAACTCTTCTCCACAGGTTTCTGTCTTAAAAGACCACAGATCTATCTCAAAGACTTTGCTAGGGATGTTTTACAGCCTTAAGTTCCCAGAAGTTTTTCACTTGCTAATGTAAGGCCAAATGTTGAATTACTGCCTTTTGGCAGAGAATTACTAAATATTTAAAAATGTATTATTTGTATCACACAGTGTCATTTTTGTCCAATTAGTTATTTAATATTTGGTCATACAGCGTTTGCATTTTTACTTCTAAATGTGTATTTTAACAGTGGTCGAAACCAGCCATAAACAAATGAGAAGATTCTAGCAGGAGTCAGCTGACGAGATTCCTGATTTTTCAGGAATCTGCCCCATGCCTGGACTTTTGTCAGATGACATGAGTAGCATGGCTCGCCTCACAGCACAACCTCATTAAGGGTTGTACGTCATTTAATCTCCTGATGTGTGTGTAACACTCACTGTGGCAGGACGCTGTTCTAATGACATGTAGTGACTCTTCAAATTCAAATACAGCTTCATGTAATTCTACCTCCAACCTTGAAGGAAAATGCTGTTAGTATTCTCGTGTTACAGGTGATGAAACTGAGGGAGGAAGTTTAAGGAACTTGATGAAGAAGGTCACACAGTGAGTGGCCGAGTTCAGAACCGACCTCATAGCCAGCCCCTAGAATCTGCCTTCCCGGGAACATTGCCTGCGTCCACCAACCCTAGTCAGTAGGTGGTTTGAGGGTGTTTTCTCTGAGCAGGATTCATCTACCTTTCTCTTCTGCTTTGTCCACATCAGTAAGAGAGGATAAGGATGAGGAAGAAGCTCTCAGTGGGGATCTGAGCTGCCTCCCGCTGAGTTTTGGGGCAGGGCCTTGTCCTTGTCTCTGGCAGGTCAGGGCTGGGGAGGGACTGACCTTCAGGTGAACTGAACAAGCAGACAGAGCAGAATGGGAGCCTGTGGGGGGACCCCGACTCCTTGGGGACAGTGTTGTGTGTCCTGATGCTTCTCAGGGACACCTGCTCACACTGAGGGGGGCAGGACCACAAGCAGGCACTGGCCTGTCCTTCATGGGCTCCTGGGTCTGGGCCTCTGTCCTGGGGAGTCACTGGGTGTGATGAAGATGAGTGGGGAGTGGTTTGGACCTTAGGCCCAGATGTTGGGAACAAAATGGATTGGTCAAATGGGGCTGTGGTGTGGGGCCACTGGGGTGGAAAGGGCTGCAAGGTTTTCTTCCCAAGAAAACCTAATCATCCCTATAGTCACAGGGACTTTCAGAAGGGCTGAATGGAGGCCTTGTTGTCCTTTTGTAATGGGGTGGTCCCCAGGAAAGGGGGAGGTTCCCTGACCCACCCAAGGGAGGGTGGAGCTGAGCAGGAAGAGGAGAAGCTGCAGAAAAGACTGAGGAAGGAAGGAAGCAGGATGGAGCCAGGAGACCTGGAGGAGGTGCATGGAGCCTAGAGACACATGAAGAAACTGCACTTGTCTTTTGGTCGTGGACTGGGTGACACAGATGTGGGTGAGACCCATGGGGAGGTGACAATGGCAGCTTTTATCTTGATGTTGATTTTGCTCTTTTCCTTCCGGGCTTGTCTGGTTGTTTCTGATCCTTTTCTGTGGGTCCCCACTGGAAGATGCTTTAAACTTGTGGCAGGCTTTGGGGCCTTGTTCTGGGCCGATCCCATATGGATGGACTTTTACCCACGAGGGGACGGGTAACTTTGGGTGCTTCATTTAGAAACTAGACTCTTGGCCTTATCTGTATTGTTTCCTAGTTTTATTAAAGTTCCTTCCCATTAAAGTCTCCTATGTTTTGTGTTGATGCGGCAGATGGCAGAACCCATTTAGAATAGGCAGGTTTGAGGGGTTTGGACTGCCCCTCTCCCTGTCCTATAACACTTTCTTGGTGTCAGAGCTGTGAGCTTGTGCTTCCCCCTATTAACATAATATACCTGTAAGAAAGTCTCCTATTGGTATGCAGGGGCATGGGGGGGCCCTGGGTCCTGCTCCCCCCCAGCCAGAGCTCCTGGCTGCCCTGCTCCTCTGTGTGGGCCTGGCTGCCTCCTGCCCTGTCTCTCCCCAGCTCTGAAGAGATGGCGCCCTGCTCCTACCCTAGCTCTGTGCTCTGCCTCCTCCCCTCCCTGCTGCTCCTCCTCCAACTGCCCCCCAGGGGGTCCCCAGGTGAGTGTGTCCCTCTCTGTCCTGTGTCTCCCTCAGGTGAGTGGGGCCCAGGGGCTCTGAGAGCTCTTCCTTCAGGAAGGATGGCTGTGTAGGGGGACCCTGGCTCTAGAAAGATTTGGGGTGCTCCCCGACCACTAATGTGATGACATGTTAAGAGCAGTCACTGAGCTGTAGCATGAGGGGGAGGGATGACTATTTCTCAGTGAGTGGTTTATGGTGTTTAAAAAATGTCACTTAAAAAATATGAAAATACTTTTCCCCTCACTTTTTACTGTAGATTTATTTGTATCACAAAAACTTGTTCGTTATTAATTCACTTCATTCCACCATTATGTTTCTGTTATGTGCTATGTGCTATGTATAGAACAGAGAAGTTCCCCAACTTCAGAGAGCTGTTTTCTCAGATGAGACAGTGACAAATAAAGACATGAAACCCATCCCACCCCTGCCTGTAGAAGCACTGAGAGGTAGGACAGGCAGGGAGCAGGTCGGGCAGCAGGGGAAGGAGGGGTTTGGGGGCAGCTGTGACTATCAAGGGGGTCAGTGTGATGTTGGGATGGGATCGAAGCCCTGAGGGAGGGTTGTTGTAGATTAGGATCCTATGGAGAGAACCACCCTGTTGGGGGCTGGCTGGGTGCTGAATGTACAAGTACAGTGGGCGTGAGGTTCAGTTGGAGCAGAGAGAGAGAGGGAGAGAAGGAGGGAAGGAGGATTTGGGGTGTTAGAGAGGTACTAGACAGTCACCCCTATGGGGTCTGTTCTGTGTGTCACTGTGGGAATGTGGAGCCACTGTGAGATTTGAGAAGAGTAGGAGCACAGCTTTCAGGTGTAAAGGGTCCCAGATGTGGGGTGAGGAGAGACAGACAGGGAGACTAGCTACCTAGTCCTCAGATGAGGGCTGGTGGTGTCTCAGGCCAAGCTGGAGCAGGAGAGGTGAGAGTAAATCATTGAAGTCCAGCAGAGCTCACCCTGCAGAAGAACCATGTCAATCTGTCCACCTGGTCTCAGAAGACCCAGAGTTCTGAGAGGGTGTCAGTGGGTGAAACTTCCCTTTCAGAAGCAGTGATTTGGGTGCCTGGGATTGATGGGATGGTAGGTCTTTAACAAAAATAATAATTGGCTTTCATTCTTCCTTCACAGCTAATTCAGTGGAGGAGAAAGATACTGTTAAGAGTGCGGGTGGGGCACCCTGGGGTGACAAAGGGACCACACACTTCTCACTGGAGGACAGAAAGCTCTTCAGCCACCTTCAGTCCTATCCTGAAATTGGTCACACTAGAGTGTGGTTCTCAGCGTGTGTCCCCGGGACACTAATGTCGCATCCTCCCGCTCCTTTGAGCAGCAACTATTGAGTGCGCCCTGCGCCATGGGGAGGGTGCCCAGCGATGGTGATTCAGGTGTTGGGGTGGGGGGGACAGAACTGCGGAGTTAGTTCTTCTTGAAGGGCCCGGGGTCGGTGCACAGGGAGATGTGGGGGTCTCTGACATCATTCTGCATCACAAAATTGGGGCCAGAAGCTCTTCCCCAGATTCGGAGTCTCACTGTTCACGCCTGCCCACCGGTCAGGGGCATCTCACGGGACACCTGCCCCCTGAGCCGGCCCTCCCAGCCCAGGTGCACTTCCCTGCCCAGGTGTGTCTCTGAGCTTTCTCGCTCCCATGTCTGTGTCCACAGAGGACTTCCAAGTGATCGGCCCCACGGAGGCCATCGTGGTGATGCTGGGCAGGGAGACCAAGCTGCCCTGTCATGTGTCGCTCCCCATGAACATGAGGGACATGGAGCTGAGGTGGTTCCGCTCCAAGTTCTCAGAGGCCGCGTTCAGCTATCAAAACGGTCGTACACAGGGCGAGGAGCAGCTGACCCTGTACAGGGGGCGCATGTCCCTGGAGGAGGACTCCCTGGCAAAGGGCCAGGTGGCCGAACGCATCTGCGTGATCCGGGTCTCCAACCTGCTTCTTCAGGAACGGAATCTTCTATGAAGAGGCTACTTTCGAGCTGAAGGTGGCAGGTTGGTGACTTGATTCTTATATTATGCGATTATGTTGGGAGAGAACCTCAGGAACCAAGTAAATCAGCCCATTTTATTTATTTATTTATTAAAGATTTATTTATTTATTTATACAAGCACTGGGTACAGTCAGAAGCGCGGGAGGGTGAGAGAATTCACCAGAGCCAGAGCAGGGAGCAGAACAGGCAGAATGACAAAGCACACTACTGAGGGGAGAAGCGGGCAAGACAGGAGAGGTCTGCGCGCCATGTGGGACCCTCGCTGGTGGCCGGGTATCGAACCAGCACTGCAGAGGCTGCGGGCAGCTTTGCAACCCAGTGCTCAACTTCTGTGCCACTAGGGAGGACCAGTCAGCCCATTTTATAGACCAGGAAAGACAGGTTCAGTCTCCTTCACTTACTCCATACAAACCTGTAGTCTCCCTCCTGCCCTGGCTGCTTACTATGTTCAGGGGCTGTTGTGGGCACCTGGGGTGCATCAGTGAGCCTAACCCTGGCCTGTGGAGTTCATTTTTTAGAGTCAATAAATAAATAAATGGACAAGCAGCTAATAGAGGATTTTAGAATGCGGTAAGTGTTTATGATAAAAGGTGAAATAGAGCAGGGAGGAGGCCAAGATACGGGGGTAGGAGGGAGGGAAGGCTTCCGTGTAATATAGGGGCTCAGCTTGGGCCTTTGACCATCTGAGAAAAAGCTCAGAAGAAATAGGAATGGAGTTCAGGGTTTTGGGGGGAGAAGAGTTCCAAGCCCAGGGGACATGCGTGGTGACACTCCCAGAGCAGGAGTGGGCTAGCGTGTCTAGAGCATGAGCAGCCCATGGTAGTTGGCAGATGAGTGAATGAGAGGGTGGCAGCAGGGGACATCCCTGGAGTAATGAGATGTTCCTGGTACCCGGTACACAGAGGGGTGGTTTAGGCTGCCTGTGGTGGTCGGGCGGTTTGGAGCTACACACCTGTGCTGGAGGCACTGGAGGCCACCAGACAAGGTTCCCAGAGCCCTTGAGGCAGAGCCCCCAGCATGGGGGTTGTGGTTATTAGCAGTTGAGAAATATTCACTGGGGCTGGAGTGTTGTGCCTTGATAGGCACAGGGTGTATACATTGGGAAGTAAATAGAAGGGATTTTGGGGGAGAGAGAGATGCCAGGTTTTAGAAGACTTTGTCTACACTGTTAAGAGGTTTGGGTACAAAATTGAGGAAAGGTTATTTATTTATTTATTTATTTGTGCACACAAGAACTGGGGTACAGTCCAGAGGTATGCAGCGGGGGTGAGACGATTCACCAGTGACAGAGTGGGGAACAGAACAGGCTGACTGACTGAAGTACACTGCTGAGGGGAGCGGGGGGAGAGTCAGGAGAGGTCTGCTGCGCTATGTGGGTAGCTCCCTGGCCAGCCGGGGATCGAACTCCAACTGCAGAGGCTGCAGATAGCTTCATAGTGCTGTACTTAATCCCTTGTGCCACCAGGGAGGCTCAAAATTGAGGAAATTTTAAACAGAATAGTGTTGGGAATGTTCACTATGGTAGCTGAGAGGAGGATGGATGGCAGGTGAACAGGGCTAGATGCATGGAGCACAGTCACAGTGGAGGGAGGACTACTGAGGAGGATCACATGACTTTAGTAGCACCAGTGTGTGGACATGAGGTTCAGATGTCAAATAAATTTATTAATAATGCTCAACAGAATAGGTAGATTTGAGCTCACAGAGAGTTTTTTGGGAGGAGAATGCAGATTCCTAGGGTTTTGTTTTGACTTTTTGCTGTTTGGTGTTAAGGATAAAGGTGATTGTGTGTTAATCACTAATGTTATAATAATGCTCCGCCACATACAGTCACACAAATAGCAGTGGCAGAGAGCCACTGTCATTTAGTTCAGGCAATAAGGCAGTTCTAATCTGGGTTCTACTTGGAAGTCTTTACTGGATTTGGTCATCCTGAGAAAAATATAACAAAATATAAAACTGTCTCCAAATTCAGAAATTTGAATCACAAAGATTGTAAAGAAAAAAAACACTTTTATTATTGAAGAAGCATTAAATCAGATTTTGATATGCATCTCAATCTAATCTACTAAGAGATTGTGAAGACAAAGAGAGTTTAGCCTTTTATAAAGCCCAGCAGACACAACACATTACATACATGTTTTCAAGATCAACAAGCATCAACTCTCATATGAAAGGACTTGACAATACTATTTATTCCACATATTTTACTTCAAAACTTACCTGGAGTTTGGGTGACTTCTAGCTTTTGGCTTTATCTGGAGGAAAAATAAATTCCCACATCTTTGTGACAAGAAATGACTTTAAAACTTGGAGCAAGTTGCCCACTGAAGTTAGGTGCCTTCCCCCGCAAGAAGGGGGGCCTTTTGGTGCTATCTCCTTTGCTGTTAACATTTGTTTGAGATGGCCCCTGGATTCTTTGAGGAAGATATTACTAGATCATGAAGCTAGCAAAAAGCCTATCTTTTTTTCAAAAAGGATTTATATACATTTCAAAAAGACGAGAAAATATCTACAAGTTTTCTATAATAAATGCTGTAATTAAAAGGAGAGAAAGTGTATCTCTTCCCTTATTTTTAACAAGGAGAATTAAGTCTCTTACTCTAGTTTTTATTTATCCTTAGAGTCTGGTGGCGAGGTCGTGGTGTGGAGCTGGCTGGGTGTGATCTGGGAAAGGTTGTCCAGCACACCCTTCCCAGGCAGAGGGTGCCCAGGCATAGGCTCCATGCCCAGTGCCTGAGTGACCCTGAGTGACCTCATGCTCAAGTCAATCATGACTCCGTCCAGGGGCAGAGTGAGAAGACACCAGAATGTATGAAGCAGAGGGAAAGTTAGAAATAAAGGTGAAGAATTGGGAATATTTGCATATCTATCACAGATGGTACAGAGTCATTAATTCATTCTGGAATTTGAGTGCAAATGTATGTGAGGGATCAGGGTAATGATAATACACAGGGACGTGGATTTCAGGGACGGGAGTTCAGGAGGTAGATTGTCATTAATATAACCTTGGAGTGATCTAGAGGAGAGGAAGCTGGTATGGAAAAGATGCCTTGGGAAAGTGTGAGGTGAGAAAGGTGGAGGATTAGGATGGAACCTGGGACTAATTTCTTCTGTTTCCTTTGGACATCAACATTCAACCTGATAGCTTGAGCCCCTGCCCTCCGTGACCCTTTAGTCCCATATTCCATCCATCTGACTCTGGGGGTGGGTCATGCCTTGCTCCCTGCAGGCAGTAGCCTATCCTCAGACACCCCCCAGAATGTACCTGGACAGACTCCCTGGAGGTGTGCACAGGTGGCCCCTGCCCCGCCTATCTCGCATCTTCCCTCTGAAGGTATGGGCTCTGCCCCCCAAGCGCACATCAGAGGGCCAGAGGAGAACGAGGTATGTGTGGTGTGCATGGCTCTCCCAGAGCCCCAGGTGCAATGGAGAGACCCCCTTGGGGAGAAATTCCATGAGTTCTCTGAGGTTTACCCCAAGGACACTGAGGGCCTGTTCAGTGTGGAGGCAGCTCTGGTGGTGAGAGACAGCTTTGCAGGCAGAGTGACCTGTTCCATCTACAACCCAGTCCTGCATCAGGAGGAGACCATGGCCACTGTCATCCCAGGTCAGTGCTGCTACCCCTCCCCACTCCCTGCATAGTCAGAAGAAGCGGCCTGCACCCCCATGTGTGGCTGGGCTGGGGTGTCCTGGGCTGTGTCCTGATGGGGTGTCTGTGGGGGTCTCTGTATGCAGAGCCCTTCTTCCCCTGGGCCTATCCCTGGAAGCCGGTTTTCCTGGTGATCCTGACTTTGCTGCTTCTCCTGCTCCTGAGGGCTGCCTGCTACACCCAGAGAGAACATTCCACACAATTCAGGAGCTGCAGGAACAGAGGAATGTGGGCCAGGCTAAGGAGAAGGACAGACAGACAAAGGAGAAGGCTCTAAAAGACACAGGTAAGGCAGGACAGGGGCCAGGCTGGTGAGTGTGGCAGTGGGTGTTGAGAGGAACAAGCTGACACCAGAGCCAGAGCCCAGGGTCCCTCTGCAGGGAGATCAGAGCAAGTGGCTGAGTCCCAGAAAGGACAGTGGAGCTTGGAGGCTTACATGGGTCTAGAGATGGAATTTTTATTACACAGGGAGGATTTTGTTTTGTGGATCCTCTAGGCATACAGTTTTTCTTCCTAGGGACAGGAATTGAAGCTTTTTGTTTTTATTCTATATCAGGTGCTCTCCCTCCTGAATTCTCTGTATCTGCTCTCCCTCCTGAACTCTCTGTGTCCCCTTCAGAGGAGGCATTCTGGTTCTTAGCTCACCTGTTTCCTGTGTTTTTTTCAGGTCACAGGAAGGCAACTTGCCTGGCTGAGTGATTTTCCAGATGTCCTGGGCCTCCTATTCCCCTGGTGCCCAGGTGTCCCCCCCCCTTTGTTTGTTCAAGCACAGACATGGGGACACCTTCTCTGGGGTGGAGCTGGTGGGTGGTAAGACCATGTTCCTAGGTTCTCCCAGTTCTTGGCTGTTTCCCACCCAGTCTGGGGAGCCTGGTGGGTGGTGACCCCTGGAGTCTTGTGTATCCTGGTCTCATTCCAACCCTGCCCTTCCTACCATGCTGCTGGTTCTCTAGCCTTCGATGCATCTCATTCTTGGTCAGCACCTGGAAGCAACAGAGAGCTTCTCTGAGGTTTTATTAAAGGTGGATAAGAATGGGGATATTAAATTGAAGAGTGTGGTCTTTTGCCTGCCACATCGAAAACAGCATTCAAGCAGTCTGTTCTCTCCAGAATCTGAAGTTGCTGATCAATGAATGGTGAGTGTGGATGGATTGACCTTGTGTGAGGTGTGGTGGGGGCTGTCACTGTTCTGGAACAGCGGGGTTTTCTCTGAGGCAGATTAATGACTTTTACTTCAGAGCTTGCCACATATACTTAAATCATTCTTTACCCAAAAAAGACTGGGTTTAGGTTTTGTTACAATAAGGAATAGTTTATCTTTTATTTCTTAATAGTATAATTTTTAATACTTAGTGGCAAAACTGAATGAAGATATAATAAGAATGTTTTAAGTTTTGAGGTCCAGAGCTGCTCAGTGACTTGCCCAAAGCCCCACAGCCCCAGCAGGCAGGGCTGGGTCAGTCTGTCCTGCAGGCTCCTGACCCGAGCCAGGGATTTTCCACCAGCCCCTGCTGTCTGCAGGGGGCAGGAGGTCATGACCTCTCAGCCTCTCCCCTCTACCCCCCAGAGAGTCTCACCTGCAGAACAGGGGGAGCCCAGGGCCCATGGATCTCATGAGCAGGTGGTTGTGCTGAGGTCTCACCTGAGGTCTCTTCCCTTTCAGCCTGGAGGAGGGCCCAGCTATATGCAGGTGAGTGGCCCTGAGACCTCTGGGACCCCTCCCTGCCGCGGACCAGCGCAGCGGTAGACTTGCAGGACTGTCTCAGGATTGAGAAACTGTGAGGATGCTCAAGGAATCGGCGCATAAATGACAGACAGACACACAAATGACAGACAGACACACTTCAAGAGTGAAGATCTGAATGTAATTTGCTTAAAATCATCATACACTTTTATACCTTTTCTAACAATAGATGATTTCATACAATTTAATTCTTTCTCAGCATAAAATACTTTGTAAGGCATAAGACATCTACTTCATTATTCATGTGCATGTGATCGCTGTTCCATGACATGGCACAGTAAACAATCTCAAGGTACTGAATCTACACAATCATTTTTGCTTACACCGAACAGCATTCTTTAAGCTAGCTTTTCTTGATTCATATCCCAAAACCACAATGATCAAAAACATTGATATTTACCTACTGGCACCTTCTACTTTTAGTGATCACGAGCAATATATTCTCTACATAAGCATTTCGATTTTTATGGTGTTGTCTCATGTGAGAAGTATTATGATTATTATAAAACTACTATTGCCACACACTATTTTCTTTATCATGCATTTCCTGAAACTGATTGTACACATATAAGGAAAAAGCAAAGTAAGTGAAAAAGTAGTATGATTATAGACAGGTTGCTAGGTTGCTACTTATTCTGAAACAATGGCTATCTGACTAATGGTAAAACTGCTTTGTAGGTAATTCCATCAGGCTTGTTTGCAGGTGACGTTCTTAGCAGCCTTGTTTCCATCAAAGGAGGGGTTAATTACTGCGGGCTTGTTGCCTAAATTAGGCTTATAGGCATGTGTGCCTTGTTTGATCTGAACGCCAAAGTTTATCATGATGAAGCCCCTCGGGGACTGCGCCTGTCTTAGGTCGTCAGGAGTCACAGACATGAGGCTGGCCAGTGCCTTCTTTAGTCTGACCCCGATCTTACCCGTCATTGACTGTCCAGTCCAGCGCACAGGGGAAGGGGGTCTTACTCACTCGGATGTGTCTGAGTGAAAGCCTCCCTCTTTCCAGTAAGTTCACTGGCGTTCAGCGGCAGAGGCTGCCGCACCTCCCTGCCTCCCCTCTGCCCCTTCTCTATCAGGGACCCCATCAGGTAGTGTAGGGGTCCCCGGTCTGCTCTCATTCTGTAGCTTCCATCTGGAAAAAACAGCTCCACCCCCCCAACCTTGTGAGCACAGACCTGCCTTCACCTCTCCTGTCCTCCCTGCAGGTTACATGAGGTCAGGACCCTTGTCAACTGGTCCTTTAGGTAAGTGATTCCAGTGGGGAGGTCAGTGTGAGGAAAGGCTGAGCAGGTTAACAATTGTACAGTTTTGTGGATCAGGAATTGTTGATCTCTAGATTCCAGAAATCCTGCTTGTCTGCCTAGATCTCAGGACTTGCTAAGTGGCCCTTGGTTTGGGATCCTTCTTCCCCATTTTGCATCTAGCTGGATTTCTTCCACTAAGCCACATTGGTTGTTGAGTGCCAGGGACCAGCCTCTGGCAAAATGTCGCATCAGGGGTTCCTGAAAGAATGAGACGGCTTTGGCGAAAACGGAAGGGCTAAGGGGAAGGGGATGAGGTAGAATGAGGAGACACTGACACTTGGTGAGGTGCTAGTATCTTCTACTGAGGGGCTCAGCAGGTTCTTTATTTATACTTTTTTAGCAAGCCGAGAGATTACATCATCGTGTGCATAGAAACAAAGCAGAAACAATCAATGCATCCCTTTTCCCATAGACTTTTGGCCACTGCGTGCTCTCAGCAAGAAGGCAACCTTCAAGGTTAATAAAAAAAAAAAAAAACGAAACAAAGCCTTACACTAGAACTCATTGTTTTAGTTAAACAATAACCTAAGACAGTGGATAGCCGCCAGTACATCCCTATCAGCCAAAGCCTAAGCAAGAAAAGACTCCCCTTTTCCGCATGGCCTTCAGCCGGGGACCGGCTACTAAGCTATCAGAACTTTTTCTACCTAGAAACTCCTTAACACAATTTACTTCATTTAAAAACTTTCCTAAGAAACTTCTAAAAAAGCAAAAGAAAGACCCACTACAACTGTTGTGCTGGATTGCTTGTCAGGCAAACTGCCTCCCATTGTCAAGTGGGCCAAACTGCCCAACAACTAATTTCTAAACAGACAATTTTCCGTGCCATTTACTTACAGTATGCTGATACATATAATTTATTGCCTAATATACTTTCTGATAAATTTTTCTCTCTCTATGACCAAGAACAAAAAGCAAAGGAATGCCAGATCTTCAGCCCCACGGTGCGAGGCCCTTTAGCTTTGGCCCCATGGTGTGAGGTCCCCTCTCTTAGCTGTATCCTATCTGGCTGGGGCAGCATGGCCCCCTGCAGCAGTTGAGAAATAGTTATTTTAGGGCAGTGTTATGGCAATTTCCCAGAGAAATCAGATTGCACTGAGAGAGGTGGAGAGAGAGAGATTTACTTGTCACACTGGCAGGCTCAGTGGGATCGCTCTCAAAAGGCTGAACACCCAAGAGTAAAAATGGTAGGATTTATACAGTTGGTATGAGGAAACTTGCTATCCCATTCATCATAGCATAAGTTTTCTTTATTGTTCAGGAAGGGGGTCAGTGTACCCATGGATACCACTGTGAACAAGCTGTGCAGTACACCCAGCAACTTCTCTGCTCCAGCAAGCAGCAGAATCTAAGGAGCAGACTCCCCAAGCAGCAGACCTGGGAAATGTCCTGCTTCAGCAGGTGTTTTGAATCTGGGCCTCAGACCCTCTGGGAAGTTTGTGGCTCTTGTGCAGGGCTTGTGAAAGATGTGAAATTAATGCAAAATCCTGTGTATATGTTTGTATAACAGGAAAAAAATGTGACACTTAATGGTTCACAGCCATAGTCTCCCACTTTAGGAGAATTTTGGTAGGCCTGATGCTTGATTCTAGTTGGGTTTATTGTGTGACGATTGTATACAAGACATCTAGCAGAGTTAAAATTGGTTACAAGGGAAAGCATGGGGACCAAATAAGGATGGTTGGTGGGGGTGGGGTGGTGAGGAAGAACAAAGATTCAGTGGGAAGAGCGGAGGGATGAGATGGAGAGTAGAGTTGTGAGCATTGCCTTACACAGTTGTTGTCTGACTAGAGTTGTAGGACCACAGGTGACAGCATGATGGTTTGAGCTGGGAAGGATCCAGAAGGCTTTTGAGTTATTTGGATGCATGAAATATAATCAACTTCTCAGCGTCTCTTTGAGAGATTTCAGTAAAGATTTATTTATTTATTTATTAAGATTTATTTATTTATTTAGGCACTGGGTACAGTCAGAAGCATGGGAGGGTGAGAGAATTCACTAGAGCCAGAGCGGGAAACAGAACAGTCAGACTGACGAAGTACACTTCTGAGGGGAGCAGCAGGTGGCAGCAGAGATCTGCGTGCCATGTGGACCCACACCCAGCGGCAGGGATTGAACCGGCACTACAGAGGCTGCGGGCAGCTTCGCAACCCAGTGTTCAACTGCTTCACCACCGGGGAGGCCCTTATTTATTTATTTGTTTGTTTTTCAAAGATTCATTTATGCATACAAGAACTGGGGTATAGGCCAGAGTTGTGGGGGCTGACAGGATTCACCAGAGACAGAGTGGGGAGCAGAACAGGTAGATTGACTGAAATATACTACTGAGGGGAGCGGCGGGCAAGGCAGGAAGGGTCTGCTGCACCATGTGGGTAGCTCCCTGGTCGGGGGTTGAACTTGTGCTTCAGTGGCTATGGATAGCTTCATAGGTTGCGTTCTTAACCCTTTGTGCCATCAGGGAGGACCCAAGGCTTATTTAAGTCATTTGTGAGGTGACCATCAAACTGACCTTGCCTCTGACAGTGGGCCCAGCTCAGCCTGCACAGCAGTCAGGTGGGACAAAGCTTCAGGTCCTGCTGCAGAGAAGAATCTGGAGGACTAGCAGGGCTGGACATGTGAGGATCTGTGTCCTCACAGTCTGTGTAGCTTTCCCTTTTTTTGATTCTGGATGATTCTGTTTGCTGTCAGAGATAGATACTGTGAGAAACAGGGTTGAGGGATGTACTCAATATTTTATCTAGTCTCAAATTTAAATGCCAACTCTCTTCTCTCCCCTTCTCATTTTTCTGCTTTTCCTTTGGTAATCTCTAACAATTGCTATATAAAAAATTATAGTTGATTATCATCTAATTTCTTAGTGAAGAAAATCAAAGTTCACTTTTCTCAAAGGGTCCCATGGGTCAGCCCAACATTTTATGTGATCTTCCTTGTGTCTAGAAAATCAATAGAGATGGAACTATCAATTTATCTGAATGAACTTGTCTAAGTGGAAATAATAGTCACCTATTTACATCCCAAATATGCAAGAATTTTTTCTTATTTCATTCCCTAAGTGTTCTAATCTTTTTTTAAAGATTTATTTATTTATTTATTTGTTTGTTTGTTTGTTTATTTATACAAGCACTGGGTACAGTCAGAAGCGCGGGAAATTCACCAGAGCCAGAGCGGGGAGCAGAGCAGGCAGAGGGCCCGAAGTACACTGCTGAGGGGAGCAGCGGGCAGCAGGAGAGGTCTGCGCACCATGCGGGACCCTCCTCCCGTGGCCGGGGAGCAGCTGGGGATCGAACCGGGGCTGCAGAGGCTGCGGGCAGCTTCGCAACCCAGCGCTCAACCGCTGCGCCACCGGGGAGGCCCAAGTGTTCTAATCTTAATCCTGAGTCTTGGCCCTTTGAAGGCAATGACTCTCCTCACTGAAGACATTTCAGAATCTGTCTGATATTGGTCAGTGATCTTCATTTTTTCTTCCCAAAGAAAATATGGTGGTTATGTGGAGATTATGTGGCCTAGGCCACAGTGGGGCAGAGGGCTCCCCATTATTTTCTTTTAGTCAGTTCAGTTCCTCACCTTGCAGAGGTTAAGCTGATCTGGTTCTTTTTTTCTTTTCTTTTTTTTTTTTTTTTTTTTAAGATTTAGTTGTTTGTGCATACAAGAGCTGGGTACAGGTCAGAGATGTGGGGGGGTGAGAGGGCTCACCAGAGACAGAGTAGGGAACAGAATAGGCAGACTGACTGAAATACACTGCTGAGGGGAGCAACAGGAGAGATAGGAGAGGTCTGCTGTGCCATGTGTGTTGCTCCCTGGCCGGCTGGGGATCGAACTCATGCTGCAGAGGCTTCAGATTGCTTCATAGTGCGGTGCTTAACCACTTGCGCCACCAGGGAGGCCCTGATATGGTTCTTAAGAACCTGGGCTTGGTGTCTATGGAGGAGGCACAGGCCTGTCTAGCTGTCTGGGGCATTGTTGGTTCCCCCAGCTCACTACAGGATGAAATCCATGGGCTTGGTCACTTGGATGCGTATGGTCTATGGCTTCCTTCTCTTGACCCAGGTCTTCCCCTGATTCCTGTCTCTGGGTCTACCCCTCTTGTTCTCCACCTTCCAGCAGAGCATGGGGAGATTTTTTTGATCTCTGTGTATGTGATGGGGGGCCTCATGTATTCTCAGACCCTTTCTCTGCTAGGACCTCATTCTATGTTCCATGTGGTACATACCATACATGAGCATATTAGTCTTCTCTCAGCTGCCAAAATCTTAGCAGCTTAAACTAACACAGATTTTCTTTTAGCTATGTAGGTCAGATTCCATCAATGTGCAGCAAGGGCTATGTTCTGTTTCTGGAAGTTCTTGTCTTTTCCAGCTTCTGGAGGACACGTACATTCCTGCATTTGTAGGTCTCTTCTGTCTTCAAGACAGTAAACACAACCTGACTCAGACTTTGCTTCTGCTGTCACATCGATTTCTCTGAGTACAAAGCCTAGAAAGCCCTTTGCTTTCTGGATATTCCTTGCTAATCCCCATCTCAAATTTCATTATCTAGATCACAGCTGTAAAATTAACGTTGCCATGTGTGTGACATTGACATGTCTGGGGTTTAGGACATGGGCATCTTTTGGAGCTTACCACAGCAGGGATTCTCCTCTATTCTTTCACTCTTTCTGAATATTTTGGGGAGCAGATGACTAGAATCAGTTATTTTTGTTTTTCCCATATCTGCATAGATGTTTTTGCTTCACCTCCAAATTAATAGGGTAAGAAAATTCACATGTAGCCTCTCACTGCATATTTTATTTCCTCCTTTGACCTTCTCTTTCTTCCTCAAAACCTTTTGTCTTCTAACTGGGCAAGATTTCTCTGATGCTGTATCCTGACTTCCTTTCAGTCACGTTTGATAGATTTCCTCCAAGTTCAGCTAAATCAAGTTGTAATTCTCTCCACCTGTGGCTTAGAGGCAACCTTAAATTCAACTCAATCAGTTCTTTATATGTAATAGCAGTCTTTGAAAATTTTATCTATTACTTTTTCAAGAAAAAAGTGAGGCTAGGGACTTGAAAATCTTACTTTAATAGTCAAGTTTGGGGGCCTCCCCGGTGGCGCAGCAGTTGAGCGCTGGGTTGCAAAGCTGCCCGCGGCCTCTGCAGCACCGGTTCGATCCCCGGCTGCTCTCCGGCCACCGGAGGAGGGTCCCGCATGGCGCGCAGACCTCTCCTGCCGCCCGCTGCTCCCCTCAGCAGTGTACTTCGGTCTTTCTGCCTGCTCTGCTCCCCACTCTGGCTCTGGTGAATTCTCTCGCACTTCTGACTGTACCCAGTGCTTGTATAAAAATAAATAAGTAAATAAATAAATAAATAAATAAAAAGAAAGATAAAAAAAATAGTCAAGTTTGGGTAGTAACTATTCTGTTCAAGTTGATATCCAGTGTAGTGGCAGGAAGGGCACAAGGGTCTTCATCATAAATGGATGCTGGGCTTTGTCAAATGCTTTCTCAGCATCTATTGATATAATCAAATGGTTTTTATTTTTATTTTTGTTGATGTGTTGAATAGCACTGATTTATTTTCATATGTTGAACCATTCTTGTGCTCCTGGGGTGAATCCCACTAGATCGTTGTGTATCATCCATTCGATGCATTGTTTGTTCTGTTGGCAAGGATTTTGTTGAGCATTTTTACATCAGTGTTCATTAGGGAGAGTGGCCTGTCATTTTCTCTTTTTGCGTCATCTTTGTTTGGTTTGGGTATTAGTGTAATGTTGCCTTTGTAGAGCGTATTTAGTAGTATTCCTTCTTTTTCAATTTTTTGAAAGAGTTTGTGTAGGATAGGCACTAATCATTGCTGAGCGCTTGGTAGAATTCATTTGTGAAGCCAAGATGTGCCATTCATGAAGTATTCTCTCAATTAAGTAAATTCACTTGTTTGTACATCTCACTTCAGATAAATACATTGCAAACAAAAATGGACATTTAAAGTTTATTTTGGGTAGATGTTTGTGAATGGTGTTGTGTTCATGCAATGATTTCTGTGCATGTGTGTGTGTTTTCAGTTTTAAACAGGAATCTTAATGAAATTTGAGTAATACTCCTTTATTATACAATGTTTATGTTAAAATCACCATTTTGTTTTTCAGGAAATCATCACAGATCATTGGGTAATTTTTTTTTTAATGAATCATTATTCTAATTGCTGCTAATTTACTTCTTTCAATGTCTTAACCTGCCTTGGCTTTTAATTGATATGTCATAAACTGGCTCTTCTATATCAAGATGTGTATCCTTCTACCCCAGTGAATTGTATATAGATGTCCCCCATATTAACTCTCTACATTTTAATTTCCCAAACTTCCATACAGTCTCATATTTTTTTTTTCTATTATCTTCTCTGAGGTGGTCATGATTTATGCAGACATTCTTTTCAGTAGGGCAACTTTCAATTAGTCACACTCAAGTAATAGCAGTTTTAAAGTGGTTTATGTGAATATATGTTCATGGTATTTCAAGTACTTCATTGATACTTGCTTCATTCTCATTTAGTCCTCATTCATCTTCCTTTATCGAGACTTAGTTCTTACCAATTTCATTTTGGCAATAGTAAAATTAGAAAATCACACAACACAAGCCTGTATATTTATCACTTGATACAGAAATACAGTGGATAGAGGAAGTCCAAATAAACCCTGTAGTACCACTGGAATCATTTTCAATATTCTCCAATTGAGTGTCTGTGTTTATTTTAAACATTACTTCCTTTTAAAACTAGAATTTTTCTATAATTTATTCAGCTGCCAAAGTACTTCATAGCAGTTACATTGAACACTAAAAACTCCATTGATATCAAAGGATGAGGAAGAGTGTAAAGATGAACATGAGCGGCTCCCTGGTGGCACAGGTGTTAAAGAGAGAGCTGTCAATCTATCCATAGCCATTGCCTCATGAGTTCGATTCCCAGGTCAACCAGGACTGTGACCCACATGGCTCAGCAGACCTCTCCTGTCTTGCCTGCTGCTCTCCTCAGCAGTGTATTTCAGTATATCTTCCTGTTCTGCTCCCCACTCTGTATCCTGTGAATCCTCTTATTCCCCTGCACCTCTGGCCCACGCCCCAAGTTTTGTATGCATAAGTAAAAGAATTTTTAGAAAAGATAAAGGGTGGCATCAGCTGTGCTATTCTTTCTTTTTTTTTAATTTTATTTTTATATTCCCCATACAATCACAACCCCCTTATTTGACCCCAACCCCTCCTTTCTCCACCCCCCCCATAGTGTGTCTCTGGTTCATAGTTGTTTGTTGATTTTGATTTTTTCTTTCTTATAGCTATTAAGCTGTGCTATTCTTGAAATGTTCTCTTGAATAAGTATATTCACTTGTTTGTACATCTCACTTTTGGAAGAATAGTCTATGGACAACAGTGGACTTTTAAAGTTTATATTTGTGTGGATGTTTGTGAATGTTGTCTGTCTTCATGCAATGATCTGTGTGCGTATGTGTGTGTGTCTGTGTGTGTGTATCAACAGTCTGATTGGTTCAGGTTTAAACAGCAATCTTTCTTTAAAGTAGGTAATATTCACAAAGTAAAAATCAAAATTAACAGCAACTATAAACCAGAGATACACCACGGGGGTGGGGGGGGGAGGAGGAGGGAAGGGGACAGGAAGGACTAGGGTCAAAATAAGGGGGGTGCAATTGTATGGGGACTACAACCAAAATGATAATACATACATTGTGCAAAAAATGAAAAATCATGTAAGAATTATATAAAATACAATTGCGGCAGGCTGCACCTCCCATGCTGTCTCTTGACATGGTCCGGGCATTGGGGGAGACTCCTGAGAAGCAGGGAGTTCCTGTACTCCCCCAAAGAGGGAAAGTTGTACTTCCCAGAAGAGGGGAGTTCTTGCACTTCCCAAAGAAGATCTGAACTAGGGAGTCTCCATGGCAATGCCTGCTAATGCTCTCCTCTTTGTTCTTGGTTAATGCAAAAGTAAGTTAGTTATTAACTGGCATGTGAAAACCTAATTGGGACCCAAGTGACAATTGGCTTATTGTTCTTGCGCATGAACTATCACAAAAGAAGTAAAAATTGTTAAAGATATAGTTAGGAAAGAAATGTTTTGGCCCTGAGAACTATGGAGAACAAGCTGCCCTGAGCCAGTTGTGCTTGGAAACCATAGCCTAACCTGGGGGGTACCTGTTTGTGGCAACAGTACATCTCCTGGTGTATGCAAGAGATCAATAGTTTGCAGGCCGTGTGGAGGTTAGGAATTTCTAGTTAAGAGTTAGACTTCAGTAGAACTTACATAGGTTTGATGAGTTGTTCTAGATCACTTTGAAGTAATTTATAATAGGCTAGCTTAATCTAGTGCTAGAGAATGGGTTGATTTTAGTAATATAGCATAACAATGGACCTTCATGTCCACCTCAAAATCAGGAAGGCTTGACAGGATGATTGATTGTTACTGAACATTGTACTGTCTTAGACAATTGATTATTGCTAGAAAAAGAGTTGCACCTAGGAGAGTAATTGTTCCTGTTGATTTTCTTAATCAGATTAAAGAAGTGTCCTTTTGTAGCATGAGATCAAGAGGGTCTTTGTATATTCATGAGAAAATATGTAATGATTGTTTCTGTTCTGCTTTGATGCTTATGCTGATGTAATCTCACTGCTCGCTGAACTGCAAGGTATAAATAAAGACTTGCTGAGATACTTGCACCAGATATACTACTCAGAAGAGGGGAGTTCTTGCACTTCCCAAAGAAGATCTGAACTAGGGAGTCTCCATGGCAACGCCTGCTAATGCTCTCAGTAGGAGATACTTGCACCAGAGAGGGTGTCTGTGTCTACCTCACTTCTACCTCTCTCCGCTCCCCCTCAGTCCTCTGAGAGAAAACTTGGCCCACACCATCCTCTCCTCTCTGAGACCCCTGACACAACTTCTAGCTGGAGCTGGTCTCCAGCATATAATATTAAGTAAATATATTTAAATTAGTGAAATAAGAAAGTAGATATTATTCCTTTTTTGAAAATATTTATGTTGATGTCACCGTTTTATTTTTCAGGAAACATTTTCAGTGCACTTGGTACTTTTTTTTTTTATAATTTCATTACTTTCATTCCCGTTAATATGCCTTTTTCTCAGTGTCTTTACCCTCTTTGTTTTTTAACTTATATGCCATAAACTAGATCCTTCTATTCCAAGATGTCTAATCTTCTTCCCCAGTGAATTGGGTATAGACATCTCCCATCATATTACCTCTCTGCATTTCAGTTTACCCAATTCCTCACATTCTCATGCTTTCTATTACATCCTCTGGGGTGTTACATATTATGCAGACATCATTTATGAGTAGGGCAACTTTTAATAAATCACCCTTGAGTACTGCCAGTTTTTTTAAAGTGGCTTATGTGAAAAATATGTCCATGATAGATCAAGTATTTCATTTAGACTTGATTCATAGCCTTTTAATCCTCATTTATCTTCCCTTACTAGGATTTATGTAAGACCCATTTCACTTTGGCATTAGTAAAATTAGGAAATCATTTAACACAAGACTATGTATTGATCACTCCATAACAAAATTTATTAGATAGAGGAAGCCAAATAAATCCTGTGTGCCCTTGGAATCCTTTACAAGATGCTCTAATTGAGTGTCTGTGTTTATTTTAATCATTAGTTCTTTGTCAAAAAAGAATTGACTATATAATAATCAAATGCCAAGGTATTTAGTAAGAGTTAACATTGAGCAATAAAAATTTCATTTATATCAAAGATGAGGAATTGTTTAAAGATGGGCATAAGATGCACTATTCTTGAAATGTTCTCTCATTAAAGAGATTCACTTGTTTGTACATGTCGTTTAGGGAGGAATAGTATATAGCAAAAATGGACATTTAATATTTATATTTGTATAGATGTTTTGAATGCTGTGTGTTTTCGTGCAATGATCTTGTGTGTGTTGTGTTTGTATGTGTATGTGTGCATGCGTTTGTCAGTGTGTGATGCCTATTCATCCAGTTAGGTCTAACTTTAAATATGGATTTTGCATTAAAATGAATATTCATCATGTTTTTTTCAATGATGTTTAACATGATCTCTTCATTTACTTTTTAGAAAATCCTCAGGAAAAAAAAATGGTAAATTTTTTGATGACACAGTACTCCCACCCTGTGCAAAAATCACTGAAATATTGTTTTCTGAATATTCCCTGCCTTTTACACTGTTTGCCATCCATTGACTCGCTCTTTCCTAGATGCCCACGTTTCCTCAACCGGTTATGAATTTTTCTCATACTCTACCCATTTCAATCTCTTAATCTTCCACACTTTTGATTCTACACCATTCTCTAATTAGTAGATTTGGCTGCTTCTGTTTTCTAGAAACTTTTGATAGTTGTACTGGGAAGTTGCTATAATGAAGGGCATTAGGTTACAGCACATGCTGATCACTTCATACACCTTTTTTTAAAGTGTATTTTTTAATTTTATTTTTATATTCCCCATACAATTGCAACCCCCTTATTTTGACCCAATTCCTCCTATCCCCTCCCCACCCCCCATGGTGTGTCTCTGGTTCATAGTTGTTTGTTGATTTTAATTTTTTCTTTCTTATAGTTATTCTTTTTCCTGGTCCCTTATTTAGGTTTTCTAGATTCCTGCTATGAGTGAGTCCATTGGTATTTTTCTTTTTCTTTCTGGCTTATTTCGCTGAGCATGACCCCTTCCAGCTCCATCTATGTTGCTGTAAATTGCATGTGTTTATTTTTTTTGATTGCTGAGTAATATTCCATTGTGCATATGTACACAATGTACATGATCTTATCCATATGTACATCTATATGTTCTTTTTTTTAAACATTATCATCGTGATTTTTTTAATTAATTTTTTAATTAATTTTTATTTATTTATACAAGCACTGGGTACAGTCAGAAGTGCGGGAGGGTGATAGAATTCACCAGAGCCACATGATGGATTTACAAATGAATTCTACCAAACATTCAGAGACAATTTAGTGCCTAGCCTTCACAAACTCTTCCAAAAAATTGAGAAGGAAGGGATAATACCAAACACGGTCTATGAAGTCAACATTACACTAATACCAAAACCGAACAAGAACAACACAAAAAAGGAAAACTACAGGCCACTCTCCCTAATGAACACTAATGCAAAAATCCTCAATAAAATTTTAGCTATCAGAATCCAACAATGTATCCATAAGATAATTCACCACAACCAAGTAGAATTCATGCCAGGGACACAAGGATGGTTCAACATCCAAAAATCAATCAACGTTATCCAACACATCAACAAAAAGAAATATAAAAAACATATGATAATATCAATAGATGCTGAGAAAGCTTTTGACAAAGTACAGCACCCATTCATGATGAAAGCCCTTGAAATTCTTGGGATACAAGGAACATACCTCAACATCATAAAGGCCATATATGACAAGCCCATAGCCAGTAACATTCTCAATGGTGAAAAGCTGAAAGCATTTCCATTAAGATCTGGAACAAGACAAGGATGTCCACTCTCACCACTGCTTTTCAATATAATACTGGAAGTCCTACCCAGAGCAA
Organism: Talpa europaea; assembly: GCF_964194135.1. Lineage (NCBI taxonomy): Eukaryota > Metazoa > Chordata > Mammalia > Eulipotyphla > Talpidae > Talpa > Talpa europaea. Next base: position 99,665,762 of record NC_140068.1, on the reverse strand, counting down.
TAAGACAAGAGAAAGACATACAGGAATCCAAACAGGAAAAGTAGAAGTCAAACTATCACTATCTGCAGACGATATGATAATATACATAGAGAACCCCAAAAACTCCACAGAAAAACTAATTCAACTCATCAATCAGTTTAGTAAAGTGGCAGGATACAAAATCAACATGCAAAAGTCAGTAGCCTTCCTATACACAAACAATAAATCTGAAGAAGAAGAAATAAAAAAAAAATCCCTTTTATTACCGAAACAAAAAAAAGAAATCAAATACTTGGGAATAAATCTAACAAAAGAGGTAAAGGACCTATACAAAGAAAACTATAAAACACTGTTAAAAGAAATAGAAGAAGACACAAAGAAATGGAAAGACATCCCCTGCTCATGGATTGGAAGAATAAACATTATTAAAATGGCCATCCTACCAAAAGCAATATACAGATTCAATACTATTCCAATGAAAATCTCAATGTCATTCTTCAAAGAAATAGAACAATTATTGATGAAACTCATATGGAATCACCAAAATCCCCGAATAGTGAAAGCTCTCCTGAAAAAAAAAAGGGGGGGAATGGAGGCATCACACTCCCAGACTTCAAACTATACTACAAAGCCATAATCATCAAAACTGCATGGTATTGGAACAAGAACAGACACACAGACCAATGGAATCAAATATAAAATCCAGAAATAAGCCCACAGATTTATGGTCAACTAAACTTTGACAAAGGAGCAAAGACTATGCATTGGAGCAAAGAAAGTTTGTTCAATAAATGGTGCTGGGAAAACTGGGTCGCTACATGCAAAAGAATGAAGCTTGACCACTACCTCACACCATACACAAAAATCAACACAAAATGGATTAAAGAACTAGACATAAGACCTGAAACCATAAAATACATAGAAGGAAATATAGGCAAAACACTACGTGATATGCACATCAAAGACATCTTTACAGACACATCACCCAAAGCAGTGATAGTCAAGGCAAAGATAAACAGCTGGGACTACATCAAATTAAAGAGCTTCTGCACAGCAAAAGAGACAATAACAAAAACAAAGAGAAACCCCACCAACTGGGAGAACATTTTTGCACCCAACACTAATGATAAAGGACTGATCACAAAAATCTACAAAGAGCTGATGAGACTCAACAACAACAAAGAAAATAATCCAGTCCAAAAATGGGCAGAAGAGCTAAAAAGAAACTTCTCTGAGGAGGAAATGCAAATGGCCAACAGGCATATGAAGAAATGTTCAACATCACTTGTAATCAGGGACATGCAAATCAAAACTACCATGAGATACCACCTTACACCAGTGAGAATGGCACATATTAAAAAAAACTAGCAACAACAAATGTTGGCGATGATGTGGAGAAAAAGGAACTCTCCTGCACTGTTGGTGGGAGTGCAAACTGGTCCAACCACTATGGAGAGCTGTGTGGAGATTTCTGGACCTACTACACATAGAGCTTCCATATGATCCAGGAATTCCACTCCTAGGTATTTACCCAAAAGACACAGAAACATCAATTCCAAAGAACACCTGCACCCCTATGTTTATAGCAGCTCTTTTTACAATAGCTAAGCTTTGGAAACAACCCAAATTGCCGCGGACCAGCACAGCGATGGACGATGAGGCCGTCTCAGGGTTGAGAGATTGCGCAGGGTGGTCAGGGATTCGATGAATAAACGACACACAGGCACACTTCAAGAGAGTGAAAATCTGAGTGCGCTTTTATTAAGTTAGTGTTCAGTATATATATGTTTTTTCTAAAGGCATAGGAACAGTGAACATCAAAGAGATCAGTTTGCTCATAGGCTTAGCTTAATTGACAGGGCAGTGATTTATGTCCGAAGTTACACCTGGACCTAGCCTCATTCCTAATTGGACATTCTCTTCTTTTTTTTCAGGAGGGTTTTGGGTATTCAGGGTTTTTGGTGGCTTCATATGAATTTCATCAATATTTTTTCCATTTCTTTGAAGAATGACATTGGAATTTTAATTGGAATAGCATTGAATCTGTAGATTGCTTTTGGTAAGATGGCCATTTTGATAATGTTAATTCTTCTGTTCCATGAGCAGGGGATGTCTTTCCATTTCTTTGTGTCTACTTCTATTTCCTTTAACAGTGTTTTATAGTTTTCTTTATATAGGTACTTTACTTCTTTTGTTAGGTTTATTCCCAAGTATTTGATTTTTTTTGTTTCAATAATAAAAGGAATGGTTTTCTTGATTTCTTCTTCTTCAGATTTATTGTTTGTGTATAGGAAGGCTACTGATTTTGTATGTTGATTTTGTATCCTGCCACTTTACTAAACTGATTGATTAGTTTAATTATTTTTTCTGTGGAGTTTTTGGGGTTCTCTATGTATATTATCATATTGTCTGTGAATAGTGAGAGTCTGACTTCATCCTTGCCTATTTGGATTCCTTGTATATTTTTCTCTCGTCTTTTTGTTCTAGCTAGGACTTCCAGTATTGTATTGAAAAGCAGTGGTGAGAGTGGATATCCTTGTCTTGTTCCAGATCTTAATGGGAATAATTTCAGCTTTTCACCATTGAGAATGATATTGGCTGTGGGCTTGTCATAGATGACCTTTATGATGTTGAGGAATGTTCCATGTATCCTGAGAATTTCAAGGGCCTTTATCATAAATGGGTGTTGTGCTTTGTTGAATGCTTTCTCAGCATCTATGGATATTATCATATGGTTTTTATAGTTCTTTTTTTTTTTTTTTTGATGTGTTGGATTGCATTGATTGATTTTCGGATGTTGAACCATCCTTCTGTGCCTGGAATGAATCCTACTTGGTCGTGGTGAATTATCTTATGGATGCATTGTTGGATTCTGTTGGCAAGGATTTTGTTGAGGATTTTTGCATCAGTGTTCATTAGGGAGATTGGCCTGTAATTTTCTTTTTTTGTGTTCTCTTTGTTGGGTTTTGGTATTAGTGTAATGTTGGCTTCATAGAACGTATTTGGTAGTACTCCTTCCTTTTCAATTTTTTGAAAGAGTTTGTGTAGGATAGGCACTAATTCACTGCTGAACATTTGGTAGAATTCATTTGTAAAACCATCTGGGCCTGGGCTTTTGTTTTTGGGGAGTGCTTTGATTACTGCTTCAATTTCACTGCTTGTACTTGGTCTGTTTAGTTGTTCTATTTGTTCTTTGTCCAACTTCAGATGATTATATCATTCTAGGTATTTGTCCATCTCTTCTAGGTTGTTAAATTTATTTGCGTAAAAGTGTTCATAGTAATCTCTGATTATTCTCTTGATTTCTACTGAGTCTGTTGTGATTTCTTCTCTTTCATTTATAATCCTATTTACATGTGTTTTCTCTCATCTTTTCTTTGTGAGCCTGGCTAGAGGTTTGCCTATTTTGTTTATTTTTTCAAAGAACCACCTTTTTGTTTCATTGATCTTTTGGATTGTCTTTTTAATTTCCAATTCATTTATTTCTGCTTTGATTTTTATTATTTCCTTTCTTCTACTGGCTTTAGGGTTTTTTTGTTGTTCATTTTCTATTGTTTGAGATGTGAGATTAGGTTGTTTCTTTGAGTTCTTTCTTATTTGTTAATGTGAGCCTGTATTGCTATATATTTTCCTCTTATTACTGCTTTTGCTGCTTCCCATACATTCTGGAAAGTGGTGTCCTCTTTGGCATTCAACTCAAAGTATTTTTTTTAATTTCTTCTTTGATCTCCACATTAGCCCAGTGGTATTTCAGTAGTGTTGATTTCAATCTCCATGAAGTGGGAAGTTTCCTTGTTTTCTTTTCATGATTTATTTCTAGCTTAATGCCTTTATGATTGGAGAAGATAATTGGAATGATTTTGATTTTAATGTATCTGTTGATGTTTGTCTTGTGGCCCAGTATGTGATCAATTCTGGAGAATGATCCATGTGAACTTGAGAAAAATGTGTACTCGGATTTTTTTGGGTACAGTGTCCTATAGATGTCTGTTAAATTTGTGAGTACTATGTCCTTATTTAGGGCTCTAGTGTCTTTGTTTATTTTTTGTCTCATTGATCTATCCTTTGGTGAGAGTGGGTTGTTGAAGTCTCCCACTGTATATGTGGTTTTTTTCATATCTGTTTTCAGAGCTGACAATAATTGTCTAATATATTTTGGTGCCCCTTCATTTGGAGAGTATATGTTGATGAGTGTTATATCTTCCTGATGTATTGTCCCCTTGATCATAATGTAGTGTCCGTCTATGTCTCTTTTTACTTTTTTTAATTTGAAGTCTATTTCATCTGGTATAAGTATGGCTGTTCCTGCCTTCTTTTTTGGTCCATTTGCTTGTAGGATTGTTTTCCAACATTTTACCTTCAGTCTGTGTTTCTCTTTTGTAGTTAAATGTGTTTCCTGGAGACAGCAGGTTGGATTTTGTTTTTTAATCCAGCCTGCTACTCTTTTTATTGATGAGTTTAATCCGTTGACATTTAGTGTTAATAATGACATGTTGGCATCTGTGTTTCTCATTTTGTTTGTCTTTTTTGTGATTTTATTCCTTGCTTTATTCTTGTGGAACCAAGCTTAGCCAGGGTTTCGCCATTTTGTATATCCTCCACCTTGATATGTTAGTCCTTGTACAGCCGCATTCCAGAGATAGTTTCAACAATCACAACCCTCACTCCACTTGGTGACGAAAAAGCAGACCGCCCCAGCCGCCAATGAGGGCAGTCCTATCCATAAATGGGACAGCATCACTAACTGTCCAATCAGTTTGAAGCTATAACCGTGTGTGCCAAAATGCCTTTGTAGTAGCCAATGAGTAATTGCCAGCTTCTTTCAAAATTTGCACAGCTTGTGACCCTATAAGTGACCCCAACTTCCTCTGTTCGGGGCTCTCGACCTCTGCTGTTGCACAGGGCATGTCAGGAGCCCGGACTTGAGCCCATAATAAACTCCTTTGTGTTCTTGCATCGGCTGTCTGTGTCCTTGGGGCCTGCACTGGTCAACGTTGGGCAAAACAATTCTTCTAGTTCACTCCTCTGTTGGTTTTGGCTTTAGTACTTCTTGTAGAATTTTTTGGAGTGGGGGTTTATTTGTAATGAATTTCTGGAGTTACTGTTTGTCTGAGAAGGTCATATTTTTTTCTTCATAGAGGAAGGAGAGCTTTGCAGGGTAAAGTATTCTTGGTTGGCATTTGCTGTCTTGAAGTTTGCTGAATATGTTACTCCATTCTCTTCTTGCCCGTAATGTTTCTTTGGAGACGTCTGAAGTTAACCTGATTGGTTTTCCCTTATAAGTTATCTTTTCTTCCCCCTTGCCAGTTTCATTATTTTTTTCTTGTCTTGGACTCTTGCAACCTTTACTATTAGATGCCTTGCTGTAGTTTTCTTTTCATTGTGGTAATTGGGAGTTCTTCTCACTTCTTGTATGTCTATATTCATCTCCTTTTTCATGCTTGGGAAGTTTTCTTCAATTATCTCCTTGAATAATTCCTCAGTTCCTTTGTCTCTCTCCTCACCTTCTGGAATGCCTATAACTCTTACATTTCCTGTCTTCATGGAGTCTGATAATTGTCTAAGAGTCTCCTCATACTGCTTCATTTGCTCTTCTCTCTCCTTTTCTCTTTTGGCTCTTTTTATTTCTGTATCTTCGATAGTACTGATCTGTTCTTCCATTTCATAGATTCTGTTTTCATTGCTTTTCCCAGAGTTTTTTTTTTTTTTTTTTTTATATCCTCAGGTAATCTTTTTATCTCCTGCATTTCCTTCCTTTCCTTTCTTAAGGTCTCAATTTCATTCTTCAGTTCAATGATTATTTGTCTCAAGTCATTTTTTCCTTTTTGTTTTCTTTCTGCTTTTTAATCAGGATGATTATTAATTCTCTATCTGATAGGCTAAGAAATTCTTCCATGTCATTGTTGTGCTCTGGTGACTGTATTTCTTTTTGTGGTGTGTTCTCCTGCTGGCTTGCTTGGTTATTTATATTTTTTCTTCTCCCTGTTGTTTGCTTTCTATTTAGTTCTATGAGTTGGGACGTTGTGCCACTGGTGTTGGTGGGCATCTCTTTGGAGTGCTCCTTTAAGGGTGTCAGAAACTGTTTACTTGACTGAGACCAGCACTGGCAGGCCAAAACTCTACCAGGGTGTTGATGCTGTGTTGCTGGGCTCTGTCCCTTACAGTTCCCTCCCTCTGTATTTTTCAGTTCCAACAGGGAATCAGCTAGTTGGTGATTTTTTCTGGTCACGAGGTGGCGCTAGAGACCCGTACTTGCTGACCTGTGCTTTTTCCCAGTGGTTTTCTGAGTAACTGAGGGGGGGCGCTGAGGGGAGCACCTCAAAACAGGGTCTCTTATTCAATCCGGGTGCTGTGTCTGCCCCATGTTCACCGGGTGTTGTGCCCGCAGTGTGTGGATCCCGTGCCCTGAATTCTGTATTTTTGGTCTCAGTTCCAGGGCTCTGAGATCCAAAATGCTGGCTGTCACCCTGTGCAATGCCTGCTGCTATGGTGTGTCCCATGCCCCAGATCCTGTGCCTGGCTCTCAGTTCCAGGATGTGGTCTTGCGCCATGGTTTATTTCCCTCCTTACCCCCATTTGCATGGCCCACCCTCTCTCAGAGACTGAGGGTGTTTTTGGGATCACTGGTTTCCAACTATAGGGTGTTGGCGATTTTTTTCTGGTCGCTAGGTGGCACCAGAGATCTTTCCTAGTGTTCTTCCAGAACCTTTTTTTACTCCGTGGGTGGGGGAGGGAACAGAGTGGGAGTGGCGTGGAGCACCCCAATGGCGTGCGCGGGTGCTGTGTCTGCCTGTGCCCCACCGTCATGGGGATCCCACACCCCGAATTTCTCGCCCCATGTCTCAGTTCCAAAACCCTCAGGTCCAGGACGTGGGCTGTAGCCCAGGTCAGTGTCTGCAGAAATGGCGCCTTTTGCATTCTGCTCCCATGTCCTGGTGCTTGGTTTCTGATTACTCAGTAAGGGAAATTCACCTCAGTGAGGGCTCCCACGAGTCTCCCCACAAGCCTAGGTTGCAGGCACGGGGACAGGGGCAGCTACAATCTCTGTATGCTTTTCAAGCGTGCTGCTTTTCAGCACAAGCTTATGGGCTGGCCTTGGGCTATCTGTACTGTTAGAGCATACCAGTGCTGAGTCCAAGAACAACCAAGATCCAAGTTTGATGCAAAAGCAAAAGTGGCCTTTATTAGCTAGCTTGAGCTAGGGTCTGAACCCCCAGAGTGGAACCGACCCAGCGGCCGCGCCCAGACAGGGTAGACCCCAAACTTCAAAATTAAGCAGTTTATATAGGCATTTAGAATGGGTTCTTTAGGGTTATCTGACAGCTACAGATGCCAGTTCTTGGAACCAACTGTCAGGGTAATCTGACAGTTACAGATGGTAATTCTTAGAATCTGGGTTTCGGGAATGCAACCTCTCTGTCAGCTATGCTCTTAAAATGGCTGCTATATTCTAAAAATGGCTGCTGTTATGCTCTACCTTACATTCCCCCTTTTTCTAAAACGCCATTTTAAGGTCCCAAATACATGTTTGGAGCTTGTACGGGTTGCTGCTGCTGGTATTGTTGTCTAAATACAAGAGTTTGAACCACCTCGAGCCTATTGTGAACAAAAGCAAGCAAGCGATTGAGTATACAATAGCCAAATGTAAGCATTAACAAGAGCAAAAGTAAAGGTCCCGCAATGGCCGACAACAGGATCATCAGCCACAGGGAGGCGTTAAACCAAGATTCAAACCATCCCTGCTGAGCCTCCTGTTCTCTTTTTTGTTTAGCTAAACCCTCTCTTACTTTGGCAAGGGATTCTCTAATGACCCCCAAATGGTCAACATAAAAACATCACTTTTCTAAAGCCGCACACAGTCCACCCTGCTATAAGAGAATAAGGTCCAGTCCTCAGCAGTTTTGTAATGCTACCTCAGCTAGGGAGGATAGGGATTCCTGCATGTGTGTAATGGAGACTTCCAGTCTTTCAATATCTATGTCAATAGCCACCCACAGGCGGGTGTATTGTTGATTCTGGTAAATTAAGGAGGCAGTTCCAGTGCCTGCCCCTAATTACAGTGCTGGCACCCATAATTACACTGAGAGTGAGGAGAGCTACTGGTCCCCTTTTGACCCATCCAGAAGTGGGCCCAGCAATTCCTTCCATAGAATCAAGGAAGCTTTCATACGAATGATAGACTAGTTTGGATACCAACCGTACAAGAATGCAGAAATCACCGGTTTGATTCAGGACCTTTGCATGGATGCAAGGGGACAGGCCCATAGAGCATGTCCACCATGCATCCACGAGAGGGAGTATATAGGAACGGGACATGCTAGGGCTAAGGGTCATGTTGTGAGCGCAGAGTCGTGCATGGGACTTGGGTACAGTTCCAATGCATAGACCTTGCCCTGATATTTGTTGTAGGGTTAATTTGGCTTTTTGCTACCATCGACAGCCACTGTCCTCCATAGAGGTGGACACACTACCAAAGGCTGCAATCCCCTCATAGAAGGGAGGGGCTGAGTCATAACACAGCCAACATGAAGAAGTCAAGTTAGGCTGGAAAGCATTAAATACCTGAAATGTATGCCCAAGTATTCCTAGGAGACCATCAGTCTCAGGCGATTGAGCAGCCTGTACCATTTCTAGGAGAGTGTCAGTCTTTGGTGGCTGAGCAGCCTGCACTATTGGTGTGACTGAGTTTGAGGTCGCTTGGGGTGCTTGCTTACCCCGAGGAGGTAGGAGATATGGTGGCTGGGTGGGCCGGGGCAATGGGTTTCCGGGAATGGACTGGGCCTAGGGCTTTATTGGGTCCCATTGGTCCCATTGGTAGGGGTGCTTGAGGTGGATAAACATTAAGCCTTAGAGTAAACAAGACACCCGGATCTGTGCCAGATACATAGAGCCTGAGCCCCCAGGTCATTCCGTCACTCTATTGGGAGAGCAGCTTGGGCTCTCTGCCCAGCTGGGTAAATTTTAGTACAACTGGGTTGCACTGAGCCTGCACACAAGGCCCACATGCCCACCTGCGGGCCCACTTATGGTGTTTATCTGGCAAAAGTCCATAACCTGAGGATTCAGACCCCAGAGCTTTGCCAATCTGAATATAATCCCCCTTGTACGGAGCTGTCCAGTCAATATGGCCTGGGGAGACACAGCTCCAGGATGCACCAAAGAACTCTCCTTCTCCTCCACAGGTGCACACATTACATCCCCCATGCCCTGGGCAAAGCTAAAAATGACTTTCTCTGATTTGGCTTCCCCCGGCTGGCCCATTGCAGCACCCAGTAAAAATACTTATGTTCTTATTAGACTTATCCCAGTCCCCATCTGCTAGATTACAGAGATCAAAGGATATATCTGGATACCATGTCCCCAGGGGAGCATGGTGCCTGACCCCGGCAACCAATTTCCCAGTATTTGCATTGCTAAGGGTCCAGGTGATGTTCCACAGGGTATGTGGGCTCATCCGACAGGATGGGGGGTGGAGCACATACAGTTTGAAGGGTCAGCAAAAGCAGGAACAGTCCAGTCATTGTGGCGGCTCACTGGGAGACTCATTTGAATTAGTCTCAGGGAGTTAGTCCGGGGGGTGCTGGCAGAGTTTGAGTTTAATGCGTAGCAAGTTGACTGGGTCCACTCAGGCCGTCCACTGACCAGGATCGGCGACCAACTGGTCTCGTCCTGTATGTGGCCTTGCGTGGGTGTGATGGATCCAGGCTGCTATTTCATCTACCTATAAAGCAAAAGGGGTGGTAAAAATTACTAGGAATGGGCCCTTCCATCTGGCCTCCAGTGTCTTTGGAGAATGCCGTTGGAGAATGCCGTTTGACACAGACCCAATCTCCAGGCTGGAAGCCATGGAGACTGGGTTTGGGGGAACTGGGGCTGTACAAGGCTTTGAGCTGGGGCCACAGGGTCTTCCAAACTGCTTGCAGGGCTAAAAGGTGTAGCCCCACAGGCTCTGGCCCTGCTGACTTGGTTGCATTTCTAGGAATAACCAGCGGGGCTCGTCCAAACATTATTTCAAATGGGGTAAGCCCCAAAGAATAAGGGGTATTTCTGACCCAAAAAAGCACGTGGGGGAGGAGCATCACCCAGTCCCCGCCAGTCTTTAGGCACAATTTAGTCAGGGTCTCCTTGAGGGTCCAATTCATTCTTTCTACCTGACCTGAGCTCTGGGGATGATATGCACAATGTAGTTTCCAATTAATCCCCAGGGAATTACTCAGCCGTTGTACAACCTGGACAGCAAAGCCTGGCCCATTATCTGACCCAATTTCTCTATGTGTTCCATACCTGGGAACAATATCTTCTAATAAAATTTTACAGACCATAAGGACCATTTCCTTTCTAGTGGGGAAGACCTCAACCCACCCAGAGAAGGTGTCTACCAAAACTAACAAGTATTTGTACTTATACTTTCCTGGTTTTATTTCTGTAAAGTCTACTTCCCATATATCTCCAGGGAACTCACCTCAAAGCCACTTTTCCATCTGTTCAACCGTCTCACTGGGTTTCATTAATTGACAGGCCTGGCAGTTTTCTACTATTTTCTTGGCTATCTGGTGAATTTCAGGGAAGTCTAAGCAAGAAGTCTTAATTAAAGCTCTCATTTTTTCAGTTCCTAAATGCGTGGTCCGATGAAGGCGTTTAAGCAAGTCTTGGCCTACCGCTTCAGGCAGAAGTAGAGTGTCCTGAGTCCTCCACCAGCCATTGTCTTGCTGAGCCTCAGCATGTTCTTTCTGGAGCCATTGGTGGTCTTTTTCTGTGAATGTAGGAGCTTTACTTGGAAGAGGTCCCATGCCGGGTTCCGGGAAGTCAACCTTGGTCACCTGAATGGTCACTGTTCCTCAGTTGATAGCGCCACTTTCCGGGCCTCCTCGTCCACCCTGTGATTGCCTTGGACCTCTATAGTGTCCAGTCTTTGGTGACCTCTGCAATATACAATTGATAGGTGGGAGGGTAGCTGGACAGCCTTCAATAGCTCCTGAATGATGGGAGCGTGTTTGATCGGCCTCCCCTCCGAGGTGAGGAATCCACGTTCCGCATAGATTGCACCGTGTACGTGAGCAGTGGCAAAAGCATAACGACTATCTGTGGCAGGCTGCGCCTCCCATGCTGTCTCTTGACATGGTCCAGGCATTGGGGGAGACTCCTGAAAAGAGGGGAGTTCCTGTGCTCCCCCAAAGAGGGAAAGTTGTACTTCCCAGAAGAGGGGAGTTCTTGCACTTCCCAAAGAAGATCTGAACTAGGGAGTCTCCATGGCAATGCCTGCTAATGCTCTCCTCTTTGTTCTTGGTTAATGCTGAAGTAAGTTAGTTATAAATTGGCTTGTGAAAACCTAATTCGGACCCAGGTGACAATTGTCTTGTTGTTCTTACGCATGAACTATCACAAAAGAAGTAAAAATTGTTAAAGATATAGTTAGGAAAGAAATGTTTTGGCCCTGAGAACTATGGAGAACAAGCTGCCCTGAACCAGTTGTGCTTGGAAACCATAGTCTAACCTGGGGGGTACATGTTTGTGGCAACAGTACATCTCCTGGTGTATGCGAAAGGCCAACAGTTCTCAGGTTATGTGGAAGTTAGATACTTCTAGTTAAAAGTTAGATTTCTGTAGAACTAAACAGTATTGATGAGCTATTTTAGATCACTTTGAAGTAATTGATACTAGGCTAGATTAATTGAGTACTAGGGAATGGGATGATTTTAGTAACATAGCATAACAATGGACTTTCATGTCCACTCCAAAATCAGAAAGGCTTGACAGGATGATTGATTGTTACTGAACATTGTACTGTCTTAGACAATTGATTATTGCTAGAAAAAGAGTTGCACCTAGGAGAGTAATTGTCCCTGTTGATTTTCTTAATCAGATTAAAGAAGTGTCCTTTTGTAGTATGAGATCAAGAGTGTCTTTGTATATTCATGAGAAAATATGTAATGATTGCCTCTGTTCTGCTTTGATGCTTATGTTGATGTAATCTCACTGCTCGCTGCACTGCAAGGTATAAATAAAGACCTGCTGAGACCCTCAGTAGGAGACAGTTGCACCAGAGAGGGTGTCTGTGTCTACCTCACTCCTACCTCGTTCCACTTCCCCTCAGTCCTCTGAGAAAACTTGGCCAACACCGACCTCTCCTTTCTGAGACCCCTGACACAATTTCTAGCTGGAGCTGGTCTCAGGCAACTGTCTGTATAGACTGTTAGCTGCTTCCCTCGGGCTAGTTGGAGGGCCTTTGTTAAGGCAACCAGCTCCGCTTTTTGTGCAGAAGTGTCATTGGGTAGTCTGTGAGCCCAAATAACTTTGTCTTTACTGACCACTGCTGCTCCCACCCTTCGGAGACCATCCTGCGCCAGGCTACTGCCATCCGTGAACCATACGTGGTCCACCTCAACCAGAGGGGTGTCCGTCAAATTGCCCCTTACAGAGATGGCCTTAGCCAGGATGTCATGGCATTCTCGCTGCGTGTCATGCAAGGCAGGATCTGGCAGCAACGTGGCTGGGTTAAGGCTGGTTTAAGTTTTAAAAACCACCTGGGGGGAATTGAGGAGCAGCCCCTGATTATGGGTAAGGTGTGTGTTGTTTATTCACTTACCCGGTGGCTGTCTCAGGAGCCCCTCAATTCCATGGGCAGTTACCACTTCAGTTTGCTGGCTGAGAGTCAACTTGTCGGCGTCTTTGACCAGGATAGCCACAGCTGCTATGGCTCTCAGGCATGGGGGCCATCCTGCCACACAGGGTCCAATCGCTTGGACAGATATGCGAGGCCCGCTTCCAGGTTCCCAGTGCCTGAGTGAGGATTCCCTTGGCAATCCTGCTTTCAGCCACGAAAAGGACAAAAGGTTTGGTGGGGTCTGGTAGGGCTAATGCCGGGGCTGACAGCAAGGTGGTCTTGAGAGTCTGAAAAACCTGGTCTTGTTTAGGGCCCCAAGGAAAAGAGTCTGTGTCATTTCCCTTGGTTAGATCATACAGTGGCTGTGCCAGTTCAGCGAACCCCAATATCCAGAGTCTGCAGTAGTCCACCGACCTGAGAAACTCCCGTACCTGTCCCTGGTTTGTCGGCCTTGGGATATTTAGGATGGTCCTGGTCATGGCTAGAGTCAACCAGAGATGTCCCTCCTTGAGGCGGTAGCCCAGGTACGTGACCTCCATAAAGCACAACTGGGCCTTTTTCACTCTGGCACGATAGCCCAGTCTGCCTAACAGCCGTAATAGGTCACTGGTGGCTGTTAAACAGGCCTCTTGATTGGCTGCTGCCAACAGGAGGTCATCCATATATTGGAGGAGAGTAACATGAGGGTGGGAGGCCCGGAAGGGCTCCAAGTCTCTGGCCAGTGCCACATTGAATAGAGTTGGCGAATTTTTATATCCTGTGGCAACTGAGTCCATGTTAATTGCTCTACCCAACCCATATTGTCCTGCCATTCAAAGGCAAACATATCCTGGCTTTGAGGTGCCAAAGGGATGCAGAAAAAAGCATCCTTAAGGTCCAGAATTGAGTACCAGGTGTGTTGTGGAGACAGGACACTCAGCAAAATATATGAATTGGGCACCATGGGATGAATGTTGGCCACACAGGCATTAACCTCGCATAGATCCTGAACCGGGCAGTAGTCAGAAGAATGAGGCTTTTTGACTGGTAGTAATGGGGTGTTCCAAGCAGAGTGGCATGGGCGGAGGATTTTTAAGTCCTTTAGCTGCGCTATGTGTGGGGCAATGCCTTGTCTGGTCGCTAATGGCATAGGGTACTGATAAATGCGAACTGGGTCAGCCCCTGGTTTCAGTTCCACAAAACCAGCAGCCTGGTGGGCAGCAAAGCCCACCACCCATTTCGGCCCATGCCTCAGGAAATTGTTGCAACCAGTCAATCATCATATGTTTGTCCCCCCGTGGTTTTGAATACAACCGGTATTCATCAACCAGTGCCATCGTAAGGACGTGGACAGGTGGGTCTTGTTAGAGCCCAGAGTCGAGTGGGAGTCCCACTTGAGAGCTGACCCGTACTCCTCATGGCCCAAAAGTAATAGAGGCTCCTATCTTGGTCAGGAGGTCTCGACCCAGCAGTGGGGTAGGACAGTCCGGAATTACCATGAAGGAGTGACTGACCTTTCCTTGAGCCAGATTGACGCGGCAGTCTGTTGTCCATCCATATTCTCGAATTCCGGTTGCCCCTTGGACCCAGGTGGTGCGGTTTTGTTTTTCTCCTTGGTCCTGTATGAGAACTGAATACTGGACCCATGTGTCCACCAAGAAGTCAACCAGTTTCCCCTCCACTGTTAAAATTACCCTAGGCTCAGGAAGGGTAGCTGAGCCCTGACCCCCCAGTCACTGTTCTCCGTGTTGACCTGGAGAACCTTTACTGGTTTGCATAGAGGCGTAAGCTCAGGCTTGTCAGGGCAGTCTCTGGCCCAATGTCTGTGTTTCTTGCATCGGGCACACTGGTCTCTGTCCAGTTTGGGTCTGGGTTTCCTTCTCTGGGATTTATCAACTCCGCCCATTGCTGCGAGCAGAATATGGGTCATTTGGCGATTCTGCCTCTTTTGTTCTGCTGCTCACTGGCGATGGTCTTCTCTAATTTTGTCTTCCCCTTCTCTTTGCTCTACCCTAAGCCTTTCCGGTTTTTCCTCCTCCGTTTGCCTATTATGATACACCTTTTTAGCTATCTTGAGGAGTACTTGTACAGGCCTCTCCCCCAGTCTTTCAAGTTTCTGAAGCTTTTTCTTTTTGTCTGGGGCTGCCTGATTGACAAAAGCTAATGTGACTGCTGCCTGGCTATCGAGAGCCTTGGGGTCAAGGGAACTATATTGTCTGAAAGCATCCATGACGCTTTCTAGAAAGGCAGCCAGACTTTCCGTTGGCCCCTGTCTTATATCATAGATACTAGCCAAATTTATTGGCTTTCTAGCCACTGCTCGGAGCCCAGCCATCAGAGTCTGGCCGTACACCCGGAGATGCTCCTTACCTTCAAGGGTGTTTTTTTTTTTTTTTTGACAGTTCCCCTAGAAATATTTTATTTATATTTTAGCACATTTAATTTTTTTAAATAAATTTTATTTTTATATTCCCCATACAATTGCAACCCCCTTATTTTGACCACAATCCCTCCCCTCCCCTCACCCCACCCCCCATAAAGTGTCTCTGGTTCATAGTTTTTGTTGATTTTGATTTTCACTTTCTTATAGTTATTCATTTTCCTGGTCCCTTATTTAAGTTTTCTAGATTCCTGCTATGAGTGAGACCATCCGGTATTTTTCTTTTTCTTTCTGGCTTATTTCACTGAGCATGATCCCTTCCAGCGCCATCCATGTTGCTGCAAATTGCATGTGTTTATCTTTTTTGAATGCTGAGTAATATTCCATGGTGTATATGTACCACATCTTCTTAATCCAGTCATCTATTTTTGGGCATTTGGGTTGTTTCCAAAGCTTGGATTGTTTTTTTTAGTTTCAATTTCATTTATTTCTGCTTTGGTTTTTATTATTTCTTTTCTTCTACTGGTTTTGGTTTTTTTGTTGTTGTTGTTCTTTTTCTCGATCTTTGAGCTTCGAGATTAGGTTGTTTCTTTGAGTTCTTTCTTGTTTCTTGATGTGAGCCTCTATTGCTATATATTTTCCACTTATTACTGCTTTTGCTGCATCCCATACATTTAGGAAATTGGTGTCCTCACTGTCATTCGATTCAAGAATTTTTTAATTTCTTCTTTGATTTCCTCATTAGTCCAGTCATCTTCCAGTAGTGTGGTTTTCAATCTCCATGAGGTAGGAGAGTTCCTTGCCTTCTTTTTATGGTTTATTTCTAGTTTGATGCCTTCATGGTCAGAAAAGATGGTTGAGGGCCTCCCCCATGGCGTAGCGGTTGGGCGCTGGGTTGTGAAGCTGCCTGCAGCCTCTGCAGTGCAGGTTCGATCCCCGGCTGCTCCCCGGCCACCAGAGGAGGGTCCCACATGGTGCGCAGACCTCTCCTGTCGCCCACTACACCCCTCAGCAGTGTATTTTGGTCCTTCTGCCTGCTCTGCTCCCCGCTCTGGCTCTGGTGAATTCTCTCACCCTCCCGCGCTTCTGACTATACCCAGTGCATGTATAACCAAAAACAAAACAAAGAAATAAATAAATAAAACATGAAAAAAAAGAAAAGATGGTTGATATGATTTCAATCTTGGTGTATCTGTTGATGTTTGTCTTGGGTCCCAGTATGTGATTGATCCTGGAGAATGATCCGTGTGCACTTGGGAAAAATGTGTACTCTGTTTTTTTTTGGGTTTAGTGTTCTATAGATGTCTGTTAAGCCCAAGTGCTCTAGGTCCTTCTTTAGAGCTTTAGTGTCTTTACTTATTTTTTGTCTTGTTGATCTATCCATTGTTGATAGTGGTGTGTTGAAGTCTCCTACTATGTACGTGTTTTCTCTGATGTCTGTTTTCAGAGATGACAATACTTGTCTGATATATTTTGGTGCTCCTCCCTTGGAATAAATGTTAATGAGTGTTATTTCTTCTTGATGTATTGTCCCCTTGATCATAATGTAGTGACCGTTGGGGTCTCTTTTTATCTTTTTGAGTTTGAAGTCTGTTTTATATGACATAAGTATAGCTGTTCCTGCCTTCTTTTTTGGTCCATTTGCTTGTAGGATTGTTTTCCATCATTTAACTTTGAGTCTGTTTTTATCTTTTGTAGCTAAATGTGTTTCCTGGAGGCAGCAAAAGGTTGGGTTTTGTTTCTTTTTTTTTAAGATTTATTTATTATGTATTTATACATACCAGCATTGTATTTATACATACAAGCACTGGGTACAGTCAGAAGCGCGGTTGGGTGAGAGAATTCACCAGAGCCAGAGCGGGGAGCAGAGCAGGCAGAAGGACCAAAGGACACTGCTGAGGGGAGCAGCGGGCGGCAGGAGAGGTCTGCGCGCCATGTGGGACCCTCCTCCAGTGGCCGTGGAGCACCCAGGGATCGAACCGGTGCTGCAGAGGTTGCGGGCAGCTTCGCAACCCAGCACTCAACCACTGCACCACCAGGGAGGCCCTTGGGTTTTGTTTCTTAATCCAGCCTGCGACTCTGTGTCTTTTTATTGAAGAGTTTAGTCCATTTACATTTAGAGTTAATATTGATATGTTAGCATCTGTATTTGCCATTGTGTTTGTCTTTCCTTTGGTTTTATTCATTTTTCCTTTAATAACTTTTTTTTGGCCTTCTTTTGTTGTTATTCATCCTCTGAGGTTCTGGCTTTAGGACTCCTTGTATTTTTTTTTGGAGTGGGGGTTTAGTCATAATGAAATTCCCAGAGTTTCTGTTTGTCTGGGAAGGTCCTTATTCTTTCTTCATAGAGAAAGGAGAGCTTTGTGGGATAGAGTATTCTTGGTTAGCATCTGTTTTCTTGGAGTCTGTTGACTATGTCCCTCCACTCTCTCCTTGCCCGTAGTGTTTCTTCGGAGAAGTCTGATGTCAGTCTGATTGGTTTTCCTTTGAGTGTTGTCTGTTTCTTCCCTCTTGTCAGCTTCATTATTTTTTCCCTTGTCCTGGATTCTTGGGAGCTTTACTATTATGCGTCTTGCTGTATTTTCCCTTTCATCGTGGAAGTTTGGTGTTCTTCTTGCTTCTTGTATATCAATTTTCAGCTCCTTCTTCACATTTGGGAAGTTCTCTTCAATTATCTCCTTGAATATTTTCTCTGTTCCTACATCTCTCTCTTCTCCTTCTGGTATTCCTATAACTCTTATATTTCCTTTCCTCATGGAGTCAGATAGTTCCCGAAGTCTTTCTTTGGTCTGTTTCCTTCGTACTTCTCTTTCCTTTTCTGTTTTGGTTCTTTTTATTTCTGTGTCTTCACGAGCACTTATTCGTTCTTCCATTTCATCTATTCTGCTTTCAGTGCTTTTCCCAGAGTTCTTTAGTTCCTCCATTAATTCTTTGATCTCCTGCATTTCTTTTACTTCCCTCTTTAGGGACTCAATTTCATTCTTCTGATCGTTGATTATTTTCCCCTTATCATTTTTTTCCTTTATGACTTCTGTCATTTTTTTAATCATGGCAATTTTAAATTCTCTTTCTGGTAGGCTCAGAAGTTCTTCCAAGTTACTTTCATTGCAAGCTGGGGGGTGGTTTTCTTTTTGTGGTGTGCTTTTTTTCCTGAGGAGTTGCTAGGTTTCGTGTGGTTTTTCTACTTCCTATCGTCTGTTTTCTAATTTGCTGTATGCATTGGGACACTGTGTTGCTGGGACTGGCCGGCATCTTGGGTGAACTTCTCCACTCCCCACTGCCTCCTCTGGAAGCCATCTGTTGATTTCAAGCAGTCTTTACTGAAGAAAGGTCCCTGTTCTAAAATGCCAGTGCTGGGATAGGGTCCCTTGCATGCCTGGTCTTCCCCAGCAGTGGGTTCCCGCTCCCTCTCTGGACTTGGACTATAGGCCAGAAGGGGCCTGGCATGGGCGAACTTCCCAGCTCACCTCTGGCTCCTCCAGGAGCCTTCTGCGGGTTTCAAGCAGTCTTTACTGAAGAAAAGTCCCTGTTCTAAAATGGGGATGCGGGACGCATTCCCTGTGCGCCCAGTATGCCCCAGTGGTGGGTTCCTGCTCCCCTTCTGGGCTTGGACTGCAGGCCAGAAGGGGCCTGGCATGGGTGAAATTCCCAGCTCACCTCTGGCTCCTCAGGGAGTCTTCTGCTGGTTTCAGGCAGTCTTTACTGAAGAAATGTCCCTGTTCAAAAATGGCGATGCGGGACGCACACCCTGTGCACCCAGTCTGCCCTGGCGGTGTGTTCTCGTTCCCCCTCTGGGCTCGGACTTCTGGTCAGAAGGGGCCTGGTGTGGGCGAACTTCCCAGCTCACCACTGGCTCCTCTGGGAGCCTTCTGCTGGTTTCAAGCAGTCTTTACTGAAGAAAGGTCCCTGTTCTATGGAGTGTTGGTGACTTTTTTCTGGTCGCTAGGTGGCGCCAGAGATCTCTCCTAGTGTCCTTGGGGAGCTGTTTTTTTCACCCCATGAGACTGAGAACAGAGTGGGAGTGGTAGGGAAAACCTCAACGGCTTTAGGTGCTGTGTCTGCCCTATGCCCCACCGTCATGGGGAACCCATGCCCCAAATCTCATGCCCCGGGTCTCAGTTCCAAAGCCCTTACGTCCAGGACGTGGGCTGCAGCCCAGTTCAGTGTCTGCAGAAATGGCGCCTTTGCACCCCGCTCCCCTGTCCGGGCGCCTGGTTTCTGATTACTCAGTGAGGGACATTCACCTCAGTGAGGGCCCCCGCACGTCTCCCAGCAAGCCTAGGTTGCAGGCGCGGGGACCTGGGCAGCCGCATTCTGCATTTGCTTTTCAAGCGCACTGCTTTCCCACACAAGCTTACTGGCTGGCCTGGGGCTGTTTGTAGGTCTCCGGGAGTCTTTATTTTCTCTAATGGCACTTGGAGCTGTTCGCTCACCTCCGTGGCAAATCCTGCAGGGTTCATCACAGCTCCATTTCACGGTGTGTGGTGGCTGAAATAGTTCCTTTCCACTCACAGTCCCACTTGATGCATAGTTTGTTCTTGTTGGTTGTTTTAGGTTTTTTTTTGTTTTTGTTTTTTCCTTCTTTCTGTTGGTCAGAGAGTGCCTACTTTGTGGGTGGGGGAGGGTAGCAGTGTTCTGAGCTTTCCTCCCTTCTAGTCCTCTTTTATGGCAACATTCTTCTTTGGGTAGTTTGCTGGAGTCGCCCATTTTTCTTCCATGTCCCAGTTCTCACAGTGACCTGCCACTTTTCCTCCCTATTAACATTTTTTTTTTTTTATGGGAGGTCTCATTCGCAGCATTTTCTTGATGCCATGTTGATCCGCACATACATACACCTTTTTGAAACACATTCCATATTCAGGAGTCCATTACACCACATAATTTTTTCCTACCCCAAAGAGATGAATGAAGAGTCCTAAAACCTGGAGTGATGTTTTCCCACCCACCGTCAAAGGCTGTTACTACTTATTGGTCAAGTGTGACTTGAGGCTCATTCTGTCACTGTCTATATGACACAGTACCCAAGTGTTTATAGGTATGCACACATTATTCCCCATGGATTCCTGGACATTTTCTTAATTACCCCTTGTTTCTCTTTTATCATATACAGTGACACAAATTTAACTTTGGCAAAGCAGGGTTTTTTCTAAATATTTGTAGAAGCAGCTATGTGACAGGGAAAGTTTAATTATGACAAATTGCTCAATACACACTGTGCATGAGAAAGACCTAGGAAACAACCATCGTAGAGGTTCCAAAGTATTTTATACATGCACAGAAACTTATTTTTTACAAGCTGAACACCCTTGCTTTAAGGAAATAGTTTTAATCATAATTTTTATTTCAAAGTGACTTAAATTCAGGAGCAACTGTATTGAATATACATATCAGACTTTATAAACTTGACACACAAAGCTTGACAAATGGGTGCTTTTCTTTGTTCTTTCTTTGTTTCCTTTGAAGTAGCTCTTTGAAAATGAATATTTTATTTTCACTTTATTCTGAGCAAGTGGATGGTCAATGATTGATATAAAATTTGTGCACTCCAGATGAAGAGGCATGATGTTGTTTCTGGCTTTGTCCCTTTAGCACTGGGGGTATATGAATGTTAAATGGTATTTATTCTGATTCATGATAGGGCACTTGAACATTGTGACCACCATTATGAAAAATACATGCTAGTTATGACCCAGAACACAATGATGTCAGTGTTTCAATTTTTGCCCATTTGCTTTGGTCATTGTGAGTTAATTGCTGTTTTCTTCCATGGTATATTCTTTGTTCCTTTGTCAAAGATTGGTTGTCCATATTAGTGTGGCTTTACTTCTGGGCTCTCTCCATTAGTCTCCTTGGTCTGTGCCTATTTTTGTTCCAATGCTGTTTTTTTTTTTTTTTAAGATTTATTTATTTATGCACACAAGAGCTGGATACAGGCCAGAGATGCAGGGGAGTGAGAAGTTTCACCAGAGACAGAGTGGGGAGCAGAACAGGCAGACTGACTGAAATACACTGCTGAAGGGAGCAGCAGGTGAAACAGGAGAGGTCTGCTGCACCATGTGGGATTTTCCCTGACCGGCCAGTGATCAAACTCGTGCTGCAGAGGCTGTGGATTGCTTCATAGTGTGGTGCTTACCCCTTTATGCCACCAGGGAGGCCCAATACAAATCGTTTTAATTATTATAGCTTTGTAGTTGGGCTTAAGTTTGGAAGTGTGTACCTCCATTCACCTTTGTTTTTGTCAGTAGGGTTTTGACCATGCACAGTTTTTTTGTGGTTACATATGAATTTCATCAGTATTTGTTCTATTTCTTTTAAGAATGTCTTGAGATTTTTATTGAAATAGCACTGAATCTGTACATTGCTTTTGGTAGGTTGGCCATTTTAATGTAAATTCTTCCAATCCATGAGCAGGGGATATCTTTACAATTCTTTGTGTCTTCTTCTATTTCTTTTAACAGTGTTTTCTATTTTTCTTTGTAAAGTTCCTTCACCTTTTTTGTTAGTTTTATTCCCAAGTAGTTGATTGTTTTTTTGTTTCAATTACAAAGGGGATGGTTTACTTGATATCTTCTCCTTCAGATTGATTGTTTGTGTATAGGAAGGCTACTGATTTTTGTGTGTTGATTTTGTATCCCACTACTTTACTAAACTGGTGCATTTTTTGAGTAGTTTTTCTGTGGAGTTTTTAGGGTTCTTTATGTATATTATCATATCTTCTGCAAATAGTGATACATTTATTTCTTCTGACCATATTTGGATTCCTTTTATGTGTTTCTCTTTTTTTATTGTTCTGGCTAGGACCTCCAGTATTATATTGAAGTGCAATGGTGAGAGAGGACACCCTTGTCTTGTTCCTGATCTTAAAGGAAAAGCCTTTAGCTATTTGCCTATGAGAATGATATTGTCTGAATGCTTTCTCAGCATTTATTGATATGATCATTTGGTTTTTATTTTTCTTTTTGTTGATATGTTGAATTACACTGATCAATTTTTGTATGTTGAACCAGCCTTGTGCTCCTGGGATGAATCCCACTAGATCATGGTGTATTATCAATTTGATGCCTTGTTTGATCTGTTGGCAAGGATTTTGTTGAGCATTTTTACATCAGTGTTCATTAGGGAGATTGGCCTGTCATTTTCTTGTTTTGTATGTTGTCTATGATAGGTATGGATATTAGTGTAATGTTGCCTTTGTAGAGCATATTTGGTAGTGTTCCTTCTTTATCAATGTTTTGAAAGAGTTTGTGTAGAATAGGCATTAATCATTGTTGAGTGCTTGGTAGAATTCATTTGTGAAGCCAAGATATGCTATTCTTGAAGTATTCTCTCAATTAAGTAAATTCACTCGTTTGCACATCTCACTTTAGGTAAATATATTGGGCCTCCCCTGGTGGTGCATGTGGTTGAGCGCTGCACTGTGAAGCTATCTGCAGTCTCTGCAGTGCCGGTTCCATCCCTGCCTGCCAGCAAGGGTCTCGCATGGTGCAACAGATCTCTCCTCTCTCGCCCGCTGCTCCCCTCTCTCGCCTGCTGCTGTATTTTGTCAGTCTGCCTGTTCTGTTCCCTGCTCTGTCTCTGGTGGATCCTCTCACCCTCCCACACATCTGGCCTGTACCCTGGTTCTTGTATAAATAAAAAAATCTTAAAAAAAAAAAGGTATATTGCAAACAAAAATGGACTTTTAAAGTTTATTTGTGTAGATATTTGTGAATGGTACTGTGTTCATGCAAAGATCTCTCTGTGTGTGTGTGTGTGTGTGTGTGTATCTACACTAGTTCAATTTTAAACAAGAATCTTAAATTTGAGTAATATTCCTTTATCATACAATGTTTAAATTAAAATCACCATTTTGTTTTTCAGGAAATCTTCACAGATCATTGAGTAATTTATTTTTAATTAATCATTATTCTAATTGCTGTTAATTTACTTTTTTCAATGTCTTAACATGCCTTGGCTTTTAATTGATATGTCATAAACTGTTAAAGCACTCCAGTGCCGAGTCCAAGAACTACCGAGACCCAAGTTTGATGCAAAAGCAAAAGTGGTCTTTATTAGCTAGCTGGAGCTAGTGTCCAAACCCCCAGAGTGGAACCAACACAGCGACCGCGTCCAGACAGGGTTGGACCCTGAGCACCATAATTAGGCAGTTTAAATAGGCATACAGAATGGGTCCTTCAGGGTATCTGACAGCTTCAGATGTGGATTCTAGAAATCTGACTGTTAGGGTAATCTAATGGTTACAGACGCCGGTTCTTAGAATCTAGGAATTGCAACCTCACTGTCAGCTATGCTCTTAAAATAGCTGCTATACTAACATGGCTGCTGTACTTTAAAATGGCTGCTGTTATGCTTTATTCTTACTTCCCCCCCTTTTCTAAAATGCCATTTTAAAGTCCCGAGTACACTTTTGGAGCTTACAGAGTTTGCAGCGATTGGTAATGTTGTCTAAGTACCAGAGTTTGAACCACCTCAAGCCTATTGCGAATGGCAAGCAAGTGATTAAGTATACAAGGGCCAAATGTAAGCATTAGCATGAGCAACACTAGGGGTCCAGCAAGGGCTGTTAGCAGGGTCATCAGCCAAGGGGAGGTATTGAACCAGGATTCAAATCACCCTTCACAAGCCTCACACTCTTTTTTCTGCTTTGCCAGGCCCTCTCTTACTTTGGCCATGGATTCCTTAATGAGCCCCAAATGATTAAAAGAGGGGCCATTATCCCAGCCAATTTCCTGTGGAATCCCATATCAAGGTACAATTTTTCCTAGCAAGATTTTACAAACAACATTAACCGTTTTCTTTTTTTTTAGGGAACACCTCCACCCACCCCGAAAAAGTGTAATGCTAACCCCTTCTCATTTCCTCCTTGCATAAATGAGTCTGATGCCCTAATTAAAACACGCTCCATTATCACTTGAAGGAAACCAAAGCCAGCGTTAACACATTCCTTTAGTTGTTTTTATCTCTGAAGCCTTCCTAAACTCTTCCTAAACTCTTCCTAAACTCTCCCCTCCTGCACTGTCCCTAAAACTGCCTAATCACCCTAACTTGCCCTATGTCTCATTCCTCCCCTTCTGCGAATGGAGCCCCTAACTGCAGTCAGGGAAAGGGGCGTCGTTCTGGTCAGTAACTGCTTACTGCTGAAAGTGGGCGATGAGGGGAAACAGGTCGCCACCACAGGGCGACGATCTATGGGACTTTGAAAGGACAGTGGAGGCTTCATGGTTTGATGGTCTCCAGGCGAGGAATGACCTTGACGAAGGCATTGAGGATGTTAGGCCCAAGAAAGAGAAAAACAAAAATAAAAGTTTTTAGTTCAAGAGTGATGAGGTTTAAGAGTAAGGAGGTCACAAATTCCTTTAACTTTAGCCATTAACAGGTCTAGGGCTTTGGGGTTTAATACATACTTAATTTTACTGTAGGTATTAAAATGTGGACCTCTAAATGTTAGTACATAAAATGTTAAGTTTAAACATAATAAGGTAATCCTCTAAGATGAAGACTCAGGACATTAAAAAAATTGATTATTATTGCACCCATTTTTACAGAAAAATGGAAATTTTACATCATAATTTTTTTTAATTTTTTTTTATAGAGGCATGTTTATTTATTTATTTATTTGTTTGTTTGTTTGTTTGTTTGTTTTGTTTATATATGCACTGGGTACAGTCAGAAGCTCGGGAGGGTGAGAGAATTCACCAGAGCCAGAGCGGGGAGCAGAGCTGGCAGAACGACCGAAGGACACTGCTGAGGGGAGCAGCGGGCGGCAGGAGAGGTCTGCACGCCATGCGGGACCCTCCTCCAGTGGCCGGGGAGCAGCCGGGGATGGAACTGGCTCTGCAGAGGCTGCGGGAAGCTTCGCAACCCAGCGCTCAACTGCTGCGCGACCGGGGAGGCCCTTCATCATAATTTTTTAAACGTGAACAGACAAGTTGCAAATTCACAGACTCACCAGTACCAACCAAAATTTACAATGAACACTTCCTGTGAACCGATGCTCAACATCAATGACCTGGCCAACCATGATCATGCAAACACAAATCCTTCACAATTATATTTTTATGTTTTATAAAATGGTTTTAAAGATATACTTTCATAAACATTTATGGTGCAATTTTGTCAATGAAAAAAAATACAAAGCTATCTTTTATTTTTTTTTTATTTTATACATTAAAAACATGGCTTTGTTAGAAAAACAAAACTGAAAATGTACAAACAAGTAGCCTCATAGTGAGCAAGGTAGCAGTGCTATAAAGTGTCCTGGCTCAGGCTGGCCATCAGTACTAGTGAGGGGGACAATCGACCATTAGGTCAATCCAAAAAATTGGAGTAAGGCAGAGCAAGTGGCCCCTTATTTACCAAAAAGGTGGTCATTTTGTCTGCCACTTCTAGGGTCACCTGAGGCTTATCCATATAAACAGTAAACATGGGAGCCTGTCTCACCTCTGGGCTTCTTCAGAGAAGGTCTTTTCCTGCACCGGGTTCTTTATCAGAGGTAGCTGACCTCAAGCCTGTCCTCCCATCCTGGTCCATGGTTTGGGCTGGCCCCCTCCCTCTCTGGAGAGTGGGACAGTCCCTCTTTTCAGTGCCCTGTGTGATGGCACTGAAGGCATGGCCCTGGGGACAGCTTCTTGCAGCTGAGGTGCCCCAGTTGCTGGCAGCGGAAGCAAGCTGGCAGCCCATTGAGAGGTTGAAGTCCCGAATGCCTAGGGCGCATAAGGCCTTGGGTGAGTCTGGGGTGGCAGAGTACTGTGATGGCAACTGCCATTTGTTGGGCCTTTGTTGCCTTTTTCCCTTTTTTTTTTTGTCTAGCCAGTCCCCTCCATATTACTTTAGGCCTTGAAGGCCGTGTCTAAAATTGTTAAAAGGATTTTAGGCCCTTGATTTAGTCTCCGGAGCCTGCACCTGATGTCAGAACAAGGTTGGCTAAAAGATACATACTCTAACCATACAATTTTATAGGTTTTATACAGTCTCTGTGTAATAGAGATTAGAGACCACTTGGATATTAAGTGACACCAAAACAGTGAATAATATTTTCCCAATTTTGAACAATTAAACATTAAAACATTTTTCTCACATAGTGTCTACATATAATACTGGAGAGAAAAATACAGAAAACACAAAAGTTATCATGGTGCCTCTCTTGTGAAGAAGCTAACTAGTTTCCACCATTTCTGTCATTAACTATAAAACAGGTGTTTGGTATAAATAATTTTACTTTATCTTGTTCACCTGTCCTGTGTCTAAAATGCTACTATTTCCCACATACACACTTTTGCATATAACACCTCTTTGCCAGGGGCACATAGGATAAAATAGTTGGTTCTTTTAAACCAAGCAATGAAAAGGCAATTGTCAAAATCCAGCAATGCACTACCAAAAAGGCAAGGGATTTTATAAAATACAAAATTGAAACTTTTAAATTTACTTAAGAAGCTAAAATTTTAATACTAATTTTTAACCAGAGTCTAGACTATTAAAAACAATCAAAACATTATACAGTTTATAGAGTCAAGGCCAAAATAATGAAATTAAGCAAAACACAAATTGAAAAAATTACATATAAACATTTAAATTAAATGATATTCAGAAAAAAAGAAAACTCTTTAAAGGCTGAAATGAAGATACAGATATACAGGACTCCTGGGAAAAGAATTTAAAACACACACAATAGTATAAGGCACTACATTTACTTTACTTGTATACGGAATTATCACATCCTAGTTTTTAATTTCTGCATTGTAAGATACCATAATAGCTTTTACATTATTATTTTTTAGACTACACACCTTAGACACATTTTTTATTTTTTTTTAAGTTGAGATGACATTAAACTTCAGTTTCCTTACAATAAGGAGCAAAATGGAAACCTGAAAGTTTAGTAAATGGTTAACAAATTTTTATTACTAAGCTTAGCAAAACCTTAGTTTAGTTTTAGTTTTCCCTTGGAATTGGAATTTTAAGTCAACTTCAGAGTTGCCACTGTAACAGTATTAAATACCAACTTTTTTTTTTTTAAGAATTATTATTTATGTTTTAGTCCTATCTCACTGAGACCAAGCACATTTTTAAGACAAAAGACCTTTTTTTTTATTTTTTTAGAACCATGTATGGGGAGGACAGGAGAAGAGGAAGAATAAGATCTTTCTTTACAGTTTGCCTGTTTTTAGACTTTTATTAGAAATTAATTAGTCTTAATAAGAAACTAAACTTTTACAGGTCCAATAGGCAATTTAAAAGTTTTTTACTCAATTAAAAATTACCTTTTATGGCTCGTTAGCAAGTTCAAAATAACTCAGCAGTTTTTACCTTAAACAATCTAGACTTTAAAATCAAAAAAAAACACAGGGAAGTTGAACTTTTTTCTAGAATGAACCAAAATAGTTTTCCAAGGTGGACAAAGGGAGAGTCCAGTTCCCCCACAGCTGGAAGGCAGCAGAGACATACCAAAGATCTCAACACTGGAGAAAAAGTCTGGCAGCTGGTTGCTGAGACCAGAGGCAGTCCCCCCACCAGCCGGTTGTAGTGGGTCCCTTACTTTTTAGTACCCAGCATTTTACTTTTTGCCTTGACTGTGACCAAAGACAGTGGGGTAGACATTGTCTGACCCATGATTATAAAAACAAATGCAACAAGGACAACAGACACCAGGAGACACGGACAAAAGACTACAGACAAGAGAAACAGGCCCTCGGGCTTACCGGAGAGGACAGTGACTGTTTTCCAAATTTGCCTTTCCATCCCAGTCTGTGCCTCGGGACGGGTTCCGGATTATGCGTTGGAATTAGGCATCAATGTCCCGGAATACGCTTTGGGACTGGTTCCAGAATACGCGTCAGAACCGGCTCCGGAATATGCGTTGGAGCCCGACAGCCTCGTACGCCCCAGATTTCCAGAATATACATCGGAACTGGGCCTCGTATGCCCCAGAAAAATCTGTATTTCTCTGGGTGTCGGCCGCCACACGTTTGAGACGTCTCTCCAGACCCCGTGACCCTGGTCGTCTGGCCCGTCTGCCCAACACAGGAAGCCCATGTACCAAGAATCAGATGTCCTCCTCTGGCCTAAGCCTTTCTCTGGCCTCCTCGTGTAGTAATTAGGGATCCCGGACGAGCCCCCAAAATGTTAGGAGTTGGCGCCTCAACTCCGTCTGGGGTTACCAAAGACTACATGGAGCCAGAGATGCAAAAGCAAAAAGGCTTTATTGCTAGCTTAAGCTAGGGCCCAACTCTGCCTGGAGTACTGACACAGCAGTCTCATCAGGTTGAGAGAGGAACCCCACCAAGGATGACAGCTGTTTTTAATACTTTGTTAACAGCAAAAGGGGACCTTTCACAACAGGGACCAAGTACAACCTGATTGGGTACTTTTCTTTGTCAACCTTTAAGTTTTGTTTGCCCTTGCCTTGTGGTTCTTGTGGTTTTACCCTGAAATGAAACTTGGGCACAACTGTGCTCTTCAAAATGGTCGTCTTCCTTAATATGGCTGCTGTCTTGCTATGCCTAGTCCTCCAATATTTTACACAACAATCAGCAATCTTACAGAAAAAGGAATTTTCCCTTGATAGTAAAGTTAGATACGGAAACTAGGCTGACAAGATAAGTATAGGAGTAATAGGTAGAAAAACTCTTTTGTTAGATTAGGAGAATTCCTCCCTTAATTGACAGCTTCGGTTTAGGATAATGTCAGTGTGGCTTGCCCGGCATTGACACCCTCCAGGCCTTTTGTTCCTTAATATTGAATCAATATTTTATTAAGAGTTTATTATTAGATGATGATTTCTATATAAAAGCCTTCTGTTTTTGCCTTGATCATAAACTTATATGTTAGTCTTAAGTTGATAGGTTAGTTAGAAAAAATTCCTTTGTCTTCCTTCCCCCAAATAACTTCCCGTCCCTTAATTCCCCTAACCCTTAGTTAATCGTTCACTATGGTGAATATAGAGATGTTAGTTTCAATCATATAAGTTTTTTGCTAGTAATAGGATAATTGTTTGGTTGTTCAAGATAAATAACTATTCTAAGAACACTTTTATTTATTTAGCAACTGTGCCTTCCTCTGTAGGAGGGCAAATAGACCCCTGACTGCTCTTGAGAAAGATGCAATGATTGTTATTTTTCTGCTTTAATGCATATGCTTATGTACTCCCAGGGTTTGTTTGTAATGTATAAATAAAGAGCTTCTGAGACCCTCAGCAGGATGATACTTGCACCCTGATCATGTGTCAGTGTGTCCTCATTCCCTCATTCCCTTTCCCCTCATCCCCTCAGATTCATCCATGCCTTCTTGTCCCTGCAGGAACCCCTGACATGACAGTTTGCTGGAGCTGGCTTCCAGCACTTGCCTTTTTCCTTTCTTTTAAAACAGACTTATATGTACACAGGTTCTTTACTGCTGACCCCTTTACCACCATGCTGTGATGTTGCGCTTTTTGTTTTACAAGTAGCCCATTCAGTCTGTCATGTCGTTCCATGATCAACTCTCAGAAGCATTGTCTAAATTTAATGTTTGCTTGTGTTTGGTGCTTTCCTAAATACTAACACTTGTGTGTTAGCAATAATTGCAGGAAAAACATAATCACAGACTATTTTATCATTACCAAATTTGTTGAGCGAAGAGCATAACATCAGTCTAAAAAGATATTGACTGCCCAGTTCCTGTCAAGAGTCAGGGCAAAGAGTAGTGCCCCTCTGTGCATACCATTCCACTTGGTGAGTTTTGGATTCCTTGATAGCACAACCTGCCCTGCTCATGTTTTCCTGCAAGAAGCTGCTGAATGTGGGCACAGTTGATACCAAGTTCCCCCTCAGTTTCCCTCAGCCAGTAAAAGGAAACAGTTTGAGGAAAAGGAAAGGGGTTTAATTTTTTGACAGATGAGGATGGCAGCAGACTCATGTCTGAAAGATGCCTGTCCTGCTCTTTGGCAGAAGGCAGGGGTATTTATACAAAGGAAAAATGGGGGAAGATGGGCAAAGGGGAGGGGGGAGGAGCCAACATACAGACAGGAGGGCACCAGCTTGCTTTACTTCAATAGCTGATGTTAACTCCCTCTTCCTTGAAATGCAGGAGGACTTGTTATCTAAAGACAAACCTATCAAACAAGGGGGAAATTGCAAGAAATAGGGGAAAGAGAAACTTTTAAACTTGTTAACACTTGAGGAACCAGTCATAAAGAAGACAAACCTGTCAAGAAATAGGGGAAAGACAAACTTGTTAAACTTGTTAATGCCTATCTTAGAGACCAGCCATTTGTGACTGCATCACGGTGTCAGCTGCTTTTGTCACTGGGGGACCCTTGGGCACAGCTGTGGACTTTGTACCTCGGTGAGATATGGCTTTTACAGCAGCCACGCCCAAGGCACCAGCCTCTATGAACCTGAGCAGTTATACTAGCAGTGCTGGAGGCACATGGGGCTCCACAGTGGTCGCCTTTACTACAGGGCTCAATCAATTATTTTTGTCACTGCTCCTCCCCTGGGCACATGGGGCCATCACCTCTGGCAATTCTATCTGCACACAACACCTGCCACTGTTGTTCACCAAGCAGTCTCTATCAGATTTGTTTAAGTGGGTTTGGGGAGAGGAGAGTTGTCGAAGACCAGCTTTTGGCAAAATGTCAGGTCAGGTGTCCCTGAAAGGATGAGATGGCCTAGGTCAAACCTGAGGACTGAGGAGAAGTGGAGTGAGGCAGACACAGACACTCTTATATTGGTGAAAGCATCTCCTGCTGAGAGTCTAAGTGGGTCTTTATTTATATATTAAGGCAAGTGGTAGGATTACATCATTGCATGCATAGAAGCAAAACAAAAACAATCAGTACATTAATTTCCTGTAGACATTTTGGCACCTACATGTTTTTGAGAAAAGAAACGACCTTAAAAGTTAATAGATAATTAAAATTGAGACTCATTATTTTAGCCTAAACAACTACCTAGGGCAGCTAACAGTCCTTGGTACTGCCCTTTTGCCAATGCTACAATATCAGGAGACTCCTCTATCTATATGGCCTGCAGCTAGAGACCAGTTGCTTCCTGGTAATCAGTTATTAGAACTTTTTTCTACCTAGAAACTCCTAGCGTATTCAACTTTATGATTCATTACAGGGCTTCTTTATGGAACTTCCATATGAGGAATATTATGACCAGCTCTGGGTTGCTTATCAGACATGCCCTTGCACAATAATTATTTCCCATTGTCAAGTGGGCCAAATTATTCAGTGTTTAATTTTTAAGCAAGTAATTTTCCATGCCATGTGCTTACAATATTCTTATACATATAATTTATTGCCCAATGTATATTCCATGAGGTTTTTTCTTTTTATGACCAAGAAGAAAAAACAACGGGGTGTTTAATCTTCAGCCCCACAGTGTGAGGCACAAGAAATCTTCAGTCCCACAGTGTGAGGCCCTTTTCTTAGCTGCTTGCCTGTGTCTTATGTGGCTGGGGCAGCAAGGCCCCCTGCAGCAGGGAGTGTGGCCATGGGAGGGAGTATGTCATGGTTTGGTTTAAACAAGTGTTTAGCACAACTGTAAAGG
This sequence comes from Talpa europaea, assembly GCF_964194135.1. Classification (NCBI taxonomy): domain Eukaryota; kingdom Metazoa; phylum Chordata; class Mammalia; order Eulipotyphla; family Talpidae; genus Talpa; species Talpa europaea. Next base: position 99,634,285 of record NC_140068.1, on the reverse strand, counting down.
TAGTGGCAGAACCAGACACTTGGACTGAGAACACCCTAATTATGAGAGAGCATGAATTTTTGAATCCGGCTGCTATTGGCCAGCTATGAAAGCCATCTGCACAGAGTTTTGTCTTTTAGCAGCTGAATGATCTTGTCTTTGTCTCTAACTGCTTACTAGTGATACTGAGACCAGTGTGTTTTGCATTAGGTAGGGCTCTGTGGCAGAGGCCATCTGGTCTCCAAGAAATGGTAGGAGGCTGGGTGTTGCCATGGCCACACAACCTAGGTTAGGACTTTCAAACTGATACCATCTTCTTGTTGTATGTGAAGAGTTTAGAGAGTTTGCAGCTGGCAGCCGCCCTAGTGTAGAAATATGTCCCAAGGTCTGTTATCCTCAAAAGGTAATTTTTATATTTTAGTCCAAATAATAACCTATTATTCTTTGGCCTCAATTTTGTTATCTGTAGGATGAAAGCCTAGGTAACATACTTGTTGCTGGACCATTTGGGGGGGATGGTCCAGGACCCTTGGCCTACCCTGGGTGCCTGGTAGAACATTTTGACTTTGCACTGCAGCTGTCAGGGAACTGACCTCCTTTTTACGCAGTTTTCTTCCTCCCTCTTCACTGCTGCCTCTCTATTTATTAACATTTTATCAGCCGCTTAAATTAACTAGGTGATGTTTCTTTCAGCAAGGTCCCCTAGTTTCTGTAATTCTTGCTGGATGTCTGGGACTTCCTGTGCCACAATAGCTGAATTAATCAGTTGTTGACTCTCTTAGGTCTCAGGGTTGCAGAGCACACAGATCTGGCAAGCTTGCAGAACTGTTCTTGGAGATTTCTTTTTCCTGGAGACATATGTAGCCACAAGAAAAATGTCTCCCTGACCCTGCCTGCTCTGACTGGACCGTGCCCATGGGGGAAGGGCTTGGGCAATTTGTAACCAGGAATCAATGTATGAGAATGGATAAAGGTGCCCTATCTCACGGGTGACTCTTTGCCAGACTCGGAGAATGGTGGGGATGTCTAGAGTGCCTTATGCTGGCCACTGGCCATTCAAACTTGCATTATGTATGTAACTTTTCAGGCCTGAGTTTAACACCATAGTCTCCTGAGAATCCCTTTTTACAAGTTTTTAAGCATGGTCTAGACTGCCTTCTATTTGCTCTGATTCCCTTCCATTGTGTTTGATATAGCAACAAGGGCAGGGGGAGCACATAGATGCCTCCCTGTCCATCTCCCGCACAGAGATTTTTGACACATCTTAACTTTTTGTGAGCCCTTATAACCCCTAAGCAGGCTCTGGCAAGGTCAGTCACTGTTCAGCCATGATTTGTCAACAGAACTGCAGGTAAAGCCCAAACTATCTCCGTACCTGCAGCTGTGGAGATTCCATACACACACCACTCTCTCTCACACACCATTCCATCTCTCCCTTTCTGGGGAGTTCCAAGGTTCCTGACCAAAACCAAATACCACTGAGGTCTCCCTGAAAAGTGATCAGCTTCTCCTTCTACAACTCTGGGTAGGTCTAATGGGACACAGAATCCCAGGATCTAACCTGATCTGATGTTGGTACCAAGTCCTGGCCTCACTCAGACCTTTGGAAGTCTGGCCTGGACTGCATTGTGGGGGTTGGGTAGGAGCAACCAAATCAGAGATCACTGAAAGGTCCTCAGCAGAGGGTGCTTCCCCTTCCTTGTCTCCTTTTCCCCTCCCAGACTCCTATCTTCCTAAGCCAATGGCTTAAAGGGCCAATGTGCTTGTTGTTCCTGGCCAGCATACCAAAATGTTGAAGAAATTCTGGACTTTACCCAGGCAGAGGAAGTACAAGCAGTACTTCAGGAATAAGGTCAGGAGAAGATTTATTGCTCATGTATGAGGCCCCAGACATGGGTAGCTATAGGGTAAATGGTTTTCAGGCTTTTCTGCCCTCCCACCAGTAGGATTGCCCTGCCTGATGGGGCACCTGCAGTTGTTACATTGTTGCTAACTGTCTTATTTACTTCTGTGGGACATGGGAGGAGTATTGAGAGATAGTCAGCAAGAGTAGGAGAAGCAGGAGAAGAGGCAGGAGAGAGACAGGGAGAAAGAAGCCTGAGAAGGCCAGAGTGAAGACTTGCTGGGAGCTTGGAGGCCTATTGGCCGCTTGGCCCCCTGGCCCCCTGCCTGCAGTGTACCTGGTTGCCACTCTATATGTAACAGCTCAATAAAAGCCTGAGAAACCCACTGAGGGTTCCAAGACTCTCCTTTATCCATGTGCTTAATCATAGATAACCTGCTCAGTGCCCATCCTGCTCCTACAGTAGCCCCATAAAGTCTGAGCACCATTTTAAAGAGAAAGGGTTCCTTTTATATATAACTATCTTCATATTTGTTATACTGATAGCATCGTTTTTTTTTTCAGCAGGCACAACCATTTGCTGCAAAGTCCCAAGACAAGGTGGGGGGGACAGGCAAACAGGAAAAGAGGCAGACATCCTTAGATGGCCTTGGAGACACAAACCAGCTTGACTGGTTACCCTACCCTTTTGAAATGCAACTTTGTTTAGACAGGAGTGTTGAGACCCAGGCCATGAATCTTTAAAGGGAAAGAGATGTAAGTAAGCAAATCTATTAATTACGTCTTCATTGGAGTGTTCATTGCACTGCAATTCACTGTTCATTGCACTGTTTATTGCAGCTGGAAGTTCTGCTGTAATCTTTATTATATTCACTTGCTCAATACTATATTTTCTCATCAAAAGGAGGGATAAAAGGCATCATCATGAGCATGTGCATGTCTATGTGTGTGTGTGTGTGTGTGTTTCTTTTACTTTCCCATTTCACACTCTCACCAGCTTCCCTACCCTGCCCAACAATGAAGCAATCAGACAATGCTCTAATCATTTTCCTGCAGTGGAAGAGAATCCAATGAACTCTTCATCTTTAAAGAGTCAAGATAAAAGAACACCTGTACCTGTGTTTATTTCAGCACAATTGATAATAGGTAAAACCTGGAAACAACTCAAATGTCCAAAATAGGTGCCTGGATCAAGAAGATGTGGTAAATATACACAATGGAATACTATTCAGCTATCAAAAAAGTTTAACTTATGCCATTTTCAGCAGTGTGGATGGAACTAGAAGGGATTATGCTTAATGAAATAAGTGAGAGGGAAAAAGAAAAATACTGGATGGTTTTGTTAGGGGGAAAAGGATGTCCCAAAACTAATTCCATACAGGCTTTGTGGACTCCACCCCCACCCCAGGTCAAAGCCAAAGAAACTGGGAACTCCAAATCCCATCACCACCAAAGGGAAGGTGGCTGGGACCTGACGGTGGGGTTAAGCAGCCAGGTGGATATAAAAGGCAGACACGTGGGCTTTGGGGACCCCCATTTTGGCTCTCCACCAGCTAGCAACGTCTGGCCAGCTCTGAGAGTGACTTTGGGTTTCCAGGTCATCAGATCGGGTAGGACGCATTAAAGACTTTATTTCCCTATTTTCTCCCTGAGTTGTGCATTTTCCTTATTTCCTTTTCCCTTGTAAATAAACATTTTATTAACCTTTTGTGTGTGCCTGTAGTGGAGTATTCATAAGTCCCTTTTAAGCACACGGGTGAGGACCCACAGCCAGGAACCCGTTTAATATCGGGGTTGCTCTATAACAGCTTGGCGCCCAATGTGATTTCCAAGTTTCACCCGTGGTTGACCAGCCCAAAGTAATTTTTCTTGCATTGGTCACCATAAAGCACATTAGGTCTGCAGGACTCGCAATGAAACTCTTTGTTTCACGTCTTGAAAAGTCTGTTTTTTTTTTTTTTCCCACGCATACGGCTCTTGTGGGTGTGGTTTTGACCCAAACGTGGCCCCAACCATGAACTTCAGCAGTTTAATCCCTAACTTGAGTTCTTTCAGTTTTTTTCCGGCCTTGAATTTAAGTAGCCTTTTTCCATTAAATATTACCACCAGTTTGATAAGTGTAAATAATTGGATTAAACCTAGCATATGGCACATGATTTTACTTCTGTATACATATGTGAATGGTTTACAAGCCATCCCTTTGCAGTCTGTGCTTCTGGGTGTTTTTTTGGTAATGTGCATAGGCGCCATGTGCTACATTCTTGTTTCTATGAGAAGTAGTGGTTATACTTCACATACTGAGAATGTGCTGCAACAAATTCAAGCTCTTAACTTAGCTATGAAACAACAAAATCAGGCTTTTGAGTCAGCTTTTCAAAGCATGCAGTATCAAGTGCAACGACAAAATCAGGCTTTTAATTTAACTATTGACAGTTGAGGGATGAAAATCGTAACGTTTTTGAGTCAGCTTTTAAGAGTATGCAGGAACACATACAGGCCGCTCTTCATAAATGGGATATGGCGGAGGCGAAGGCTAGGGTAATGATGCAGAGAAGAGATAAACGTTCTCCTTCCCATGAGGACTGCAGAAGGGCAGAGTTAAAAGAGGAGGAGGAGATTCATTTGCTAAATACCTTAAACACATCCGGACAAAGGTCCTCTCCACGTGAGGAGGCCCCTCCCGCACAGACTCCTGAGGCTTCAGGACAAAGGCCTTCGCCACGTGACCAGGCCCCTCCGGAGGCCCCTCCTGAGGCCCCTCCCGCACAGGATCCTGAGGCTTCACAGCCTCCATTGCCATCCAGGGAGGTAGTTATAATGGCGTCTCCTTCCCACACTAGGAGCGGCACCCGTTTTGGCAGTAACGATCACCCTATGGCAGGACAGTTTCCTCTTCGCCAGTTGCTGATAGGTGGCTTGAATGAACACGGGAAACCTGCTGGGTACTTTTAGTTGCACCATCCTTTTAGCACTGGGGACCTCCTAACTTGGAGGAACTCTGTTCCCCCGTACCAGCAGGCTCCTAAGAGGATGGCGAACTTGTTTGCCTCCGTTTTTCTCTCCCACCGCCCTAACTGGGCAGATATACAGTTGATGTTACAAGTTTTACTAGGTCTAGATGAGCGGAGGATAGTAGTGAGGAAAGCCAGGGAGGAGGCTGAACGTCTCCGCCAACAGGATAGCCAATCCCCAGAGCCAGAGATTGCTGTCCCAGAGGTAGATCCTGAATGGGACCCCAACAATGGAGGAATGGTGAAGTTGAATCAGTATAAAAAATGTTTATTGGTAGGACTGGAACAGGGAATCCCCAAACAAAAAAATTTTAACAAAATATTGGAACTTACACAAGGGGCTAATGAGGATCCATCAGAGTTCCTTGAGAGGATTATTCAGACTTATACAGACCACATGGATATAAATCCAGATGCCCCAGAAAATGCTCGTGTGTTCACTATGGCGTTCATCACAAATAGTGCTCCAGACATAAGGAAAAAGTTAGCAAAGGTAGACGACGTCACAGAGATGAGTCCTTCCCAGGTAGTGGACTTAGCATTTAAGGTTTATAATAATAGAGGGGACAGGAGAGAGGACAGGAGACCGAAACTTGCGACTGTTTTTGTACAAAGAGAGCACAGGCCAGGGTTTCGGGAAAACAGTAATGGACAGAGACGTGAACCCCTAGGAAGAGATCAGTGTGCTTTCTGTAGGGAGGAGGGACATTGGAAGTACAGTTGTCCCAGGTTACAGGGAAGAGGCAGACGCAGTAATTACAGAAGCCAGGATAGAAGACTGAGGACACCACGACAGGATGATTCCCGTAGGGGTTACAGGAGGGAATATAGGAGGAGTACACAGAACCAGGAACCAAGGAGAGAGGAAAGAAGACAGATGTTAGCACAGAGTAGAGGCTCAGATGATGAAAGGGAATACGGACGGAGAAGGAATCGAGAGCCCAGCACAGAGGACAGGAGACCAGTGATAGCACAGAGTAGAGTCTCAGGTGAAGATAGGAGGGAATATAGACAGAGTAGAAGGAATCTGGAGCCAAGTGTGGAGGAAAGGAGACAAATGATAGTTCATGGAGAAGGTTCAGATGAAGAATAGGGGTACCCAGGGGTTCCACTAGATCTTAAACCAATCAAAATAACCCCCTCGGAGCCCCGGGTAACCCTCACTGTGGGGGATCATCTGATTGATTTCTTGGTGGACACTGGAGAAACATACTCAGTTTTAAATTCAAAATTAACTAAAATGAGCAAAAAGACTGCAATAATCATTGGGGTTACAGGGAAGTAACAACAGACACCCTTCCTGCAACCTTTGGAGTGCCGGATAGGCACCACACAGCTCCAGCACAGCTTCCTATACATGGAAGAGTGTCCAATCCCTCTCCTTGGTCGTGACCTTTTAAGTAAGCTCAATGCACGAATTATATTCTCACCCAAAAATCAGAGAATTCACCTACAGTTTCCTCCAGAGCATGCTCTGTGGTTCCAGATGTTGCTTACTCAAGATGCTCCACCAAAAAATGAAATTTTACCTCCAGAAATTGTTGAAAGAGTAAGTAAATGGGTATGGGCTGATGGAACCCCAGGACGTGCGAAAAATGCGGAGCCTGTAAAGATAGAAGTGATAGAGGGGAGCAAAACCCTGAGAAGGAAACAATACCCCTTAAGGGAGGAGGCCTTGAGGGGAATTGAGCCAGTATTGAAAAGATTCCTTCAATCTGAACTCATTTGGCCCTGCCGCTCACCGTACAACACTCCGATTCTGCCAGTGAAGAAACCCCATACAGGCGAGTACCGTTTTGTCCAAGATTTAAGGGCTATTAGTGATATTGTTCAGGATTTACATCCCACTGTGCCTAACCCGTACACCCTATTAAGTGCCATACCTGGTGACTATGGGTGGTTTTCAGTATTAGACCTGAAGGATGCCTTTTTCTGTATCCCAATTGATGTCCAGGATCAACTTCTTTTTGCCTTTGAGTGGCAGGACCCTAAGTCCAAGAGCACTCTCCAGTATTGCTGGACTGTGCTTCCACAGGGATTTAAGAACTCCCCGACTATTTTTGGGGAAATACTGGCCAGGGATCTCAGGAAGGTTCAACTAAACCAGGGTGTCTTATTGCAATATGTAGATGATTTATTGATTGCAAGTCCAGACTACGAATCTTGTCTGGAAAACACCATAGTGGCACTGAACCACCTGGCAGAATGTGGCTACAAGGTGTCACCTAACAAGGCACAGATTTGCAACCAAACTGTGACGTATTTGGGGTTTGAAATCAAGAAAGGCAGACGGAGCCTGATGACGGAAAGAAAACAGGTAATTTCAGCCCTTAGAATCCCTAGTAACCGGCGACAGTTGCGCAGATTTTTGGGTATGGCTGGGTTTTGTAGGATTTGAATTCCTAATTTTGGACTAATAGCAAAACCTTTATATGATGCTCTCAAAGGCCTGGACTCTGAACCTTTGTCTTGGACTCCGGAATGTCCAAAGGCTTTTGATGAAATAAAAGTAAAGTTGATTTCAGCACCAGCATTAGGGCTTCCGGATCTGAGGAAGCCATTCAGACTTTATGTACATGAGAGACAGGGGGTTGGCCTAGGAGTGCTGATCCAATTGATGGGGCCAGAAATGCAGCCCGTTGCATATCTGTCCAAACAATTGGACCACACCACTAAGGGATGACCTCCATGTTTGCGTGCTGTGGCTGCCACTTGTGACCTCCTACATGAGGCAGAGAAGTTTACATTGGGTCAGCCCATCACTGTGTGTGTGCCACATCAGGTCTTGACATTGCTGGAGCAGAAGGGTGGACTTTGGTTAACCACTGGGCGAATGGGAAAATATCAAGCAGCTCTGTTGGACAATCCTAATGTGAAACTGCAGGTTTCTAATTCCCTGAATCCTGCCACACTGCTTCCAAGCAATGCAAACGGATCTGAGGATGACACTTTAATCCATAACTGTTTAGAAACCATAGACACAGTGTATGCCAGCCGACCAGAACTAATGGACCAGCCTCTGCCGGATCCAGAGTGGGAGCTATTTACAGATGGCAGCAGCTTTATGGATCAAGGCCGTCGATGTGCTGGATATGCAGTGGTGACGCTCCAGAACACCATGGAAGCCAAGGCTCTTCCGGCAGGTACATCAGCACAGAAAGCCGAATTAATAGCCCTGACCCATACCTTGGAACTCTCAAAAGGTAAAAGAGTCAATATATTTACTGACTCAAAATACTCTTTTATGATTCTCCACATGCATGGGGCCGTTTGGAAGGAGTGGGGACTTCTTACGGCTAGTAACAAGGATGTCAAACACCCATTAGAAATCCTGACCTTGTTAAAGGCAGTAGCTTTACCATCAGCTGTCGCTGTGATGCACTGTCCTGGACAGCAAAAGGGTGGGTCTGACTTGGCAAAGGGCAACAGGGCAGCTGATCAGGCAGCTAAGGCCGCTGCCCGTCCTGCCCTCCAGGGTGCACTCATCCCTCTTGTGGACCTGACTCAGTATGCTCCTGAATACACCGAGCGGGATGAGGAGAGAGCTCGTGCATGGGGATTTACTGAGTTTGACCCCAGCTCTACTTGGAGAGTAAACTCCCATGGGATGATACTCCTCCCGGAGGCCCTTTTATATCCGGTGCTACAACATCTTCACGAAGGATCTCACTATGGGAGAGATGCCTTATTAGAAACTGTGCGCCCATATTTGAAGGGACCATATTTGAATAGAATAGCACAACGGATCACCCGAGGTTGTCAACTATGTGCCAGGAATAACCCCAAGACTGACTCCCACCCTAAAGCCATTGAGGTTCAATATCGAGGCAAGTGCCCTTTTGAGGACTGGCAGGTGGACTTTACGCAAATGCCTAGAACAACAGGCAACTTCAAATACCTATTGGTTTTTGTGGACATGTTCTCGGGATGGGTGGAAGCATTTCCCACAAAGACGGAAAAAGCTTCTGAGGTTGCAAAACAGCTGCTGAAGGAGATAATTCCTCATTTTGGGTTGCCGAATTCTATCCAGAGTGATAATGGGCCAGCATTTGTCTCTGACATTACTCATGCAGTAAGCAGTGCGTTACAGATCAACTGGAAATTGCATGCTGCATGGAGACCGCAGTCTTCTGGACAAATGGAGAAAATGAACCACACCTTAAAGAAAACCTTGGCAAAACTGTGCCAAGAAACACAGCTTCGTTGGGACCAGGTACTATCCCTTGCCCTCCTCCGCATAAGAGTGGCACCTAGAAGTGGGCTACAATTAAGCCCCTTTGAAATTGTGTTCGGAAGACCCTTCCAGGCCTCAGTTCTGAAAGCCAGTCTGGAAATAGCTTAAGATTGCCGGATCACACAATATGTGAAACACATCCAGGAGGTTCTGGCAGTAATTCATAACTGGAACAGTGGAGAACTGTGCAGGATTTGCCGCGGAGGTTAGCAAACGGCAAACAGTCCTGTGCCAGCCGGTAAGCTTGTGTGGAAAAGCAGTGTGCTAGATAAGCATACGCAGATCATGGCTGCCCAGGTCCCCGTGCCTGCAACCTAGGCTTGCGGGAAGACCTTCAGGAGCCCTCATTGAGGTGAATGTCCCTTACGGAGTAATCAGGAACCAGGCACCCAGACACAGGAGCAGGCTGCAAAAAGCGCCATTTCTGCAGCCACTGAACAAGGCTACAGCCCGCGTCCGGGATCTGAGGAACTGAGACCTGGGGCACAAAAATCGGGGCATGGTATCCCCACGACGGTGGGGCACAGGGCAGACACAGTACCCCTATGCCATTGTGGCTCTCCACGCCACACCCACTCTGTTCCTCTGACCCACTGGGACAAAATAGTTCTGGAAGGACACTAGGAAAGATCTCTGGCACCACCTAGTGACCAGAAAAAAACACCCACATCCTATATTTGGAAACCAGAGATCCCCAAAACACCCTCAGGCTCTGAGAGAGGGTGGGCCATGCAAATGGGGGTAAGGAGGGAAATAAGGCATGGAGCAAGTACCCATCCTGGAACTGAGAGCCAGAGCAGGATCCGGGGCATGGGAAATGCCACAGAAGTGTGCACTGCACAGGGTGACACCCAGCAATTTGGATCTTATAGCCCTGGAACTGAGACCAAGAGTGAAGAATTCAGGGTGCGGGATCCATACAGCTACAGGCACAGCACCTGGTGAACACGGGGCACACACAGCATCCAGCTTGAATGAGAGCCCCTGTGTTGAGGTGCTCCCCTCCTCCCCCTCTCTGTTATTCAGGGAACCACTGGGAAAAAGCACAGGTCAGCAAGTATGGGTCTCTGGTGCCACCTCGTGACCAGAACAAAATCACCAACTAGCTGATTCCCTGTGGAACTGAGTAAATACAGAGGGAGGGAACTGTAAGGGACAGTGCCCAGCAACACAGCATCAACACCCTGGTGGAGTTTTGGCCTACCAGTGCTGGTCTCAGTCTAGTAAACAGTATCCAACATCCCTAAAGGAGCACTCCAAAGAGATGTCCACCAACACCAGTGGCACAATGTCCCAACGCATAGAACTAATATGGGGAACCATTCTACTCATGTCGTCTGACAAAAGTCCGGGCATGGGGCAAATTTCTGAAAAATCAGGAATCTCGTTAGCTGACTCCAAGATTCTCCTCATTTGTTTATGGCTAGTTTCTACCATTGCTAAAACACACATTTAAAAGTAAAACTGCAAATACTGATCAATCACTGAATAACCAATTTGATGACAACTGGCACTGCATGATACAAATATTACATTTTTCATAAAATTAGTAGTTCTCTGCCAAAAAGGCAGCAATTCAACATTTGGCTTTACATTAACCAGTGAAAAAACTTCTGGAAACAAATGGTTGTAAACATCTATCGGCCAAGTCTTTGATATAGAGATGTGTCTTTTGAGGCAAGAGCTAGTTGGAGAAAGAAATTCCTTTACTTTAAAGTTAAAGATAACAGTTGGGTGGCAGAGGCAAGCCATGCTCCAAGTATAAGAAAATTCCTGATAAACCAGGAGACAGCCATAGTTGACTCCTGCTAAATTCTTCCTGTTTGTTTAGGGCTAATTCCCTAGGATGTGACAATTGGTATGAGAGTTGTTAGAGTATACATTCAAGAATAAGTCATCAGCAATTTTGTGAATGGTTGAGCTAGTAATCACGGCAGCACAAATAACGCACTCGGAAATGGTCAATGTTACAACTACTGATATGTCACATATTGACCATTTTTGAGAATCAAAGGCTACAACCATCTCCGCTCCTGCCCCTGATAAAATATTTGTAGTTCTTTAGAACAACAACCAGCAACCTTATGGAAGAGGAAATTGCCCCTCAATCTTATAGTTAAATACGGAAACTAGGCTGACTAGATAAAGTAGAGAAGTGATAGGTAGAAAACTATTTGTTTAGATTAGGAGACTTCCTCCCTTAATTGAGAGTTGCGGGCTAGGGAAGAGTCAGTGCGGCTTGCCTGGCATTAATGCCCTCCAGGCCCTTGGTTCCTTAATATCAAATCAATATTAAAACAATATACTATAGATGATGATTTCTATATAAAAACCTTCTGTTTTTTACTTTAATCAATTAGTTATATGTTAGTCTAAACTTTATAGGTTAGTTAAAAATAATCTCTTTGTCTCCCTTCCCCCAGGTAACTTCCTGCCCTTTGTTTCCCTCAGCCCTTAGTGAATTGTTCACCATGGCAAACTTAGAAATGTTAGTTGCAGACACAGGCTTATTTGCTAGTACTACAATAACTGTTGGATTGTTTAAAGTAAATAACTACTTTGAAAACATTTGTTTAGCAACTGTGCCTTCTTTAAGACAAAGAATAATAAATGTTACACCTCTGCCGGAAGGCAAACAGACCCTTGGCTGCTCCTGAAAAAAACATGTGATGATTATTATCTTCCTACCTTATGCTTGTGCACTCACGATTTGCTTAGTATAAATAAAGGGCTGCTGAGACCCTCAGCAGGATGATGTCAGCACCCTGATCAAGTGTCTGCGTCTCCTCACTCCTCCTTCCCCCTCCCTTACCATTTCTCTACAATTGCGCAGAGGCCTTCCCATCCTTCAGGAACCCCTGACACCCAGACTGCTGGGGTTGGCTTGCAACAAACTAACTAGAAAGCAAAGAACAGGGAGAGGAAAAAATATAAATAACCAAGCAAGCCAGCAGGAGGACACACCACAAAAAGAAATACAGTCATCAGAGATCAACAATGACATGGACGAACTTCTTGGCATATCAGATAGATAATTAATAATAATCATGATTAAAAAGCAGAAAGAAAATGAAAAGGAAAAAAAAATGATTTGAGACAAATAATCTCTGAACTGAAGAATGAAATTGAGACCTTAAGAAAGGAAAGAAAAGATTACTAGAGGAGATAAAGAACTCTGGGGAAAGGAGTGAAAACAGAATCAATGAAATGGAAGAATGGATCAGTACCGTCAAAGATACAGAAAAGGAGAGAGAAGTACAAATGAAGCAGTATGAGGAGACTCTTCTACAACTATCAGACTCCATAAAGACAGGAAATGTAAGGGTTATAAGCATTCCAGAAGGTGAGGAGAATGACAAAGGAACTGAGGAATTATTCAAGGAGATAATTGAAGAAAACTTCCCAAGCATGAAAAAGTGTTAGGGGGAAAAGGAGGTCCTAAAGCTAATTCCATACAGGCTTTGTGGACTCCACACCACACTCCAGACCAAAGCCAAAAGACACTGGGAATTACAAATCCCATCACCACCAAAGGGAAGGTTGCTGGGACCTGAGGGTGGGGTTAGCAGCTAGGTTTGGTATAAAGCCAGACACATAGACTTTGGAGAGGTTCCCCCATTTTTGACTCTGCCAGCTCACAGCGTTCGGCCAGCTCTGAGAGTGCCTTTGGGTTTCCAGGTCGGCGGATCAGGTAGGACACATTAAAGACTTTATTCCCTTATTTTCTCCCTGAGTTGTACATTTCCTTAATTCATTTTCCCTTGTAAATAAACCTTTTATTAACTTTTTGTGTGTGCCTGTAGTAGAGTATTAATAAGTCCCTTCTAAGCATGCGGGTGAAGACCCGCAACCAGGCAACCCGTTTTATACTGGGGTTTCTCCGTAAAAAAAGGAGACTGCCGGGGACCAGCCTCCGGCAAAGCGTCTTGCCAGGGGTTCCTGAAAGGATGAGACGGCCTAGGCGAAAATGAAAGGGCTGAAACTTTGGGGCTGAGGGGAAGGGGAATGAGGTAGAATGAGGAGACACTGACACTTGGTGAGGTGCTAGTATCTTCTGCCGAGAGACTCAGCAGGTCTTTATTTATTTATTATTAGTAATAATAATAAGAAAATACATTATTAAGTGTAAAGCATAAACAATTAGTATATTATGTTTTTCATAGACTACTGGCCCCTACAGGTCTCAGCTAGACGGCAGCTCTCAAGGTTAACAGATAATAAACCAAACCTAACATTAAAGCTACTTATTTTTTTATTTAGACAATTATTTAAAACAGTGAATAACCGCCAGTGCATCCCTATCAGCTAAAGCCTAAGCATCAAAGGACTATTTTATTCACATGACCTTCAGCCGGAGACCAGCTGCAGTTTAGTTATCAGAACTTTTTTTACCTAGAAACTCCTTAACTCAAATAGCTTCATATTAAAAACTTTCCCAAGAAACTTTAAGAGAAAACAAAATAGAAGGACCTGCTATGATTATTGTATTGTAATGCTTGTCAGGCATATTTAATAAGTTGTCCTCCATTGTCAAGTAGGCCAAATTGTTTAATAATTAGTTTTTAATTTTCCATGTCGTTTATTTGTAATATACTGATGTATATAATATAGTGCCTAATATACTTTTTTGGGAAATTTTTTTTTATTTATGACCAAGAACAAAAAGTGAAGGAATGTTATATCTTCATCCTCACGGTGTGAGGCACAAGGAATCTTCAGCCCCACGGTGTGAGGCCCTTTAGCTTCGGCCCCACGGTGTGAGGCCCTTTAGCTTCGGCCCCACGGTGTGAGGCCCTTTGGGCTTCGCTGCTTGCCAGTGTCTTATCTGGCTGGGGCATCAAGGCCTCCTGCAGCACCTCCCCCTTTTTTGTTTTTAGCCATTATTTGTATAGTTTTTAATTTAACACGTGTCTGATTGATAGCATGGAAAAGTAATTTAATAAACAATGGGAAGAGTATTAATATAATTACGGTGACAAGCAAAACAATACCTAAAGTAATAAATGATGGGAACCAGGTGGCCTTAGTGGTATAATGTTGCAAGGAAGCCAGGAAGGAAGCAGTAACTTTTGTAGGTGTGGAGGAGGGGGCATGAGTTAAACTAATTGTCTTAATATTTTTTTGCAGAGCAGTAAGGTCCAGGGAAACGTTTGTATTATTTTAAACACCCAGTAAATGATTTTTGACATTATTTTAAGAAATAGAAGAAGAGTTATAAACATGTGGGGTGACACAAATTTATTTGTAATTAGAATGACATTTGGTAGTTAAATGTGTTTTTATGTGTTGAATTTGATTGTCAATATGTAAAAGTGATTTTTTAAGAACATTTAAACGAGTTTTAAATTTATTATTAACGTGGTCTTGGATAATTAAAGTATGTGTGATGTTACGAGACAAATTATTAACATGGGAGGCAGTATGAACTTGTTGTACGAGAGTAGTAGTAGAAACAGCAACAGAACTAATAATAGCAATAAGTGCCGTAATACCCAGTATAAGCGCCGCTACAAACCTTTTGGAGCGACGCAGTCCCTGTTCCACAAGCTGAAGAGTATACAGTCCAATGTTATCATACCACGGCTGTTGTAAGCTTACAGGGAGTATGACATAAGGAGGTTGATGTAAGATAACAAAAGTAGCTTTAGATAATGAGCCAACAGAGGTAATACAGTTGGTGAGAATACAGCCAGTACAATTAACATGAAAAGTATGGTGATGATAAGTAATGGTTAAATGTCCGGGGCCCTTAATGAGGAGGGCATGAGGGGGGCCCACACAAGCCCGCACGGTGACAGCATGAATAGAATGTTTAGGTCGGCGAAAAAGTACAGGTGAAGTGGCGGCAAGGAGGCGAAATAAGTCCGGGTATGCACGGGAACCATTTGAAGTGTTGATGATGTAGGTGGGAGTAATTTATTCCGCTGAATACCATTGAGTGATAGGTTTAAGGGGTGGGATGAGGCGATTTGACCGGTTGTAGATGAGCGTATCCTGTAGAAGAAACCTATAATTCTTGGGGACATTAGTGGCAGATGTAACTGCTCCAAAAACCATAAATTATGGTTAGGTCCGGAGGAGGAAGGCTTTGAAGTTGTTGTCAAAAAAATATTTATCGTTAATAGGTAGGCAGCCAGGTAGTTGAGACTTTATATAGATAGGATTGGATGTAAAACACATAGGAGGTGAATCCATGCGTCCCTGAAAAGAAAAGTTATTAGTGCTTTTAAATAAAACAAAAGAGTCTGAATTTTTACCTAGTAAATTAGAATAATTAGTGAATACATGGGGCGAGGGAAATCCCCAAAGAGTGGGATGGAAAAAGGGGGGATTTGGGATGTAAGCCCAATAAGAAACAGAAGGCGTGAGAGGAGTAGGAGAAGTTGGGGATACTTTACATGATAAGATTGTTAGCATGGCAAGGAACATGGTTTTTGGGGTGATGTGTGTGTCTTGTTGTATAAGTAGTTGTCAAGCGTTGGAGGCCAGGTTTTTGAGCAGATCTCAATTATTATGATGAGATGTCTCACGGACCCGAAGATGGTGCAGGGAAGAGGACAATTTTTCAACGGGGGATTTGGAGCGATAGTTTTTTGGTGATGAGGGATAGGGTCCCAGAGGACTGTGCCTATTTATTTTAGGGCGACGGTTGTTTGACCGGGGGCGTGTCCGTGAAGGCTCTTGAGACATGATGTCGGATTAGTCTGTCAGGAATCCAAATTGGGCTGTCCGAATTTTGTGGAAAGATACAAGCATAGTCTTTTTTATTTGTTAATAATACATTAGGGCCTTTTGATGTTTTGGAAAGGAGATTTTTTTACATTATTTGAGGTTTAGGGGCCAGTTGGTCAGGATTTTAATGTTTATTAATTGGTGACATTTTTTGAGAATTATAATTTAAATAATTGATGACAAACATTGTATGAGTTAAAATATGATGAGTTGAACTATGTTTAAAATTAGATTGTTGTAGTTTATATATTTGAGACTTTAAAATTTGGTGGGCTCTTTTAACAATAGTTTGTCCTTGTGGATTATAAGGAATTTTTGTAGAATGAGTAATTTGAAATGAAGCACAAAATTTTTTAAAGGCAGAGGATGTATATACAGGAGTATTGTCAGTTTTAATAGTACAAGGTTTGCCTACGTAGGCAAAACAAAACATTAGGTGTTGAGAGACATCTTTAAAAGCTTTTTTTGTCCGGGCAGTAGCCATAATAACATGAGAAAATGTATTTATGGAAACATGGACAAAACTGAGTCTCCCAAAACTAGTAACATGAGTGACATTTATTTGCCAGAGATTATTTGGTCTGAGACCTTGTGGGTTTACCCCCATTGGAAGTGAAGGGTGAGTGGTGGGGCAAACTGAGCATTTGTGAACAATTTTTTGGGCTGTTTTTTGAGTTAGATGAAATTGTTTTTGCAATGAAGCGGCATTTTGGTAATGAAGGGCATGATTATTAATTGCCTCCTGTATTGTGAATACTGTTGCTCGAGTCAACAAATTGGCCAGTTTATTTCCACGAGCTAGAGGACCTGGTAATTTAGAATGACCACGAATATGGCCAACATACACTTTGAATGTCCTAGATTTTATTAAAGTTTGTAGTTTTAATAATTGTGGAGTAATGGTAGTTTTAGTATCAGTAATTATAGTAGTCTTAATATTAGGAAATAATTTGGTTACATATTGGGAATTAGTAAAAAGGTTAAATGGCTGATTTTGTAAAATTTTAAATACTGTGAGAACTGTAAATAATTTAGTTTTTTGGGCTGAGGTTTTTGTTGTTTGGATGGACTTTGGTTTGTCATTGATAACGAAAGCAGCTCTACCGTTGGAGGAGTCATTCGTAAACACAAGTGCAGTAGGTTCTGGCAAAGGCACAGTACTAACAATGGTTGGAAAAATAAAAGCCTGTTTCTTAAAGAAATGAAGCACAGGATTGGGAGGCAAATGAAACTTTATTTCACCCGAAAAAGATTGTAGGGCTATTTGTCAGTTATTACTTAAACTAAGTAAGTCATTAAGTTGTTTTTTTTTGTAAGGTAAAACAAGAACAGGAAATTTTCGGCCAAAAAGCTCAACGCTCCTATGCCTTTCTTTAACAATTAATGTAGCCACTTGGGAAGCATAGGTACAAACAACCTTTTTTGTAGTAATTGGTAAATGTAACCATTCCAGTGGCCCCTTTTGCCACAAAACACCTGTTGGTGTGTGTGGGGTGGCCAAAATTATGAACTCCCAAGGCTTAGTATAGTTTAGTCGCAACAGTTGTTGATTGTTGAGTGCATCATTGACCTTTTGTAAGGCTAGTGTAGCCTCAGGTGTTAATTGTCTAGGGGAGTTAGGATTAGAATTACCTTTTAATACATTAAACAGTGGACGTAAATTAGCAGTGGTTAGTTGTAGATGAGTTTTTATTTAATTTATGTTTTCAAGTAGTTTTTGAAAATTATTTAATGTTTGTAAAGAGTCTGTTTGTAGCTGTAGTTTTTGTGGTGTCATAGTTAAAGAATGAACAATTTTTTTTAAATAATTAATTGGCGGAGAAGTTTGAATTTTTTTTGGTGCCACCACAAGTTTATAACTTTGTAGCAAATTTACCAGATGGGCCAAGGCCTGATTTAATAAGTTTACTTGAGTATTATTTATTAAAATATTATTTGTATAATGAACACAGTAAATGGAAGGGTACTTATTCCTAAAGGATGACAAAATTATATCCACAAATTTTTGACATAAAGTAGGACTGTTTTTTATGCCCTGAGGAAGAACTTTTTATTTATACTGTTGAAACGGCCTTTTTAAATTTACTGATGGGACACTAAATGTAAATTTTTTGCAGTCTTGGGGATGTAAAGGAATGGTAAAAAAGCAATTTTGTAAATTAATAACAATAACATGTTTATTTTTAGGGATGGCCACAGGTGATGGCAAACCTGGTTGTAAGTATTTTATATTTTGTATAGTGACATTTATTGTTTTTAAGTTTTGTAATAATTTTTATTTTTTTGATTTTTTTTTATTATAAATATGGGAGTATTTTATGGGCTGGTAGTAGGGCAAATGTGTCCTTTTATTAGTTGTTTTTGAACCAAAGTTGTTACAGTTTGGATTTTATTTTTTGTCGGGGGCCATTGTTTTACCCATACTGGGTCATTATTTTTTTACACAATTGGGTTGGTTGTAATTTTTGCAATGGCCCTTTTTATAAATTTGATTCATATTTCAGGCCTTGTCGTGGCTTTTTTTGAGTAACCTCAATGGGAAATACTCGACCCTCCAGTCTTTTTTTTAAACCTTGATTTGGGTCAAAGCCCATTTGTAACATTTGAGCGGTTACCTTATTATTGGGGCTAAATAGGAGTACTCCCATTTGAGAGAGTATGTCTTTTTTCCACAATGTCATAGGAAGAGATGGGACAACATAAGGTTGAAAAGTCCCGGACACTTTTTTATTATTTTAATTTAAAATTTGAGAACTTTTTGTCACATTTTGTGTTGATCCCAATTTGACCAAAGTAGAAGGCGTAGCCTTTGTGGGCCAGGCATTAGGCCAATCACGCCCTGCTATGCAAGTAACATTAGTACCAGTGTCTAATAATTTTTTAATTGTTTTTTTTTGAATTTTTATAACTTTGGTCGGTTTATTGTTTTTAATTTGTTGGACCCAAAAAGTCATGTTACTGGATTTAAAATTGGAATTACTTTGTGGTTTATTGGATGCAATTTTATTGCCAACTGAACCCAGAGGCAGTAAAAGTAATTGAGCAATTTTTTGTCCTGGATGAATTTGTATAGTTTGTATTGGAGGCTCCAGTATAACTTTTATTTTACCAGTAAAATTAGAATTAACAATAACCGGTATTATTTTTATGCCTTGCAGAGACGCAGAACCTCGGCCAAAAACAAGCCCCATTGTACCCGGAGGGGGGGGCCCATACACCCCAGTTGTCAACATGGTGTAAGATTGATTAGAAGTTAATATTGTGGCGGAGGTGGAATGCAAGTCCAAGTCCGTTTCGCCTGTGGCCCTGTGGACGAGATTAGAAATTGTTTGCCGCTTTGGTTGTTTAGGTTTCCAATTATTTGAGGGGCCTGGGTCGGGCCCCTTACCCAGTTTTTTGACTGTGAGATGTTTTTTGAAAAAACAGTAGGATTGGTGTCCGTAGTAAACTTTTATTTGGTGGCAACAATGTGCCATTTTTATGATATTTAGACTGACAGTTTTTTATTTAATGAAATTTTTTATTACAACGTGGGCAGATAGTTTTTGGAAGTATTATTTGAGAAGGAATTTTACTATTATTTGTTGTAACAGGCATGTTAGACTGTTGAGGCAAGGCTGGAGGCGGCATAGAGATTACTTTGTTTGGGCAATTTTTACTATAATGTCCTGGTTGTCCGCAAGAAAAATAATTTTTTAAATTTTTGTTTATTTATTTATTTTTTTGTTGATTAAGGGAGGCGAACCATTGGCTGTTGGTCTGTCTCTTTAAGGCAGCCGCAATGGCCATACCATGAAGGTACGAGGGTGTCACCTCCGAAAAGGTTTGAACATATTTATTAATGTTGTCTGTTTGTACAATGGGTCTTAACAATGCCTGACATGGTGGTGAAGCATTTTTAAAAGCCAGTTGTTTAGTTATAATATGAGCCGCCTCAGTATTAGGTATAGTTTTTTGGACAGTATTTATTAACCGTGATAAAAAGTTTTGATAAGATTCCTCAGGCCCTTGTTTAATGTTAGCAAGGCCAGAGGTTTTTACTTTACCAGCCGGCAACCGGCTCCATGCAGCAACTACAGCTTTACGCACGAGACGAAAGACCGGAGGTGGCATACGAATTTGTATATTGTTTTTATACCAATTATTTTGACCCAAAATTATTTTAAGTAGAATTTTATTATTTTTTATTTTTATTTTTTTATTATTATATTTTTTTATTATTTTTTGTGTTTTTTTTTTTTAAATTTGTCTTTTACAACAAATAATTTTTACCAGACAGACTAGACCTAGTCGTCATCTGCCAATCAAGGGGTGTGAGGAAGCGACTGGCCACTGATTTTATGAGTTGCAAGGTATAAGAAGATGTAGCCCCGTAATTGGCAGTTGTTTTTTTTAATTTCTTTAAAAGCTTAAAGGGAAGGGGTTTCCATTGAGGCTGCTCATGGTCATTGTCTACATTGAGCACAGGAAAACATTGAAAGGTAAAATTACCTTTTTTTTCTGTTTGTCTCACTGCACCAGCAAAACCAGCTCTAGACATACAAACCAAATCACCAGACAACATTTGTGGCATTGACCTGGACACAGGCTCTGCATTTTTAAAGGGGTTTGATTGTATATTTGCTGAACAAGGCTTGAGATCAGTCTTAGCTCTAGCCAAATTACTGATATATTTTTTAACAATCTTAGCCAAGTCCGGGCTGGAAATTAAATCAGATTTAGGAATAGATTCATGAGAAGGAGCCGACGCTTCAGTAGAGAGGTCAACTTTGGCTCTAGAATTAATTTTTGACTTTTGAAAAACAATTTCATCATCCGAAGACTCCGAATCACTTTTTTTAATGCAGCTGGCTAATTTCTGTTTTACTTTTGGTTTTGCATTTTTTGCTTTGCCTCCAGCTTGGCTAAAGCAATTTATTTGTTCAGGCAATTGTTTTGTTAATGACGGGCTGTCAGCCGAGGACCCTTTAATGTCCTCCAAGGATAAGGAAGCAGTAGGCTCAGGTAGCCGTAATTCCCTGAGCTTTTTATCGATCTTTTCCAATTCAGACCCTTGATCTAGCATGTCTTGCAACAGACCCCACAATGAAAAGGCATCAATGGGGACCTTTTCTGGTCCATGGAGAGTATAATAGGATGTCATTTCCTCTCCTACTTTGGCCCAAGTTTTTGCACCCAGAGTACCGTCCCTAGGAAACCAAGGACAACACATTTCAACAAAATTTAGGAAACTAGCCAATTGTGCATGAGAGGTTTTAAGGCCTCTCTTTGCAAGAGTATACTTAATTATATCAATAAAGAGTCCTCTTTCCTTAGACTTAGTATGGCCCATTGCTTCTCAACGATAAGACACTCACTCGCCTTATCACGTAATAAGACACTCACTGGCCTTATTACTGTTCTGACTTACTGCTCCCCTCAAACCTGCTTTCTCTACAGGCGGGTATGCGCCCTACCCTATGGAGCAGATCCTAGCCGTCCCCGCACGGGAAAGAAATCTTACCTTTCAAGTCCCTGTTCGGGCGCCACTTGCCGGGGACCAGCCTCCGGCAAAACGTCTTGCCAGGGGTTCCTGAAAGGATGAGACGGCCTAGGCGAAAATGAAAGGGCTGAAACTTTGGGGCTGATGGGAAGGGGAATGAGGTAGAATGAGGAGACACTGACACTTGGTGAGGTGCTAGTATCTTCTGCCGAGAGACTCAGCAGGTCTTTATTTATTTATTATTAGTAATAATAATAAGAAAATACATTATTAAGTGTAAAGCATAAACAATTAGTATATTATGTTTTTCATAGACTACTGGCCCCTACAGGTCTCAGCTAGACGGCAGCTCTCAAGGTTAACAGATAATAAACCAAACCTAACATTAAAGCTACTTATTTTTTTATTTAGACAATTATTTAAAACAGTGAATAACCGCCAGTGCATCCCTATCAGCTAAAGCCTAAGCATCAAAGGACTATTTTATTCACATGACCTTCAGCCGGAGACCAGCTGCAGTTTAGTTATCAGAACTTTTTTTACCTAGAAACTCCTTAACTCAAATAGCTTCATATTAAAAACTTTCCCAAGAAACTTTAAGAGAAAACAAAATAGAAGGACCTGCTATGATTATTGTATTGTAATGCTTGTCAGGCATATTTAATAAGTTGTCCTCCATTGTCAAGTAGGCCAAATTGTTTAATAATTAGTTTTTAATTTTCCATGTCGTTTATTTGTAATATACTGATGTATATAATATAGTGCCTAATATACTTTTTTGGGAAATTTTTTTTTATTTATGACCAAGAACAAAAAGTGAAGGAATGTTATATCTTCATCCTCACGGTGTGAGGCACAAGGAATCTTCAGCCCCACGGTGTGAGGCCCTTTAGCTTCGGCCCCACGGTGTGAGGCCCTTTAGCTTCGGCCCCACGGTGTGAGGCCCTTTGGGCTTCGCTGCTTGCCAGTGTCTTATCTGGCTGGGGCATCAAGGCCTCCTGCAGCAGGAGACAAATATAGACATACAAGAAGTGACAAGAACTCCCAATTACCACAATGAAAAGAAAACTACAGCAAGACACCTAATAGTAAAGGTTGCAAGAGTCCAGGACAAGGAAAAAATAATGAAACTGGCAAGGGGGAAGAAACAGATAACTTATAAGGGAAAAACAATCAGGTAACTTCAGACTTCTCTGAAGAAACATTATAGGCAAGAAGAGAATGGAGTAACATATTCAGCAAACTTCAAGACAGCAAATGCCAACCAAGAATACTTTACCCTGCAAAGCTCTCCTTCCTCTACGAAGAAAAAATATGGACCTTCTCTGAGAAACAGAAACTCCGGAAATTAATTACAACTAAACCCCCACTTCAAAAAATTCTACAAGAAGTCTTAAAGCCAAAACCAACAGAGAAATTAACAAGAAGAACAGAATAAAGCAAGGAATAATATCACAAAAAAAACAAAATGGCAAACACAGATGCCAACATATCAACATTAACTCTAAATGTAAATGAATTGAAATCATTAATAAAAAGGCACAGAGTAGCAGGCAGGATTAAAAAACAAAATCCAACTGCTGTCTCCAGAAAACACATTTAACCACAAAAGATAGACACAGACTGAAAGTAAAAGGTTGAAAAATATCAGATGAAATAGACTTCAAGTTAAAAAAGGTAAAAAGAGACATAGACGGACACTTCATTATGATCAAGGAGACAATACATCAGGAAGAGCTAACACTCATCACCATATACTCACCAAATGAAGGGGCACCAAAATATATTAGACAATTAATATTGTTACAGGGCAGGGAGAGGGCAGCCCAAACCCCACAAACCTGCCTTTTCTAAATGGGTTCTGCCATCCGCCGCATCAACACAAAACATATGAGACTTTAATGGGAAGGAAATTTAATACAACTAGGAAACAATACAGGAAAGGCAAAGAATCTAGTTTCTAAATCAAGCACCCAAAGTTACCCGTCCCCTCGTGGGTAAAATTCCTTCCAAATGGGACTGGCCCAGAGAAAGTCCCCAAAGCCTGCCACAAGTCTAAAGCATCTTCCAGTGGAGACCCACAGAAAAGGGTCAGAAACAACCAGACAAGCCTGGAAGGAAAAGAGCAAAATCAAAATCAAGATAAAAACTGCCATGGTCACCTCCCCATGGGTCTCTCACCCACATCTGTGTCACGCAGTCTATGACCAAAACACAAGCACAGTTTCTTCACCTGTCTCTCGGCTCCATGTACATCCTCCAGGTCTCCTTCTGTCTCCATCCTGCTGCCTTCCTTCCTCAGTCTCCTCTGCAGCTTCTTCTGTTCCTACTCCGCTCCACGCTCCATTTGGGTGGGGCAGGGAACCTGGAACCTCCCCCTTTCCTGGGGACCACCCTGTTACATTATCAGCTCTGAAAACAGATATTAAAGAAAATACATATATAGTGGGAGACTTCAACACCCACTCTCACCAATGGACAGATCAACGAGACAAAAAATAAACAAAGACACTAGAGCCCTAATAATGCTATAGAACTCATGGACTTAACAGACATCTATAAGGACACTTCACCAAAAAAATTCCAAGTGCACATTTTTCTCAAGTGTGCATGGATCATTCTTTAGAAGCGATCTCATACTGGGCCACGGGACAAACATCAACAGATACATGAAGATCAGAATCATTCCAACTATATTCTCCAATCATAAAGGCATCAAGCTAGAAATAAATCATGAAAAGAAAACAAGGAACCTTTCCACTTCATGGAGATTGAAATCCACAGTACTGGAAGACCACTGGACTAATGAGGAGATCAAAGAAGAAATTAAAAAATACTTTGAGTTGAATGACAAGGAGGACACCACTTTCCAGAATGTATGGGATGCAGCAAAAGCAGTAATAAGAGGAAAATACATAGCAATACAGGGTCACATCAACAAACAAGAAAGAACTCAAAGAAATAACCTAATCTCACATTGCAAAGAGCTAGAAAAAGAACAACAAAAAAACCCTATAGCCAGTAGAAGAAAGGAAATAATAAAAATCAAAGCAGAAATAAATGAATTGAAAACTAAAAAAAAATCCAGAAGATCAATGAAACAAAAAGGTGGTTCTTTGAAAAAATAAACAGACAAACCTCTAGCCAGGCTTACAAAGAAAAAACGGGAGAAAACACATATAAATAGGATTATAAATGAAAGAGGAGAAATCACAACAGACTCAGTAGAAATCAAAAGAATAATCAGACATTACTATGAATACTTATATACAAACAAATTCAACAACCTAGAAGAGATGGACAAATTCCTAAAATGATATAATCATCCAAAGCTGCACAAAGAAGATATAGAACAACTGAACAGCACAATTATAAGCAGCAAAATTGAGGCAGTAATCAAAGCACTCCCCCCAAAACAAAAGCCCAAGCCCAGAGGGCTGCAGAAATGAATTCCACCAAACTTTTAGCACTGAATTAGTGCCTATCCTACAGGAAGTCTTTCAAAAAATTGAAAAGGAAGGAATACAACCAAATACTTTCTATGAAGCCAACATTATGCTAATACCAAAACTAAACAAAGGCAGCACAAAGAAAGAAAATTACAGGCCTGTCTCCCTAATTACTGGGAGCCATGCTACTCATGTCCGCTGACAAAGGTCTGGGCATGGGACAGATTCCTGAAAAGTCAGGAATCTCCTTAGCTGACTCCTGCTAGTATCTCCTCATTTGTTTATGGCTAGTTTCTACCATTGTTAAAATTCGCATTTAAAAGTAAAACTGCAAATACTTTTTAATCAATTACTGAATAACCAATTTGATGGCAAATGGCACTGTGAGATACAAACATTACATTTTTTTATAAAATTAGTAGTTCTCTGCCAAAAGGCAGTAATTCAACATTCAGCCTTACATTAACAAGTGAAAAAACTTTTGGGAACAAAAGGCTGTAAACATCCCTTGGCCAAGTCTTTAATATGGTTATGTGGTCTTTTGAGGCAAGAACTAAATGGAGAAGGAAATTCTTTTACTTTAAAGTTAAAGATAGCAGTTGGGTGGCAGACAGGAGCCATGCTCCAAGTATAAGAAAATTCCTAATAAGCCAAGAGGTGCCATAGCTGGCTCCTGCTAAATTTTTCCTGTTTGTTTAGGGCTGATTCCTCTGGAGGTGACGATTGGTATGGTAGCTGTTAGAATATGCATTCAAGAATAAGTCAACAGCAATTTTGTGACTGGTTGAGCTAATAACCATGGCAGCACAAATAATGCATTTGGAAATAGTCAATGTTACAACTACTGATATGTCACCTATTAACCATTCTGAGAACCAAAAACTATAACCATCTCTGACCCTGCCCCTGATGAAATATTTGTAGTTCCTTAAAACAACAGCCAACAGTCTTACAGAAAAGGAAATTGCCCCTTGATCTTAAAGTTAGATATGGAAACTAGGCTGATTAGATAAGTAGAAGAGTAATAGATAGAAAACTCTTGTTAGATTAGGAGACTTCTTCCCTTAATTGAGAGCTGGGGGCTAGGGAAGAGTCAGCGTGGCTTGCCTGGCATTAACGCCCTCCAGGCCCTTGGTTCCTTAATATCAAATCAATATTAAAACAATATACTATAGATGATGATTTCTATATAATAGCCTTTTTTTTTTATAGAGGCATGTTTTATTTATTTATTTGTTTGTTTGTTTG
Organism: Talpa europaea; assembly: GCF_964194135.1. Classification (NCBI taxonomy): domain Eukaryota; kingdom Metazoa; phylum Chordata; class Mammalia; order Eulipotyphla; family Talpidae; genus Talpa; species Talpa europaea. The sequence continues at coordinate 99,608,307 of NC_140068.1, read as the reverse complement.
TTTGTTTTGTTTATACATGCACTGGGTACAGTCAGAAGTGCGGGAGGGTGAGAGAATTCACCAGAGCCAGAGTGGGAAGCAGAGCAGGCAGAAGGACCGAAGTACACTGCTGAGGGGAGCAGCGGGCGGCAGGAGAGGTCTGTGTGCCTTGTGGGACCCTCCTCCGGTGTCTGGGGAGCAGCTGGGGATCAACCGGTGCCGCAGAGGCCTTGGGCAGCTTCTCAACCCAGGGCTCAACAGCTGCGCCACCAGGGAAGTCCATAATTGCCTTCTGTTTCTTGCTTTAATCACTTGGCTATATGTTAGTCTAAACTTTATAGGTTAGTTAGAAAAAAATCCCTTTGTCTCCCTTCCCCAGGTAACTTCCTGCCCTTTGTTTCCCCCAGCCCTTAGTTAATCCTTCACTATGGCAAACAGAAATGTTAGTTGCAGTTTCATAAACTTTTTGCTAGTAATAAAATGACTGTTTGGTTGTTTAAGGTAAATGACTGTTCTAAGAACACTTTTGTTTAGCAACTGTGCCTTCTTTAAATAAAAAAAAAATAATAAATGTCACGACCTCTGCAGGTGGACAAATAGACACTTGACTGTTCTTGAGAATGATGTAATGATTGTTGTCTTCCTGCCTTAATGCATATGCTTATGCACTCTCACAGTTTGCTTGAAATGTATAAATAAAGGGCTGGTGAGACTCTCAGCAGGATGATGTCTGCACCCTGACCAAGTGTGTGTATCTCCTCAATTTCCCCTCCCCCTCATTCTCTACAATTGCACCATTGCTGTCCCATCCTTCAGGAACCCCTGACAGCTAGGCTGCTGCGGCTGGCTCACAGCACATAATGAACACTGATGCAAAAATCCTCAACAAAATCCTTGCCAACAGAATCAAACAATGTATCCATAAGATAATTCATCATGACTAAGTAAGATTTATTCCAGGGACACAAGGATGGTTCAACATCCAAATATCAATCAATTAATCCAACACATCAACAAAAAGAAATATAAAAACCATATTATAATATTCATAGATGCTGAGAAAGCATTCAACAAAGTACAACACCCATTTATGATAAAGGCCCTTGAAATTCTAGGGATAGGAGGAATATACCTCAACAACATAAAGGCCATATATGACAAGTCCACAGCCAATATCATTCTCAATGGTGAAAAGCTGAAAGCATTCCCATTAAGATCTGAAACAAGACAAGGATATCCACTCTCACCACTGCTTTTCAACATAATACTGGAAGTCCTAGCCAGAGCAATGAGACAAGAGAAAGACATACAAGGAATCCAAATAGGAAAAGAAGAAGTCAAACTATCACTATTCACAGACAATATGATAATATATATAGAGAACCCCAAAAACTTCACAGAAAAACTAATTAAACTAATCAATCAGTTTAGTAGAGTGGCAGGATACAAAATCAACGCACAAAAATCAGTAGCCTTTCTATACACAAATAATAAATCTGAAGAAGTAGAAATCAAGAAAACAATTCCTTTTATTATTGAAAGAATGAAAAAAAAAAAACTCAAATACTTGGGAATAAACCTAACAAAAGAAGTAAAGTACCTATATAAAGAAAACTATAAAACACTGTTAAAAGAAATAGAAGTAGACACAAAGAAATGGAAAGACATCCCCTGCTCATGGATTGGAAGAATTAACATTATCAAAATGGCCATCCTATCAAAAGCAATTTACAGATTCAATGCTATTCCAATTAAAATTTCAATGTCATTCTTCAAAGAAATAGAAAAAATATTGATGAAATTCATATGGAGCCACCCAAAACCCGAATAGCCAAAACCCTCCTGAAAAAAAAGAAGGGAATGGAGGCATCACTCTCCCAGATTTCAAACTATACTACAAAGTCATAATAATCAAAACTGCATGGTATTGGAATCAGAACAGACATACGGACAAATGGAACCATATAGAAAACTCAGAAATAAACCAACAGATTTATGGTAAACTAATCTTTGATAAAGGAACAAAGAATATGCACTGGAACAAAGAAAGTTTGTTCAAAAATTATGCTGGAAAACTGGGTCGCTACATGCAAAAGAATGAAATTTGACTACTACCTCACACCATGCACAAAAACCAACTCAAAATGGATTAAAGAACTAGACATAGGACCTGAAACCATAAAATATATAGAAGGAAATATAGGCGAAACACTACGTGATATTCACATCAAAGACATCTTTACAGACACATCACCCAAAGCAGTGATAGTGAAGACAAAGATCAACAGCTGGGACTACATCAAATTAAAGAGCTTCTGCACAGCAAAAGAGACAATAACAAAAACAAAGAGAAACCCCACCAACTGGAGAATATTTTTGCACACAACACTAATGATAAAGGACTGGTCACAAAAATCTGCAAAGAGCTGATGAGTCTCAACAAAAACAAAGAAAATAATCCAGTGAAAAAATGGGCAGAAGAGCTAAAATGAAACTTCTCCAAAGAGGAAATGCAAATGGCCAACAGTCATATGAAAAATTGTTCAGCATCACTTGTAATCAGGGAAATGCAAATCAAAACTACAATGTGATACCATCTTACACCAGTGAGAATGGCACATATTTAAAAAACTGGCAACAACAAATGTTGAAGAGGATGTGGAGAAAAAGCAACTCTCCTGCACTGTTGGTGGGTGTGCAAACTGGTCCAACCACTATGCAAAGCCTAGTGGAGATTCCTCAATCTACTAAAGATAGATCTTCCATATGATCCAGCAATTCCACTCCTAGGTATTTACCCAAATGACACAGAAATGTTAATTCCAAAGAGCACCTGCACACCTATGTTTATAACAGCACTATTTACAATAGCTAAGCTTTGGAAACAAACCAAATGCCCAAAAATAGATGGCTGAATCAAGAAGATGTGGTTCATATACACAATGGACTATTACTCACCAATCAAAAAAGATAAACACATGCAATTTGCAGCAACATGGATGGAGCAAGAAGGGATCATGCTCAGCGAAATAAGTCAGAAAGAAAAAGAAAAGTAGCAGGAATCTGGAAAACCTAAATAACGGACCAGGAAAAAGAAAAACTATAATAAAGGAAAAATCAAAATCAAGAAACAACTATAAATCAGAGACACGCTATGGGGGTGTGGGGAGAGCAGCGATTGGGGTCAAAATTGGGGGGTGCAACTGTATGGGGAATATAAAAATAAAAAAAAGTAGTATTGGATAAAAAAATTAAAATAAAATTACAACTAACTTTATATCCCCCCCGTTTTTAGCTTCCTCGTGTATTTACCTGAAACTATTTCCAACATATTTGAAACATGAAGAGATTACAGGTATTATACCTTGGTTTTATAGGAAAGTAATTATTAACCCACCAGCATCAGGACAATTTATATCTGACAAGAGATAATAGAGACGAGTGAACAATGTGAGCAGACAAAGCAGCAGGAACAGATCCTGAGGACCTGGGAGAGGCAGTGAGGGGTGTAAGTGTCCTCCCTTCAGGCTGTCCAGTGCCACCCAGTGTTGTCCAGAGACACCTGCCCTATGCTCTCTCCCTCTTCCCTTCCCCTCCCCACATAGATCCAAGGGCAGCATTGGGGGGAGAAAGGTTTGTGGGTGTGTCCTTCTGGGGCAGTTCTGAGTCCAAGGTCCCCTTCCTCCTCCCCTCCCCCTGAGGAGTGTGGAGCTGGGGCCTGGGCTGGGCTGAGAGCTGGGGTGGGGGTGGGGCACATCCTGAAGCTGTGGACCCTCCCTCAGGAAGGTCCTGGATCATGTCACTACACAGAGGGCAGGACTCAGGTGCCTTCATCTCTGTCTGCAGGTATGCGAATCAGGGGCCACACACACCACCTGTGCAGCCCAGCTCCTGGCACTTAGTAGGTGCTCAATACAGTGCTTGTTTTTTTCCCTCTGTTTCTTCATCAAATACTCTTAAAGACTTTAGGCCTTGAGAATTGTCCCTATTGGACAGTGATTGGTGATGTTTGAGGGGATAAATAGGGAAGAGAGAATTATTCCTTGTCTATTTATTTTTAAATTAAGTTGGGTATTCCAAGATGGACTCTAAGTCGAGATGATCATAAATGGAATTTTAAGGATGATAAAGTGGGATGTGTTCAAGAATGTACAGAAATCCTGAGTTTTAATATCTCAGACCAGACTTCAGGCAGAAACCAAGCATTTCTGTGCATCAGGGTCAGTCAGTCTGGCTCCATGAAACAGACATGGGAGGCCCCTCAGGAGAGGGAGAGTAGCCCTGGCAGGAGAGTCCTGCTGGTGTGAGGCTGTGACTCTGTGAGGAGTCGGGTCCCTGGTGTGTAGAAGTACTGTGAAGTCCACAACCTGGCAGGAGTGTGGTGAGGGCCTCAGTCACCAGGTAGTGACTCTGGGGACTGATCTCTGGGAGGGTCTGGGGGGCAGACACAGGTGCTGCCCTGAATGATTCCAGCTCAGTGAAATGTGATTAGTGACCCAGTTATATTTGGGGGGATAGAATAGCAGACAAGGGAGCATCGTGGACACTGTCTATCAGAGGCTGGTGCTCAGGTCAGAGGTGACGTCTCGTGTTCTCAGTGGACCAAGAGGTTTTCTGAGTGGAAGAGGCCAAGGAGCTGATGGGCAGCAGCAGCGTCTCCTTGGCAGATGAGCTCAGCTGGGGCTGGTGAGGGCCCTCCCTGTTGGACACTGGGCAGGACTCACATGGCCTCTTCCTGGGATGCACATGGTTCCCAGATGACATGCATCAGGGCTGGGGTGGAGGCCCCCCAAGCCCAATAAGTGGGTGTGGGGTACACAAGTGGGATAACGAGGTTGGTAGAGGCCTCTGAGCAGGTCACTGAAAGGCGAGGGGTTTGGGGAGCAGAGGCAGCAGGAGCATCAGCGACTGTGAGGAGGCCTGAGGCTGGGAGGGCTCCCTGAATTGGAGGAGTCACCTGAGCCAGGAGGGGTCCCATGGAGAGCAATGGGAGGGGATCAGAGAGGAAGGTGTAGGCCTGAGACCCTCCTTTAAGCAGAGGCATCCCCTGAGGGATGAGACAGGGAGATGACATGAGCTGACTGGAGAGGGTCATGATCTTGGAAGGAAATGGGCTGGAGGAGGTGAGGCTGGAGGTGGGGTGGGGCAACCCTTGGGCCAAGTGAGAAAAGAGGGTGATACGGAATAGGTGCTGCCCATGGACATGGATTGAACATTTGAGTTCATTGAAAGTAGACAGTGAGGGGAGTTGACTATGAAGATGACCCTGGAGTTTCTGGTAGAGATAATTGGGGGAACACAGGAGCCCCTCATTGAGAAAGGGAAACCACAGGAAGTGAGGGGGGAGGGGAGGCCCAGGATTCCTGGTTTCCTTGGAGACATGGAATCGGGCCTTCCTGGTGACCCCATATCCTTGTGGGAGAGGGTCTGGTCACCATTGTCTTGGGTGACATTAACATCTGAACAAGCCGCAGGCTCCGTCCATGCAATGTGGGCAGGACCAGGTCCTGGCAGCTCCTGGTGCCCAGTGCTGACTCCTGGTGTCCAGGGTGTGGGGGCTCCTGGGTCAGCTGCTGTGAGCAAAATAGAAACAGCCCCCCCGGGCCTCCCCACAGGCTCTGCCATGTGGGGTGACAGCTGCCACGGGGTCACTGGGGTGGTCACCATCAGGCACAGGCAGAACCCTGCAAGGGGCTCAGTGTCAGTCCTGACTGGGCCCCACACTCACCCCTAGCTAGGTCTGGAAGCCAAGCAGTGGTGCAGCCCAGTTGGTGCTCAACAGTGGGAGCTGGGTGGGTGCCTCCCCTGTGCCTACAGGGGTGTCAGGGTACCTGCCTCTCCCTTCTGCTGACTCCTCTGATCCTGCTGTTTCCCTGTTGATAAATGGGGTGCACTGTCCAGAGGGCAGGGTGGAGATGCTGGGATTGCATTTCAAGCTTTCGTTTTCAGATAGTGTAGGAGCCAGAGAAGGGTGGTTGTGTTTTTAAGAGGAAATTAGGAGGATCCCAGGGATTCCACCCTTTGTCAGACACCTCTCAACGAGTGCCAAATTCTGCCTTTCTACTCTCCTGGGAACCATCTTCTCTGAGCCATGAGGTCTCCTTGGCCCCCAGCAGGGATCCTGAGCTGCTAACAGCAGGTGCTAACTCTGTAACAATGTTGGGGGAAGCACTGAAACTTCTCAAGTTCGAAGGGACGCCCTAGAAGCCCCACCATTTCAAAGCAGGTATGTCAGTTTTGAAGACATGTTTCTTTTAAGAAGAAGAAAGTGGGGAGCAGCTGACTGTAAGGAGGGGTTAAGAAGGTGGAGGGACTTGGGTGGGATGGGAGGTGGCACAGGAAATGGCCCAGCTCTAAGAGGACCCAGCACAACTTCACTGAAGATTGTACTTCACTTATTTTAATAATGTGTCTGTAACATCCTGGGGCAGGACCCTGTTCTAGAATTAAAGGTAGTGACTCTTCAAAAACAATTCATGTAATTCTCATTCCAACCTTGGTTGGGAGATGCTGATACTATTTGCATTTTTCTGGTGGGGAAAGTGCGGCAGGTAGGTTAAGAGACTTGATAAAGATGGTCACACAGAGAATGGCTGAGTCCAGAGATGACCTCGGAGTCAGCCCCAGAATCTGCCTTCCCAGGAATATCACTTACCTCCCCTCAACCCCAGCCAGTAGGTGGTTTGTGGGTGTTTTCTCTGACCAGGTCTCATCTTCCCTTCTCTGCTGCTCTCTCTCCCCCAGTTCCCTCACCCTGAGGCAGAAATCCCCCACAGAGTTAGAGAGGACAAGGACAAAGCTCTCAGTGGGGATCTGACCAGCTCCTGCTATGTTTGGGGCAGGACCTTGTCCTTGTCTCTCGGCAGATCAGGGCTGGGGAGGGACTGATTTTCAGGTGAACTGAACAAGCAGACAGAGCAGGACAGGGGCCTGTGGGGCACCCCGACTCCTTGGGTACAATGTCGTGTGTCTTGATGCTTCTCAATGGAGGGGCCTGGTGCTGTGAGCAGAGTGGGTCTGGGGTGTGGGTTCCATGGGGTGGGAAGGGAAGGGAGGATGTTTTTCTCCAATAAACCTCATGGTCTCTAGCAGCACAGAGGCTCAGAAACCCTGAAAGGACCCTGGTCTGTCCTTGGTCTCAGGGCATAAGAGGTCACTAGGAATGGCCCTGCTCCTGCTAGTGTGTGTGTGTGTTTGTGGGGGGGGGGGTCCCTGGGCCCTGCTCTCCCCTCCCCGAGTCCAGAGCTCCTGGCTGCCCTGCTCCTGTGTGGGCCTGGCTGTCTCCTGCCCTGTCTCTCCCCAGCCCTGAGGAGATGGCGCCCTGCTCCTGCCCCAGCTCTGTGTTCTGCCTCCTCCCCTCCCAGCTGCTCCTCCTCCAGCTGCCCCCTGGAGGGTCCCCAGGTGAGTGTGTCCCTCCCTGTCCTATGTCTCCTGAGGGTGGGTGGGGCCCAGGGGTTCTGGGAGCTTTCCTGCAGGAATTGCCTTTGTTCATTTAACTTAGCACAATGCCTTCAAGTTCCATCCATGTTGTTTTAAATGGCATGATTTTACTTATTCAAAAAAAAAAAAATCTGTTGGCCTCCCTGGTGGCATAAGGTGTTAAGTCTCAGCATTATCCAGTCTTCACCAGCCAATGCAACAGGAGTTCCATCCCTGGTCAGGGAGCTGACCCACATGACACAGCAGATCTCTCCTGTCTTTCCCACTGCTCCCTTCAGCAGTGTGTTTCCATCAGTCTACCTGTTCTGCTCCCCACTCTGTCTCTGGTGAATCCTCTCACCCCACACCTCTGACTTATATCCCAGCTCTTATATGCATACATAAATAAAAATAAATATTTTTTTTTAAAATCTGAGTACTGTTTCATTATGTATGTGAGTGTATGTGATTTTACTCCATTTCTCTGTTGCTGTCTCTCTTCAAATTGTAGAATATCCATTATGCTTATGTTGCCTTTCCTCATAGATTGGTTAGTTCTTCCAGTTTTTATTCATTTTTCTCTTTTTCTTCTATTTCTGTCCATTGTTCATTATTATCATGAGGTCACTGATTTGGTCTTCCATTTGGTCTATTCTGCTCCAATAGCTTCTCCAGGAGTGAGAAGATTCTCTGCTGATCTCTTCAAAGCCTCCATCTCTGTGATTTAATTTAAGGCTTCAATTTCTGTTCACTGATTTTTGTTTTCCAAGTCATTCATTTATTGTTCTGAATTTTGTTTTATCACTTTGATTAACTTTTCTGTGTTTTTTCCTTATCTTTGACTTTCTTCATCATGGCAATTTGAACTCTACCTGATAGTAAGGTATGATCTTCCATGTCTTTGCAGTTGCATATTGTGGAGTTGGTCTTGTCTTGTGATTTCATGTTCCCTTGAGGATTCAAGTTTCTGGGTCTTATTTTGCTACTTTAATTTTCACATTTTTGAAAAAAAGCATCTGTAGTGGTAACTTAGAGAGTTAAACTACTTCTAACTTTCCATCAGGTGATCCTGTTGGGTGTTTAGATTTGTAACTTATGTAGTACTAGAGACCTGATCCTTGAGATGCTGAGTCAGAGACTGTGGGGCCTGTAGTCATCCAGTCTCTGGTGTGTGTGCTCTAGCTGGGGCGTGTGAGCTCATGTTTGTGGCACCACTGACACATGCCTCTCTCAGGTTAGCCCTGAGACTTTGCCCTGTGCACACTGTCCCTGAGCTTCAGGAGAGCGAGGCCAGTCCTGAGGGGGGTGTGGGGGTGCATCCAGCTCTGTGCCTTGTTGCATCACTGGGGACCTTGTTAGCTGGGAGCCCCCAGTCAGAGCTGTGAGCCCCTCACTGTCAGCTCTCCCTGCCCAGGGTCACATGCCTGGTTGAGTGACCACCACAGTGTGTGCTGCAGCCTCCCCCACACTGACCACAGCCTCCAGGTGTCTCTCTCTGCCTAACTCTAGTCAGTGAAGCATGACTCTCCTCTGTGTCCCTTTTGGTGATGTCTGCCTGGTGACTGCTGTATAAGAGTGTCCAATTTTGTTGCAAGCCTGGTGTTCTCTGGGTGTCCTGTTCACTCATTAGCATTGATGATCCTCTGTGCAATGAAGCTACCAATTTCCTCAGAAACCTTCTTGGTCCCCCAAGAACTCTTTTGAAATGCATGTTCTTGGGCACATCCCAATCTGCTGACCTGGGGTAGGGTTCTTGCATTTTACTATTACAAACCCTCCTGGTGATTATTATGGTGAAGGTGAGAACCATGGAGTTAGAGTTCTTCATGGAAGTTCCTGCTATCAGGTTCACTTGTGAATAAGGGAGCATCTTTGACATTATTTTTGGACCACAAGTTGTGGTTGGAAGATCTTTCCCAGATTCAGAATTTTCACTGCTTAATCCTTCATGTCAGCTATTTGCTCATCAGACACTTTCCCTCAGCCTGCCTGCATCTTCCCCAGTGATGGTGTGTGTTCCCTGATATCTCTGTGTCTCTCAACCTTTCTAACTCCCTTGTCTGTGTTCACAGAGAGGTTCAGTGTGCTTGGCCCCTTAGACCCCATAGTGGCAGTGCTGGGTGAGGATGTCACACTGCCCTGCTCCCTGTACCCAGTCATGTGTGCAGAGAACATAGAGTTAAGGTGGTTCTGGCCCAATATCTTGGAGTCAGTGTTCATCTATCAAGACCAACAGGAGCGGTGGGCCTCCCCTGGTGGGCAGCGGTTGAGCGCTGGTCTGAGAAGCTGCCTGCAGCCTCTGCAGCATCGGTTCTATCCCTGGCCACCGGCGATGGTACCACATGCCTCGCAGACCTCTCCTGCCACCCACTGCTCACCTCAGCAGTGTATTTCTTCGGTCTGCCTGTTCTGTTCCCCACTCTGGCTCTGGTGAATTCTCTCACCCTCCCGCACTTCTGACTGTACCCAGTGCTTGTATAAATAAATAAATAAATCTTAAAAAAAAAAAAATCACAGGAGTGGAATGAGGAGCTGATGGCTCAGTATGCACAGTGGACCTCACTGGTGGGGAAATTACTGAGGATAGGGGAGGCTGCTGTGCGCATCCACAAGGTCCAGGCTTCTGACAATGGGTTCTATACCTGCTTCTTCAGAGATGGAGACTTCCATGAGCATGCCAGCTTGGAGCTGCAGGTGGCAGGTTGGTGGGGGTGGCACCCCCAGGTGTGCTGGGCTGGGCTATTTCCTGTTGGTGTCTCTGTGAAGGTCTCTGTATTCAGAGCTCTTCTTCCCCCCGGGCTTATCCTTGGAAGCCAGCTTTTCTGGTGAGCCTGTCCTTGCTGCTGCTCCTGCTCCTGGGGGCTGCCTGCTATACAAAAAGAACATTCTACACAGATGTGGGAGCTGCAAGAACAGGGGACCCTATGCCCACATAAGGAGGAGGACAGACAAGCCAAGGAGGAGGCCCTGAAGGACACAGGTAAGGCAGGATGGAGTCAGAATGGTGAGTGGGTGCTGAGAGCAGCAAGCATATGACTGAGACAGAGCCCAGGGACATCAGAAAGCAGGTGGCTGAGGAGCCCCAGAAGGCACTGTGGAGATTGAACCTAATTGGGTCTCTAGTTGGAACATCTAGGACATACAGTTTCTTTTTTGTGGGTTTTCAAGGTTCACGGATTTTCTTCTCAGGGATGTGGTTTATGCTTTTTTGTTGTTGTTGTTCACTGTTTCAGAGGAACTCCAGGCAATTCTAGGTAAGCTCTGTTCTCCCTCCTGAACTCTATGTGTCCCCCTCATAGGAGATATTCTTTTTCTTAGCTCACCTGTTTCCTGTGTTGCCTTTCAGACCAGAGGAAGGCAGCTTACCTGACTGGTGAGTGATGCTCCAGGTGTCCTGGGTCTCTTGTCCCTCCTGTTCCCAGGTGTCCCTCCCCTTGTCTGTGTAAGCACAGACATGTGGACCCTTTTCCTAGGCTGGAAGCAGGCAGTGGTGGGATGCAGGACCCTGCTTCGCGGGTTCTCACAGATCTGGGTGCTGTTTCCCTCCTAAGTTGTGGGATACTGGTGGGGTGGTGAACCCAAAGTCTTGTGCATCCTGGATCTCATTCCAGAGCTGCTCAGTGACTTGACCAAAGCCCCACAGCAGCAATAGACAGGGCTGGGTCAGTCTGTCCTGCAGGCTCCTGACCTGAGCCAGGGATTTCCCACTACTCCCTGCTGTCTGCACAGGGCAGGATGTGATGACCTCTCCGCCTCTCCCCTCCACCCCCAGAGAGTCTCACCTGTAGAACAGGGGAGACCAGGGCCTAGTGATCACATGAGCAGGTGGTTGTGCTGAGGTCTCATCTGTGTGTTCCCTTTCAGTCTGGAGGAAGGCCCAGCTGTATGCAGGTGAGTGGCCCTGAGGGTCCTGGGACCACCTATGAGCCTCTCCTCTGCCCCCCAAAAAAGTTGGGGTCCTGGTCTCCTCTCACTCTGTAGCCTCCATCTGAGAACTGCATGCCCCCCTTGTGAGCACAGACTTGCTTCCACCTGCCCTTCCCCCCTCAGGTCATGTGGGGTCAGGACACCCTCTGACCCTTGTTAGCTGGTCCTTCCTGTGGGTGAGGACAGTGGGGACATCAGTTTGAAGAGAGGCTGCATCAAGAACAACTGTGCAGATCAGGGATTGCTAATCTCTGGAAAATTGCAGAAATCCTACTTCCTGCTTAGGAATCAGGTATTGCTAAGGGGGTCTGTGGTTATGGAACCTTCTGGATCCACAATTCCCATCCTGTTTTGTATCTAGGTTTTCCTGTTTATTGGGAGCCATGCTACTCATGTCGTCTGACAAAAGTCCGGGCTTGGGGCAGATTTCTGAAAAATCAGGAATCTCGTTAGCTGACTCCAAGATTCTCCTCATTTGTTTATGGCTAGTTTCTACCATTGCTAAAAATACGCATTTAAAAGTAAAACTGCAAATACTGATCAATTACTGAATAACCAATTTGATGGCAGATGGCACTGCACGATGCAAATATTACATTTTTTATAAAATTAGTCCTTCTCTGCCAAAAGGCAGTCAACATTTGGCCTTACATTAACAAGTGAAAAAACTTCTGGGAACAAAAGGCTATAAACATCCCTTGGCCAAGTCTTTAATATGGAGATGTGGTCTTTTGAGGCAAGAGCTAATTGGAGAAGGAAATTCTATTACTTTAAAGATAGCAGTTGGGTGGCAGACGTGATCCATGCTCCAAGTGTAAGAAAATTCCTGATGAGCCAGGAGGCTCCATAGCTAACTCCTGCTAAATTCTTCCTGTTTGTTTAGGGCTGATTCCCCCGGAGGTGACAATTGGTATGGTAGCTGTTAGAGTGTGCATTCAAAAATAAGTCAACAGCAATTTTATGACTGGTCAAGCTAAAACAATATAGATAATAATTTCTAAATAAAAGCCTTCTGTTTTTTTACTTTAATCAATTAGTTATATGTTGGTCTAAACTTTGTAGGTTAGTTAGAAAAAATTCCTTTGTCTCCCTTCCCCCAGGTAACTTCCTGCCCTTTGTTTCCCTCAGCCCATAGTTAATCGTTCACCATGGCAAACTTAGAAATGTTAGTTGTAGACACACAGGCTTTTTGCTAGTAATAAAATAACTGTTAGATTGTTTAAAGTAAATAACTACTTTGAAAACATTTGTTTAGCAACTGTGCCTTCTCTAAGACAAAAAATAATAAATGTTACACCTCTGCGGGAAGGCAAACAGACCCTTGGCGGCTCCTGAAAAAGGACATGTGATAATTGTTATCTTCCTACCTTATGCTTGTGTACTCACAATTTGCTTAGTATAAATAAAGGGCTGCTGAGACCCTCAGCAGGATGATGTCAGCACCTGATCAAGTGTCTGCGTCTCCTCATTCCCTCTCCCCCTTCCCTTACTATTTTTCTCTACAATTGCGCCGACGCCTTCCCATCCTTCAGGAACCCCTGACACCCAGACTGCTGCGGCTGGCTCGCAACACCTGTTTCTTCTTGGTTCTCTGTATCCTCATGCTCTAGTCCATGCCCAAGCTGGGTATTTGCTCTGAGCCTTTTTGGTTGCTGAGGATTTAGTAGCTTTAGAAAACCTGATATTATATGCAAAATCACGTGTGTGAGAGAGACAGTAATAAGGTAAAAATGTAAGATATTATTTTTCAGAACCATCCCGTTCCATTTGAGGAGAATCCTCCATCTACAAATTATTGTCCATTTTTTTAAGAGTTAAGGTATGAGGACGGGAAAAAGGAGGAACCTAGAATGTTTATAGTCCTTTCTAAAAGAAAGGATGGGGAGAATATCAGGAAAGAAAATCCAGATGGAAGAGAGCAATGGGAAGTAAGTAGAGGGGCATTGGGAGAAGTGCTTACTAGAGGTTTGGATGTGTTAGGGGGAAAGGATGTCCTGAGCAAACTCCATACAGGCTTTGTGGACTCCACCCCCACTCCAGACTGGAGCCATCAGGACACTGGGAACTGCAAATCCCATCATCACCAAAGGGAGGGTTTCTGGGACCTGAGGGTGGAGTTAGACAGCCATGTTAAGCATCCACGCTGGGAATATAAACAGTCCTGTGAGCTCGGGTCACTCTCTTGGCCACACAGCATGTGGCTTTTAACCAGCTCGCAGCAGGTCGTTGGGATTCCAGATCAGCAGAATGGGTAGGACGCATTAACAAATTTATCTCCCCGTTTTTCTCCCTAAATCATTCATTTCTTCATTTCCCCTTCCTTTGTAAACAAACCTTTTATTAACCTTCTGTGTGTGCCTGCAGTGAAACATTAATAAGTCCCTTTTAAGGGTGCGAGTAAGGACCCACAGTCAGACAACCTGTTTCATATCGGGGTTGCCCTGTAACAGCTGAACAAGAGGGGCTGAAGAGAGTCCATAGGTCACAGTCACCTTGTTTGAATGTGGACAGAACAGAGACTGTGCAAGACTTGTCATGAAATATAAGGAGCTCCTTGACCCCTTACTGAAGTATTTTAGAAGACTTACATTTTTAACAACATTTTTGAGGCAACCATCTAATTGAGTTGCCTCTGATAAAGGCCATCTCCCCTCAACCCCTAGTACCCCCAGGGTGGGGTCTGCACCAGGTCCTGCAGGGAAGGTCAGTATGCTCGTGAAAGGAGAGCTGAGCCTCCTGAGCCTGAGTCACACACACTTTCCCTGATCAGGGGTTTGTTTATGGTCCTGGACACAGACCCTGAGACAGAGAGAGGGGGGCTGTAGGGGAGGGGCCTGGGACCAGGAGTGTGAGGACCCTCCTGAGAGTCTCCCTGGTTCTCCTGGGGACTAATTTCCACACAGTGAGGATCATAAAGTCTTTTACTATTTTTCAAATCTCTGCTGATTTTATGTGTCATGTGTGTTAACATAACCTATTTTTGGCATGCCACCCCAACACCATTAATACACTAGAATCAACATTTTCATATTGATGGGTTTACGGATAGACACATGCGTATCCTCATATTGTTTACAAAATTGATAATAATTTCTCAATTCACAATTTGCCATAACAATTAACTGTCTAGTGCAGTAAGTTCATAAACATGGGAGTTTTGATTTGCATTTCCCTGATTACAAGTGATGTTGAACATTTTTTCATATGCCTGTTAGCCATTTGCATTTCCTCTTCAGAAAAGTTTCTTTTTAGCTCTTCTGCCCATTTTTTGACAGGATTATTTTCTTTGTTGTTATTGAGTCTCATCAGCTCTTTGCATATTTTTGTGATCAGACCTTTATCATTAGTGTTGGGTGCAAAAATGTTCTCCCAGTCGGTGGGGTTTCTCTTTGGTTTTGTTATTGTCTCTTTTGCTGTGCAGAAGCTCTTTAATTTGATGTAGTCCCGGCTGTTGATCTTTGCCTTCACTATCACTGCTTTGGGTGATGTGTCTGCAAAGATGTCTTTAATGTGCATATCCCGTAGGGTTTCGCCTATATTTCCTTCTATGTATTTTATGGTTTCAGGTCTTATGTCTAGTTCTTTAATCCATTTTGAGTTGATTTTTTGTGTTTGGTGTGAGGTAGTGGTCAAGCTTCATTCTTTTGCATGTAGCGACCCAGTTTTCCCAGCACCATTTATTGAACAAATTTTCTTTGCTCCAATGCATAGTCTTTGCTCCTTTGCCAAAGATTAGTTGACCATAAATCTGTGGGTTTATTTCTGGATTTTCTATTTGATTCCATTGGTCTGTATGTCTGTTCTTGTTCCAATACCATGCAGTTTTGATGATTATGGCTTTGTAGTATAGTTTGAAGTCTGGGAGTGTGATGCCTCCATTCCCTTCTTTTTTTATCAGGAGAGCTTTGGCTAATCAGGGTTTTTGGTGATTCCATATGAATTTCATCAATAATTGTTCTATTTCTTTGAAGAATGACATTGAAATTTTGATTGGAATAGCATTGAATCTGTATATTGCTTTTGGTAGGATGTCCATTTTAATAATATTTATTCTTCCAATCCATGAGCAGGGGATGTCTTTCTATTTCTTTGTGTCTTCTTCTATTTCTTTTAACAATGTTTTATAGTTTTCTTGTATAGGTCCTTTACCTCTTTTGTTAGATTTATTCCCAAATATTTGATTTTTTTTTGTTTTGATAATAAAGGGGATGTTTCTTTTTATTTCTTCTTCTTCAGATTTATTGTTTGTGTATAGGAAGGCTACTGACTTTTGCTTGTTGATTTTGTATCCTGCCACTTTACTGAACTGATTGATGAGTTGAATTAGTTTTTCTGTGGAGTTTTTGGGGTTCTCTATGTATATTATCATATCATCTACAAATAGTGATAGTTTGACTTCTTCTTTTCCTATTTGGATTCCTTTTATGTTTTTCTCTTGTCTTATTGCTCTGGCTAGGACTTCCAGTATTATATTGAAAAGCAGTGGTGAGAGTGGACATCCTTGTCTTATTCCAGATCTTAATGGAATTGCTTTCAGCTTATCACCATTGAGAATGGTACTGGCTGTTGGCTTGTCATAGATGGCCTTTATGATGTTGAGGTATGTTCCTTGTATCCCAAGAATTTCAAGGGCTTTTATCATGAATGGGTGTTGCACCTTGCCAAAAGCTTTCTCAGCATATATTGATATTATCATATGGTTTTTATATTTCTTTTTGTTGATGTGTTGGATACCGTTGATTGATTTTCGGATGTTGAACCATCCTTGTGCCCCTGGAATGAATCCTACTTGGTTGTGGTGAATTATCTTATGGATACATTGTTGGATTCTGATAGCTAAAATTTTATTGAGGATTTTTGCATCAGTGTTCATTAGGGAGATTGGCCTGTAGTTTTCCTTTTTTGTGTTGTCCTTGTTCGGTTTTGGTATTACTATAATATTGGCTTCATAGAGCATGTTTGGTATTATCCCTTCCTTCTCAATTTTTTGGAAGAGTTTGTGAAGGATAGGCACTAATTCGTCTCTGAATGTTTGGTAGAATTCATTTGTAAATCCATCAGGTCCTGGGCTATTTTTTTGGGGGAGGTTTTTGATTACCATTTCAATTTCACTACTTGTAATTGGTCTGTTTAGGTGTTCTATTTCTAATTTATCTAGCTTTGGGTGATTGTAGAGTTGTTGGAATTTGTCCATCTCCTCCAGATTGTTGAACTTGTTTCCATATAACTGTTCATAGTAGTTACTGATTATTCTTTTGATTTCTGCTGTGTCTGTTGTAATTTCTCCTCTTTCATTTATGATCTTGTTTATTTGTGCTTTATCCCTATTTTCCTTGTGAGCCTGGCTAGGGGTTTGTCTATTTTATTGATTTTTTCAAAGAGCCAGCTCTTAGTTTCATTGATCTTTTGGATTGTTTTTTTAGTTTCAATTTCATTTAGTTCTGCTTTGGTTTTTATTATTTCTCTTCTTCTACTGGATTTGGGTTTTTTATGTTGTTCTTTCTTAGATCTTTGAGCTTCGAGATTAGGTTGTTTCTTTGAGTTCTTTCTTGTTTCTTGATGTGAGCTTCTATTGCTATATATTTTCCTCTTATTACTGCGTTTGCTGCATCCCATACATTCAGGAAATTGGTGTCCTCCTTGTCATTCAATTCAAAGAATTTTTTAATTTCTTCTTTGATATCCTCATTAGTCCAGTGCTCTTCCAGTAGTGTGGTTTTTAATCTCCATGAGGTAGGAGAGTTCCTTGCCTTCATTTTATGGTTTATTTCTAGTTTGATGCCTTCATGGTCAGAAATGATGGTTGGTATGATTTAAATGTTGGTGTATCTATTGATTTTTGTCTTGTGCCCCAGTATGTGATTGATACTGGAGCATGATCCTTGTGCGCTTGAGAAAAAAGTGTACTCTGGTTTTTTTTTTTTGGTTTAGTGTTCTATAGATATCTGTTAAGCCAAAAGCCCTAGGTCCTTATTTAGAGCTTTAGTTTCTTTACTTATTTTTTGTCTTGTTGATCTATCCATTGTTGATAGTGGTGTGTTGAAGTCTCCCACTACGTATGTGTTTTCTCCGATGTCTGTTTTCAGAGATGACAACAGTTGTCTGATATATTTTGGTGCTCCTTCGTTTGGTGAGTATATGTTAATGAGTGTTATTTCTTCTTGAAGTATTGTCCCCTTGATCATAATGTAGTGACCGTTGGGGTCTCTTTTTATCTTTTTGAGTTTGAAATCTGTTTTATCTGATATAAGTATAGCTGTTCCTGATTTTTTTTTTTTTTGGTCCATTTGCTTGTAGGATTGTTTTCCATCCTTTAACTTTGAGCCTATTTTTTATGTTTTGTAGCTAAATGTGTTTCCTGGAGACAGCAAAAGGTTGGGTTTTGTTTCTTAATCCAGCCTGCAACTCTGTGTTTTTTTATTGATGAGTTTAGTCCATTTACATTTAGAGTTAATATTGATATGTTAGCATCTGTTTTTGCCATTGTGTTTGTATTTCCTTTCATTTTATTTATTTATTCTTTTAGTAACTTTTCTTTTTTTTTTTTTTTGGCCTTCTTTCATTGTTATTCGTCCCTCTGAGGTTCTGGCTTTAGGAGTCCTTGTAGGATTTTTTGGAGTCGGGGTTTAGTTGTAATGAAATTCCAGAGTTTCTGTTTGTCTGGGAAGGTCCTTATTCTTTCCTCATAGAGGAAGGAGAGCTTTGCAGGATAGAATATTCTTGGTTGGCACCTGTGTTCTTGGAGTCTGTTGACTATGTCCCTCCACTTTCTCCTTGCCAGTAGTGTTTCTTCAGAGAAGTCTGATGTCAGCCTGATTGGTTTTCCTTTGAATGTTATCTGTTTCTTCCCTCTTCTCAGCTTCATTATTTTTTCCTTGTTCTGGATTCTTGGGAGCTTTACTATTATATGTCTTGCTGTATTTTTTCTTTCGTCGTGGAAGTTTGGTGTTCTTCTTGCTTCTTGTATATCAATTTTCAGCTCCTTCTTCACATTTGGGAAGTTCTCTTCAATTATCTCCTTGAATATTTTCTCTATTCCTACATCTCTCTCCTCTCCTTCTGGTATTCCTGTAACTCTTATATTTCCTTTCCTCATGGAGTCAGGTAGTTCCCGAAGTCTTTCTTTGTTCTTTTTCCTTCGTACTTCTCTTTCCTTTTCTGTTTTGGTTCTTTTTATTTCTGTGTCTTCAAGAGTACTTATTCGTTCTTCCATTTCATCTATTCTACTTTCATTGCTTTTCCCAGAGTTCTTTAGTTCCTCCATTAATTCTTTCATCTCCTGCGCTTCTTTTGTTTCCCTCTTTAGGGACTCAATTTCGTTCTTCTGATCATTGTTTTCCCTCTTTAGGGACTCAATTTCCTTCTTCTGATCATTGTTTTCCTTTAGGAGTTCTGTCATTTTTTTTTATCACGGCAATTTTAAATTCTCTTTCTGGAAGGCTCAGAAGTTCTTCCAAGTTACTGTTGTTGCAATCGCGCGGGTGGTTTTCTTTTTGTCGTGTGCTTTTTTCCTGAGGAGTTGTTAGGTTGCTTGTGGTTCTTCTACTCCCTACTGTCTGTTTTCTAATTTGTCATATGCATTGGGACACTGTGTGGCTGGGACTGGCCGGAATCTTGGGTGAACTTCTCCGCTCCCCTCTGGATCCTCCGGGAGCCATATGTCGGTTTCAAGCAGTCTTTACTGAAGAAAGGTCTCTGTTCTATAATGCTGATGTGGGGACACACTCCCCTGTGCGCTTGGTCTGCCCCGGCAATGGGTTACTGTTCCCCCTCTGGGTTTGGACTGCAGGTCCGAAGGGGCCTGGCATGGGCGAGCTTCCCTGCTCACCTCTGGATCCTGAGGGAATCTTCTGCAGGTAGTCTTTACTGAAGAAATGTCCCTGTTCTAAAATGGAGATGCAGGACGCACTCCCTGCGCATCCCGTCTCAGGCACACTCTTCTGCACGCCCGGTCTGCCGCGGGTGCCAGCTCCCCCTGTGGGCTCAGACTGCTGGTCGGAAGGGGCCTGGGGTGGGCTAACTTCCCCGCTGGCCACGGGCTCCTCCTGGAGCCTTCTGCTGGTTTCAAGCCGTGAATCCTGCAGGGTTCTCCACAGCTCTAGTTCACGGGGTGTGGTGGCTGAAATAGTTCCTTTCCACTCACGGTCCCACTTGAGGTGTAGTTTGTTCTTGTTGGTCGTTTTAGTGTTTTGTTTTTTCCTCCTTTCTGTTGGTCTGAGAGCGCCGACTTTGTGGGTGGGGGAGGGTAGCAGGGTTCTGCACTTTCCTCCCTTCTAGTCCTCTTTTAAGGCAACTTTCTTCTTCGGGTAGTTTGCTGGAGTCGTCCGTTTATCTTCCGTGTCCCAATTCTCACTGGGATCTGCCGCTTTTCCTCCCTATTAACTTTTTTTTTGATGGGAGATCTTACTTGCAGCATCTCCTCGCCACCATGTAGATCCGCCCTCTTAAGGGTAAGCTTTTATAGGGTGGGATCTGGCTTTCGCAGGAAGTTGAAAATGAAGAACCAAAGTCATTTTTATTTGAAACTGCTGGACTTTCAGCAGCGCTTATCATAGCTAGTGCAAACTGGGTAGAGCAGGCTCCTGGAATGCGGGCAGCCGCAGTTTCAAGTGCCCCTTTCCTGCCTCAACCTTGCCCCGGCCTTGACCATACAGTCACCGTGTGACTGTCTCTGAGCACAGGTGCAGAGTCACGGCTGTTAAGACTCGTGTGATTGGTTGCACCTGGTGATCCACAGTAACATCCCTGTTTCCAGGTCCTGTCTCTGTCCCATCTGCAGATTTCTTTTCTCCCATTAAGGACACATATTTACATGTTCTTGGGATTGGGATATTGTAGGGTAAACGATTTTCAGACTTTTCTGCCCTCCCTCCATTAGCATTGCATGCCTGATGGGCATCTGGAGTTTTTTTTTTTTTTAATACAAGAACCAGAGTACAGGCCAGATGTACGGGAGGGTGAGAGGATTCACCAGAGACAGAATGGGAAACAGAACAGACATAATGATGGAATACACTGCTGAGGGAAGCAGCAGGCATGACAGGAGAGGTCTGCTTGCCATGTGGGTTATTCCGAGGCCAGCAGGGATCGAACCGGCACTGCAGAGGCTGCGGACAGCTTCACAGTGCTGCGCTCAATGGCCTGCACCACCAGGGAGGCCCTTGGATTTTGTTATACATTGTTATCTTCAATTGTTCCGTTTACTCTTGTGGGCCATGGCTGCAGTATTAATATATTCGCCAAGAGAAGTAGAGGCAGGAGAGAGAAAGGGGAGAGAGAAAAGGAGAGAGAAAAAGGAAGAGAGAACACCAGAGAGCTCAGTAAAAGGGAAGATTCGCCGGGGATAGGAGGTCTGCCAGCTTCCTGGCACCCGGCACCCCTGCCTGCCATGTACCAGGTGGCTGCACTATATGTAAAAGCTGAATAAAAGCCTGAGAAAATCACCAAGGGCTGCAGGACTCTCCTTTACCTATCTGCTCTGCTCGGATCATAGAAAACCAACCCTGTGCCTTCCCGGCACTACAGATATGTATATCTTTGGAGCCATTACTCTGCTTGTACAGAGAGGTTTTTTTTCTAAAGATTTATTTTTTATTTATATAAGTGCTGGGGTACAGGCCAGATATGCGGGAGGGTTAGAGGATTTACCAGAGATAGAGTGGGGAACAGAACAGGCAGACTGATGAAACATACTGCTGAGGGGAACTGCGGGCGAGAGACAGGAGAGGTCTGGCACGCCATGTGGGATTCTTGCTGGTTGGCTGGGATCGCACCCATGCTGCAGAGGCTGTGAACAATTTCACAGTGTGGCATGCAACTGCCTGCACCACCGGGGAGGCCCCCAGAGAGGTATTCTTGAAAACTTGCCTCTCTCTGGGCTGTTCCTGGTGGACACAGATGAGTCTCTCTGTAGGGGCAGGAAGGGCACAGAGCAGGTTTCTCTATCATTCTAATCAGATGGGTAAAAGAGTCCTAGAGTCCTTGGTGGCTTTTTTTTTAGGCTTTTATTGAGTTTATACCAGGTACATGGCAGGCAGGTGTGCCGGGCAGTGAATCTTTAATCTTTCTGAGCTTTCTGGTGTTCTCTTGTTTCCTCTGCTTCTCTGCTGGTTCCATCCACTTTGTGTTCTCCTTCTCTCTCTCTTTTGCTCTTTCACTCTGCTGGCATCCCCGTGATCCTGCTCTTATAAGACTAGTTTCTCAGCCCAGGTATACCCACCTAAGCATGCCCACACCCCACTCCAGGTGCCCGCCATCAGGCATGCATTCAGGACCACAGGGTTCCATCATCAGTCCCAATGGTGGGAGGGGAGAAAAGACTGATGATTTTACTTATCCTACACTATCCAATATTTCTGTGCCCTTCTCTGTCTCTGTTGGAGACCCCTAAGGCATAAAGTGCTGAGACAAGGAAAACGTCAGGGTTATGAGTGGAAGGCTGGTCAGCATGGAAGTCGGGTCAGATCGGAAGACTGGTCGGTGTACAGATTGGGATGTTTTTTCTTGTGTCTGCAAAACTATGTCTGGGGTCAAACTAAATTAGAAAAGAAACAGAATAACCTGATAGGGCAGAACCTTGGTGATGTATGTGTGCCTGGGCTAGGCTAAATGCTAAGAGAATGCTTCATTGCCTAGTAGCCAACATAGAGGGGAGGGGATTGTTTGTATGTATACAAATGAGTTGCACAGGGCACTTGGGACACTTGAGCCTGTGATGAGAGGCCTTGCATCCCCTGGGTCCTGCTTCTCTTAAACTCCATTTTGTGTCTGTCATTTCTTTATTCTTTATTGAGGGTGGGGTAGGTGCAGCTGTGACATCACACAGTTGGGCTGGGGGGTGACTGCTCATGGGTGCCGAAGGGGTCTCTAAATCCTTGGGTTCCAGGCTGGTCCCCGAGGGTCCTGTGACATATCTGACCCCCAATGAATATTACGGCCCCTTCCCTCGCTGGGGGGACTATGGTCTGAAGACACCAGATTCTCATTTCAGGAACTATATTCCTCCCCCTATATAGCTAAGTGTGTGGGATGAGGTGGTGGGGGCCCATGTTATGACATTGGGACATTACATAATGGGTTCCTCTCTCTGCTGTGTCTGTCACTCTTGACCTGATATCTTCCTATTCCAAAACTATGCTTTCTCATGACAAGAAGAATCTGAGCTGTAAGAGATTATAAGGACATCACATCTTGAGCACATCACATCAGGGCACCCTTAGTGGGGAGTGGAGGTCAGGAGTCAGGAGTTTAGACAGAACCAAGGGTGGGGGGGCAGTTTAGGGGTCATCAGGAAAGATGAGAAAATGAAATACTGCTCTGAGTCTTCCATGAATGGTTACTGGTCTGTGGAGTGTTTTACAGAAGGTTTTTTTGCCAATACCAAACCTGATATTCCACTACCCCTTAGGCAGTTTCCCCACAGGGTGGGGGTTTTCCTGGACTATGCTCAAAGGGACATCTCCTTCTGTGACATGACTGATGTCTCCCACATATTCTCCTTCCCTCCTGAGTCCTTCTCTGGGACTCTCCTTCCATACTTCATCTGTTATTTTGGAGATGTGTCCATGACCCTCTGCCCCCTGAGGCTGGGCCCCAGAAGCCCTCTGTGCCTGTGAACAAACTTCCTTCTCTGGGGGAGCCTGAGGAGAGGGGATCCCCTCAGGCTCTGGTGTGGATGGGGGTCCCCCAGTGCCTGAAGCCCCCCTCCTCCCCTCCACCCCTGAGACTCTGTCCCCATAAGGCCCCTCCCTGCCCAGCTGACAGAAAGAAGTGGGATCCAGAGCCCCAGACCTGCAGGGAGGAAGGTGTGAGCACTTTCCCAGGGGGACCCCTGACGTGGTTCTTGTGGGAGAAGTTGGAGAAGAGGGAATGGGGAAGGAGTGAGACATCAATCATGTGTATGATCAGTTTAAAAAAAAAAAAGATTTCGATAGATTTTACATTTTCTTTTCATATGTGTTAATTGGTATTTATTATTCATCTCCTTCCTCTCCTTAGCTTTATGCTTTTATATAAGTTTTTGGAGCTTATGCTTGTAAGATACTTTTGGGGTAACAAAATAGACAAAGGGAATGTGACTGAATTTAAGAAATAAATAATATAGTGTGTTATCTGCACAGATGGAGCTGTCATCTCCTTATTTTGGGGAAACGTGAACACGTCCTCTCTTGCAGAGGGAGCTTTGTCTTGATAGAAACATGCAGTTGTGTTGTGTGGGTGTTCACATGTGTGAATTGTGTGTGTGGAGCTGAGTAGTCACAGGTGTGGACTCTCCCATCACCCATGTGTTGCTTCCTGGCCCACATCCCCCATGAGCCCTCCTGTGTGACCTGGAGCTGGACCCCAGGAGAGCGTCCCTTTGCCTCCTGCACAGTATCAGGATGAGCCCTGGAGGGGACACTCCAGTCACAGCCGAGGAGACGTGGCTCTCCTGGTTGTGCTGCTTTTCTTTTCATTTTTAAAAGATTTTATTTATTTTTGCATAGAAGTGGGACACAGGCCAGAGTGGGGAGCAGAACAGGAAGATATCTACTGAAATACACTGCTGAGGAGGCAGGGGTGAGACAGAAGTCTCTGTGCCATGTGGGGAACTCCCTGCCTGGATATTAAACTCAGGCCATTTGGGTGGGCCTTGGCGGAGGTTGTGCTGACACCTAAGCCACCAGGGAGGCCTATCTGCTTTTCTTCTGGATTCCGTGACATGACGTGTTGTCATTTTTTTCCAGTTATTGGTTCTCCCTCAACTATTATCCTTGAAATTTTACCTAGAAAACTGGGGTGTCATGACTTCTCAGTTTCATCTTGGTTATTATGAAGATTATGTAATTAGAGACAAATTTATGTAATGATCTAGGGAATGTATAATGTTTTACTTGGGTGTTTCTTGTTACCATGAATGTGTTTTCTGTGAAGTCACATGGTCTCTGTTCAGTAGAAAAGATCATTCCAAAAATTATAGTTTTATAGCCCATCAACATTAATTGCTTTTGCTCTATATTTCCTCATATAAATTACAAAATGCCTTTCCTTCTGGACAATAAAGAATCTATTCTTCAAAACTCGTTTTGTAACATGTTTATTCCCAAACTGTCAATGAAATCCAGTGGTGGGGGTGGAGCCGCGTCTGACTAGCCAAAGCCCACGTGGACAGTAAGGAAAGGGAATGGGAGGGGCAGTGCTGGAACTAGGCCAAAGCAACAAGTCACCCCCAAAACCTGGGTAAGGGGGCATATTCTTAGTAAAAAAAAAAAAAAAAAAAAAAGAAAAAAGAAAAAAACTCGTTTTGTAGCATGTTATGATTAGACCAGTTCCATTGCTAAATTAGCTCATTGAATAAATTTTTGGTTGAAACTTCATGAAAACTGTACATTTTTCACTTTTGAAAGAGATTTTATAAAAGAAACTATATTGAATATAGTAGAAAATTATTTATGCTAGTTAATTTTGAAGATACATTAAAAATACTTTTTTGTTAACATGAAAACAGGAAAGAATGAAATGCAGTTATCACACAGCTCAGCACCTCCCCGTGCAGACCTGAGGAGCAGCCTGAGGAGGAGACACTGGGCCTAAGACAGGACGGGGCAGACCCTGGGTCTAGACTGAAGCTGCTCATCTGACACTCCTGGTCCTTCCCACCTCAGGAGCTTGTCCACCCCCAGCTGAGCCCCAGAGTCCATGTCCCCAGGGTCCTGGGTGGGGCTTGTCCCCTTGTCCTCTGTGAGCTGTTCCCCAGTTCTCTCCCTCCTCTTCTCTCTCTCTCTCTGGGCTCAGGGAGAGTCATCTGAGGAGGTGAGATCTTCATCCAGAGGGAGAGGAGCCCTCACATGGGCAGGTCAGGGGGGCCTTGGGAGAGTGAGAGTGTCCTCAGGATCCTCCTCCCAATATGGCTTCTGATTCCTCTCATGGGGACCCCAATCCTCTCCCAGCTCTGCGGGCACCAAGTCATCACTGTGACCTCAGGCAGAGCAGACATGGCTCCCTCAGCCCTGGGGGTGCTCATGCCTCATTTCTCACTCCCACTGGGCCCATCTTCTTTCTTACATATTTCCGTCTTTCCTTTCAACCAGTTCTCCCCTGTGACAGTCACATGGCCTTTCCCATGCACCTGGGGAATGCTGTCATATCCTGTGTTGATCAGGAAGGTGATCCATGTTCCACCTGATCATCCTCTCAAGTGCCCCAGAGACATGTAGCCCAGGTTTGGGAATAACTGGAGTCTGGCCTCTGACAAGCTGACCTGGGAAGCCAGAGGTCACCCTGCCCCAGGGGAGGAGTGTCCCCTGCTGAGAGCAGCCCCAGGGCAGGAGGCCTCACTCTGCAGGGGGAGGGGAAGGGAAGGCCCAGGTCCAGGGGTCAGGTCCCCTTGGGGAAATAGTCTGTCTAGGTACTGGGACCCCGCCCCACTTTTCCCTCCTGCACTTTGGTTGAGGAAGGTGTCACCTCAGAGGAGGTGGAGATAATGGAGGGAGAGGGGGTGGAGAGAAGGTGAGGGGTCATGTGATCTGTGGGTGTGAACTAGAAGGTTCTGGAACCAGTTGGGTCTCCTGTGTGACCTGATGCAGGAGCAGCTCCAGGAGGAAGGAGCGGAGCTGACTGACAGGGAGAGTGAGGCTGCTTCTCCCCCACAGGATCTGGTCTCTGCTGGGCAGGGGGCAGGAGCCATGATGAGAGCTGTGCAGGGGGAGGGGGTGGGAAGGGCAGAGGGACAGAGAGGACCTGGAGGGTGAGGCCGGGGCCCTGGGGAGGAGCTTGGGGTCACTGGGAAGATGTGGGGAAGGAGGGTCTGGAGGGGCTGAGGATGGTCCATCCAGTGAGGTGCCAGCCTCTGTTTCCTTCATACAATAAAAGGAAACAGAGTTTGAGGAAAAGGAAAGTGGTTAATTTGTTGACAAATGAAGGCAGCTGACTCCTGTCTGAAAGACAACCATCCTACTCTTTGGCAGGGTACAAGGCTGTTTATATAAAGGGGGGAAAAAGGGTGGTGGGTAAGAGCCTGCAAAGGGCAGGGGGAAAGGGTCTAGCTTCCTTTTTTAATTTTTTTTATTTTAACATTTATCATTTTAAAATTTTTCAGACAATATTTTCTTCCCCCCACACCCTCAGACTGAGTCCCCATAGAATTTCCTTCCCCAAGGCACCCGTGTACCATCACCACAGTACCATGTGCTCCTCCCTCCCTCCCTTGCACCCCTCTCCCTCCTCTTCCCCTGCAGGATGTCTCTGGTTTATAATTGTCTGTTTTTGCTTTGTCATGTTTTGTACTGTTATTATTTTTTTACAATGATGTCTTATTTGGTTCCCTATATTCCTGCTATAAGTGAGACCACCCAATATTTTTCTTTTTCCTTCTGGCTTATTTCACTGAGCATAATTCCTTCTAGCTCCATCCACATTGCTGTGAATGGCATGAGCTTATCTTTTTTGATTGTTGAATAATATTCCAGTGTGTATATATACCACATCTTCCTGATCTAGTCATTTATTTTTGGGCATTGGGGTTGTTTCTAGTTTTTGCCTATTGTAAATAGTGCTGCAATAAATATAGGGGTACAGGTGTTCATTTGGATCAATGTTTTTGTGTAATTTGGGTATAGGTCCCTATGAGTGAAATTGCTGGGTCATATGGTAGCTCCATTTTTAGTAGACTGAGGAAACTCCAGACAGCTTTCCCTAGTGGTTGGACCAGTTGGCACTCCCACCAGCAATGTAGGAGAGTTCCCTTTTCACCACATCCTCCCCAACATTTGTTGTTGTTTGTTTTTTTTGATATGTGCCATTCTTACTGGTGTAAGGTGACATCTCAGTGAGGCTTTGATTTGCATTTCCCTCATTATAAGGGATGTTGAACATTTTTTCATATGCCTGTTGTCCATTTGCATTTCCTCTTTGGAGAAATGTCTTTTGAGTTCTTCTGCCCATTTCTTGACTTGATTGTTTATTTTGTTTTTGTTGAGCTGTGTGAGTTCTTTATATATCTTTGTGATCAGACCCTTATCAATTGAATGGAGTACAAAGATTTTTTCCCCAATCGGTGGGGTGTCTCTCTGTTTTGGTTAATATCTCTTTGGCTGTAGAGAAGCTTTCAGTTTGATGTAATCCCAGGTGTTTATCTTTACCTTCGCTATTAATGCTTTGGGTGATGAGTCTTTAAAGATGTTTCTGAGATGTACGTCTTAAGAGTGTTTTGCCCACATTTTCTTCTATATATTTCAGGTATTACATCCAGCTTGTTTTAATTATTATGGCTTTGTAGTATAGCTTGAAGTTTGAAAGTGTGATACCTTCTTTCTCCTTTGTTTTCATCAGAAGGGCTTTGGCTATTCACGCTTTTTTTTTTTTTTTTGTGGTTCCACATGAATTTCATCAGTATTTGTTCTATTTCTTTGAAGAATGTAATTGGGATTTTTACAGGAATAGCGTTGAATCTGTATATTGCTTTTGAAAGGATGGCCATTTTAATAATGTTGATTCTTCCAATCCATAAGCAGGGGATGTCTTTCTATTTCTTTGTGTCTTCTTCTATTTCTTTTAACAGTGTTTTATAATTTTCTTTGTATAGGTCTTTGTATAGATTGTTTGTGTATAGGGAGGCTACTGATTTTTGTTTGTTGATTTTGTATCCTACTACTTTACTGAACTGGTTGATTATTTTGAGTAGTTTTTCTGTGGAGTTTTTAGGATTCTCTATGTATATTATCATATCATCTGCAAATAGTGATAGTTTGACTTCTTCTTTCCCTACTTGGATTCCTTGTATGTCTTTCTCTTGTCTTATTGCCCTGGCTAGGACCTCCAGTATTATATTGAAGAGCAGTGGTGAGAGAGGACATCCTTGTTTTGTTCCTGATCTTAAAGGAAAGGCCTTCAACTTTTTGCCATTGAGAATAATATTGTCAGTGGGTTTGTCGTATATGGCTTTTATCATGTTAAGGTATGTTCCTCCTATCCCGAGAATGTCAAGTGTTGCGAGCCAGCCGCAGCAGTCTGGGTGTCAGGGGTTCCTGAAGGATGGGAAGGCGTCGGCGCAATTGTAGAGAAAAATAGTAAGGGAAGGGGGAGAGGGAATGAGGAGACGCAGACACTTGATCAGGGTGCTGACATCATCCTGCTGAGGGTCTCAGCAGCCCTTTATTTATACTAAGCAAATCGTGAGTACACAAGCATAAGGTAGGAAGATAACAATCATCACATGCCCTTTTTCAGGAGCCGCCAAGGGTCTGTTTGCCTTCCGGCAGAGGTGTAACATTTATTATTTTTTGTCTTAAAGAAGGCACAGTTGCTAAACAAATGTTTTCAAAATACTTATTTTCTTTAAACAATCCAACAGTTATTGTATTACTAGCAAAAAGCCTATGTGTCTACAACTAACATTTCTAAGTTTGCCATGGTGAACGATTCATTATGGGCTGAGGGAAACAAAGGGCAGAAAGTTACCTGGGGGAAGGGAGACAAAGATTATTTCTAACTAACCTATGAAGTTTAGACCAACATATAACTAATTGATTGAAGTAAAAAACAGAAGGCTTTTATTTAGAAATTATTATCTATATTGTTTTAGCTTGACCAGTCATAAAATTGCTGTTGACTTATTCTTGAATGCATACTCTAACAGCTACCATACCAATTGTCACCTCCAGGGGAATCAGCCCTAAACAAACAGGAAGAATTTAGCAGGAGTTAGCTATGGCGCTTCCTGCCTCATCAGGAATTTTCTTACACTTGGAGCATGGATCACGTCTGCCACCCAACTGCTATCTTTAAAGTAATAGAATTTCCTTCTCCAATTAGCTCTTGCCTCAAAAGACCACATCTCCATATTAAAGACTTGGCCAAGGGATGTTTATAACTTTTGTTCCCAGAAGTTTTTTCACTTGTTAATGTGAGGCCAAATGTTGACTGCCTTTTGGCAGAGAAAAACTAATTTTATGAAAAATGTAATATTTGTATCGTGCAGTGCCATTTGCCATCAAATTGGTTATTGAGTAATTGATCAGTATTTGCAGTTTTACTTTTAAATGCATATTTTTAGCAATGGTAGAAACTAGCCATAAACAAATGAGGAGAATCTTGGAGTCAGCTAACGAGATTCCTGATTTTTCAGAAATCTGCCCCAAGCCCGGACTTTTGTCAGACGGCATGAGTAGCATGGCTCCCAATAGTCAAGGACCTTCAATATAAATGGATGCTGGACTTTGCTGAATGCTTTCTCAGAATCTATTGATAAGATTATGTGGTTTTTATTTTTCTTTTTGTTGATGTGTTGGATTACACTTACCAATTTTTGTATGTTGAACCATCCTTGTGCCCCTGGGATGAATCCCAATTGATCACGGTGTACTATTCCTTTGATGCATTGCATTGTTGGATTCTGTTGGCAAGGATTTTGTTGAGGATTTTTGCATCAGTGTTCATTAGGGAGATTGGCCTGTAGTTTTCTTTTTTTGTGTGGTCTTTGATTGGTTTTGGTATTAGGGTAATGTTGGCTTCACAGAGCATATTTGGTACTATTCCTTCTTTTTCAATTTTTTGAAAGAGTTTGTGTAGGATAGGCACTAATTCACTGCTGAACGTTTGGTAGAATTCATTTCTGAAGCTGTCTGGGCCTGGGCTTTTGTTTTGGGGGAGTGCTTTGATTATTGCCTCAATTCCGCTGCTTATAATTGGTCTGTTTAGGTGTTCTATTTCCTCTTTGTCCAGTTTGGGATGATTATATCCTTCTAGGAATTTGGCCATCTCTTCTAGCTTGCTGAATTTGTTTGCATATAAGTGTTCATAGTATTCTCTGATTATTCTCTTGATTTCTACAGAGTCTGTTGTGATTTTTCCTCTTTCATTTAGATCCTATTTATGTGTTTTCTCCTGTCTTTTCTTTGTGAGCCTGGCTAGAGGTTTGTCTATTCTGTTTATTTTTTCAAAGAACCAACTTTTGGTTCACTGATCTTTTGGATTTTTTTTTTATTTTCAATTCTTTTATTTCTGCTTTGATTTTTATTATTTCCTTTCTTCTATTGGCTTTAGGGTTTTTTTGTTGTTCTTTTTCTAGCTCTTTGAGATGTGAGGTTAGGTTATTTCTTTGAGTTCTTTCTTGTTTGCTGATGTGAGCTTGTATTGTTAGGGGGAAAAGGATGTCGCAAAGCAAATTCCATATAGGCTTTGTGGACTCCGCCCCCACCCCAGGTCAAAGCCAAAGACATTGGGAACTCCAAATCCCATCACCACCAAAGGGAAGGTGGCTGGGACCTGAGGGTGGGGTTAAGCAGCCAGGTGGATACAAAAGGCAAACACGTGGGCTTTGGGGAGCCCCCATTTTTGGCTCTTGGCCAGCTCGCAGCGTCCGGCCAGCTCGTCCGGCCAGCTCGGAGAGTGACTTTGGGTTTCCAGGTCGTCGGATCGGGTAGGACGCATTAAAGACTTTATTTCCCTATTTTCTTCCTGAGTTATACATTTTCCTTATTTCTTTTTCTCTTGTAAATAAACCTTTTATTAACCCTTTTGTGTGTGTCTGTAGTAAAGTATTCATAAGTCCCTTTAAAGCGCGCGGGTGAGGACCCACAGCCAGGAACCCATTTAATATCGGGGTTGCTCTATAACAGTATTGCTATATATTTTCCTCTTATTACTGCTTTTGCTGCATCCCATACATTCTGGAAAGAGGTGTCCTCCTTGTCATTCAACTCAAAGAATTTTTTTAATTTCTTCTTTGAGCTCTTCATTAGTCCAGTGATCTTCCAGTGTGGATTTCAACCTCCATGAAGTGGGAGGGTTCCTTGTTTTCTTTTCATGATTTATTTCTAGCTTGATGCCTTTATGATTGGAGAAGATAGTTGGAATGATTTTGATGTTTGTCTTTTGGCCCAGTATGTCATTGATTCGGGAGATTGACCCATGCGCATTTGAGAAAAAAGTGTACTCAGATGTTTTTGGGCGCAGTGTCCTGTAGATGTCTGTTTAGTGCATGAGTTATATGTCTTTATTTAGGGCTCTAGTGTCATTGTTTATTTTTTGTCTCGTTGATCTGTCCATTGGTGAGAGTGGGGTGTTGAAGTCTCCCACTATATATGTATTTTCTTGTCTGTTTTCAGAGCTGATAACAATTGTCTAATAAATTTTGGTGCCCCTTCATTTGGTGAGTATATATTGATGAGTGTTATATCTTTCTGATGTATCATCCCCTTGATCATAAGGTAGTGCCCATCTAAGTCTCTTTTTATCTTTTTTAATTTGAAATCTATTTCATCTGATATAAGTATGGCTGTTCCTGCCTTCTTTTATGGTCCATTTGCTTGTAGGATTATTTTCCAACCTTTTACTTTCAGTCTATGTTTATTTTTTGTGGGTAAATATGTTTCCTGGAGACAGTAGAAGGTTGCATTTTGTTTTTTAATCCAGCATACTACTCTGTCTTTTTATTGATGAGTTTAATCCACTTACATTTAGAGTTAATAATGATACATTGGCATCTGTATTTGCCATTTTGTTTGTCATTTTTGTGATTTTATTTCTTGCCTTATTCTATTCTTGGTCACTCCTCTGTTGGTTTTGGCTTTAGGACTTCTTGCAGAATTTTTTGGAACGGGGTTTAGTTGTAATGAATTTCTGGAGTTTCTGTTTCTCAGAAAAGGTCCATATTTTTCCTTCATACAGGAAGGAGAGCTTTGCAGGGTAAAATGTTCTTGGTTGGCATTTGCTGTCTTGAAGTTTACTGAATATGTTACTGCATTCTCTTCTTGCCTGCAGTGTTTCTTTGGAGAAGTCTGAAGTTGTCTTGATTAATTTATCTGTTTCTTCTCCCTTGCCAGTTTCATTATTCTTTCCTTGTCTTGGACTCTTGCTAGCTTTACTTGTATGTGTCTTGCTGTAGTTTTCTTTTCATTGTGGTAATTGGGAGTTCTTGCTTCTTGTATGTCTATATTTGCCTCCTTTTTCATGTTTGGGAAATTTTCTTCAGTTGTCACCTTTAATAATTCCTCAGTTCCTTTCTCTCTCTCCTCACCTTCTAGGATGCCTATAACTCTTACATTTCCTCTCTTCATGGAGTCTGATAATTGTCTAAGAGTATCCTCATTTGCTTCATTTGCACTTCTCTCTTCTTTTCTCTTCTGGCTCTTTTTATTTCTGTATCTTCGATAGTACTGATCCATCCTTCCATTTCATCAGTTCTGTTTTCATTGCTTTTCCCAGTGTTCTTTATCTTCCCTAGTAATCTTTTAATCTTTGCATTTCTTTTCTTTCCTTTCTTAAGGTCTAATTTCATTCTTTAGTTCAGTTATTATTTGTCTCAAATTTTTTTCCTTTTAGTTTTCTTTCTGCTTTTTAATCATGATGATGATTAATTCTCTATCTGATAAACTGAGAAGTTCTTCCATGTCTGTTGAGCTCTGGTGACTGTATTTCCTTTTGTGGTGTGTCCTCCTGTGGGCTCGCTTGGTTAGTTAATTTTTTCTTCTCCCTATTGTTTGCTTTCTAATTAATTATTCACATTGGGATGTTGTGCCACTGATGTTGGTGGGCATCTCTTTGGAGTGCTCCATTAGGGGTGTCAGAAACTGTTTACCAGACTGAGACCAGCACTGGTAGGCTAACACTCCACCAGGGTGTTGATGGTAGGCTCTGTCCCTTACAGTTCCCTCCTGCTGTATTTACTCAGTTCCAACGGGGAATCAGCTAGTTGGTGATTTTTTTTCTGGTCACGAGGTGGCACCAGAGACCTGTACTTGCTGACCTGTGCCTTTTTCCCAGTGATTCTCTGAGAAAAGGAAGGGGAGGCCAAGGGGAGTACCTCAACACAGGGGCTTTTATTCAAGCTGGGTGCTGTGTCTGCCCCGTGTTCACCTGGTGCTGTGCCCGCAGCTGTATGGATCCCGCATCTCAGTTCCAGAGGTATCAGATCCAAATTGCTGCCCGCTGCTATGGCGCATCCCAAACCCCGGATACTGTGCCTGGCTCTCAGTTCCAGGATGGAGTCTTGCTCCATGCCTTATTTCCCTCCTTACTCCCTTTTGCATGGCCCACCCTCTCTCAGTGCTTGAGGGTGTTTTTGGGATCTCTGGTTTCCAACTATAGGGTGTTGGTGATTTTTTTTTTTGGTGGCTAGATGGTGCCAGATATATTTCCTAGTGTTCTTCCAGAACTGTTTTATTTCCCCCTGTGTGTCCCGGGAACAGAGTGGGAGTGTCGTGGAGCACCTCAACAGCATGGGGGTGCTATGTCTGCCCTCTGCCCCTCCATCGTGGGGATCCCACACCCTGAATTTTGTGCCCTGGGTCTCAGTTCCAAAGCCTTCAGGTCCAGGACACGGGCTGTAGCCTAGTTCAGTGTCCACAGAAATGGTGCCTTTTGTACCCAGCTCCCTTGTCCGGGTGCCTGGTTTCTGATTACTCAGTGAGGGATATTCACCTCAATGAGGGCTCCTGCGTGTCTCCCTGAAAGCCTAGGTCATAGGTACGGGGACCTGGGCAGCAGCAATCCATGCATGCTTTTCAAGCATACAGAATTTCCATACAAGCTTACTGAAAGGTTGGGCGTGGTGAAGAAAAGGAGAGCCAGGCTAAATTTCTCAAAGGTAGGGAAAATTTATTGTGCCCTGGGCGGACCTCACGGACCCAAGGTGGGGGTCAGTGAAGCCAGGCACGTTGTCAGGGGGATGCAGGCTTTTATAGGGTGAGGAGAGGTCAGGTGGGAGACTGGTTTCTTAAGGTGGGAAAAAGTTTGTTGGGTGGGGGGAGTTTCTTTGTCTAAGAAAAGATTTGTAGGGAGGGGGAAGGTTCTTTATCTGAATCCTCTAGGCAGGCTTCCGCATTCCTGTTCCCAGGTGGGCTACCTGGTGGGCTTTTGCATTCTGGCCTCCTGCATGGACCTTTCATACCAGCCTTTTGTTGATAGGAAAAAGGGCCATGGTTCTTTCTTTGGCTACTTCTTGCTGGAAGGGGGCGAAGACCAAGTGGGTGGCTCAGGCCTGGTTATGAAGGTCTTCTACAGGGATGCGAGAATGTGGGTGGAGGAATTGGTTAAAGGTACGAGACATTTCATGAATGCGAGCTTGTATGAATTTTGGGAGGCAAGGAGCAAAAATAAAAAATTAGGTTATCATTAATATTGGCCCTAAGAGTGGGAGGAGCCATGACACTATAGGATTTTGAAACCATGGCAGCGGAGAATTGGAGGCCCCGCTTTCCCTTTCTATGTCTTTGTGTAGTTTCATTAAGGCTTCCACATTTTGTTCTACAATCCCTGATTCATTGTTATAGTAACATTCTTCCCTGAGGAACAGGCAGGTACCCCCGCCCCCATATTCTTTGTAGGTATTTTTTGCAGTGATCTAAGGTTTGATGGAAAAAGAAACAAAACAAAGTGCCCATAAGGTTATTAATCGATGAAAGAGGGTGGGAGTGATAGGTGCTGTGCATCCGGCCTGTGGGCACTCCACACTACCCACCTACTGGGTAGTCTCCATGGATCCTGAGACAAAGGTCTCCTTAACTTTGAATTTCCATACACAGGACACTGAGCTAGGGGAGATTTTGACAAGAAATGCGCATCCTAGTAGGGCCCAGATTATGACATACATAATGTTTGTCTTCAGGGGCACGTTTGAGCCATGATAGATGGTACCAGGAGGGCTGTCCCAGAAGTGTTACCACTGTAGCTGTGGTGAGAATGACCATGTGTGGACCAGTCCATGGAGGCTGCAGTGGTTTTCACTGAAGAGATTTGAGCAGGACTTGGTCTCCTGAATGCAGTGATGGGGAGGGTCAGTTGAGGAGGTTGAGATCTGAGGCAGGACTTGGTAAGAATCATTCTGCATGTTCCTGGGTCAGTTGCCTGAGTAGGGAGAGATCAATCCTGTCTGAGTAAGTGTCCATATAGTTGGCAAACTGCAAAAGAAGAAGGTGGGTGAACTCCCCCTTGAGGTGACACCGAGCACAGGTTTGATGACGGGAACATATCTGCCAGACTTTAGCACTCAAGGAGGGGTAGAAGAAGAGCAGACTCAGGAATTGGCATTCATTAGGCTCCTAAGTCGAGTGATGGAGGGGACAGATAGAAAAAGAATTGGGGCAGTGTCTGCAGCAGTCAGTTGTGAGAGCAAAAGTCCTTGTATCAGCCTTGTTATTATCTGTGGTAACACAGAATTGTCAGTTGGTGTCCTTTACAGTGGATAATGGCGACTTCAGTTGGAAGTTGCAAGGCTGCTAAAAGCTTAAGGATAAGTTTAGCATTAATGATGGGGGACCCCTTGGTGGAAAGGAACCCCATTTCCTGCAAAATTGCAGCATGACTGTGAGCAATAAGGAAGGCATATTTTAAATCCGTATAGATGCTGACTTTATTATGTTTGCTGAGGGTAAGGGCCCTAGTTAAGTCCTATGAGATTTGCCTTTTGGGAGGTGGATCTTCCAGGCAGTTTTCCTGTGTCGATTACCTGATCGATGGTAACTATGGCCTAGGAAGCCCTCCGCTGACCGTGTGCATCTTCGCAAGAGCTGCCCTCTACAAACAGAGTTCAGTAGGCATCTAACAAAGGGGAGTCAGGTAGACCCAGTCTGGAGGTTTATGTATTTTTTTTTTCCCCAGGATTTGAGGACACGAATGAGTGGCAGAAGGGGGCCAGAGACAGGCAGGAGAGTGGCTGGGTTGAGAGAATTAGACTGAGTGAGATTCACCAGAGGGTTTTTGATAAAATATATATGGAAATCTTGTAAACGGGAAGGGGTAAGAGTGGAGAGGGAGCAGTGAGACAGGAGGTCCTGAAGGCAGTGCGGGGAATGTCTTCCCAGAGTAAGTTTTAGGGATTCCCGGGTAAGTAGAGCTGCCGCCACCAGGGGTCTAAGGCAGGGTTGCCAACCCCTGACAGTGGGATCCATCTGCTTGGAGAGATAAGCTATAGGACACAGGGCTGGGCCCAGAGCTGGGAAAGGACGCCTGCAGCAATGCCCCGACATTTGTCTGTGTACAGGAGGAAAGGCTTTTCTGGGTCAGGAAGGGCAAGGGCAGGTGCCTTAAGAAGGATATGTGTGAGGAAAAGTAAGGCCCTGTGGACTCCCCGGGGGATTGGAGACGTCCTTCCCAGGAGGCTTTTGCTGCATCATATAGTGGCCTGGCTAGGAAAGAAAAATTAGGGATCCAATGACGGAAGAATCCAACCAAACCTAGGAAAGAAAGGATTTGTTTTGCCAATTCAGGGGAGGGAAGGTCCCAGATGGCCCGTTTGTGGTCCACCGCCAGCTGTTTGGAGGAAGGAGTTAGTCGAAGACCCAGATAAACGACTGTGGGAACTGAAAGTTGGGCTTTCGATGGGGAGACACAGTATCGTTTTGAGCACAGGAAGGTGAGGAATTGTGCAGTGTGTTGCTGAGATTGTGTCAAAGAAGGACTACATAGGAGGAGGCCAGAAACATACTGGAGGAGAGTGCTGGGTGGAGTATGACATGATGAGAGATCATTAGCTAATGCCTGACCAAACAAATGAGGGCTGTCCCAGAATCCCTGAGGCAGGACTGTCCAGGCCAGTTGCTGGGAGGTATGCATGTCCAGATGTTCTCAAGTGAAAGCAAATAGGAAATAAACTTGAGGATACAGAGGGATGGTTTAAAAAAAAAGCCATCTTTGAAGTCAAGTACAGAGAAACGTGTGGTAGAAGATGGTATATGAGATAGAAGGGTGTAGAGGTTTGGCACTACGGGATGGATAGACACCACCACTTCGTTAATGAGGCAAAGGTCTTGAACTAGACGATAAGAACTATCAGGCTTTTTTAACGGGGAAGATGGGAGTATTACAGGGCGAGTTAATAGGAGTATGGACTCCCTTTCCCAGGAGTCATTTAACAATGGGTTTGAGACCCTGACAGTAAGTGATGGAAATTGGAAACTGGGGGTGAGAGGGAAAAGAAGAGGGATCCTTAAGGCGAAAGAGGACTGGGGTATGATGGGTGGCAACAATTAGGATAGAGGTATTTCAGATCATGAGGTTGATGGTGGAAGGAGACAGTGCGTAGTCCTGAGAAGGGTTAGGAGATGTTTGGAGCAGTGGGAAGATGAGAGCAGCACTAGGGTCTTGGAACCATGAGAGAGTAGCCCAGAGTTTGGTCAGGAGGTTGAGACACAGGAGTGGTGTGGGGCAAGAATGCATGACTAGGAAAGAGCGGACCAGTGGTCCTGAGCTGAGAAGGAAGGCCGTCAACACCTGTAACCGAGGTCTGAGAAGGATAAACTTGACCGGAATAGAGGGGAGGACAGAGAATATAGCCCCCATGTCAACCAGAAAGGAGATGGACTTACCTGCTACCTTTGTTAGGGGAAAGGATGTCCTGAGCTAATTCCATGCAGGTTTTGTGGACTCCACCCCCACTCCAAACCAATGCCATCAAGACATTGGGAAAGACAAATCCTGTCACCACCAAAGAGAAGGTGACTGGGACCTGAGGGTGGAGTTAAGCAGCCAGGTTTGGTATAAAACCAGACACCTGGGTC
The DNA here is from genome assembly GCF_964194135.1 of Talpa europaea. Classification (NCBI taxonomy): domain Eukaryota; kingdom Metazoa; phylum Chordata; class Mammalia; order Eulipotyphla; family Talpidae; genus Talpa; species Talpa europaea. The sequence goes on along the minus strand of NC_140068.1, from coordinate 99,570,508 downwards.
TTGGGGGGCTCACTCTCTTACTCGCCTCCTGGCTTCATGCTTGTGGCCAGCTCTCAGAGTGCCATTTGGGATTCCAGATCGGCAGATTGGGTAGGACGCATTTAAAACTTTGTCTCCCACTTTTCTCCCTGAGTTGTACATTTCCTGATTTGCCCTTCCCTTGTAAATTAACCTTTTATTGACCTTTCGTGTGTGTCTGCAGCGGGGTATTGATAAGTCCTTTTAAGCGTGCGGGTGAGGACCCACAGTCAGGAAACAATTTTGTATCAGGGCTGCCCTATAACAGTTTGGCACCCAATGTGGTTTCCAAGTTACCCCCGTGGTTGACCACCCCAAAGTAACATTCCTTGCATTGGTCACCATGAGCGCACTAGGTCTGCAGGACTCACAGTGTAATCTTTGTCTCAAGTCCTGAAAAGTCTGTTTTTTTCCTGTGTGTACAGCTTTTGTGGGTGTGTTTTTGACTCAAATATGGCCTCAACCATGAGCTTATACAGCTTCATCCCTAGCTTGAGTTCTTTCCGTTTCCTTCTGACCTTGAATTTGAGTAGCCTTCTTCCATTAAATATCACCACCAGTTTCATTAATGTAAATAATTTGATGAAGACTGGTGTATGGCTCATGATTTTACTATTGTATACATACATGTGTGGTTTATAAGCCATCCCTTTACAGTCTGTGCTTCTGGGTGGTTTTTTGGTAATATGTGTAAACGCCATTTGCTATATTCTTGTTTCTATGAGAGGTAGATGTTCTACTTCACATACTGACAATGTGCAACAACACATTCAGGCTCTTAACTTAGCCATGCAACAACAAATTCAGGCTTTTAATGTGGCCATACAACAACAAAATCAGGCCCTTAATTTAACTAATAAGTGAATGAGGGATGAGAACCATAACATTTTTGAGTCAGCTTTTAAAAGCATACAAGATCAAGCTTTTAAAAGTATGCAGGACCAGATAGAGGTCGCTCTCCATAAATTGGATATGGCTGAGTCTTGACTGATAGCACAGAGAAAGGATAAACCTTCCCCTTCCCATGAGGACTGCCAGAGGGCAGAGTTATAAGAGGAGGAGCATATTTTAAATACTTTAAATACATCAGGACAAAATCCTTCTCCATGTGACAAGGCCCCTCCTGTGCAGACTCCTGAGGCTTCACACACTCCACTGCCCTCGAGGGAGGAAACTAAAATGGTGTTTCCTCATCACACTAGACAGGGCACCCATTTTGGCAGGAAGGATCACCCTGAGGCAGGACAGTTTCCCCTTCGCCAGATGCCAATGGGTGGCTTGAATGAACGTGGGCAATCTGCTGGGTACTTTTGGTCACACCATCCTTTCAGTACTGTGGACCTCCTAAATTGGAGGAGCTTTGTTCTCTCGTACCAGCAGGCTCCTAAGAGGATGGCAAACTTGTTTTCCTCTATCTTCATCTTCCACTGCACTTACTGGGCAGATATACAGTCCATGTTGCATACTTTATTAACTCTAGATGAGCAGAGAATGGTATTCAGAAAAGCCAGGGAGGAGGTTGACCATCTACACCAACAGGATAGGCAGTCCCCAGAGCCAGAGGTTGTTGTCCCAGAGGAAGATCCTGGATGGGACCCTAACAGTGGAGGAATGGCGATGTTGGATCTGTATAAAATATTGTTTATTGGTAGGAATGCAGCAGGGACTCCCCAAACAAAAAAAAAAAAACTTTAACAAAATATTACATCTTGAACAAGGAGCTAACGAGGATCCGTCAGAGTTCTTTGAGAGAATTATTCAAACGTACACTAACCACACAGATATAAACCCAGATGCCCCAGAAAATGCTCATCTGATCACTATGATGTTCATTACCCATAGTGCCCCAGACATAAAGAAAAAGTTATCTAAGGTGGACGGCGTCACAGAGATGAGTCCGTCCCAGGTAGTGGACTTGGCATTTAGGGTTTATAATAATACAGAGGACAGGAGACCAAAACCTGTGACTGTTTTCTTACAAAGAGAGCACAGAACAGGGTTTCAGGGAAACAGTAATGGACAGAGACATGAACCCCTAGGAAGAAATCAGTGTGCTTTCTGTAGGGAAGAGGGACATTGGAAGTACAGTTGTCCCAGATTACAGGGAAGCGGCAGACACAATAATTACAGAAAGCAGGATAGAAGACTGAGAACACCAGGATATGATGATTCACGCAGGGGTTACAGGAGGTCATATAGAAGGAGTACACAAAACCAGGAACCAAGGAGAGAGGAAAGAAGACAAATGTTAGCACCGAGTAAAGATTCAGATGATGATAGGGAATACAGACAGAGAAGGAATCAAGAGCCAAGTACAGAGGAAAGGAGACAAATGACAGCACAGGGTAGAACCTTAGGTGAAGATAGGTGGGAATATAGATAGAGTAGAAGGAATCTAGAGCCAAGTGCAGAGGAAAGGAGACATATGATAGTTCATGGAGAAGGTTCAGATGCAGAATAGGGCTCCCAGGGGCTCCACTAGATCAAAAAGCCCAGAAGGAACTGAGCCAGAGACGGAGTCCCATTGGTCTTGTGAACCCATTGAGGACTTGAGATATTTGTTTAAGAAACAGACAAAAAGCTTGAATGTTTCTGACTTCTTTTCCAGTTATTGCTGCAGGATACCCAAGGACTCACTTTTTCTGAAGAAACCCTGAGAAAACTAACATGTTGTAACCAACCTTCTTCCTTTCAAAGTTTAGGAGATGTGAAATAATATCTAGGATCACGCATATGCTGCCAGTATTTTTTTTTTTTTTTTACACAGAAAGGCTTTCAATCTTGATTTCGGTATTTCCTTTTAATTTTTCTTTTTTATATTTGAGATTTTTTTTCTTATCTCTGCTTGTTTTTGTTACTTTGGCTTATGAGTGAAACTGCAGTTGTATGAGATATCCACACATGATAAATGGTAACTAAAGAGCTCTTCTTCCTTGTGCCCTTGTCTTGGCTCCAGTGATTGACAAATTGGTATACTTGGTGCCCATAGACATTGGGAAAAAAAAAAAAGACTACCCAGTTATGAGGAAACACAAAGGTATGATTTCATTGTCAATATTGTACTACTGAACTAAGCCGGTACCTTCATAGAGATTGAACATTGTTGTTTATGTTATTTTTTTCTGATATTTTCTGGCAAAGCTTCCCAGAAATCTAAATTCAAGTACAAATTTGGTAGCCTGTCATTTGGCTGATGCAAGGAAATTTTGTGGAACCTCAGTAGAGCTCCTGAGACACTCCACAAAGTTTCTCCCTTTCCTCCTGGGAAAGGCATAAGATGAATTTGTTCTATTTGGCTTACCTAGTAAAGTAAAACTAGAAGGGAAGCATTGTCACTTGGGAAAACAGGTAACACCTTGACCTGATAGGTATATAAATGTCAGTGGTGATTGTCACCTTGTAATATTATATACTTCAATTGTTTAATATCTACAAAATTTGTTTCTGGAAATATAGGGAGAAAAGGTCTCAACAGATTCCTATTGATGGTACTGTTGAGAGTAAAATTTTCCTACTAAGGACTGAATAGACCTGGAAATACACCTGATATTTACTAAGTTTTCTTTGACATAATACTGGTAATTTTTTTTGCATTTTGTTCTGAATCCACAAAGTTTTCTTGTTTTGGTGACCAGGATCTGCAGCAAGGTTGCATTTTTTTTTTCCAGCAAAGCTAACTTGTGTTTGCATTTTCTCTCCCCTTGATACCAACACAACATAAAAATAGTGGTAGTAATCTTTTACTACTTATCTCAGAGTCTTTTTTGCGTAACTTCGACAGAGATTTTGTTTGCTTAAACTAAAAAAAATGGACATAAGTTTCGTTGTGTGTCTTTGAGTGGAGTTCTTCCAGAAAGTTGAAACAGAGCTGAACCAAGAAAAGGAGAATCTTTTTGCTTTGTTCGTAGGGTTCCAGAGACCTCCAAAGAAGGTGAGGAAGCTTGCCTCCATTGGCAGGACTGGACAACCAGGCCAACAAAAATTCCCTGGTACCCTCAAGAAGAGGAACGCCCAGGTGGAGTCTGATGAGACCAACTTTGTTCCTGAAGCCTACATGGACCAGATGTCAATGGTTCACTCTGATCCTTTATGGAGTATTCCAACAAAACCAGCTAAAATTGCTGCTTAGTTATTCTTCCCTGTGATTTTATGCAAAAAATAGGCAATATGGTTTAAAAGCACCTTTAGTTTGCAAACTTTGCTATGTTGTTCACAAATTTGGGATCAAGGTTGAGAGAATTTGTTTTTACATAAGTTGAACCATTTTAAGAATTTTTTTCCTGTGATTTTGACATATTTTCTGTTTTGTTCTGGCTAATGACTCCAAATGTTTTTTTTGTTTGTTTGTTTTGTTTTTTTTTTTTTTTTAGCTTGGACTGATGAACTGTTTTTCCAGGAAGGGAGGACTTTTGCTTTCCCCAATGAACAATATCTGGAGGGACTTGTTTTCTTTCACACTGGAACCCTGGAAAATTTTCATCTGAGACTATATCCCAGCATCCATATATTTGATATTCATCACCATGGAAATGGTAGCAAAAAGTGAAAGGGGGGAATTGTTAGGGGGAAAGGATGTCCTGAGCTAATCCCATACAGGCTTTGTGGACTCCACCCCCACTCTAGACCAAAGCCATCAGGATATTGGGAAAGACAAATCCTGTCACCACCAAAGGGAAACTGGCTGGGACCTGAGGGTGGAGTTAAGCAGCTGGGTTTGGTATAAAAAACCAAACATGTGGGCCTTTTGCTGGCTCACTCTTTCGCTCGCCTCCTGGCTTCACGGCTCCTGGCTCACGGTCAGCTCTCAGAGTTCCATTCGGGATTCCAGATCGGCGGATCGGGTAGGATGCATTTAAAACTTTATCTTCCACTCTTCTCCCGGAGTTGTACATTTCCTCATTTTCCCTTCCCTTGTAAATAAACCTTTTATTAACCTTTTGTGTGTGCCTGCAGTAGAGTATTGATAAGTCCTTTTAAGCACAGGTGAGGACCCACAGTCAGGCACCCTGTTTTGTATTGGGGCTGACCTATAACAATCCCAATTCTATAAAATATAAACTAAATCTAATTTTAAACCATTTTACCTGTATTTGCATAAACTCATAGGACTGATAACCAAGCAGAATGTTTTTAGCTTTGTTGAAAACTCCACAGTGAGTTGAAAATTCCCAAAGTGAGCTTTCAATTCTCAGACTTCACATGAGATTGCCTCTTCTCAAGGTTCCCAGGGCTTTTACCAGGGTTTTTCCAGTGCTGCCAGTGGATGCAGCATCCTCACCTTTCATGAATGTCTGTGTAATCTGATAAGCAAAGTGACAGGCTCTTCTTGGCTCAGCTCAAATTCTACTCCCAGAAGAATTTCAATCAAAGCCTTGAATCAAAACATGTTTTCAATTTTCTAGTTTAAGGAGAAATAAATAAAATTCCCTATTGAAATTATGCAAAGATAGACATATGATCCTGAGAAGTAGAAATATTGCCTACAAATTTTTTTGGTGGATGAGAAAAGACAAAAAGCAAATGTTCCATTTTGCTTATAAAAAGATGCAAATTGATCATATCCCAGTTTAAAGACAAGCTATTTAGAGACAAAAACCAAAACATTAAAAACCACTATTTTTTACAAAAGTCATTAAATATTGTACAAATTCTCCTCAGTGTATTTTCCTGTGTATTGTCTTGATCTTCTGTTGGTAATTTTTATAAATCCAATTTTTCTAAAGACTCTGTAGTTCTTATACCCAAAACATATCTATACTGTCTTTTTTGTGATTTTTCTGATGACAAAGCTCAGCAAGTAAATTTAGAAATGAAAATTTGAAAATGATCAGCCCTAAAATTATAGGATAAAGGAAAAGACAAGGATGTTTGTTTAATTTTGTCACCAATGCACACACACGCACACACACACACACATTTCAGAATAATCAGAATTGGCTAATATTATACCAGAACATACTGGGTTTTAAAAATTTCACATATTTTAGAACACTTTTATTGATTTTTATATATGCTGAAAAGATATAACTTTTTCCTCAATGACAATGATTTCTCAAGGAAGTTTTAACATATCTAGTTTGGTCTGAAGTGTTTTAGCATGTTCCTATGAGGAAAATAATTCATTGAATCCTTCTAAGACATCTCATATCTTTTTACTGATCAAAAACTTCAATATCTCGAAGGAGGATCAAGATGGTGGAGAGGAAACGCTGCGAGTAAGATCTCCCATTAAAAAAATGTTAATAGGGAGAAAAATCGGCAGATCCCTGTGAGAACTAGGACACGGAAGATAAACAGACGACTCCAGCCAACTACCCGAAGAAGAAAGTTGCAATAAAAGAGGACTAGAAGGGAGGAAAGCTCAGAACCCTGCTACCCTCCCCCACCCACAAAGTCGTCAGTCTCCGACCAACAGAGAGGAGGAAAAAACAAACTAAAACAACCAACAACAACAAACTACGCATCAAGCAGGACTGTGAGTGGAAAGAAACTATTTCAACCACCACACCCCATGAACTGGAGCTTTGGAGAACCCTGCAGGAATTCCCGCGGAGGTGAGCGAACAGCTCCAGCTCCATTAGAGAAAAACAGAGACTCCCGGAGATCTACACACAGCACCGGACCAGCCGGTAAGCTTGCGAGGAAAAGCGGTGCGCTTGAAAAGCAAACACGGATCGTGGCTGCCCAGGTCCCTGCGCCTGCGACCTAGGCTTGTGGGGAGACGCGTGGTGGCCCTCACTGAGGTGAAAGTCCCTCACTGAATAATCAGAAACCAGGCACCCGGACACGGGAGAAGGGTGTAAAAGGTGCCATTTCTGCGGTCACTGAACTGGGCTACAGCCCGCATCCTGGACCTGAGGGCTTTGGAACTGAGACCCGGGGCAAGAAATTCGGGGCATGGGTTCTCCACGTTGGTGGGGCACAAGGCAGACACAGCACCCCAAAGCTGTTGAGGTTTTCCCTACCATTCCCACTCTGTTCCCTGTCCCACGGGGTGAAAAAAACAGCTCACCAAGGACACTAGGAGAGATCTCTTGTGCCACCTAGCGACCAGAAAAAAAGTCACTAACAACCCATAGAACAGGGACCTTTCTTCAGAAAAGACTGCTTTAAACCAGCACAAGGCTCCCGAGGAGCCAGTGGTGAGCTGGGAAGTTAGCCCATGCTGGGCCCCTTCCAACCAGCAGTCTGAGCCCACAGGGGGAGCGGGCACCCATGGCCGGGGCAGACCGGGCGCGCAAAAGAGTGTGCCTGAGACCAGACTCACAGGGAATGAGACCCACATCGACATTTTAGAACATGGACATTTCTTCAGTAAAGACTGCCTGAAACTAGCAGAAGGCTCCCTTAGGAGCCAGAGGTGAGCGGGGAAGTTCGCCCATGCCAGGCCCCTTCTGGCCTGCAGTCCAAGCCCAGAGGAGGAGCGGGAACCCACCACCAGGGCAGACCAGGCGCACAGGGGAGTGTGTCCCCATATCAGCATTTCAGAACAGGGACCTTTCTTCAGTAAAGACTGCTTGAAACCGACATATGGCTCCCGGAGGATCCAGAGGGGAGCGGAGAAGTTCACCCAAGATGCTGGCCAATCCCAGCAACACAGTGTCCCAATGCATATGACAAATAAGAAAACAGACAGTAGGGAGTAGAAGAACCACACGCAACCGAACAACTCCTCAGGAAAAAAGATAACCACCCTTCAGATTGCAACAACAGTAACTTAGAAGAACTTCTGAGCCTTCCAGAAAGAGAATTTAAAATTGTCATGGTTAAAAAAAATGACAGAACTCATAAAAGAAAACAATGATCAGAAGAAAGAAATGAGTCCCTAAAGAGGGAAGCAAAAGAAACGTAGGAGATCAAAGAATTAATGGAGGAACTGAATAACTCTGGGAAAAGCAATGAAAGCAGAATAGATGAAATGGAAGAACGAATAAGTGCTCTTGAAATAAAAAGAACCAAAACAGAAAAGGAAAGAGAAGTACGAAGGAAACAGACCAAAGAAAGACTTCGGGAACTATCTGACTCCATGAGGAAAGGAAATATAAGAGTTATAGGTATCCCAGAAGGAGAGGAGAGAGATGTAGGAACAGAGAAAATATTCAAGGAGTTAAAGGAAGAGAACTTCCCAAATGTGAAGAAGGAGCTGAAAATTGATAACAAGAAGCAAGAGGAACACCAAACATCCACAACAAAAGGAAAAATACAGCAAGACACATAATAGTAAAGCTCCCAAGAATGCAGGACAAGGAAAAAATAGTGAAGCTGACAAGAGGGAAGAAACAGATAACATTCAAAGGAAAACCAATCAGACTGACATCAGACTTCTCTGAAGAAACACTATCAGCAAGGAGAGAATGGAGGGACATAGTCAACAGACTCCAAGAAAACAGATGCTAACCAAGAATACTCTATCCCACAAAGCTCTCCTTTCTCTATGAAGAAAGAATAAGGACCTTCCCAGACAAACAGAAACTCTGGAATTTCATTACGACTAAACCCCCACTCCAAAAAATCCTACAAGGAGTCCTAAAGCCAGAACCTCAGAGGGACGAATAAAATTAAAGAAGGCCAAAAAAAAAAAGAAAAGTTACTAAAAGAATAAATAAATAAAATCAAAGGAAAGACAAACACAGTATCAAATACAGATGCTAACATATCAATATTAACTCTAAATGTAAATGGACTAAACTCTTCAATAAAAAGACACAGAGTCGCAGGCTGGATTAAGAAACAAAACCCAACCTTTTGCTGTCTCCAGGAAACACATTTAGCTACAAAAGATAAAAATAGACTCAAAGTTAAAGGATGGAAAACAATCCTACAAGCAAATGGACCAAAAAAGAAAGCAGGAACAGCTATACTTATATCAGATAAAACAGATTTCAAACTCAAAAAGATAAAAAGAGACCCCAATGGTCACTACATTATGATCAAGGGGAAAATACTTCAAGAAGAAATAACACTCATTAACATATATTCACCAAACGAAGGAGCACCAAAATATATCAGACAACTGTTGTCATCTCTGAAAACAGACATCAGAGAAAACACATACATAGAGGGAGACTTCAACACACCACTATCAATAATGGATAGATCAACAAGACAAAAAATAAGTAAAGAAACTAAAGCTCTAAAGAAGGACCTAGAGCATTTGGCCTTAACAGACATCTATAGAACACTAAACCCCCCCAAAAAAAAAAGGAGTACACATTTTTCTCAAGAGCACACAGATCATTCTCTAGGATCGATCACATACTGGGTCACAAGACAAACATCAACAGATACACCAAGATTCAAATCATACCAACCATCTTTTCTGACCATGAAGGCATCAAACTAGAAATAAACCATAAAAAGAAGGCAAGGAACTCTCCTACCTCATGGAGATTAAAAACCACACTACTGGAAGACCACTGGACTAATGAGGAGATAAAAGAAGAAATTAAAAAATTCTTTGAATTAGATAAACAGCTGGGACTACATCAAATTAAAGAGCTTCTGCACAGCAAAAGAGAAAATAACAAAACCAAAGAGAAACCCCACCAACTGGGAGAATATTTTTGCACCCAACACTAATGATAAAGGACTGATCACGAAAATCTGCAAATACCTGATGAGACTCAACAACAACAAAGAAAATAATCCAGTCCAAAAATGGGCAGAAGAGCTAAAAAGAAACTTCTCTGAAGAGGAAATGCAAATGGCCAACAGGCATATGAAAAAATGTTCAACATCACTTGTAATCAGGGAAATGCAAATCAAAACTACCATGAGATACCATCTTATACCAGTGAGAATGGCACATATTAAAAAAAAAACTAACAACAACAAATGTTGGCGAGGGTGTGGAGAAAAAAGAACTCTCCAGCACTGTTGGTGGGAGTGCAAACTGGTCCAACCACTATGGAGAGCTGTGTGGAGATTTCTGGACCTACTAAACATAGAGTTTCCATATGATCCAGCAATTCCACTCCTAGGTATTCACCCAAAGGACACAGAAACATCAATTCCAAAGAGCACCTGCACCCCTATGTTTATAGCAGCACTGTTTACAATAGCTAAGCTTTGGAAACAGCCCAAATGCCCAAAAATAGATGACTGGATCAAGAAGATGTGGTACATATATACCATGGAATATTACTCAGCATTCAAAAAAGATAAAAACACATGCAATTTGCAGCAACATGGATGGCACTGGAAGGGATCATGCTCAGCTTAATAAGCCAGAAAGAAAAAGAAAAATACCGGATGGACTCACTCATAGCAGGAATCTAGAAAACTTAAATAAGGGACCAGGGAAATGAATAACTATAAGAAAGTGAAAATCAAAATCAACAAAAAACTATGAACCAGAGACAATTTTTGGGGGGTGGGGGGCGGGAGGGGAGGGATTGGGGTCAGAATGGGGGGGTTACAATTGTATGAGGAATATAAAAATAAAATTTATTATTTAAAAAAAAATTCTTTGAATTGAATGACAAGGAGGACTCCAATTTCCTAAATGTATGGGATGCAGCAAAAGCAGTAATAAGAGGAAAATATATAGCAATAGAGGCTCACATCAAGAAACAAGAAATAACTCAAAGAAACAACCTAATCTCGAAGCTCAAAGATCTAGAAAAAGAAAAACCAAAAAACCCAAATCCAGTAGAAGAAAAGAAATAATAAAAACCAAAGCAGAAATAAATGAAATTGAAACTAAAAAAAAAAAAAATGCAGAAGATCAATGAAACCAAGAGCAGGTTCTTTGAAAAAATCAATAAAATAGAGAAACCCCTAGCCAGGCTCACAAAGGAAAAAAAGGGAGAAAACACAAATAAACAGGATCATAAATGAAAGAGGAGAAATCACAATGGACACAGCAGAAATCAAAAGAATAATCAGTAACTACTACGAACAGTTATATGGAAACAAGTTCAACAACCTGGAGAAGATGGACAAATTCCTGCAACTCTACAATCACCCAAAGCTAGATAAATTAGAAATAGAACACCTAAACAGACAAATTAAAAGTAGCGAAATTGAAATGGTAATAAAAACCTCCCCAAAAACAAAAGCCCAGGACCTGATGGATTTACAAATGAATTCTACCAAACATTCAGAGACAAATTAGTGCCTATCCTTCACAAACTCTTCCAGAAAATTGAGAAGGAAGTGACAATACCAAACACGTTCTATGAAGTCAACATTACACTAATACCAAAACCGAACAAGGACAACACAAAAAAGGAAAACTACAGGCCAATCTCCCTAATGAACACTGATAAAAAATACTCAATAAAATTTTAGCTATCAGAATCCAACAATGTATCCATAAAATAATTCACCACGACCAAGTAGGATTCATTCCAGGGACACAAGGATGGTTCAACATCCGAAAATCAATCAACGTTATCCAACACATCAACGAAAAGAAATATAAAAACCATTTGATAGTATCAATAGATGATGAGAAAGCTTTCGATAAAGTGCATCACCCATTCATGATAAAAGCCCTTGAAATTCTTGGGATACAAGGAACATACCTCAACATCATAAAGGCCATATATGACAATCCAACAGCCAGTACCATTCTCAATGGTGAAAAGCTGAAAGCAATTCCATGAAGATCTGGAACAAGACAAGGATGTCCACTCTCACCACTGTTTTTCAATATAAACTGTAAGTCCTATCCAGAGCAATAAGACAAGAGAAAGACATCCAAGGAATCCAAATAGGAAAAGAAGTCAAACTCACTATTTGCAGATGATATGATAATATACATAGAGAACCCCAAAAACTCCACAGAAAAACTAATTCAACTCATCAATCAGTTCAGTAAAGTGGCAGGATACAAAATCAACATGCAAAAGTCAGTAGCCTTCCTATACACAAACAATAAATCTGAAGAAGAAGAAATTTAAAAAAAACACCCCTTTTATTATTGAAACAAAAAAAAAATCAAATATTTGGGAATAAATCTAACAAAAGAGGTAAAGGACCTATACAAAGAAAACCATAAAACACTGTTAAAAGAAATAGAAGAAGACACAAAGATATGGAAAGACATCCCATGCTCATGGATTGGAAGAATAAACATTAATACAATGGCCATCCTACCAAAAGCAATATACAGATTCAATGCTATTCCAGTCAAAATTTCAATGTCATTCTTCAAAGAAATAGAACAATTATTGGTCCTCCCCTCGTGGCGCAGCGGTTGAGCGCTGGGCTGCGAGGCTGCCCGCAGCCTCTGTAGCGCCGGTTCGATCCCCGGCTGCTCCCCGGCCAGCGGAGGAGGGTCCCACATGGCGCGCAGACCTCTCCTGCCGCCCGATGCTCCCCTCAGCAGTGTACTTCGGTCCTTCTGCCTGCTCTGCTCCCCGCTCTGGCTCTGGTGAATTCTCTCACCCTCCCGCGCTTCTGACTGTACCCAGTGCTTGTATAAATAAATAAATAAATCTTTAAAAAAAAAAAAAGAAATAGAACAATTATTGATGAAATTCATATGGAATCACCAAAAACCCCGAATAGCCAAAGCTCTCCTGAAAAAAAAGAAGGGAATGGAGGCATCACACTCCCAGACTTCAAACTATACTACAAAGCCATAATCATCAAAACTGCATGGTATTGGAACAAGAACAGACATACAGACCAATGGAATCAAATAGAAAATCCAGAAATAAACCCACAGATTTATGGTCAACTAATCTTTGGCAAAGGAGCAAAGACTATGCATTGGAGCAAAGAAAATTTGTTCAATAAATGGTGCTGGGAAAACTGGGTCGCTACATGCAAAAGAATGAAGCTTGACCACTACCTCACACCATACACAAAAATCAACTCAAAATGGATTAAAGAACTAGACATAAGACCTGAAGCCATGAAATACATAGAAGGAAATATAGGCGAAACACTACGTGATATTCACATCAAAGACATCTTTACAGACACATCACCCAAAGCAGTGATAGTGAAGACAAAGATCAACAGCTGGGACTACATCAAATTAAAGAGCTTCTGCACAGCAAAAGAGACAATAACAAAAACAAAGAGAAACCCCACCAACTGGAGAATATTTTTGCACACAACACTAATGATAAAGGACTGGTCACAAAAATCTGCAAAGAGCTAATGAGACTCAACAACACAAAGAAAATAATCCTGTCAAAAAATGGGCAGAAGAGCTAAAATGAAACTTTTCTGAAGAGGAAATGCAAATGGCTAACAGGCATATGAAAAAATGTTCAACATCACTTGTAATCAGGGAAATGCAGATCAAAACTACCATGAGATACCATTCTCACACCAGTGAGAATGGCACATATTAAAAAAACTAGCAACAACAAATGTTGCCTAGGGTGTGGGGAAAAAGGAACTCTTCGCACTGTTGGTGGGAGTGCAAACTGGTCCAACCACTATGGAGAGCTGTGTGGAGATTTCTGGACCTACTAAACATAGAGCTTCCATATGATCCAGCAATTCCACTCCTAGGTATTTACCCAAAGGACACAGAAACATCAATTCCAAAGAGCACCTGCACCCCTATGTTTATAGCAGCACTATTTACAATAGCTAAGCTTTGGAAACAACCCAGATGCCCAAAAATAGATGACTGGATCAAGAAGATGTGGTACATATACACCATGGGATATTACTCAGCATTCAAAAAAGATAATCACATGCAATTTGCAGCAACATGTATGGTGCTGGAAGGGATCATGCTCAGCGAAATAAGCCAGAAAGAAAAAGAAAAATACCGGATGGTCTCACTCATCGCAGGAATCTAGAAAACTTAAATAAGGGACCAGGAAAATGAATAACTATAAGAAAGTGAAAATCAAAATCAACAAAAAACTATGAACCAGAGACACTCTATGGGGGGTGGGGGTGGGGAGGTGTGGGATTGGGGTCAAAATAAGGGAGTTGCAATTGTATGGGGAATATAAAAATAAAATTTATTATAAAAAAAATACCTCACTATCTCTGAAATTTCACTTCAAGAAAAATTTTGTCACCAGATTAATAATTTTATACAGATTTTTATATAACAGCATTAAATTACCCAGAGTGATAACTAGAGGTTTTTAAAAGTAGATTTTTTTTGGGGGGGGTGGTGTCCCCATGGCTCAACGGGCATAGCACAACACTGTGAAGCTGTCGCCAGCCTCTGTAGCATGGGTTTGATTCCCAACCAGCCAGGGAGATACCTGAATGGCATGGCAAACCTCTCCTGTCTTGCCCACTGCTCCCCTCAGCAGTGTTTTCGGTCCACCTGCCTGCTCTGCTCAGTGCACTGTCTCTGGTGAATCCTCTCACCTTACCATGCCTCTGGCCTGTACCCCTGTTCTTGTATAAATAAATAATCTTAAAGGCTTCCCTGGTGGCACAGCGGTTGAGCGCTGGGTTGCAAGGCTGCCTGCAGCCTTTGCAGCGCAGGTTCCATCCCCGGCCTCCGGTGAGGGTCCCACATGGCACACAGACCTCTCCTGCTGTCTGCTGCTCCCGTTGGCAGTGTACTTCATCACTCTGCCTGTTCTGCTCTCTCTGCTCTGTGTCTAGTGAATTCTCTCACCCTCCTGTGTCTCTGACTGTAACCAGTGCTTGTATAAATAAATAAATAAATAATGTTAAAAAAAATCTTAAAAAATGTAGATCTATTTTTTCAATAATGCTCAACAATGCTGACAAGACTATATTTTTTATGCTATAAGTTTTTTATTTTTATTATTTTATTTTATATATTTTTTACATTGTTTTTCATTTTTGTATAATGTATGCATTTTCAGCTTAGTTATCATCTCCCTAAAATTCCCACCCCCTTGTTTTGATCCTGTTCCTTTCTCCACCCCTGTAATGTGTCTCTGATTTATAGTTGCCTGTTGGTTTTTATTTTTACTTTATTATAATTAGTCTTTTTACTGATCCCTTATTTAAGTTTTCTAAATTTGTGCTATAAGTGAGACCATCTGGTATTTTTATTTTTTTTTTTTCTGGCTTATTTCACTGAGCATGATCCCTTTCAGCTCCATCCATGTTGCTGCAAATGACGTGAGTTTGTCTTTTGTTTTTTTAGAGGCATGTATTTTATTCATTTATTTGTTTGTTTGTTTGTTTGTTTATACATGCACTGGGTACAGTCAGAAGCATGGGAGGATGAGAGAATTCACCAGAGCCAGAGCGGGGAGCAGCGCAGGCAGAAGGACCGAAGTACACTGCTGAGGGGAGCAGCGGGTGGCAGGAGAGGTCTGCACAACATGTGGAACCCTCCTCTGGTGGCCGGGGAGCAGCCGGGGATTGAACCGGTGCCACAGAGGCCGCAGGCAGCTTTGCAACCCAGCGCTCAACTGCTGCGCCACTGGGGAGTCCCGTGTTTTTTTTTTTCAAGATTTATTTATTTATGCATACCAGAACCAGGGTACAGGCCAGATGCATTGGAGGGTGAGAGGATTCACCAGTTACTCCTCCACATGACTGTAGATACCAACTTGTTTTTTTTTTTTTTTTGTCTAGTAAGAGGGAAGGAAAATATCAATTAAGGTGCTTACCTGGGGAACAAATTTACTTCTTAAAGGGAAAGAGGTAGTGGTTTAGTCTTTTTAGAAAAGAACTTTATCAAAAGAAGTTCAGGTGCAAACAGGTCACTCTTTTTGATTATTCCATACCTTTTTTTTTTTCAAATTAGACACATTTGAACATTCAATAAATTTTTAACACCCAATATTATAAATTTAAGGCATGCATGTTTTAATTAAGCCATTACATTTTGAGCTAGTTTTTGTTTACTCAAAATGTTACAGGGCAGGGAGAGGGGCAGCCCAGAACCGGCAAATCTGCCTGCTCTAAATTGGTTCTGCCATCCACCAAATCAACACAAAACATATGAGACTTTAATGGGAAGGAACTTTAATACAACTAGGAAACAATACAGAAAAGGCAAAGAATCTGGTTTCTAAATCAAGCACCCAAAGTTACCCGTCCCCTCGTGGGTAAAAGTCCTTCCAAAAGGGATTGGCCCAGAGCAAGTCCCCAAAGCTGCCACAAGTCTAAAGCATCTTCCAGTGGGGACCCACAGAAAAGGGTCAGAAACAACCAGATAAGCCCAGAAGGAAAAGAGCAAAATCAACATCAAGATAAAAGCTGCCATTGTCACCTCCCCATGGGTCTCACCCACATCTGTATCACACCGTCCACGACCAAAAGGCAAGCACAGTTTCTTCACGTGTCTCTAGGCTCCATGTGCCTCCTCCAGGTCTCCTTCTGTCTCTCCATCCTTCTTCCTTCTGTCCTCAGTCTCCTCTGCAGCTTCTTCTCTCCCTGCTCAGCCCCACCCTCCATTTGTGTGGGGCAGGGAACTTGGAACTGTTGGATGAACAAGACAGTAGCCATTTTAGGGAGGGCACAGCTATGTTCTGTTTCTATGCAAAACCACGGAGACCACAGAAAACAGGAAAAATGAACTTAACGAAACTCAGACCAACGATGACATATCAACCAATTAGAATAGACCCGGTGCTAAGAATGGAAAGTCCCACTTCCGGACAATATGGTATAAAGAAAGCCTTGTGCCCTGCAAAGGGGCCCTTCTCTCAACCTGATGGGACTGCTGCGTCAGTGCACCACACAGAGTTGGGCCCTACCTCAAGCTAGCAATAAAGCCTTTTTGCCTTTGAATCTCTGGCTCCGTGTGGTGTTTGGGAACCCTGAATGGAGTTGAGGCGCCAACTCCTAACATTTGGGAGCTTGTCCAGGATCCTCAATAACTACATGGGACAGTAAGGGGAAAGCTGAGGCAGGAGGAGGACATTGATTCTTAGTTCATGAGCTTTCTGAGTCAGGTGGACACGCCAGACAACCAGGGGCACGGGTTTTGGAGAGAAGTCTCAAACCCATGAAGGCCGATGCCTAGAGAAATTCAAATTTTTCTGCAGCGTACGAGGCCCGGTTCCGACGAGGAATCCAGAACCTGTCCTGAGGCACAGGCCAGGACTCTGTGGCAGATTTGGGAAACAATCATTGCCCTCTCCAGTAAGCCCGCAGGCCTGTTTCTGTTGTCTGTAGTCCTCTGTCTGTGTCTCCTGGGGATTGTTGTCCTTGTTGATCTTTTAGGATGGGCCAGGGACAAATCACATCATCGTCCCTCATAGTGGATCATTTTTCTGAGGTCCGGACCCGGGCCAAAAATCTCAGCCTTGGTGTGAGGAAAAAATTAATGATTACTTTATGTTCCAGAGAGTGGCCATCATTCTCTGGTATCCAGTGGCCGTGAGAAGGATCCCTAGACATCATTGTGATCACACAGTTCAAAAAACGAATTATGGCCTCTCACCCTGATCAAATCCCTTATATCCTTCTTTGGGAAGATCTCACTACCTTCCCTCCTGAATGGCTTCGGCCGTTCATTCTGTGCCTAGCCTTGGCGTTTGGGTGGGGAGGAACACTTATCTGCCTGGCACAAGAGAAAAAGGAGCCAGTCCTACTGAATTCCTCTTACCCCCAAGACACTGATGAGAGCCTTGAGCCCATGGCACTGCCGCCTCCTTATCCCGTCCCAGATCCAGGGTGTAACCCAGAACCAGACAACTTACACCATAGCCTGCCGGGCTCCTCTGTGGGAGCCTGGACCAGAAATCAACAAGGAATGGGAAGAGAGCAGGCTGAACTGGCAACATTGGCCCTGTTGAGGGTAGTGGGCCCAATTGGTGAGGGTGGCCAACAAAATTTCCAGTATTGGCCCTTTTCTACCTCTGACTTATATAATTGGAAACACTAAAACCCACCCTTTTCAGAAAACCCTAGGGGACTCATTAATCTCTTTGAGTCTATACTTTTCACCCATCAGCCCACATGGGATGACTGTTTGCAGCTGATGCAGGTCCTGTTCACCACGGAAGAGCAGGACAGAATTTGGGGGGAAGCCCACCATCAGGTCCTGGGGGCCAATGGGTGGCCCACCCAGGATCAGGCAATCATCAATTGCCACTTTCCCATGGAACGACCTCAGTGGGATTACAACACACCTGAAGGTGGGGAGAACCTCCGAATCTATCGCCAGACTCTTATGGCGGGTCTCCGCGCTGTGGTGCACAAACCCACCAATTTGGCTAAGGTAGGAGATATTTGTTAAGGGCCATCTGAAACTCCAGCCGCCTTCCTAGAGTGCATTATAGAGGCTTTTAGGCAGTTCACTACCCTGGACCCAGTGTCCCTCGAAAGTAGAGCAGCCGTCACAATGGCCTTTGTAAATCAGGCAGCTCCGGACATAAAATGAAAACTGCAGTCCTTGAAGTGACTGGGGGAGAGGCCTATTCAGGAATTACTAAGGGCAGCAAAAAAAGGTTTTCAATAAAAGAGAAACAGATGAGGAAAGGCAGGACAGATTGAGAGCAGAACAGCGTAGGTGGGAGGACTAAATTGGAGCAGAGGACCTGCAAGTCCAAGCGGCAGAACAAAAAAGACAAACGCATGAAATGGCCAAAATCCTGCTAGCTGCAGTCGGCAAACAACCCCAGGATAAGACTTCTGGTAGTGGCAGACGGCCTATGGGTAAAGGATCCAGATGCTTCAGGCTGAATCAAGACCAATGTGCTTGGTGCAAAAAGCATGGACACTGAGCTAAGAAGTGCCCAGAAATAATGAGACACAGAGTAATCCAAAGGAGACTCCTATTCTCTTGGTCAGGACTGTGGCTTCTGACAACAGTGAGTGAGGGGGTCGGGGTTCGGTGCCCCTCCCCGAGCCCAGGGTAACTCTCAAAGTGGAAGGGAAGGAAGTTGAATTCTTGGTAGACACTGGAGCTTAACACTCAGTTTTATTGGCTAATAAAGGGGAACACTCCAGGCGCACCACCTTAGTCCAGGGTGCCACTGGATCTAAATTACATGGATGGACTATGGCCAGGAGAGTCAATCTGGCCTCTGGCACGGTAAGCCATTCCTTTATGGTAATCCCTGATTGCCCAACGCCATTGCTTGGACGCCTTCTCTTAACCAAGTTGGAAGCCAGTATAGCCTTTGGTTCAACAGGAGTAGAGGTTTTTGATGCCGGGGGCTGCCTCCTAGGAGGGTCGGACAAACCTGCCATCATTTTGACTATGTCATTGGTAGATAAATTTCAATTATACTCTCCACCTATCAAGCGGGTGAAGACATTCAGGAGTGGCTCCGCCACTTTCCAATGGCTTGGGCTGAAACAGGAGGGCCAGGGCTGGTGATCAATCGACCAGCCATCTTCATCGAGCATAAGCCCTGGGCAGAACTGGTTCACATCAGGCAATACCCTATGCCTCTGGAAGCCTTGTTAGCCATCTCCCCACACATCAATAAACTCCGGGATGCTGGGATCCTTCCCTCCTGTCATTCTGTGTGGAACACACCCCTCCCACCAGTTAAAAAGTAGCGTACAGGGGACTATAAGCCAGTTCAAGACTTGCTGGAAGTTAATAACCAGGTGGCTGATATTTGTAAGAATAGAGCATAACAGCAGCCATTTTAAAGTACAGCAGCCATTTAAGAGCTTAACTGACAGTGAGGTTGCAATTCCTGGAATCCTAGATTCTAAGGACCGGCATCTGTAACCATTAGATTACCCTAACAGTCTCATTCCTAGAATCCACATCTGAAGCTGTCAGATTACGCTGAGGGACCCATTCTTTATGCCTATTTAAACTGCTTAATTATGGTGCTGAGGGTCCAACCCTGTCTGGGCATGGCCGCTGTGTTGGTTCCACTCCAGTGCTTAGGACCCTAGCTCGAGCTAGGTAATAAAGGCCACTTTTGTTTTTGCATCGAACTTGGGTCTTGGTCGTTCTTGGTCTTGGCACCAGAGTACTCTAACATTTGGGGGCTCGTCGTGGATCGACCTCCCAATTCGTGAGTTGACCTAACTTTGTCAATATGCTGATCTCAGTCGCCAGGACTTGGGAGATTGATGAGTCGGAAGACGTCCCGACGACAGGAGCAGTTATAAGTCTTCAGCCCGTTCCTCTGAAGTGGATGTCAAAGTCTAGGGGAAGCCTACTGCAGAGTCCTCCAAAGTGGAAGCCGGAGACTAGGGGACCGACATGGAGCTCCGGTCCTGTGTGCACACTGGTAAATTCTTTCAAGGCCTTACGTAGTCGTCCAGCTGGCTTGTGTTGTCTTGCGTTTATCTTCTGTTTGTTGCTTGTGGTGTTCGCCCCCCTCTTTCTTGATTTCACAGGATATTGGGTTGGAGACAGGGGACAGGGACCCCACAACGGGTGAGCATTGCTGCGCAGGGTTTTACCCAGGTAATAGTCTGTTCTGGTTTTGAGCCGGGTAAGGCCTTAGTGGACGCACTGGAAGGCCTCTGGCAGGCACCATGGAAGATGTCCCCAGACCCTCCGATTAGTTATCCATACCCCTTGTTAGGCAGCAGATACCCCTTTGTTGGAAGGTTTGAAAGAGCTATTATTACTTCTTTCCTGGTGTTTGTTGTTCTTGTTGCATCTGTGTTCATAATCATGGGTCAGGGACAGATGACTCCCCTCTCACTCATGGTGGATTGTTTTTCGGATGTCCGTGCTCGAGTTCAAAATCTTTCCTTAGATATCCATAAACGTCTCCTTATTACTTTATGTTCTTCTGAATGGCCTTCCTTTCCAGGTTTACAGTGGCTGTGTGGCAGCTTCTTGCAACTTTTTCTCATTCGTCAAGTGAAAAAGGTGGTCACAACTTCTCATCCTGAACAG
Source organism: Talpa europaea (assembly GCF_964194135.1). Classification (NCBI taxonomy): domain Eukaryota; kingdom Metazoa; phylum Chordata; class Mammalia; order Eulipotyphla; family Talpidae; genus Talpa; species Talpa europaea. The sequence continues at coordinate 99,549,798 of NC_140068.1, read as the reverse complement.
GTACCCTACATCCTTCTTTGGGAGGACCTGACTGTTTTTCCACTGGACTGGTTAAGGCCTTTTTGTACTCGTGGCATCATTTCCTCTAATGGTCGGACGACTCACATCTATGTCGCCCAGACTACCAGCCATGATCAAAGAGCGTCTGTTCTTCCAGACTCTAACCCGTCCCTCCTTCAGGCTTTGGGCGATGATCTCTCCACCTTCCCGTCAGCACCACCAGCATACGCCAATGTAGCGGCTGCTGGGGCTGCGGCAGAGGGGGAGGGAGTGACTGCAACAGCGGCTGACTCCACTTCCAGCCTGATCTCGTCACCAGGCCTGAGTGCAAGTACACGGGGGAGGGGGAAGTTGGGAGATTCGGCTATTCTAGCCCCTTTGAGGGCCATAGGGCTGGCAGATGAGAATGGCCAACAAACCATGCAATATTGGCCCTTTTCTACCTCTGACCTGTGTAATTGGAAACATTAAAACCCTCCTTTCTCAGAAAATCCTAGAGGTCTTAATCTTTTAGAGTCTATTTTGTTCACTCTCCAATCTACCCGGGACAACTGCCTCCAGCTCATGCAAATCCGTTTACGACAGAAGAAAGAAACAGGATTTGGGGAGAGGCATGTAAACAGGTCCTGGGTGTGGACGGCCGTCCTACCCAGGATCCGGCTACCATAGACCTGGGGTTCCCCTTGTACCGCCCTGATTGTGATTACAACACCCTTGAAGGTAAGGAGCATCTTACATTCGCGGTTAAAGGACTTAAAAATCCTCCGCCCATGCCACTCTGCTTGGAATACCCCATTGCTGCCAGTCAAAAAGCCTCACTCCTCTGACTACCGCCCGATTCAGGATCTATGCGAAGCTAATGCCCGTGTGGCTGATATTCATCCCACGGTGCTCACCCCGTACACTCTACTGAGTGCCTTGTCTCCACAACACACTTGGTACTCGATTCTGGACTAAAAGATGCCTTTTTCTGCATCTCTCTGGCTCCCCAAAGCCAGGATATTTTTGCCTTTGAATGGCAGGACGATATGGGCCAGGTTGAGCAATTAATGTGGACTCGGGTGCCACAAAGATTTAAGAACTCGCCGTCCCTATTCAGTGAGGCACTGGCCAGAGACTTGGAACCCTTTCGGGTTTCCCACCCTCATGTTATTCTCCTCCAGTATGTGGATGACATCCTTTTGGCAGTGGCTAATCGAGAGACCTGTTTAGTGGCCACCGGTGACCTATTACAACTGTTGGGCTGACTGGGCTACCACACCAGCATGAAAAAGGCCCAGTTATGCGCCACAGAGGTCACATACCTGGGCTACTGACTTAAAGAGGGACAGCGCTGGTTGACCCCAGCCATGACCAGGACCATCTTGAACATCCCAAGGCCAACAAATTGTCACCAAGTACAAGAATTTTTTGGGTCGGTGGGCTACTGCAGAGTCTGGATATTGGGGTTCACTGAACTGGCAAGCCACTGTATGATATGACTAAGGAAAATAGCACGGACTCTTTCCCTTGGGGCCCCAAACAAGACCAGGCTTTTCAGACTCTCAAAACTGCCTTGCTTTTGGCTCCGGCACTAGCCCTGCTGGACCCCACCAAATCCTTCGTCTTGTTCGTGGCTGAAAGCAAGGGAATCGCCAAGGGAGTCCTCACCTAGGCATTGGGACCCTGGAAGTGGGCCGTCATGTATTTGTCCAAAGGACTGGACCCTGTGGTGGCAGGATGGCCCCCATGCCTGCGGGCCATAGCGGCTGTGGTTGTTCTGGTCAAAGACTCTGAGAAGCTGACTCTCGGCCAGAAAACTGAAGTGGTAACTGCCCATGGAATTGAGGGGGTCCTGAGACAGCCACCGGGTAAGTGGATCATCAACACACGCCTTACCCATTATCAGGGGCTGCTCCTCAATTCCCCACGGGTGGTTTTTAAAACAGAAACTAGTCTTAACCCAGCCACCTTGCTGCCAGACACTGCCTTGCAGGAGACACAGCATGAATGCCATGACATCCTGGCTAAGGCCGTCTCTGTAAGGGGTGACCTGACAGACACCCCTCTCGTCGAGGCAGACCATGTATGGTTCACGGATGGCAGTAGCCTAGTGCAGGATGGACTCAGGAGGGCGGGAGCAGCAGTGGTCGGTAAAGACAAAGTTATCTGGGCTCAGAGACTACCTAATGACTCTTCTGCACAAAAAGCAGAACTAATTGCCCTGACAAAAGCCCTCCAACTAGCCCAAGGGAAGCAGATAATGGTCTTTACAGACAGTCGCTATGCCTTTGCCACTGCTCATGTACATGGCACAATCTATGCAGAGCATGGATTCCTCACCTCAGAGGGGAAACCCATCAAATACACTCCCATCATTCAGGAACTGTTGGAGGCTGTCCAGCTACCCTTCCGTTTAGCCATTGTACATTGCAGAGGGAACCAGAGACTGGACACTATAGAGGCTCGAGGCAACCATAGGGCAGACGAGGAAGCCCGAAAAGTGGCACTATCCACTGAGGAACCAGTGACCATTCAGGTGACCAAGGTCAATCTCCCGGAGCCAGGAATGGGACCTCTTCCAAGTAAGGCTCCAACATTTACAGAAAAAGACCACCAATGTCTCCAGAGAGAACATGCTAAGGCTCGGCAGTAGGACGGTTGGTGGAAAACTCAGGACACCCTACTTCTGCCGGAGGTGGTAGGCCAAGATTTGCTCAAACGCCTCCACCGGACCACACATTTAGGGGCAGAAAAAATGAAAGCTTTAATCAGGACTGCTTACTTAAACTTCCCCAAAGTTCACCTGCTAACCAGGGAAATAATAGAAAATTGCCAGGTCTGTCAACAAATGGAACCAGTAAGGTGGTTGAACAGTTGGGAAAGAGGCTGAGAGGTGAGTTCCCTGGGGGAATATGGGAAGTAGACTTTACAGAAATAAAGCCAGGGAAGTATGGGTACAGGTACTTATTAGTTTTGTTGGACACCTTTTCTAGATGGGGTGAGGCTTTCCCCACCAGGAAGGAAACAACCCTTACGGTATGTAAAGACCTATTAGAAGAAATCATTCCCAGATATGTGACACCTGAAGGAATTGGATCAGATAGTGGACCAGGTTTTACTGCTCAGGTCATACAGCACCTGAGTAATTCCCTGGGGATTAATTGTAAATTACATTGTGCTTATCGTCCCCAGAGCTCAGGACAGGTAGAAAGAATGAATCGGACCCTCAAGGAGACCCTGACTAAATTATGCCTAGAGAATGGTGGAGACTGGGTGATGCTCCTCCCCTACGTACTCTTCCAGACTAGAAACACTCCTTATTCATTAGGGCTTACCCCGTTTGAAATAACGTTTGGACGAGCACTGCTGGCTGTCCCCAGAGATGCAGCCAGGCTGTCAGGGCCAGAGCCTGTGGGGCTACACCTTTTAGCCCTGCCAACAGTTTGGAAGATCCTGTGGCCCCAGGTCAAAGCCTTGCACAACCCCAGTTCCACCAACCGCAGTCTCCACAACTTTCAGCCTGGAGATTGGGTCTGGGTCAAATGGCACTCTCCAAAGACACTTAAGGCCAGATGGAATGGCCCATTCCTAGTAATCTTTACTACCTCTTTTGCCTTAAAGGTAGATGGAATAGCAGCTTGTATCCATCACACTCACGTAAGACCACTCACAGGACAGGACCAGCTGGTTACAGATCCCAATCAGTGGGTGGCCCGAGTGGATCCAGTCAACCCACAGCACGTCAAGCTCACATGCTCGAGCGGATCTAGTCAAACCGCTGTGCGACAAGCTCACACTCAGATGACACCCGAACTAACTCCCTGAAGACTGGTCCAAGCAAACCTCCCCAGTGCACCACCACGATGATCAGATGGATTCTGCTTTTGCGGACTCTTCAACATGTATGTGCTTTCCCCTTCTCATCCTCTCGGATGAGCCCACATACCCTGTGGAACATCAACTGGACTCTTAGCAATGCAAAAACTGGGAGAATGGTTGCCTGGGTCAGGCACCACGCTCCACTGGGGACTCTGTATCCAGATATATCCTTTGATCTCTGTAATCTAGCAGATGGGGCCTGGGAAGTGTCTAATGGTATTTTTACTGGGTGCTGCAACAGGCCAGCCAGGAGAAGCCACATCAGAACAAGTCATTTTTATCTTTGGGGCAGAATGTGTGCACCTGTGGAGGGGAAGGGAATTTCTTCTGTGCATCCTGGAGCTGTGTCTCCACCGGCTATATTGGCTGGACAGTGCCGTTCAAAGGGGATTATATACAGGTTGGCAAAGACCCGGGGTCTACATCCTCAGGTTACAAAAATTTGCCAGAGAAACCCCCTAAATTAAGTCAAAGGTGGGTAGGAGGGCCTTGTGTGCAGGCTCAGTGCAATCCAGTTATACTAAAATTTACCCAGCTGGTTAGAGACCCCAAGCTGCTCCCATAATGGATTAATGGAATGACCTGGGGGCTCAGGCTCTATGTATCTGGCACAGTTTCGGGTGTCATGTTTACCCTAAGACTTCAGGTTTATCCTCCTCAATCACCCCCACCAATGGGACCTAATAAAATCCTAAGTCCATTTCATCCCCGAGGGCTTGTCGCTCTGGTAAAAGAGCCAGCTGCTCTTCTGATAACCACCGCACCACCTCCCTCCTCGGGGTCAGCAATAACCCCGAGTGACCTCAAACACCCTACTACACCAATGGTACAGGCTTCTCAATCACCTGAGACTGACCCACTCCTTGGAATGCTTGGGCATATTTTCAGGGTGTTTAATGCTTCCCGGCCTGATTTAACTTCTTCATGTTGGCTGTGTTATAACTCAGCCCCTCCCTTATATGAGGGAATCGCAGCCTTTGGTAATCTCTCCACTTCCCAGGACGATAGCAGCTGTCAACAGCAAAAAGCCAAAATAACCCTACAACAACTGTACCCCAGTCCCATGCACAGCTTTGTGCTCAGAATGTGACCCTTAGCCCTGACATGTCCCGCTCCTATATACTCCCTCCCTCGGATGCTTGGTGGGCTAAGCTCTATGGGCTTAACCCTTGTATCCATGCAACAGTTCTGAGTCAGACCCGTGACTTCTGAATTCTTGTGCGGTTGGTTCATGGTTGGTTCACAGATGTATCTACCATTCATATGAAAGCCTCCTTAATTCTCTGGAGGAAAACACTGGGACCACCCCTAGGCGGGTCAGAAGGGAACCATTAACCCTTCTAACTCTCACTGTAATTTTGGGTGCGAGTATAGTAGGGGCTGGCACTGGGACTGCCGCTTTAATTAACCAGAATAACCAGTACTCCCACCTGCAGGCGGCTATTGACACAGATATTGATAGACTGGAAGTCTTCATTACGCACTTGCAGGACTCCCTATCCTCCCTTGCCAAGGTGGTATTACAAAACAGCGGAGGGCTGGACCTTATTTTCTTACAGCAAGGTGGGCTGTGTGTAGCCCTAGGAGAAGAATGCTGCTTTTATGTTGATCATTCAGGGGTTGTTAAGGAATCCCTTGAAAAGGTAAGGGAAGGTTTAGCTAAACGGAAAAAAGAAGGGGCGGCTCAGCAGGGATGGTTTGAATCTTGTTTTAATACTTCCCCATGGCTAACGACCCTATTGTCGGCCATAGCAGGACCTTTAGTATTGCTCATGCTAATACTTACATTCAGCCCTTGTATTCTCAATCGCTTGCTTGCTTTTATTCGCAATAGGCTTGAGGTGGTTCAAATTCTGGCGCTTAGACAACATTACCAACCGCTGCAAACTCTGTAAGCTCCAACAGTGTACTTGTGACTTTAAAATGGCATTTTAGAAAAGGGGGGATGTAAGAATAGAGTATAACAGCAGCCATTTTAAAGTACAGCAGCCATTTAAGAGCTTAACTGACAGTGAGATTTCAATTCCCGGAATCCTAGATTCTAAGGACCGGCGTCTGTAACCAATAGATTACCTAACAGTCGCATTCCTAGAATCCACATCTGAAGCTGTCAGGTTACCCTGAGGGACCCATTCTGTATGCCTATATAAACTGCTTAATCATGGTGCTCAGAATCCAACCCTGTCTGGGTGTGGCCGCTGTATCGGTTCCACTCCGGGGGTTCGGACCCTAGCTCAAGCTAGCTAATAAAGGCCACTTTTGCTTTTGCATCAAACTTGGGTCTCGGTCATTCTTGGACTCGGCTCCAGAGTCCTTCTAACAATATCCACCCAACTGTGCCTAACCCATATACCTTGTTGAGCTCCCTAATGTTGTTCCCAAGATCAGCAGACTCGGTGAGCATAGCCTCCAAGAATCCAAAGACAGCCAATGCAAATACAAAAAGGAGTTTATTACAGACTCGAGTCCAGGCTCACGGCACCTACCAACACAGTGGCAGATATCGAGAGCAAAGGGAACAGGGATCTTATATAGGGTTACAAGTAGATTCCTAGAAATAAAATCATGTTGGCAATCATTCATTGGTTACACAGGTGCATTTCTTAACAACGGTGGGTACACAGTTTCAGTTTTTTAGCTGATTGGTCACATCGAGATGCAGCTCTACTTTATGGCTAGTTTGACCCCATCAGTGGCCCGAATTGCTTGGCTCTATTTTATGGCTAGTTAGACCCATTACTCGGCTCCACTGTGGCTGGCCGTCCGAGATAAGACCACAGTGGGGTGGGGGTCAAAACCTTCTCTGGAATGCAGTCTTTCCTGGGACAGCAAAACCTAAAATTCTAAGATGGCAGTTACACACAAAATGACAAAGCAATGGCTAAGAATACTTATGCTTGGTTCCACATTCCCGCTTTTTTTTTTTTTTTTTTGCAAGGACTGTTACAAAGCAAAGTTATTTGAATCATTAAGAGGGAGGGGAGCATATTGAGAGTGAGGGACCATGAGCTGAATGGTTTCCAATGGTGTCTCTTTTAAGGAGGTTCTTATTGATCTAAGGCCAGATACTGCTGCTCAAAACACCATCAGCGGCCTTCAGGTACTCAGTATATTCAGGCACAACTGACTGGTTCACAGCATTCCTTACATAATTGTCTGTCAAATACGAGTATAGTTAATTCTCAGGAAACAACTAGGCAGTCATTTTTATCCTGTAATGCAATTGGAAATTTTACTCAGGTGAGCAATGGAGGGTTGCGACAGAAGACCTCCCAGGTCTCAGTGGAACTTACTCAATCTTACTCATCTACAATTTCATCATCAGGGTATCTTTCTACTACAGAAGTAAAAAGCTGCTCTAACATCAACTAAGATTCCCAGACCTTAAAATATTATTCTTCCTGTACAAACACTAAGCCATTCCAAACCTTTACATAACCAGAGTTCTATAGTATTGGGCCTAGCACAAATTTATTTTATAACACAGCTACCAGGCCTTTTATCAGTTAGTCAGTCTCAAAATTATGGTTAAGATCAGTCACACATAATGTGCTATCTATTGTTCATTCACAGGTTTATCGGTCCAACAAAATTGAAAAATTGCCATCCTTATACAAAACATTGACATTTTCTGGGTCATCTTAGACCACGACCTCTGAAAATCAGATGCTAAACCATTTATCTAGTCAGCAAGAGGTATTATCTTCAGTTACAAATGAGAATTACTCTGCTCAAACAAGGGACCTGTCTCCAGTTATCCAGTCTCAGAGTTATTCATCTGGTCACTAAATATCACCTATTGAATAAAATAGGCTTCTGCCCACCAGTCTTAATACTAACTCCCTCTCATTTCCTCCTTGCATAAATGAGTCTGCTGCTCTAAATAAAATACTCTCCATTATCACTTGAAGGAAACCAAGGCCAACGTTAACACATTCCTTTATTTGTTTTTATCTCTGAAGCCTTTCTAAACTCTTCAGAGGTCCCCTCCTGCACTGTCCCTAAAACTGCCTAATCACCCTAACTTGCCCTATGTCTCATTCCTCCCCTTCTGCGAATGGAGCCCTTAACTGCAGTCAGGGAAAAGGGGCATCGTTCTGATCAGTAACTGCTTTCTGCTGAAAGTGGACGATGAGGGGAAACAGTCAGGTCTCCACTGCAGGGCTATGATCTAAGGGACCTCGAAAGGACAGTGGGAGCTTCATAGTTCTATGGTCTCCAGGCAAGAAATGACCTTGATGAAGGCATTGAGGATGTAAGGCCCAAGCAAGAGAAAAACAAAACAAAAGTTTTTAGTTGAAGAGAGATGAGGTTCAAGAGTAAGGAGGTCACAAATTCTTTTAACTTTAGCCATTAACAGGTCTAGGGCTCTAGGGTTTTATAATTTTACTGTAATTATCAAAATGTGGCCCTCTAAATGTTAGTACATAAAATGTTAAGTTTAAACATAATAAGGTAATTCTCCAAGATGAAGACTCAGGACATCAAAACTTTGATTATTATTGCACCTATTTTTACAGAAAAATGGAAATTTTCATCATAATTTCTTCAACCGTGAGCAGACGAATTGCAAAATCACAGACTCACTGGTACCAACCAAAATTTACAATGAACAGTTCCTGTGAATCGATGCTCAACATCAATGCATGACGAGACCTGGCCAACCATGATCATGCAAACAAAAATCCTTCACAACTATATTTTTATGTTTTATAAAACAGTCTTAAAGATGTACTTTCATAAACATTTCTGGTGCAATTTTGTCAATGACAAAAAAAAAAAAACAACAAAAAACACAAAGCTATTCTTTATTTTATTTAACCACTGAGTCTAGGGATTTCAAGGAAGGTAGCAGTGTTGTGAAATGTCCTGGCTCAGGCTGGCCATCTGTACTAGTGAGGGAGACAATTGACCAATAGGTCAATCCAAAGAACTGGAGTAAGACAAAGCAAGTGACCCCTTATTTACCAAAGAGATGATCTTTGTCTACCACTTCTAGGGTCACCCGAGGCTTATCCATATAAACAGTAAACAGGGGAGCCTGTCTCACCTCTGGGCTTCTTCAGAGAAGGTCTTCTCCTGCACCGGGTAGCTGTCCTACCATCCTGGCCCATGGTTTGGGCTGGCCCCCTCCCTCTCTGGAGAGTGGGACAGTCCCCCCTTTCAGTGCCCTGTACGATGACACTGAAGACATGGCCCTGGGGACAGCTTCTTTCAGCTGAGGTGTCCCAGTTGCTGGAAGTGGAAGCAAGCTGACAGCCCATTGAGAGGCTGAGGTCCCGAATGCCCTAGGGCACATTGGGCCTTGGTTGAGTCTGAGGTGGCAGAGTACTGTGATGGCAACTGCCATTTATTGGGTATTTTTCTTACCTTTTTCCCCTTCTTTTTGTCTAGCCAGTCCCCTCTATATTACTGTAGACCTTGAAGGCCGTGTCTAAAAATGTTAAAATGATTTTAGGCCCTTGTTTAGTCTCCGGAGCCTGCACCTGATGTCAGAACAAGGCTGGCTAAAACATACATATTCTAATCATACATTTTTATAGGTTTTATACAGTCTCTATAAAATAGAGAGCAGAGACCACTTGGATATTAAGTGACACCAAAACAGTGAATAATATTCTCCTAATTCTGAATAATTAAGCATTATAACACTTTTCTCACATAGTGTCTACATATAATACTGGAGAGAAAAATACAGAAAACACAAAAGTTATCATGCTGCCTCTCTTGTGAAGAAGTTAACTAGTTTTCCACCATTTCTGTCATTAACTATAAAACAGGTGTTTGGTATAAATCATTTTACTTTATCTTGTTCACCTGTCCTGTGTTTAAAATGCTACTATTTCCCACATACACACTTTTGCATATAACACCTCTTTGCCAGGGGCACATGGGATAAAAGAGTTGGTTCTTTTCAACCAAGCAATGAATAGGCAATAGCCAAAATCCAGAAATGAATTACAAAAAAAACAAGGTATTTCATAAAATGCAAAACCAAAATTTTTAAAGTTACTTAAGAAGCTAAAATTTTTATACTAATTTTTTAACCAGAGTCCAGAATTCTAAAAACAATCATACCAGTATACAGTTTATAGAGTCAAGGCCAAAATACAGAGATACAGGATTCCTGGGAAAGGAATTTAAAACACACACAATAGTATAATGCACTAACTTCACTTTATTTTTTCAGAATTATTACATTTTAGTTTCTAATCTCTGAATTGTAAGACACCGTAATAGCTTTTTATCATCTCTTTAGACTGCACAACCTAGACACTTTTTTCAATTTTTTTTTTTTTAGTTGAGATGACATTAAACTTTAGTTTCCTTATAATAAGGAACAAAATGTAAACCTGAAAGTTCAGTAAATGGTTAACAAATTTTTATTACTAAACCTAGCAAAACCTTAGTTTAGTTTCAATTTTTCCATAGGACAGGAATTTTAAGTCAACTTCAGAGTTGCCACTGTAACAATTTTATATACCATGTTTTTTGTTTTGTTTTATTTTGTTTTGTTTTGAGGCAAGCACTAGATATGTTACAGGGCAGAGAGAGAGGCAGCCCAGACCCCGCAAAACTGCCTGTTCTAAATAGGTTCTGCCATCAGCTACATCGACACAAAACATACGAGACCTCAAGGGGAAGGAACTTCAATACAATTAGGAAACAACACAGTAAAGGCAAAGAATCCAGTCTCCAAATCAAGCACCCAAAGTTACCCATCCCTTTGTGGGCAAAACTCCATCCAAATAGGATTGGCCCAGAGCAAGGCCCCAAAGCCTGCCACAAGACCAAAGTATCTTCCAGTGGAGACCCACAGAAAAGGGTCAGAAACAACCAGACAAGACCAAAAGGAAAAGAGCAAAATCAAAATCAAGATAAAAGTTGCCATTGTCATCTTCACACAGGTCTCACCCACTTCTGTGTCATCCAGTCCATGACCAAAAGGCAAGCGTAGTTTCTTCACATGTATTTAGGCTCCATGAGCCTCCTTTAGGCCTCCTTCTGGATCTCCATACTGCTTTCTTCCTCCCTCCCTTGGTTGGGGCAGGGAACCTGGAACCTCCACCTTTCCTGGGGACCACGCTGTTATGGATAGATTGACAAAAGCAAGAAAGAAAAAAATAGACACCTAATACCATATACTATTGGGAGCCGTGCTACTCATGTCGTCGGACAAAAGTCCAGGCATGGGGCAGATTTCTGAAAAATCAGGAATCTCGTTAGCTGACTCCAAGATTCTCCTCATTTGTTTATGGCTAGTTTCTACCATTGCTAAAAATATGCATTTAAAAAACTGCAAATACTGATCAAATTACTAAATAACCAATTTGATGGCAAATGACACTGCATAATACAATTATTACATTTTTTATAGAATTAGTCTTTCTCTGCCAAAAGGCAGTCAACATTTGACCTTACATTAACAAGTGAAATAACTTCTGGAAACAAAAGGTTATAAACATCTATTGGCCAAGTCTTTGATATGTAGATGTGGTCTTTTGAGGCAAGGGCTAATTGAAGAAGGAAATTCTGTTACTTTAAAGATAGCAGTTGGGTGACAGATGAGATCCATGCTCCAAGTGTAAGAAAATTCCTAATGAGCCAGGAGGCGCCATACCTGACCCCTGCTAAATTCTTCCTGTTTGTTTAGGGCTGATTCCCCTGGAGGTGACAATTGGTATGGTAGCTGTTAGAGTATGCATTCAAGAATAAGTCAACAGCAATTTTATGACAGATCCAAATAATAACCATGGCAGCACAAATAATGCACTTGGAAATAGTCAATGTTACAACAACTGATATGTCACATGTTAACCATTCTGAGAATCAAAAGCTGTAACCATCTCCAACCCTGCCCCTGAAGAAATATTTGTAGTTCCTTAAAACAACAATCAGCAATCTTACAGACAAAAGACATTTTCCCTTGATCTTAAAGTTAGATACAAAAACTAGGCTGGGAGGGCGGAGCAACATGGCGGCGAGGAGATGCTGCGAGTAAGATCTCCCATTAAAAAAAGTTAATAGGGAGGAAAAGCGGCAGGTCCCAGTGAGAACTGGGACAGAGAAGATAAACGGACGACTCCAGCAAACTACCCGAAGATGAAAGTAGCCATAAAAGAGGACCAGAAGGGAGGAAAGCGCAGAACCCTGCTCCCCTCCCCCACCCACAAAGTCGGCACTCTCCAACCAACAGAGAGGAGGAAAACAACAAACTAAAATGACCAACAAGAACAAACTACGCAGCAAGCGGGACTGTGAGTGGAAAGGAACTACTGCAGCCACCACACCCTGTGAACGGGAGCTGCGGAGAACCCTGCAGGATTCGCCGCGGAGGTGAGCTCTGGGCGCCATTAAACAGAGACCCCCCCAGGAGGAGACCAGCACCAGCAAACAGCCCTGGGCCGCCTGGTAAGCTTGTGCGGAAAAGCGGCGCACTAGAAAAGCAAACGCGGATCGGAATCGGGATCCTGCGGAAAAGCAGTGCAGTTGAAAAGCAAACGCAGATCGGGATCGCGGCTGCCCAGGTCCCCGCGCCTGGGACCTAGGCGTGCCGGGAGACGCGCGAGAAGACCATCACAGAGGTGAAAGTCCCTCACTGAGTAACCAGGAACGAGGCACCCAGGCACGAGAGTGGGGTGCAAAAGACGCCATTCTGTGGACACTGAACTGGGCTACAGCCCACGTCCTGGAACTGAGGGCTTTGGAACTGAGGCCCGGGGCACGAAATTTGGGGCGTGGGTTCTCCACGACGGTGGGGCACAAGGCAGACACAGCACCCCAAAGCCGTTGAGGTTTACCCTACCATTCCTGCTCTGTTCCCTGCCCAACGGGGTGAAAAAAAAAAAAAAAACAGCTCCCCAAGGGCTCTAGGAGAGATCTCTGGCTCCACCTAGCGACTTGAAACCAGCAGAGGCTCCTGGAGGAGCCAGTGGCCAGCTGGGGAGTTAGCCCACGCCGGGCCCCTTCCGACCAGTAGTCTGAGCCCACAGGGGGAGCGAGCACCCACAGCAGGGGCAGATCAGGCGCGCAGAAGAGTGTGCCTGAGACCGGACACGCAGGGAGTGTGTCCCGCATAGCCATTTTAGAACAGGGACAACTCTTCAGTAAAGACTGCCTGCAGAAGGCTACCTCATGAGCCAGAGGTGAGCGGGGGAAGTTCGCCCACGCCAGACCCCCTCTGGCCTGCAGTCCAAGCCCAGAGGGGGAGCGGGAACCCACCGCCGGGGCAGACAAGGCGCAGAGGGGAGTGTGTCCCCACATCAACATTTTAGAACAGGGACCTTTCTCCAGTAAAGACTGCTTGAAACTGACAGAAGGCTCCCGGAGGAGCCAGAGGAGAGCAGAGAAGCTCACCCATGATGCCGGCAGGACCCAGCACCACAGTGTCCCAATGCATACGGTATATTAGAAAACAGACAGTAGGGAGTAGAAGAACCACACGCAACCTAGCAACTCCTCAGGGAAAAAGCACACCACAAAAAGAAAACGAGCCCCCAGATTGCAACGACAGTAACTTGGATGAACTTCTGAGCCTTCCAGATAGAGAATTTAAAATTGCTGTGATTAAAAAACAGACAGAAGTCATAAAGGAAACAATGATAAGGGAAAAATAATCAACGATCAGAAGAATGAAACTAAGTCCCTAAAGAGGGAAGTAAAAGAAATGCAGGAGATCTAAGAATTAATGGAAGAACTAAAGAATTCTGGGAAAAGCAATGAAAGCAGAATAGATGAAATGGAAGAACGAATAAGTTCTCTTGAAGACACAGAAATAAAAAGAACCAAAACAGGAAAGGAAAGAGAAGTACGAAGGAAAAAGAACGAAGACTCCATGAGGAAAGGAAATATAAGAGTTATAGGAATACCAGAAGGAGAGGAGAGAGATGTAGGAACAGAGAAAATATTCAAAGAGATAATTGAAGAGAACTTCCCAAATGTGAAGAAGGAGCTGAAAATTGATATACAAGAAGCAAGAAGAACACCAAACTTCCACGACAAAAGGAAAAATACAGCAAGACACATAATGGAAAAGCTCCCAAGAATCCAGGAAAAGGAAAAAATAATGAAGCTGATAAGAGGGAAGAAACAGATAACATTCAAAGGAAAGCCAATCAGGCTGACATCAGACTTCTCTGAAGAAACACTACGGGCAAGGAGAGAGTGGAAGGACATAGTCAACTGATTCCAAGAAAACAGATGTCAACCAAGAATACTCTATCCCCCAATGCTCTCCTTCCTCTATGAAGAATAAGGACTTTCCCAGACAAACAGAAACTCCAGAATTTCATTACAACTAAACCCCCACTCCAAAAAATACTATAAGGAGTCCTAAAGCCAGAACCTCAGAGGGACAGATAACAATGAAAGAAGGTAAAAAAAAAAAGTTATTAAAAGAATAAATAAATAAAATGAAAGGAAAGACAAACACAATGGCAAATACAGATGCTAACATATCAATATTAACTCTAAATGTAAATGGACTAAACTCTTCAATAAAAAGACACAGAGTTGCAGCCTGGATTAAGAAACAAAACCCAACCTTTTGCTGTCTCCAGGAAAAACATTTAGCTACAAAAGATAAAAATAGACTCAAAGTTAAAGGATGGAAAACAATCCTACAAGCAAATGGACCAAAAAAGAAAGCAGAAACAGCTATACTTATATCAGATAAAAGAGATTTCAAACTCAAAAAGATAAAAAGAGACCCCAATGGTCACTACATTATGATCAAAGGGACAATAATTCAAGAAGCAATAACACTCATTAACATATACTCACCAATGGACACAGCAGAAATCAAAAGAATAATCAGTAACTACTATGAACAGTTATATGGAAACAAGTTCAACAATCTGAAGGAGATGGACAAATTCCTACAACTCTACAATCACCCAAAGCTAGATAAATTAGAAATAGAACACCTAAACAGACCAATTACAAGTAGCAAAATTGAAATGGTAATAAAAACCTCCCCAAAAACAAAAGCCCAGGACCTGATGGATTTACAAATGAATTCTACCAAACATTCAGAGACAAATTAGTGCCTATCCTTCACAAACTCTTCCAAAAAATTGAGAAGGAAGTGACAATACCAAACATGTTCTATGAAGTCAACATTACACTAATACCAAAACCGAACAAGGACAACACAAAAAAGGAAAACTACAGGCCAATCTCCCTAATGAACACTGATGCAAAAATCCTCAATAAAATTTTAGCTATCAGAGTCCTACAATGTATCCATAAGATAATTCACCATGACCAAGTAGGATTCATTCCAGGGACACAAGGATGGTTTAACATCCGAAAATCAATCAACGTTATCCAACACATCAACAAAAAAAATATAAAAACCATATGATAATATCAATATATGCTGAGAAAGCTTTTGACAAAGTGCAACACCCATTCATGATAAAAGCCCTTGAAATTCTTGGGATACAAGGAACATAACTCAACATCATAAAGGCCATCTATGACAAGCCAACAACCAGTATCATTCTCAATGGTGAAATGCTGAAAGCAATTCCATTAAGATCTGGAACAAGACAAGTATGTCCACTCTCACCACTGCTTATCAATATAATACTGGAAGTCCTAGCCAGAGCAATAAGAGAAGAGAGAGACATCCAAGGAATCCAAATAGGAAAAGAAGAAGTCAATCTATCACTATTTGCAGATGATATGATAATATACATAGAGAACCCCAAAAACTCCACAGAAAAACTAATTCAACTCATCAATCAGTTCAGTAAAGTGGCAGGATACAAAATCAACATGCAAAAGTCAGTAGCCTTCCTATACACAAACAATAAATCTGAAGAAGAAGAAATCAAAAAAAACATCCCTTTTATTAATGAAACAAAAAAAATCAAATATTTGGGAATAAATCTAACAAAAGAGGTAAAGGACCTATACAAAGAAAACTATAAAGCACTATTAAAAGAAATAGAAGAAGACACAAAGAAATGGAAAGGCATCCCCTGCTCAAGGATTGGAAGAATAAACACTATTAAAATGGCCATCCTTCCAAAAGCAATATACATATTCAATGCTATTCCAATCAAAATTTCAATGTCATTCTTCAAAGAAATAGAACAATTATTGATGAAATTCATATGGAATCACCAAAAACCCTGAATAGCAAAAGCTCTCCTGAAACAAAAAAGAAGGGAATGGAGGCATCACACTCCTAGACTTCAAACTATACTACAAAGCCATAATCATCAAAACTGCATGGTATTGGAACAAGAACAGACCTACAGACCAATGGAATCAAATAGAAAATCCAGAAATAAACCCACAGATTTATGGTCAACTAATCTTTCACAAAGGAGCAAAGACTATGCATTGGAGCAAGGAAAGTTTGTTCAATAAATGGTGCTGGGAAAACTGGGTCGCTACATGCAAAAGAATGAAGCTTGCCCTCTACCTCACACCATATACAAATATCAACTCAAAATGGATTAAAGAACTAGACATAAGACCTGAAACCATAAAATATATAGAAGGAAATATAGGCGAAACAGTACGTGATTTGCACATCAAAAACATCTTTAGAGACACATCACCCAAAGCAGTGATAGTGAAGGCAAAGATAAACAGCTGGGACTACATCAAATTAAAGAGCTTCTGAACAGCAAAAGAGACAATAACAAAAACAAAGGGAAACCCCACCGACTGGGAGAACATTTTTGCACCCAACACTAATGATAAAGGACTGATCACAAAAATCTGCAAAGAGCTGATGAGACTCAACAACAACAAAGAAAATAATCCAGTCCAAAAATGGGCAGAAGAGCTAAAAAGAAACTTCTCTGAAGAGGAAATGCAAATGGCCAACAGGCATATGAAAACATGTTCAACATCACTTGTAATCAGGGAAATGCAAATCAAAACTACCATGAGATACCATCTTACACCAGTGAGAATGGCACATATTAAAAAAAACTAGCAACAACAAATGTTGGCGAGGGTGTGGAGAAAAAGGAACTCTTCTGCACTGTTGGTGGGAGTGCAAACTGGTCCAACCACTATGGAGAGCTGTGTGGAGATTTCTGGACCTACTAAACATAGAGCTTCCATATGATCCAGCAATTCCACTCCTAGGTATTTACCCAAAGGACACAGAAACATCAATTCCAAAGAACTCTGCACCTCTATGTTTATAGCAGCACTGTTTACAATAGCTAAGCTTTGGAAACAACTGAAATGCCCAAAAATAGATGACTGGATCAAGAAGATGTGGTACATATATACCATGGAATATTACTCAGCATTCAAAAAAGATAAACACATGCAATTTGCAACAACATGGATGGCGCTGGAAGGGATCATGCTCAGTGAAATAAGCCAAAAAGAAAAAGAAAAATACCGGATGGTCTTACTCATAGAAGGAATCTAGAAAACTTAAAAAGGGACCAGGAAAATGAATAACTATAAGAAAGTGAAAATCAAAATCAACAAAAAACTATGAATCAGAGACACTTTTTGGGAGGTGGGGGCGGGAGTGGAGGGATCGGGGTCAGAATGGGGGGGTTGCAATTGTATGGGGAATATAAAAATAAAATTTATTATTAAAAAAAATATAGCTGTATTCAAGAGAAAAAAAAAAAACAAAACTAGGCTGACTGGATAAGTAGGGGAGTAGTAGGTAAAAAACCCTTTTGTTAGATTAGGAGAATTCCTGCCTTATTTGAGATCTGGGTCCTAGGGAAAATTCAGTGCAGCTTGCCTGGCATTAACGCTCTCCAGGCCCTTCGTTCTTTAATATAGAATCGATATTAAAACAATATAGATGATGATTTCTAAATAAAAGCCTTCTGTTTTTTTTTTTTTTAATCATTTCGCTATATGTTAGTCTAAACTTTGTAGGTTAGTTAGAAAAAATCCCTTTGTCTCCCTTCCCCCGGGTAACTTCCTGCCCTTTGTTTCCCCTAGCCCTTAGTTAATCCTTCACTATGGCAAACATAGAAATGTTAGTTGCAGTAGTAGAGTAAGCTTTTTGCTAGTAATAAAATGACTATTTGGTTGTTTAAGGTAAATGACTACTCTAAGAACACTTTTGTTGAACAATTGTACCTTCTTAAATCAAAAAATAATAAATGTCATGATCTCTGCAGGTGGGCACATAGACACTTGACTGTTAATGTGATGATTGTTATCTTCCTTCCTGCCTTAATGCATATGCTTATGCACTCAGGGTTTGCTTGAAATGTATAAATAAAGGGTTGCTGAGTCTCTCAGCAGGACAATGCCTGCACCCTGATCAAGTGTCTGCATCTCCTCATTCCCCTTCTCCTTCCCTTACCATTTTCTTGCAATTTCGCTGATGCCTTCCCATCCTTCAGGAACCCCTGACACCCAGACTGATGTGGGTGGCTCACAACAATATACATTTTTCCAGTAACTTGTCCATACGGCTTTAGATGTTACCTTGAATTTTGCAAAGAAATCTAGTCATTTATTGGGAGAATATATTGTTTTCTCCAAGGGAAAAAGACAAGTAGAACAATCTTCCTGGAACAAGACCTTATCAAGAGAAGTAAAGCCTGGAAGTAAGTTTTTTTGTTAGAATAGGCCAGGTTAATTATTATTTCCCTCATACAGCACAAGTAAACACATTTAAATGAAGAAAAGCACCATTTTTTTTAACACTCAAACCTTAAGGCATGTATGCTTTAAACCATTAAATTCTGAATTAGTTTTTCTTTACCACAATTTTAGATTGCGATCTCAAAATTTAGGTTTTTCTATAGGCGCCATTTATAATTAATCTTCCGGAGGCAAAAAGCAAGAACAAAGAGATCTCTTAATTTCCATTTAAATTTTTTTTAAATATTTATTTATTTATTATTTATACAAGCACTGGGTTCAGTCAGAAGCACGGGAGGGTGAGTGAATTCACCAGAGCCAGAGCGGGGATCAGAGCAGGCAGAAGGACCGAAGTACACTGCTGAGGGGAGCAGCAAGTGGCAGGAGAGGTCTGCGTGCCATGTGGGACCCTCCTCCAGTGGCCGGGAAGCAGCCAGGGATCAAGCTGTTGCTACAGAGGCTGCGGGCAGCTTTGCAACCCAGTGATCAACCGTTGCGCCAGTGGGGAGGCCCTCCATTTAAAATTTTTGACCATGTGCACTAACTTTAAGAAAGTTATTTTTACCAATATTTGCAAAAACACTGAGAAACTACAATTTAGTAAACTCCAGTTCTTTAACAACAATTTTTTAAAAGTTTGACACATCCATTTAGGCACGTTTTTAATATCCTTTTTATATCAAGCAGGTTTTTAATAACATAGAATTTAGAATCCTTTCATAGAACAAGTATTCTATTTTAACCCTTACTAAAAACCTAGGGTCCAACAAAGACCACAACGATTTCAAAGTTAAGCAGTTTGTACTAAATTTCTTATATAAAAAAAACATTTTGAGTTTGTATTTTAAGTAATTATTATTTGGCTTTACATTGTTTTGTTCTGTCTCACTGAGACCAAGCACATTTTTAAGACAAAAGACTTTTTTTTTTTTCCTTCTCAGACAAAGAAACTTCCTCTGCCTTACAAAAACCTGCATTCCCCTGACACCATGCGCGGCTTCACTAACCCCCACCTTGGGTCCATGAGGTCAGACCAGGGTGCAATAAATTTCCCTCTCCCTTGAGAAACAGCCTGTCTCTCCTTTTCTTTACCACTTGGAACCTTTCAGTAAGCAAGTGCAAAGTAACTCAGCAGGTTATTTTGTTTTTTTTTTTGTTTGTTTGTTTGTTTGTTTGTTTTTTTAAGGTGGTCAAAGGGAGAGTCTAATTCCCCCACAGCTGGAAGGCAGCAGAGACATACTAATGATCTCAACACTGGAGAAAAATTCCAGGCAG
Source organism: Talpa europaea (assembly GCF_964194135.1). Taxonomy (NCBI): domain Eukaryota; kingdom Metazoa; phylum Chordata; class Mammalia; order Eulipotyphla; family Talpidae; genus Talpa; species Talpa europaea. The sequence continues at coordinate 99,530,064 of NC_140068.1, read as the reverse complement.
CTGCTTGTTGAGATTAGAGGCAGTTCTCCAGCATTTTACTTTCTGCCTTGACTGTGACCAGAGACAGTGGAGAAGGCATTGCCTGACCCATGATTACAAACACAAATGCAACAAGGACAAAAGACGCCAGGAACAAAACAAAAATAGCTTTTTCAAACTTTCCCCAAAAGAGGAACCTGCCCCAGTGCTTCCCACAGGGGGTACGGATAACCAATCAGAGGTCCCTGGGTAAAGACAAACACCAAAGTTTTAAGAACAACAAACACAAAAAAATGAACCGAAAACAAATTTTTCAAAATGCCTCACAAAAGGGAATCTGCTCCCCCCAAAAGGGTGAGGGCTTCCTATAAGGTGGCCCAGGGATGTCTCCCTCCATCCATGCCAAGATACCTGCCAGTGCGTCCACTTAAGCGTCTGGCTACCAAACAGATTCTCAGGTTTGCAAACAATTACAGCTTCCACAGGTACTGAGTACAAATATCTTCTACAGTTACTCAGTACAAAAGATACAGATACTCAGTACAAATACAGGTCTGCAGAACAGAAACAATCTTACCTGGGCAAGTGTTGGCACTCACCCGTCGTGCACGCTTTAATGGCTCCCTTCAGATGTTTGGTAGTTGGGGTCTGCGCTAGCCGATCCCGGATGAGCCCCCAAATGTTGTGCCCAAATTCAGCAGACTCGGCAAGCATAAGACAGACCATGCAATTACAAAAGGGAGTTTATTACAGACTCGAGTCTGGGCTCACAGCACCTACCAACGCAGTGGCAGATATCGAGAGCCCTGAGCAAAGGGAATAGGGATCCTATATAGGGTTACAAGTAGATTCCTAAAAATTGAATCATGTTGGCAATCGTTCATTGGTTACACCGGTGCGTTTCTTAACAATGGTGGGTACTCATTTTCAGTTTTTTAGCTGATTGGTCACATCGAGATGCAGCTCTACTTTATGGCTAGTTTGACCCCATCAATGGCCCGAATTGCTCGGCTCTGTTTTATGGCTAGTTACACCAATTACTCAGCTCTGCTGTGGCTGACCATCCGAGATAAGACCAGAGTGGGGTGGGGGTCAAACCTTCTCTGGAATGCAGTCTTTCCTGGGACAGCAAAACCTAAAATTCTAAGATGGCAGTTACACACAAAATGACAAAGCAATGGCTAAGAATACTTATGCTTGGTTCCACACCTACCTCCCACCCCCCAGTGGTACACTGTGTTAGATCTTAAGTATGCTTTCTTTTGCATTCAGCTGCAGCCCAAGAGCCAGGAATTGTTTGCATTCAAATAGGGAGACCCAGACACTGGCCTCTGAGCAATTAACTTTGACCCGATTGCCACAAGGCTTCAAAAATTCACCCACCCTGTTTAATGAAACTTTGGCTCAGGACTTGATGCCTTTTCACAGCTCTCGGCCCCAGCTGACCCTCCTCCAGTGTGTAGATGATATCCTTTTAGCCGCTTCCAGCGAAGAGCTGTGTATCCAGGGAACAGAGGACCTTCTTGCCACCCTGGGCACGCTGGATTACTGGGCTAGCACAAAAAAGGCCCAGGTCTGCCGCCAAGAAGTGATCTACTTAGGATACCAGCTTAAGGAAGGTAAGCGATGGCTTACAGAGGCTATGACACGCACCATTATGGATATTCCACCACCTAAAAACCAGTGCCAGCTTCGAGAATTCCTTGGTTCTGTGGGTTATTGTAGACTCTGGTGCTGGAAGCCTTTTATTTATACATTTCAAGAAAACTGGGAGAGTGCATAAGTATATGCATTAAGGCAAGAAGATAACAATCACATCTTTTTCCAGAACAGCCAAGAGTTTATTTATCCTCCTGCAGGGGTTGTGACATTTATTATTTTTTTTATTTAAAGGAGGCACATTTGCTAAACAAAAGAGTTCTTAGAATAGTCATTTACCTTAAACAACCAGTCATTTTATTACTAGCAAAAAGCTTATGCGACTGCAACTAACATTTCTATGTTTACAATAGTGGAGGATTAACTTAAGGATAGGAGAAACAAAGGGCAGGAAGTTACCTGGGGGGATGGGAGATAAAAGGATTTTTTCTAACCAATCTATAAAGTTTAGACTATCATATAACCAAATGATTAAAGCAAAAAACAGAAGGCTTTTATATAGAAATCATTGACTCTTCCCTAGCCCCCAGCTCTCAATTAAGGGAGGAAGTCTCCTAATCTAAATAAAGTGTTTTCTACCTATTACTTCTCTACTTATCTAGTCAGCCTAGTTTTCATCTAACTTTAAGATCAAGGGAAAATTCTTTTCTCTGTAAGATTGCTGATTGTTGTTTGTAGTTATAAGGAATTACAAATATTCTATCAGAGGCAGGGCCGAAGATAGGTATAGCTTTTGGTTCTCAAAAATGGTTGATATGTTACATATCAGTAGTTGTAACATTGACTATTTCCAAGTGCATTATTTGTGCTGCCATGGTTACTAGCTCTGGAATGCAGTCTTTCCTGGGACAGCAAAACCTAAAATTCTATGATGGCAGTTACACATAAAATCACAAGATTGCTGTTGACTTACTCTTGAATGTATACTCTAACAGCTACCATACCAATTGCTACATCCAGGGGAATTAGCCCTAAATAAACAGGAAGAATTTAGCGGAGTCAGCTATAGCTCCTCCTGGCTTATCAGGAATTTTCTTACACTTGGAGCCTGGCTTGCCTCTGCCACCCAACTGCTATCTTTCACTTTAAAGTAAAAGAATGTCCTTCTCCAATTAGCCCTTGCCTCAAAAGACCACATCTCCATATTAAATACTTGGCCAAGGGATGTTTACAGCCTTTTGTTCCCAGAAGTTTTTTTCACTTGTTAATGTAAGGCCAAATGTTGAATTACTGCCTTTTGGCAGAGAACTGGTAATTTTATAAAAAATGTAATATTTGTATCATGCAGTGCCATTTGCCATCAAATTGGTTATTCAGTAATTGATCAAAAAGCATTTGCAGTTTTACTTTTAAATGAGTATTTTGACAATGGTACTACACTAGCCATAAACAAATTCGGAAAATCTAGCAGAGGTCAGCTAAGGAGATTCCTGACTTTTCAGGAATCTGCCCCATGCCCGGACCTTTGTCAGACAACATGAGTAGCATGGCTCCCCATACTCTGGATTCCTGGGTTTGTGGAGATAGCCTGACCTCGGCTTGAAAAAAGGCTCCTTCTCCTGAGGGGATGCACAGCAGCGGGCCTTTGACTCTCTCAAACTAGCCTTATTGACTGCACCGGCCCTAGCCTTGCCAGACCCGGGAAAATCTTTTGGCCTCTTTGTGCATGAAAAAAATGGCATAGCAAAGGCAGTGCTGACCCAAACTCTGGCTCCCTGGGTGAGTCTAGTGGCATACCTTTCAAAGAAACTGGATCCAGTTGTGGCTGGATGGCCACCATGCCTGCATATTTTAGCGGCAGCTGCAGTCACTTGGAAGGATGCCAATAAACTTACCCAGGGGCAAGAAGTAATGGTGGCCACCTCCCACGCACTAGAAGAGGTGTTGCGCCATCCTCCAGGTAAGTGGATCAGCAATGCCCGACTGACTCATGATCAGAGCTTGCTCTTAGATAGCCCTCAGGTTCAGCTCAAGTCTGCCTTGGGACTTAATCCTGCCACCCTGTTACCAGATCCGGACATGGGGACAGACATTCACCCTTGTCAGGAAATTTTGGTTCAGGCAGTGGGAGTTCAGTCTGACCTGTGGGACTCACCACTGCCTGATGCCGACCTGGTATGGTACACGGATGGCAGTAGCCTTGTTCTGGAAGGACGCCAGCAGGCAGGGGTGGCAGTTGTCAGTTTGGACTCAGTGGTTTTGTTACAGGGCAGGGAGAGGGGCAGCCCAAATCCTGCAAACCTGCCTATTCTAAATGGGTTCTGCCATCTGCCTCATCAACATAAAACATATGAGACTTTAATGGGAAGGAACTTTAATACAACTAGGAAACAATACAGGAAAGGCAAAGAATCTAGTTTCTAAATCAAGCACCCAAAGTTACTCATTCCCTTGTGGGTAAAACTCCATCCAAATGGGATTGGCCCGGAGCAAGGCCCCAAAGCCTGCCACAAGTCTAAAGCATCTTCCAGTGGGGACCCATAGAAAAGGGTCACAAGCAACCAGACAAGCCCGGAAGGAAAAGAGCAAAATCAAAATCAAGATAAAAGCTGCCATGGTCACCTCCCCACGGGTCTCACCCACATCTGTGTCACCCCGTCCATGGCCAAAACACAAGCGCAGTTTCTTCACGCGTCTCTAGGCTCCATGTGCCTCCTCCAGGTCTCCTTCTGGCTCCATCCTGCTTCCCTCCTTCCGCAGTCTCCTCTGCAGCTTCTTCTCTCACTGCTCAGCTCCACCCTCCCTTGGGTGGGGCAGGGAACCTGGAACCTCCCCCTTTCCTGGGGACCACCCTGTTGCAGTTTGGTCCCAACATCTTCCAAATGACAGGTCGGTTCAAAAGGCGGAACTGATAGCCTTGACAAAAGCCCTACAGCTGGCAGAGGGGTAGAATCTGACTGTGTACACGGACAGCGGGTATGCTTTTGCCACCGCCCATGCACATGGAGCTATATATGCTGAAAGGGGGTTCCTTACTTCCGAAGGAAGAGCCATTAAACATGCAGAGTACATCCAGAACCTCCTTCGGGCTGTCCTCCTGCCAAAGAAACTGGCTATTGTGCATTGCAGGGGGCATCAGTCCACCCAAACCTCAGAAACCCAGGGCAATCAAATGGCAGGATGTGGAGGCGCAATGGGTGGCTCAGGAAGGGGATGAACTGCTACAACTCCAGTTTCTCAGTTTGCCGGGAATGGGCCCCTTGCCAGAAGAAAACCCCGTATATTCGGCCGGAGATAGAGCCTGGATCCATAAAATCTTTCCCCCTGCTAAGGAGGTAGGCGGATGGTGGACTGCTGAGGGAGTCCTGTTACTCCCTATGCAGGTGGGCTGAATGCTCCTAAGCTGGCTGCACTCCACCACACACCTTGGGGCCCGCAAAATGCAACAGCTGTTCCGGACAGCCGGGGTCACCTTTCAAAATGAAAATCACCTGTGTCAGGAATTACTGGCCGACTGCTTGGCCTGCTAGACCATGAAGCCCCAGCCCAAGGCAAACATTTCAGGTAGTAGAAAGTGGGGATCATTCTCTGGAGAAATTTGGGAAGTGTATTTCACAGAAGTAAAGTTGGGCAGGTATGGATATAAGTATTTACTAGTCTTGGTGGACACTTTTTCGGGGTTAATGGAGGCATTCCCCACAAAAAAAGAAACGGCCAATGTTATTTGTAAAATCCTGCTAGAAGAAATTGTACCTTGATATGGGATTCCACAGGGAATAGGCTCAGATAATGGCCCCTCTTTGTGGCCAAAATAGTTCAGGGCTTAGCCCATGCTCTGGGAACCGATTGGAAATTACATCGTGCTTATCATCCCCAGAGCTCTGGGCAAGTAGAAAGGATGAATCGGACTCTCAAAGAGACCCTTACAAATTGTGCCTAGAGACTGGGGGGGATTGAGTGCTTCTCCTTCCTTATGCACTGTTCCATGTCTGGAACTTACCATACACCCTGGGGCTGACACCTTTTGAAATTATGTATGGACACCCACCCCCCGTGGTTCCCGTAGGCCGGGATTGGAATCGGACTGATGTAGAGGGGCCGCTTATGCTATAGCTACTAGCCTTGAAGCATGTCTGGGCAGAAACCTGGCCCAAACTACGGGCCTTGTATGGCCCGACAGGGGCTGACCTGAATGGACCACTGGGCCACCAATTTCAGCCCGGGGATTGGGTGTGGATACACAGACATGTGACCAAAACCTTGGAAGAACGATGAAAGGGACCCTACTTAGTCATCTTTACCACCCCTCTTGCCTTGAAGGTTGACGGGAACTCGGCTTGGATTCATTATACCCATGCTCAGGCAGTGACAGGGGCAGAGGTGAATCAACACCGCCCACAACACTGGGAGGTCAAGGCAGACCTTTCCAACCCACTAAGCGTTAAACTCCACCAACAACCAGACCTGTCTCCTGCGGTTATCTCGGACGGACCTTCTCCATCATGGTGATCAGTTGCCAGGATGTTCCTGCGCTTGTGGCTACATCTGACTGTATGTGCTCCCCTTGTCTCTCTTGTTCATGCCAACCCACAGAATCCAGAACCTTATATGGGTCCTTAGCAATGCCGTCACAGGACGGACAGTGGCCCAAGTCATGAAACTTGCTCCCCTAAGGACTTGGTATCCTGACATACCTTTTGACATCTGTAACTTTGCCGACGGAGAGTGGGATAAAAATATCATAGAAAGTCATCCTCCCTGCAACACAGCCCACGGGCGAAATCTAATTAGTAATGGTTACTTCTACTTCTGCCCAGGGTATAAGGGATGGGCCAAAACCCACACCTGAGGGGGAAAGAGTGACTATTTTTGTGCATCCTGGAGTTGTGTTTCCACCGGACACATTTACTGGACAGCACCATCGGGGGAGGGGGGAACTATATCCAGGTTAGCAAGGGCACAAATTCTCATTCTTCAAAGGATAATTCTGGCATGTGGGGGCCCTGTCAAAAGCAAGAAAACCTGTGCACCCCAGCCATTCTGAAATTTACTCAGGAAGGCAAGAACCCCGAGCTGCTCTCTCAACGAACTAGCAGGATAACCTGGGGACTTAGAATCTATATCACTGGTACAGACCCAGGACTCCTGCTCACCTTGAGGGTACATGTTTAACCACTTCAGGAACCTATGTTAGTAAGACTTAATAATGCACTCAGGCCTCAGGGGGTAAAGACAGGGGTAGCTGTTGTGCCCAAGGTCAGCAGACTCTGCGAGCATAGCCTCCAAGAACCCAAAGACAGCCGATGCAAACACAAAAGGGAGTTTATTGCAGACTCGAGTCCCGGCTCACAGCACCTACCAACGCAGTGGCAGATACTGAGAGCCCTGAACAAAGGAAGCAGGGGTCTTCTAATAAGGTTAAATTATGCTGGCAGTTACTCATTGGCTACAAGAATGCATTCTCCAACTTTGCCCAGCTATCATGCTAAGCTGACTGGCCTGGCCAAGATGCAGCTCCCGCCTGTAGCTCCTATTACCAAAACTATCTCTGGAATACAGTCTTTCCTGGGACAGCAAAACCTAAAATTCTAAGATGGCAGTTACATACAAAATGACAAAGCAATGCTTGGTTCCACAGTAGCTGCTGAGAGCCCGCTGCAGCAGACAACACTTGGTCAGGGTGCAGGCATCTGGTCAGGGTGCAGACATCGTCCTGCTGAGAGTCTCATCAGACATTTATACATTTCAAGCAAACTGGGAGAGTGCATAAGCATATGCATTAAGGCAGGAAGATAACAATCACATCTTTTCCCAGAACAACAAGGGCTTATTTAGTTTTTCCCAGAGGCTGAGACATTTATTTTTTTTTTATTTAAAGGAGGCACATTTGTTAAACAAAAGTGTTGCAGAGGTTGTGACATTTATTATTGGATTTAAAGGAGGCACATTTGTTGAACAAAAGTTTCTCAGAATAGTCATTTACCTTAAACAACCAGTCCTTTTATTACTAGCAAAAGGCTTAAGTGGCTGCACTAACATTTCTGTGTTTACTATAGTGAAGGATTAACTAAGGGCTAGGAGAAACAAAGGGCAGGAAGTTGGGGGGCAGGGAGGAGACAAAGGGATTTTTCCTAACTAACCTTTAAAGTTTAGACTAACATAACCAATTGATTAAAGCAAAAAACAGAAGGCTTTTATATATAAATCACTACCAATAATATATTGTTTTAATATTGATTGGATATTAAAGAACCAAGGGCCTGGAGGGCATTAATGCCAGCAAGCCACACTGACTCTTCCCTAGGCCCCAGCTCTCAATTAAGGGAGGAATTCTCCTAATCTAAGCAAAGAGTTTTCTACCTATTAGTCTTCTACTTACCTAGTCAGCCTAGTTTCTGTATCTAACTTTAAGATCAGGGGAAAATTCCTTTCTCTGTAAGATTGCTGATTGTTGTTTGTAGTTATAAGGAGATACAAATATTTTATCAGAGGCATGGCCAAAGATGGTTATAGCTAGCTCAACTAGTCATAAAATCACTGTTGAGTTATTCTTGAATGTATACTCTATCAACTACCATAACAATTGCTACATCCTTGGGAATTAGTCCTAAATAAACAGGAATAATTTAGCAGGAGTAGGCTATGGCATCTTCTGGTTTATCAGGAGTTTTCTTATACTTGGAGCCTGGCTTACCTCTGACCCTCAACTGTTATTTTTATCTTTAAAGTAAAAAAATTTCCTTCTCCAGGGCCTCCCCGGTGGCGCAGCGGTTGAGCGCTGGGTTGCGAAGCTGCCCGCGGCCTCTGCGGCGCCGGTTCGATCCCCGGCTGCTCCCTGGCCACCGGCGGAGGATCCCACATGGTGCGCAGACCTCTCCTGCCACCCGCTGCTCCCCTCAGCAGTGTACTTCAGTCCTTCTGCCTGCTCTGCTCCCCACTCTGGCTCTGGTGAATTCTCTCACCCTCCCGCGCTTCTGACTGTACCCAGTGCATGTATAAAACAAAACAAACAAACAAATATAATAAATAAATAAATAAAAGCATGCCTCTATAAAAAAAATAAAATAAAATAAAAAAAAAAAAAAAAATTTCCTTCTCCAATTAGCCCTTGCCTCAAAACACCACATATCCATACTAAAAGACTCAGGGAGGGATGTTTACAGCCTTTTAGTCCCAGAAGTTTTTTTTTCACTTGTTAATGTAAGGCTGAATGTTGAATTACTGCTTTTGGCAGAGAACTAGTAATTTTATAAAAAATGTAATATTTGTATCATGCAGTGCCATTTGTCATCAAATTGGTTCTTCAGTGATTGATCAGTATTTGCAGTTTTACTTTTAAATGTGTATTTTAGCAATGGTAGAAACTAGCCAAAAACAAATGAGGAGAATCTTGGAGTCAGCTAACGAGATTCCTGATTTTTCAGCAATCTGCCCCATGCCCAGACTTTTGTTAGAGGACATGAGTAGCACGGCTCCCAATAGGTAGCTTCCACCCACTCCCCAATAACCAGGACCAACGAGGGTAAAAGTAATAATACCACCTGCTTCCTAATAACCAGGACCAACAAGGTTCAAAGTAATAACAATAATTTTAAAAGGCTACATGACACTCCCTTGTCGGAAACTGACACACTCCTAGACATGTTGGAGCATGCATATCAGGTTCTCAATGCCACCCGGCCAGAGATGACAATCTCATGCTGGCTGTATTATGATACATCTCCACCCTATGATGAAGGGATTGCTATCCCTGAAAACTATACCCTCTCAAACCAGTCCCAAAATTGCAGGTGACAGCAAAAGGCCAAACTAACCTTTTACAACAGGTGACTGGGCAGGACTCTGTATTGGTAATGTTCCTCATTCCTACCAGCAGTTGTGCAACTGTTATAGGACAGGGAGAAGGACAGCCCAAACCCCGCAAACCTGCCTATTCTAAATGGGTTCTGCCATCCGCCACATCAACACAAAACATAGAGACTTTAATGGGAAGAAACTTTAATAAAACTAGGAAACAATACAGGTAAGGCAAAGAGTCTAGTTTCTAAATGAAGCACCCAAAGTTACCCATCCCCTCGTGGGTAAAAGTCCATCCATATGGGAATGGCCCAGGGCAAGGCCCCAAAGCCTGCCACAAGTCTAAAGCATCTTCCAGTGGGGACCCACAGAAAAGGGCCCGAAGCAACCAGACAAGCCCGGAAGGAAAAGAGCAAAATCAACATCAAGATAAAAGTTGCCATTGTCACCTCCCCACAGGTCTCACCCACATCTGTGTCACCCAGTCCACGACCAAAAGACAAGCACAGTTTCTTCACGTGTCTCTAGGCTCCATGAGCCTACTCCAGGTCTCCTGGCTCCATCCTGCTTCCTTCCTCAGTCTCTTCTGCAGCTTCTCCTCTTCCTGCTCAGCTCCACCCTCCCTTGGGTGGGGCAGGGAACCTCCCCCTTTCCTGGGGACCACCCTGTTACACAACCACACCATAGGTTCTGTCCCATTCGGATCATATCTACTCCCTCCCTCAGATGCCTGGTAGGTGTGTTCGACTGGCCTGACCCCCTGCGCCCATGGTTCAGTCCTGAACCAGACCCAAGACTTCTGCATCTTTGTGCGTCTTGTCCCTAAATTAATGTACCATTCCTATAATGTGCTTCTTGACTCTCTGGAAGACATTAAGATGTCCAAATGCCTAAGGAGGGAACAACTAACTGCCATCATTCTGAGTATACTCCTAGGTGCCAGTCTAGTGGGAGCTGGCACGGGTGTCACAGCCTTAATTTCCCAAGGCCAGCAATAATCAAGGTTATGGGAGGCCATAGATGAGGACATAGAAAAATTAGAAATTTCCATCTCACATTTACAAGACTCTCTCTCCTCTGTGGCTGAGGTTGTGTTACAAAACCGATGTGGGCTAGACCTTATCCACCTTCAGCTGGGAGGGCTCTATGCAGCCCTAGGTGAAGAGTGCTGTTTCTACGTCAATCATTCAGGGGTCATTAAGGAATCCCTGGCCAAAGTAAGAGAGGGCTTGGCAAAGCGAAAAAAAGCGTGAGGTTCGTGAAGGGTGGTTTGAATCCTGGTTCAATACAACCCCTTGGCTGATGACCCTGTTAACAGCCCTTGTTGGACCCCTAGTGTTGATCATGCTAATGCTCACATTCGGCCCTTGTATACTCAATGGCTTGCTTGCTTTTATCCGCGTTAAGTTTAATAGGATACAGAAGCTGGTCCTATGCAGCCAATACGCACACTGTGAACAAGAAGACCAACTATAAGGATAAGATTACCCTCTCCTTGCAGGCACAAGAAAAAGGGGGGATTGTAAGATGAACAAGACAGCAGCCATTTTAGGGAGGGCACAGAGACCACAGAAAACGGGAAAAACAGAACTTAACGAAACTCAGACCAACAATAACAGATCAACCAAATAGAATAGACCCGGTGCTAAGAATGGAAATTCCCACTTCTGGACAATATGGTATAAAGAAAGCCTTGTGCCCTGCAAAGGGGCCCTTCTTTCAACCTGATGGGACTGCTGCATCAGTGTACCAGGCAGAGTTGGGTCCTAGCTTAAGCTAGCAATAAAGCCTTTTTACCTTTGTGTCTCTGGCCCTGTGTGGTGTTTGGGAACCCCAGACGGAGTTGAGGTGCCAACTACTAACAGAACCTCCCCCTTTCCTGGGGACCACCTTGTTACAATCCCCCCTTTTAATTTTTATTCCACCATATCTATGGTGGCACAGATCTCAGGTTGTAGTCTTGTTATAGAGCAACTCCGATATTAAACGGGTTCGTGGCTGTGGGTCCTCACCCGCACGCTTTAAAGGGACTTATGAATACTCTACTACAGACACACACAAAAGGGTTAATAAAAGGTTTATTTACAAGAGAAAAAGAAATAAGGAAAATATACAACTCAGGGAGAAAATAGGGAAATAAAGTCTTTAATGCGTCCTACCCGATCCGACGACCTGGAAACCCAAAGTCAGTCTCAGAGCTGGCCGAACGCTGCGAGCTGGTGGAGAGCCAAAATGGAGAGCCCCCAAAGCCCACGTGTCTGCCTTTTGTATCCACCTGGCTGCTTAACCCCACCCTCAGGTCCCAGCCACCTTCCCTTTGGTGGTGATGGGATTTGGAGTTCCCAGTGTCTTTGGCTTTGACCTGGGGTGGGGGTGGAGTCCACAAAGCCTGTATGGAATTTGCTTTGGGACATCCTTTTCCCCCTAACAATTCCCCCCTTTCACTTGTTGCCACCATTTCCATGGTGATGAAGATCGAATATATGGAGGTTGGGATGCAGTCTCAGATGAACATTTTGTCAGGTTCCAGTGTGAAAGAAAACCATCAGTTTAAGCCAAAAAAAAAATCTGGAGGCGTTAGCCAAAACAAGACAGCAGATATGTAAAAATTACAGGAAAAAAAATCTTAAAATGGTTCAACTGATGTAAAAACACAAATTTTCTCAACCTTGATCCCAAACTTTTAACAGCAAAGCAAAAGTTTGCAAACTAAATCTACTTTTAAACCATTTTTCCTATTTTTGCATAAAATCACAGGGTAGAATTAACTAACAGCAATTTTTAGCTGGCTTTGTTGAAATATTCCATACAGGATCAGATCGAAGTTTGCTTCCTTAATCAGCATATCTAAACAAGGTCTGGCAGCCTGCCTGGGTAAAGGCTAGGATTTATTTCTGCAACATTTTTTGGTTCCCTGACCGGGAAACAACAACTGCATTGGCCCTTCGAGCCACCGGGTCTGGAGTATGTGGAGTCGGGGAGGGGAAAGAGAGCCAAGGAAGGGGAAGCGTGCTCCACTGAGGACTTTCGGAGGTCTCTGACTTGGTTGCTCCTGCCCAGCCCCCATGACGCCTTCCAGGCCAGACTTCCAAAGGGCTTAGTGAGGCCAGGACTTGGTGCCGACATCGGATCAGGTAAGGTCCCGGGATCCTTTGGCCTGCCCAGAGTGGTGGAAGGAGAGCCTGATGACCTCTCAGGGAGGCCTCAGTGGTCTCATTTGGTTTTGGCAGGGAACCTTGGAACTCCCAGAAAGGGAGGGATAGTATGGTTATAACCTTTGGGGTGTGTGTGTGTGTGTGTGTGTGTGTGTGTGTGTGAGAGAGAGAGAGAGAGAGAGAGAGAGAGAGAGAGAGGTTTGTGTGTATGAAATCTCCACAGCTGCAGCTGCGGAGATAACTTGGGCTTTGCCTGTAGTTCTGTCAACAAGTCATATGTCTGATCAGTGACTGGACTTGTCAAAATCTCTGAGAGAGGATGGCCGGAAAAGCATCTGTGTGCTCCCCCTCCTCTTGCTGTAACATTGAATACAACAGGAGGGAATGAGAGCAAACAAACAGTCCTGGAGATGGAGCTTTAAAAAAACAAACAAAAAAAAGAGCAAGGAAATTGACAGGGAATTTTCTGCCCCACTTTCTTTAGAACCTAAGGGGCATTCTTACAAATATAACTTGGGAAATGATTATTTATCTTAAAAAAATAGTTAAAAAGAAATATTTCAAAGTAAATTAATAATTGTTGTCAGCATTGTCAGAAATATTGGTAAAATAACTATCTCTAAAAATTAGTGCAAATGGCCAAAATTCTAAATGGAAGAGATCTCTGTTTCTGTATCTTTGCCTTTGTGTCTTTTGTCTCTGGAGGGTTGCTGTGTTAAATTTGTTATAAATGGTGCCTATATAAATTCCAATAGAAATGAACCCAAATTCTGAGATCACCATCTAAAATTTTTGGTAAACAAAAAATTAGCTCAAAATGTAATGGTTTAATTGAAGAATTTCATGTCTTAAATTTATAATGTTGGGAGTTAATAGTTCTATTGTATGTTTAAATGTGTTTAATTTGGGAAAGAAAAGGAGTTTGGAGTAACAAGGAGTTATTTACCTGGTCTATGTTAACAGATAAATGTGGATAAATGTGGTTTTGTTTATACCTGGACTTCCCCAGGTGAGCATCTTAATTGATTTTTCCTTCCCTTTTCCTAGCTAAGATAAACCTCAGGTATGTGAAATTATTTCATTTGTAACTCTGCAATTTGAACTTCCTGTCCTAAGGAAAATTAAAACTACAGTTGGTTTCTATATTTTAAATCTATTATTTTTATCATTATTTAAATGGTGGTATATTTCTCCTATAAGACTAAGGATTTACTAAGTTTAATAATGAAGATTTGTTGACTGTTTAATGAGTTTTTGGTGTATTTTTGCTTCCTACTATAAGAAAACTAAACTTTATTGTCATCACTCATATATATATATATAAAACAAACATGTTTATGTATAAGTTATCCACTACAAAGGAATAATAGCATAACAGCTCTTATGATGTCTTGATGTGAAAAATATAAGGCTGACCTCTTAATTAGCTGAAGTTAGGTTGGTAGAAGGCCTCAGTGTGGACTGAATGTTTCAGGGAGTGACTGATGGACTTTATCTGGCCAGGTGCCTGACTTGTGTTCTGCAGATGAGCAGATGAAGGTCTCCTGCTTGCTTTACATTGTTAATATGCCCCTGTTGGGGCAATGGCTACTCTGTTGCTTAATTGCCTGGGGTGGGGGGCTCAAACTTTGGAAAAAGGTCACCTCTGGGCATGTGGGCATGAATAACGATGAAATTCTGCCATAGTAGTAGTCTTACAATCTAAAAATTAAAACCTAAAATGTTGTAACTAAATGCAAACAGAGTGAGGTGTTTTAAGAAATGTCTTTAAGACAGATATGTCAAAGGTCTTGAAAATTTAGTGTCAAAACAAAATGGCTCTCTTTGAAAAAATGGTGCAAAATAAAAAGAAAAAAGGTGTTAAAGTTCTGAAGGTCTGAGTGAGGTATCTTAAAAAAAAATGCTATGTGCTAAAATAAGTTGCTTTAAAAATATTTAAGTTTATTATCAGTAGTGTACTTAGGAAAAAAAACAAACTTTACTTTCTTTTTCATTTGCAGTAAAGACTCAAATTTACTTAAACTGCTTCTACTGGTTCTTGATGACAAAAAAAAAAAAATGATTAAAGTGTTCTAAAATAGATGAGATTTTTAAAACCTAGTATGTTCCGGTATAGTATTATTGGATGATTATGTTTATTCTGAAATATGTATGTGTGCATGTCACAAAATTAAGCAAACATCCTTGTCTTTTACCTTAAGTAATAATTTTACATATGGTCATTTTCAAGTTTTTGTTATTTCTAAAGGTTACCTGCTGAGCTTTGTCTTCAGAAAACTCACAAAAAAAAACCTGACAATATTTGGAATTGAGAAGACCAACCGAGCTTATAAAAAAAATGGATTTATAAAAATTACCAACAGAAGGTCGAGAGTTAGTACATGGGAAAAATACACTTAAAAGGAAGCAGGCCACCTTGGTGGGCTTCCTCAGGGTTGGTATCACCAATAAAGCTCTGACCATAGGGCCTCCCCTGGTGGCTCAGCAGCTAAGTGTTGGGCTGCAAAGCTGCCCACAGCCTCTGCAGCGTCAGTTCGATCCCCAGCCACTGGGCGAGGGTCCCACTTGGTGTACAGACTTCTCCTGCCGGCTGCTGCTCCCCTCAGCAATGTATTTTGTCAGTCTGCCTGTTCTGCTCCCCGCTCTGGCTCTGGTAAATTCTCTCACCCTCCTGTGCTTCTGACTGCACCAGTGCTTGTATAAATAAATAAATAAACAAACAAACAAATAAATAAATCTAAAAAATTTAAAAAAAAAAGTTAAAAAAAAAGCTCTGACCATAAACGGTGCCTTTCAATATGCTTTATTCACACAAGTCACACAACAATCAAACACCATGTCTAGCACTACCCTATCGCTGCATCTCTTGAGCAATCGCTTACCACATCACTTTAGTCATTGGGGAAAAGTCGCCCATGTTCCGGGGGCTCAAACTCAATCTCTTGAACTCGGTGGCTCGAACTCAGTCTCAGCTCCGCAGGAATGCCCAATGGGCGCAGCCCGCGAGTGATGTTCCTGGTCTTCTTTGGTGGATCTCAAAGGGGTGAGACAGCTCCAGTCATGCCTGGTCCTGTGCTCAACTTGAGTCTGTCTCAGAAGCCGTCTGAGCTTTACAATCACTTGGTTTATATACTCTTACTAAGCTAGCTCAAAACATGTTTACATTTGAAATTCAGTAACATGTTTAGGGCCTCCCTGGTTGCACAGCGGTTAAGCGCTGGATTGTGAAGCCGCCCGCTGCCTCTGTAGCGCCGGTTCGATCCCTGGCTGCTCCCTGGCCACTGGAGGAGGATCCCGTATGGTGCGCAGATCTCTCCTGCCGCCTGCTGCTCCCCTCAGCAGTGTACTTCGGTCCTTCTGCCTGCTCTGCTCCCCACTCTGGCTCTGGTGAATTCTCTCACCCTCCCGAGCTTCTGACTGTACCCAGTGCTTGTATAAATAAATAAATAAATATTTTTAAAAATATAACATGTTTACATCAAATTGCACACAAATATTTACTTCTTCACTTTATCCAAAATACTTTCTCCACTGCAAGCCAAACATCAAAACAAAAATATTTACTTTCATTTTTCATATTACATCATTATCTACCAGCATCTGCATCTGGGAAAGGTTGGTATGTGATAAGGGTGCAAGTGATGTTTACAGTTTACATACTCATTACATTCCACCCCTTGATATCCGAGGGTACTGGGGTACGTGATGATGATCACAGAAGCTTTTCTATTATCAACATGGTCCATTCCACTAGCACACACATGAACACGCACATTTCTAAAATTTAAAAATACGCCATATTGTAACAAACAAAACTTAACAAAATTTGTAGTTAATACTAACAAAGTGAATCTTGTAAAGAGGGTACAGACACTGGGTTGTCCTTCATAGAGGAAATCACAGGGTGGTCCATCATCTCAATTGCCATTTCATAATTTTGAGAAATAATGCACATACAATAAGTAGGTTGTAAATGTCTTTTGTAATTCAAATGACAAGCTATTAGCATAGAAAGCATATGAGTTATATTCACATAAATTTTCTTATGAATTTTATGAATATTTAAAGATTTATGCCATAACAAATGAGCTAAATTTTCTGAATAACATTTACCATTAATATTTCCACACTCATTAAGCAAATTTCCAACTCCAATAATAACAGAAAATCTTCCACAACAATAATAGCAAGATGGTACAAAATCACCTGAAAAATATCTCAGAAATCCCATCCAAATAATCCTGGAAATAATGAGTCTTTCTTCTCCTGTAATAACACTCATAAAGCATTCCAAAAAGTATTCTTGGGCTTTGCTTCTGGGTCAATTCTTCTACAACTCATAATCCTGAAGTTTCTTTTTGTATTTGATGCATTTCTTATATGCAATGTTGTGTACTGACCTAGAAACAAGTATACGGACTAATCTTAATGTTATTGGCATACTAATTACTAGTATCACAAATATAGCAAAGTAATATGCTGCTTCATTTAGCCAATGGAATGGGTCCCACATATGAATACACGTGGTGTCCAGCTTTATAAGTCTTGTAATTGTGTCCCAAATTGTGCATTTTTCAGCATTTTTCAGTGTGTTCTTTCATGTTAATCTGTCCGTGTTTAAATTATGTACTGTCTTGTGAATGTCTTCATTGGAATGCTTTAAATATTGTATGGTCCTGTGGATTTCATTTTCTGTATTTTCCATTGTTTTAGCATTGTGTTTGAAGAAGTTCTCTAAATTATTTGCCTTTTCTTGAAGTTCTCATTGACAATGAAGGTATTCTTCCTCCTTCGCAAAAGTTTTAATTTTTGGCACTGCTATGTCAACTTTTTGTTCTTGAAGATGAGAAACTTGATGGAGGGTAATGTTATTATCAAAGCTAGCAGATATTTTGAATACCTTCTCAACCCTTTACATCCTTGTAAGTTATAGAATGTATGGGTGAGGTCCACTTTTAGGTCTTGTCTGTGGGCATTCATGGGCCACTCTCTTTCAAGCATTTCATTGTAATAATGAACCATCAAATAATAGGGTCCATTTCCACAGATTTGGAACTGAAAATTTCCCAAGTCATATACTTGGTTTGGTAGCTCAGTTAGGATAACTGCAGCATCTGCTATGTTTGGCTGCAGCGTTGTTGTTGCTATGTACATGTGTGGTTGGACTTGGTATAGCTCATCAAATGGCATGTAGATATTTGTGTCATTGATCCAGACGTATCTCCCATGTGTTTGAACCCGTTGGTTTCCTATCTTATATGGGAATTTCATCATAGGATATCCAACATGGGCATTTTCAGTCTTATTTTAATGTAGTATATTTGACAATATCCTTTAGTAAAAAAGCTGTCTCTTGTTATTTCTAGTAGAGTTTGGTAGTTTGTTGTGCCAGATCCAAGTCCAGTGCTGAAAAGATTTCGAATTTCACCATAAATAATTCTTTGCTGATTTGAGATTTTTAAATAAATTAGTCTTTGGTTGGTATTTTTTAGTCCTGTTATTAAATCTGATTCATATATTTGTAATGCCCTGGATTGTTCAGCAACTTGTTTCATGAGGTTATAATGTTCTATTTGTAATTCTGTGAGATGTCCAGTGGAATTTGTAATTCCTTGAATTGCTTCATATTGTTGCTCTGTAACGTGTTCCAAATGTTGAATACTTTCCTTTAGTGGCTTAACCAAAATTGCACAAATTGAGCCCTTCTAACAGGGCTCCTGCAATAAATGCTCCTGTTGCCATTAACTGTAGGGGTTTGTATCTTCCCACGACTCCAACGCTTAGCATTGAAAATGGGGATGATGCTTGCAGGCAAAGTCTTGTATCCACCTCGTAGATTGTCAAGTCAATTTTTACTGATACTTGTTGAATGATAGGGTTTTGAATGACCTTTACGGATTGTTTGATGTTTGGAGCTTGCCGAATAGGTGATAGCAACCGAATAGGTGATAGCCAGTATCAGCCTGAAGAGTACTCCTTGCTTGTAATGGGCTGTAATCCATGTGTGATTTCTAATGGGACTTCCACTATCAATCGTCCTGGATTGGTAGATGAGTCTGCAATCTTGAAGTTTTCCCATCCTACTGGTATAAATATGGTGTTCTCCATGTAATCTGTGTGTGGCACATTTTCTATTGTGGTATTGATTCTTGGGTGTCCCTATACATATCTTTTTGGTAGGGGTAACAGCATGTAAAAGTAAATGGGTTCTCCAGCCAAATATATGATTTTAGCCTTCTCAAAGTCCATATTCATTGTTTTCCAAAATTTCAGTGAATAATTCATTGGACTACTATATTCCAGAATCCAGTTTTGTAAATCTTCATACACTAAAGTGGTCTTTTGTTGAATAAAATGTGTTTTAAACTGAAAATTTGTATATTCTCCTTGTATGGAATCTGTAATATTCCTTTTTCTATTTTCAGTAATTTTCACAATTAAGGGTCTTTGAATGGTTTTAATATCCAATGAAACAGCATACTCCGAAATTTCACTGGCATCTGGTTTTTCCCTAGAACACGTAATGAAGGTATTGTTAAATATTCCCTTTTTTGGTTTTTGTAGCAGTGACCAGCCTATGAATGTCGTGTTAGTCACAATGGTTTCTGGTTTAATATCACCAAGTTTAATTTTGCCAAATTTGAATTGGAACACCAGAAGCTTGAGTATTAGTTGATCTTGGCAATTGGCATTTATCTTAGTACATTTATAATCACCGTATGTGAAGTTTTGTTTGTCTGTCATATTACCTATAAATACATTGGTGGAATTATTGTGATGCTGAGTTTGTGCCATGAGAATCCTCTTTCTGTGAATTGTAGTGCAATGCCTAAATTTCCTGCACTTGAAGTTATTGTATGCTTGTTGAGTTGGGCAATTAACTCCCACTGGCCATGGCAGGCTTTTACATTTTGCTTACAGACTCTGTAAACGTAATTGGGAAATATGATGTCCTTATCCCCAATGCGGAGTTGACCATAGAGCAGCATGCAGTTGGTGTTTGCACATACAGATTGTTTCCAATGTTGTATAGTTGGTTTTCCAGGTTGTCTTAGGTGGTCTGTTAAAATAATCAGCATCTTCCAGTGTTGTACTCCTAGTGACATAATTTTCTGCCATTCTTCTTCTTTGAGAAATACATTGTCCTTTATTTGGAAAAAGATACCTTGTTTATGGATGTAGCAGTTAAGTATTTCAAATTTTTCATGTACTGGCAGGTTTGGAAAATCAGCTATGCATGTCACGATCAAATTAGTCCCAGTAAACTTTGGAAATCTTGCAAATAATGACATTGGACGTGCTCCCCCAAAGGGTCTTGGTGATGATGTGATTTTCTTATTGCATGTCATATTATTATGGAATTTATTTGTTTTCTGGCTAATGTTGGCAATCTGTATATAATCCAAGGTGGAGTGGGGTGGTGGTTTCTTCATCTTCTTCATAATCATAACTATGGTCCCCATAATCTATAGGTGGTTCTAACACTTGCCTTTCCCATACTCCTATATATATGCTGTTACAAATTTGGTCCACATTCCATCTTTGTTTTTTTTAATTAATATTTTATTTTATATAATTCTTAAATAATTTTTCATTTTTGCACAATGTATGCATTATCATTTTGGTTATATCCCCCATACAATTGCACCCCACCTTACTTTGACCTTAGCCCTTCCTCTCCCCTTTCCTCCCCTCCCCCTCCGTGGTGTACCTCTGGTTTATAGTTGCTTGTTGATTTTGATTTTTACTTTGAATTAATTAGTCTATTTCCTGGTCCCTTATATAGTTTTTCAAATTCCTGCTATGAGTGAGACCATCCGGTATTTTATTTTTTCTTTCTGACTTATTTTGCTGAGCATGATCACTTCTAGCTCCATCCATGTTGCTGCAAACTGCATGTGTTTATCTTTTTTTATTGCTGAGTAATATTCCATTGTGTATATGTACCACATCTTCTTGATCCACTCATCTGTTTTGGGGCATTTAGGTTGTTTCCATAGCTTAGCTATTGTAAATAGAGCTGCTGTAAACAAAGGGGTGCAGGTGCCCTTTGGAATTAATGTTTGTGTCATTTGGGTAAATACCTAGGAGTGGAATTGCTGGATAATATGGAAGCTCTGTCTTTAGTAGGTCAAGAAATCTCCGCACAGTTCTCCACAGTGGTTGGACCAGTTTGCACTCCCACCAGCAATGCAGGAGAGTTCCTTTATCTCCACAACCTCGCCAACATTTGTTGTTGCTAGTTTTTTTATGTGCCATTCTCACTGGTGTAAGATGGTATCTCATTGTAATTTTGATTTACATTTCCCTGATTACAAGTGATACTGAATATTTTTCATGTCTGTTGGCCATTTGCATTTCCTCTTTGGAGAAGTTTCTCTTTAGTTCTTCTGCCCATTTTTTAACTGGATTATTTTCTTTGTTTTTGTTGAGTCTCATCAGCTCCTTGTAGATTTTTGTGATCAGTCCTTTATCATTAGTGTTGTGTGCAAAAATGTTCTCCCAGTCAGTGGGGTTTCTCTTTGTTTTGGTTATTGTTTCTTTTGCTGTACAGAAGCTCTTTAATTTGATGTAGTCCCAGCTGTTTATTATATTTTTTTTTAATTTTTTTTTTTTATAGAGGCATGATTTATTTATTTATTTTACTTGTTTGTTTGTTTGTTTTATACATGCACTGGGTACAGTCAGAAGCTCGGGAGGGTGAGAGAATTCACCAGAGCCAGAGCGGGGAGCAGAGCAGGCAGAAGGACCGAAGTACACTGCTGAGGGGAGCAGCGGGTGGCAGGAGAGGTCTGCGCACCATGTGGGACCCTCCTCCGGTGGCCGGGGAGCAGCCGGGGATCAAACCGGCGCCGCAGAGGTCACGGACAGCTTCGCAACCCAGCGCTCAACCGCTGCGCCACCGGGGAGGCCCACCAGCTGTTTATTTTTGCCTTCACTATCACTGCTTTGGGTGATGTGCCTGTAAAGATGTCTTTGATGTGCATGTCATGTAGTGTTTCACCTATATTTCCTTCTATATATTTTATGGTTTCAGGTCTTATGTCTAGTTCTTTAATCCATTTTGATTTGGTTTTTGTGCATGGTGTGAGGTAGTAGCTAAGTTTCATTCTTTTGCATGTAGCGACCCAGTTTTCCCAGCACCATTTATTGAACAAATTTTCTTTGCTCCATGCATATTCTTTGCTCCTTTGTCAAAGATTAGGTGACCATAAATCTGTGGGTTTATTTCTGGATTTTCTATTCAGTTCCATTGGTCCGTGTGTCTGTTTTTGTTCCAGTGTCATGCAGTTTTTATTATTATGGCTTTGTAGTATAGTTTGAAGTCTGGGAGTGTGATGCTTCCATTCCATTCTTTTTTTTTTTTTTTCCCCCAGAGGATTTTGGCTACTCGGTGTTTTTGGTGCTTCCCTATTAATTTCATCAATATTTATTCTATTTCTTTGAAGAATGTCATTAAATTTTCATTGTAATAGCATTGAATCTGTAAATTGCTTTTGGTAGGATGGCCATTGTAATAATGTTATTTCTTCCTATCCATGAGCTAGGGATGTCTTTCCATTTCTTTGTGTCTTCTTCTATTTCTTTTAACAGTGTTATATAGTGTTCTTTGTATAGGTCCTTTACCTCTTTTGTTAGCATTATCCCAAGTATTTGATTTTTTTTGTTTCAATAATGAAAGGGATTTTTTTTTATTTCTTCTTCTTCAGATTTATTGTTTGTGTATAGAAAGGCTACTTATTTTTGTGTGTTGATTTTGTATCCAGCCACTTTATTAAACTGATTGATTAGTTTAATTAGTTTTTCTGTGGAGTTTTTGAGGTTCTCTATGTATATTATCATATCATCTGCAAATAGTGATAGTTTGACTTCTCCCTTCCCTATTTGGATTCCTTGTATGTCTTTTTCTTGTCTTATTGCTCTGGCTAGGACTTCCAGTATTATATTGAAAAGCAGTGGTGAGAGTCGACATCCTTGTATTGTTCCAGATCTTAATGGAAATGCTTTCAGCTTTTTGCCATTGAGAATGATACTGGCTATGGGCTTGTCATATATGGCCTTTATGATGTTGAGGTATGTTCCTTGTATCCCAAGGGCCTTTATCATAAATTGCTGTTGTACTTTGTCAAAAGCTTTCTCAGCATCTATTGATATTATCATATGGTTTTTATGTTTATTTTTGTTGATGTGTTGGACAACATTGATTGATTTTTGGATGCTGAACCATTTTTGTGTCCCTGGAATAAATCCTCCTTGGTCATTGTAAATTATCTTATGGATGCATTGTTGGATTCGGATAGCTAAAATTTCATTGCGGAATTTTACATCATGTTCATTAGAGAGATTGGCCTGTAGTTTTCTTTTTGTGTGTTATCCTTGTTCGGTTTTGGTATTAGTGTAATGTTGGCTTCATAGAACGTGTTTGGTATTACCCCTTCCTTTCAATTTTTTGTAAGAGTTTGTGAAGGATAGGCACTAATTTATTTCTGAATGTTTGGTAGAATTCATTTGTAAATCCATCAGGTCCTGGACTTTTGTTTTTGGGGAGGTTTTTGATTACCATTTCAATTTTGCTGCTTGTAATTAGTCTGTTTAGGTGATCTATTTCTTCTTTATCTAGCTTTGGGTGATTGTAGAGTTGTAGGAATTTGTCTATCTCTTCTACACTGTTGAACTTGTTTGCATATAACTGTTCATAGTAGTTTTTGATTATTCTTTTGATTTCTGCTGTGTCTGTTGTGATTTCTCCTCTTTCATTTTGATCCTATTTATTTGTGCTTTCTCCCATTTTTCCTTTGTGAGCTTGGCTAGGGGTTTGTCTATTTTATTTATTTTTTCAAAGAACCAGCTTTTGGTTTCATTGATCTTTTGGATTGTTTTTTTCATTTTGATTTCATTTATTTCTGCTTTGATTTTTATTATTTCTTTTATTCTGCTGGTTTTGGGTTTTTTTTTGTTGTTATTTTTCTAGTTCTTTGAGCTTTGAGATTAGGTTGTTTCTTTGAGTTCTTTCTTGTTTCTTGATGTGAGCCTCTATTGCTATATATTTCCCTCTTATTACTGCTTTCGCTGCATCCCATATGTTTACGAAATTGGTGTCCACCTTGACATTCAACTCAAAGTATTTTTTTTTAATTTCTTCTTTGATCTCCTCATTAGTCCAGTGGTCTTCCAGTAGTGTGGGTTTCAATCTTCATGAGGTAGGAGAGTTCCTTGCCTTCTTTTTATGGTTTATTTCTAGTTTGATGCCTTCCTGATCAGAGATGTTGGTTGGTATGATTTCAATCTTGGTGTATCTGTTTATGTTTTTCTTGTGTCCCAGTATGTGATTAATCCTGGAGAATGATCTGTGTGTGCTTGAGAAAAAAAATGTGTATTAAGATTATTTGGGTTTAGTGTTCAATAGATGTCTGTTAAGCCCATGAGCTCTAGATCCTTATTTAGAGCTTTAGTGTCCTTACTTATTTTTTGTCTGATTGATCTATTCATTGTTGATAATGGTGTGTTGAAGACTCCTACTACATGTGTTTTCTCTGTTGTCTGTTTTCAGAGATGAAAATAAATAAATAGATGTCTGATATATTTTGGTGTTCCTTCATTTGGTGAGTATATGTTAATGAGTGTTATTTCTTCTTGAAGTATTGTCCCCTTGATCATAATGTAGTGAGCATTGGGGTCTCTTTTTACCTTTTTGACTTTGAAATCTGTTTTATCTGATATAAGTATAGTTGTTCCTGCCTTCTTTTTTGTTCCGTTTGCTTGTAGGATTGTTTTCCAACCTTTTACTTTCAGTAAAAGGTTGTTCATCTTTTGTGGGTAAATGTGTTTCCTGGAGGCAGCAAAAGGTTGGGTTTTGTTTCTTAATCCAACCTGTGACTCTGTGTCTTTTTATTGAAGAGTTTAGTCCATTTACATTCAGAGTTAATATTGATATGTTAGCATCTGTATTTGCCATTTTGTTTGTCTTTCCTCTGCTTTTATTTATTTATTCCTTTAATAACTTTTTTTTTTTTTGCCTTCCTTCATTGTTATTCATCCCTCTGTTGGTTTTGGCTTTAGGATTCCTTGTAGTATTTTTTGTAGTGGGGGTTTAGTCGTAAGGAAATTCCACAGTTTCTGTTTGTCTGGGAAGGTCCTTATTCTTTCTTCACAGAGTAAGGAAAGATTTGCAGGATAGAGTATTCTTGGTTGGCATTTGTTGTCTTGGAGTCTGTTGACTATGTCCCTCCACTCTCTTCTTGCCTGTAGTGTTTCTTTGGAGAAGTCTGATGTCAGTCTGATTTGTTTTCCTTTGTATGTTATCTGTTTCTTCCCTCTCGTCAGCTTCGTTATTTTTTCCTTGTCTTGGATTCTTGGCAGTTTTACTATTATGTGTCTTGCTGTATTTTTCCTTTCGTCATGGAAGTTTGGTGTTCTTCTTGCTTCTTGTATGTGTATTTTCAGTTCCTTCCTGTTTGGGAAGTTCTCTTCAATTATTTCCTTGAAAATTTTCTCTGTTACTACATCTCTGTCCTCTCCTTCTAGGATTCCTATAAATCTTATATTTCATTTCCTCACGGAGTCAGATAGTTCCCGAAGGCTTTCTTCTATCTTTTTCCTTCATACTTTTCTTTCCTTTTCTGTTTTGGTTCTTTTTATTGCTGTGTCTTCAAGAGTACTTATTTGTTCTTCCATTTCATCTAGTCTGCTTTCACTGATTTTTCCCAGAGTTCTTTAGCTCCTCCATTGATTCTTTGATCTCCTGCATTTACTTTACTTCCCTTAGTGACTCAATTTTATTCTTCTGATCGTTGATTTTTTTTCCCATATCATTTTTGACTTCCTTCAGTTTTTTAATCATGGAGATTATAAATTCTCTTTCTGGAAGACTCAGAAGTTCTTCCAAGTCACTGTTTTTGCAATCTGTTGGGTGGTTTTCTTTTTGTGGTGTGTCTTTTTCCTGAGGAGTTGCTAGGTTGCATGCAGTTTATCTTCTCCCTGCTGCCTGTTTTCTAATTTGACCTATGCATTGGGATACTGTGTTGCTGGTACTGGCCAGCATCTTTTTGGTGTGCTCTTTCCGGGGTTTCGGAAACTGGTGGTCCAATCGAGTCAAATACTTTTATGCCAGAAGTCCAGTGAGGCAGTGGTACTTTGAGGATATTAATGGTCACTGTCCCAGAATATGTCCTCCTTCTGAGTTTGTTTAATTCCAAAAGGTGTATCTTGAAGTCCCACAGACTTCCCTGGAGGTGGGGTGGCTGGATTATACTCTGGACTTCAAATCGCTGGATCCCCCTCTGGGCTCCACTCCCTACCAGGGGGGACCAGGGTCGTGGGGGCCTTCAGTTCACCTCTGACTCCGCGGGGAACCTTCTGCCAGTTTCAAGCAGTCTTTATTGAAGGAAGGTCCCTGTTGTAAAATGGTGAGTCAGACACATTTTCCTTTGCACACGATCTGCTCCAGCTTTGGCTGCCTGTTTCCCCTTGGGCTTGGACTGCTAGCCAGAAGGGGCCTGGCATGGGGGTGTTTCCCAGCTCACCTCTAGCTACACGGGGAGGCTTCTGATGGTTTCAGGCAGTCTTTATTGAAGGAAGGTCCCTGTTCTCAAATGGCGAGTCGGAGATACATTTTCCTGTGTGCGGTCTGCCCCCCACATTCCATCTTTGCATGTGAAAATATCATCACTTTCTTCAGGTGAGGTCATTACTCTGGTGGTGAATGTTATGTTAGTCTTCTTTCCTATAACATGGTATTCAATCTTTGTCATCTTTGACTTAACTTCATAATAGTAGTTCACAAACACAGCCATTGCTTTCTCTACTTCTCTCCATTCTTCATTTAAAGCACATCTTATTGGCTTTCTTTCTAGAATATAGGTATCAACATTTTCTTTATACATCATAGCTAGACTGGCTTGTGACTTATAGTATTCTCTGCATGTTGTAAAATATACATGTGCAGGGTTTTTTGCACATTGTTGGTATTTATGCCAAAAATTGTCCACTCCATATTCCCACAGTTCTTGAATTTTCCTGCGGTACCATGGTCATATCAACTTGTATGGGTTTATTGTTTCCTTTGGTCTTTCATATTTCACTGTCATTATTGGCTCAGTTGATGTCAATGGATTTTCTGCTAATGTTAGTGTTGGTATTAATAATAGCAGTACTAAGAGTACTGCTCTCTCTTTCCAATAAAGGTTTTGACAAGACATATTGTGTGGTGGGTGATCCATTTAAATTTCCACTTGTTTTCAGTATTACCAATGGTCTCGTTGACCGTGTGGTGTCCACAGAAAGTGTAAGTCCACTTACACTTTCTCACACAAGTCCATTTAAGATTATGCTGGCATATAGTACCCCAAGAAACACAATCAGGTGGATGATGTGTAATATGATATTACACATCTTCCCATGCTTGTAGCTGGTTAATTTTTGTTAGTTGCAGCTGTCCTTTGTCTCCTATGGTCCAAAACACATTCTCTGTTACTGGCGTGACAATATCCTGTGGAATAAGCAGATTGGAATTTGCTTCTTGTTTGTATACTTTATTAGGCAATA
This sequence comes from Talpa europaea, assembly GCF_964194135.1. Lineage (NCBI taxonomy): Eukaryota > Metazoa > Chordata > Mammalia > Eulipotyphla > Talpidae > Talpa > Talpa europaea. Next base: position 99,502,990 of record NC_140068.1, on the reverse strand, counting down.
ATACCTATTTTCTGTAACCTCTCTGTCTATATCATATATCTCCTTAGCAAACACTTCATCAAAGGGACTTTTCTTTTTTCTTTTTTTAAAAAGATTTATTTATTTATTTATATAAGCATTGAGTACAGTCAGAAGTGCGGGAGGGTAAGAGAATTCACCAGAGCCAGAGCGGGGAGCAGAAGAGGCAGATTGATGAAGTACATTGCTGAGGGGAGCAGCAGGCACAGCAGGAGAGGCCTGTGTGCCATGTGGGACTGTCACCAGTGCCCGGGGATCAAACTGGTGCTGCAGAGGCTTGGGGCAGCTTCACAGCCCAGGGCTCAACTGCTGTGCCACTGGAGAAGCCCAAAGGACATTTCCTGAAATAGAAATCTCTGGTTGAGTTTGAATGTTGCTATTTTAATAGCTTTATGAATATCCTTTTCCAGGCTATTTTCGAGTTTCTGTTTTAGCATTCCATTCCATCTTTCTATGTTTCCTGCCACTGTAGAATTATATGATATGTGGAAATTCCACATTATATCCATGCTCTTACCAAAATGTTGTACTATCTTTCTAGTAAAATGACTTCCTTGATCTGATTCTATAATGCACAGAGTATTATATCATGAAATCCAGTTTCACAATGTTTGAATTTTGGCTAATTGTTTGTGTGTGTGTGTGTGTGTGTATGTGTGTGTGCTTCTGCCAATCCCAAACCAGTAGTTAAATCCACTATAGTACATGCATATATTCCTTTAAATTTATTCAGCAGTCCAATAAAATCTATCTGTACAACTTTATTAATTTTTTTGTAGTTGTATTAGATCCTATTTTATTTCTCCTTAACCTCGTTAGTCCTCTCACACAATTTTCACACTTAGTGATTGCCCCTTTAATTTTGTGCCAAGTAACCTTAATGTTTCTGAGTGTAAACCACAAAAACATTCCATGAGTTTCAATATGTCCTAATTCATGATGATGTTTTAAATTTCATCATTTGAAATTTTGCATTCTGTATTTCTTTCAAGTACTCTGCAATCACCTTTAAGATGAATCTTAGTTGGCTCCTGTTTAACAACCTTCCATTTTCTCTTTAACTTATTCACCATGGTTCTCACTAGCTTATCTGCCTTGTCATTAAACTTGCTAGTATCATCATGTCTGCTAGTGTGAGTGTCTACGTGAGTGACATAAATCCTCATATCCTTGGATGTTTGGTCCAAACACCCCCAAACATCTTTGCTCCACAAATCTTTTCCATTAATTTTCCAGTTTGTAACATTCCATTTGGCTGACCAGATAGCTATACCATTGCAAACACACCAAGAATCTGAATAAATTTGTATAATTTTCTTTCCTTCTAATTTTGTTTGCTCCACTGCCAGTTTTCCTGCATGTAGTTCAGCATGTTGTGCTGAGGAGTTAGTTCCTTCATGTGTGATAACTTTTCCATCAGAGGGTCTATAGGCTGCAGGTTTCCAGTGCAGCTTCCCACCACTATTGGTGCTACAGCCATCCATGAACCACGTGTTCTCTTGCTTGTGTGACCCTCGTGGAGTACTGCATCCACCAATGGGTTTTGGTTTCTCAGTGCTCATGTTCTTTATGGGTATAGCTATAATGGGGTGTTGTGCCACCTCTTCTACCCATCCCAACACAGACGTTTTGGTGTTCACAGCTGGTTTCATTATGTTGTCTTCCAGGTACCATTTCCACTATAGTACCTTTGTGCTGCAGGGGGCCTTGTTGCCCCAGCCAGATAAGACACTGGCAAGCAGTGAAGCTAACTGGCCTCACACCATGGGGCCAAAGGTAAAGGGCCTCACACCGTGGGGCTGAAGATTCCTTGTGTCTCACACTGTGGGACTGAAGATCTAACATTCCTTCATTTTTTGTTCTTGGTCATAAAGAGAGGCAAAATTTCTCAAAAAGTACATTAGGCAATAAATTATATGCATCAGTATACTGCAAATAAATGGCATGGAAAATTATCTGTTTAGAAATTAGTTATTAAACAATTTGGCCCACTTGACAATGGGAGACAATTTATTGTATATGCCTGACAAGCAATCCAGCATAAATATTATAGTAAGTCCTTCTTTTGCTTTGTTAGAAGTTTCTTAGGAAAGTTTTTAAATGAAGTTAACTGTGTTAAGAAGTTTCTAGGTAGAAAAAGTTCTGGTAGCTGAGATGCAGCTTGTCTCTAGCTGAAGGTCATATGAATGGAAGAGTCTTTTGATGCTTCGGCTTTAGCTGATAGGGGTGTACTGGCAGCTATCAACTGTCTTAGGTAATTGTCTAGCTGAAATAATAAGTTTTAGTGCTAGGTTTGGTTTTTTATCTATTAACCTTGAAGGATACCATCTAGCTGAGACCTGTAGATGCCATTAGTCCATGGGAATATAACACTAATTGTTTCTGCTTTGCACATGATGATGCAATTTTTCTGATTACTAAAAACAAATAAAGACCTGCTGAGTCTCTCAGCAGAATATACTTGCACCCCATCCAGTATCAGTGTGTCTTTATTTTTATTTTTTTTAAGTTTTCAAGTAATTTATTTTATAACACTATAAATAATACAAATTGTAATTACTTTTCTAATTAGTAACACCACAGTTCAGCATATTTTTTTTTTTTAATAAATGAATAGGTTGAAGTCTGAAACTGTAATACCATCATTTCCCCTCTTTTCAGTCATGAGAGCTTTTGGCTATTTGGGGTCTTTGTGTTTTATATGAATTCCAGTAATATTTGTACCATTTCTTTAAATGATGCCATTGAGTTTTTTTATTAGAATTCCATTGAATCTGGTAATTGTTTTGAGTAGGATGGCCATTTTTACAATGTTGATTCTTCCAATCCATGAGCAGGGGATATCTTTCCATTCCTATGTGTCTTCTGTTTCTTTTAACAACATCTTATAGATGCACTGGATAGATCTTTTACCTTCTTTCTTAGGTTTATCCCCAGGTATTAATTGTTTTATGAAATTGTAAATGCAATGGCTTTCTTTTTTTTTTTCATTATTTTATTTTTTATTATTTTTTTTTACTTTTATTATTTTTATTTTTTTTCTTTTTAAATAATAAATTTTATTTTTATATTCCCCATACAATTGCAACCCCCCCATTCTGACCACAATCCCTCCCCTCCCGCCCCCCACCCCACTCAGTGTGTCTTTAATCTCCTTCCCTTTACATCCTAACATGTCCCTAGGCTGTCTCATCCTTTCAGGAACCCCTGACACAACATTTTGCCAGAGGCTGGTCCCCGTCAAGTGGCACCCGAAAAGGGACTTGAAAGGTAAGCGTTCTTTCTAGTGCGGGGACTGCTGGGCTCTGCTGCATAGGGTAGGGCGCATACTCCCCTGGAGAGAAAGCAGGTTGGGAGGGAGCAGTAGTTCAGAACCGTAATAAGGCTAGTGGGTGTCTTATTACATGATAAGGCGAGTGGGTGATTATTGTTGAGAAGCCATTGGGCCATGTTGAGTCTAGGGAAAGAGGACTCTTTATTGATATAATTAAGTATACTTGTTAAGAGAGGCCTTAATGGGGCCTCCCCAGTGGCACAGGGGTTGAGCGCTGGGTTGCGAAGCTGCCTGCAACCTCTGCAGCACCAGTTCGATCCCCGGCTGCTCCCCAGCCACCGGAGGAGGTTCCCGTATGGTGCACAGACCTCTCCTGCCACCTGCTGCTCCCCTTAGCAGTGTACTTTGGTCCTTCTGCCTGTTCTGCTCCCCGCTCTGGCTCTGGTGAATTCTCTCACCCTCCCACACTTCTGACTGTACCCAGTGCTTGTATAAATAAATAAATAAATCTTTAAAAAGAGAGAGAGAGAGAGGCCTTAAGACCTCTCATGCACAATTGGCTATTTTCCTAAATTTTGTTGAAATATGTTGTCCTTGGTTTCCAAGGTACAGTACTCTGGATGTAAGAACTTGCGCCAGAGTGGGAGAGGAAATAACCTATTACACTCTCCATGGACCTGAAAAGGTCCCCATAGATGCCTTTTCATTGTGGGGGCTGCTACAGGATATGCTGGACAGGGGTCTGAATTAGAAAAAAATAATTTAAAAATTCAGAGAATTAAGGCTGCCTGTGCCTGCTGTTTCTTTATCCTTGGAGGACATCAAAGGGTCCTCGGTTGACAGCCTGGTATTAACAAAACAATTGCCTGAACAGATAGGTCATTTTTGCCTGTCTGGAGGCAAATGGAAAGATGCAAAACCAAAAGTAAAAGAAAAAATAGTCTGCAGTAGTAGGGAAAGTGATCAGGATTCATCAGATGGCGAAATTATTTTTCAAAAATCAAAAATTGATCCCAGATCCAGTACTGACCCCTTTGCAGAAGCATCAGCTCCCAATTATAATACCATTCCAAAACCCAGCCCAAATTTCCAACCCAGAGTTGGCTAAAATTGTTAAGAGATAAAAATGAAAACTCTAAAAACAATTAAGAGACCTTAAATGGAAGAAAAATGCTTCAAACTTTTCCTGTTAATTATTTGGGAAGGAGGCTAGGTTCCCCCCATGAAGTTTTGCCATTTGTTTCTTTTAAAATAAATAAATAAATAAATAAATAAATAAATAAGGTATTTCTAAATAATAGAATTCAAAGTTTATTCACAATTGTTAAAGTAATTGAAAATGGTTAACTATGACTATATAAGACTATATGACTATAATATGACTAAAAGGTTTTTATTAAAATAGTATAAACCCACTGCAGTGGATAGTTGGGGTGGCCCCTGGTCTCAACAAGCAGCTGCCTGGACTTTTTCTCCAGTGTTGAGATCACTGGCAGGTCTCTACTGCCTTCCTGCTGTGGGGGACTAAACTCTTCTATTGTCCACATTAAAAAACTATTTTGGGGCCTCCCTGGTGGCGCAGCAGTTGAGTGCTGGGTTGCAAAGCTGCCCGCGGCCTCTGCGGCGCTGGTTCGATCCCCGGCTGCTCCCCGGCTACCAGAGGAGGGTCCCACATGGCGCGCAGACCTCTCCTGCCCCCCACTGCTCCCCTCAGCAGTGTACTATGGTCCTTCTGCCTGCTCTGCTCCCCGCTCTGGCTCTGGTGAATTCTCTCACCCTCTGGCGCTTCTGACTGTACCAGTGCATGTATAAACAGACAAACAAACAAATAAATAAATAAAACATGCCTCTATAAAAAAAAAATAAAATAATAATAAAAAAAAACTATTTTGGTTCATTCTAGGAAAAAATTTCTATTTCCCTGTGTTTTTCTGATTTTAAAGTCTAAATTGTCTAAGGTAAAAATTGCTGAGTTACTTTGGACTTGCTAACAAGCTATACAGAATGCTTATTGGTTAAATAAAATCTTTTAATTTACTTATTGGACCTGTAAAAGGTTAAGTTTCTTGTTAAAACTAATTAACCTGGTAAAATATAAAGTAATAATATAGACATTTTTGAGCTAAATTCTAAGCCTCAGATTTTAATAAAAGCCTAAAAACAGGCAGACTGTAGAAATTTACCTCTTCTTCTGTTCTCAAGATAACAGTGTTCTTTTATGTTTTAAAATATGCTTGTTCTCAGTGAGATAAAGCATTGACAACCTAAAGCCAAAGAATCATTTCTTAAAAATATAAACTAAAAAATATTTTCTTATCTAAAAAGTTAGTAAAAACTGTTGTGACTGCTGTGGTCTCGATCCCAAGGTCTTTGGTAATAATTAAGATTAGACATTAAAAAAAAAAGATTATACATTTATTCTCTGCACAGATTTTCGCTTTTAACTCATTAAAAACCTATCTCTTAAAATATATACACATGGTCAAATTTTAAATGTATAATATCAAGAGATCTCTGTGTCTGTTTGTATCTTTGTGTTTTTATTTGGTGTTGTTTTTTTACCTCTGGAGGACTAATTATAAATGGTGCCTATATAAGTTCTCATAAAAACAAATTTTGAGATTATGATCCAAAATTTTTGATATACAAGAACTAGTTCAAATTTTATGATATAATTCAAAGCATATATGCCTTAAAGTTATAATGTTGAATATTAATAATCTACTTTGTTTAAATGTATCTTTAAAGTATTTTTCTTTTCTTAACTAAAAATGTATAATATATATATATATCCTTTAAAGATGTGTCTCAACATTTAATGTTTTGCTTTGCATGTACAAAAAAAAACCTCAGACTATTAAGACAGATAATGCACCTGCTTGCATGTCCTCTGCCTTCAATTTTTTTTTTAATTCATTTAACTTGTGGGAGAGGTTATGCTTGTATTTTTCTACAGGACACTAATTCACCTCTGAAACCCATCACCCGGTGGTATTCAGCTGGATGGATTACTCCTGCCTACATTGTCAACACTTGAAATGGTTCCCGTGCATACCTGGACTTGTTTTGCCTCCTTGCTGCCACTTCACCTGTCCGAGGTTGCTGCTTCCTTCCTGGCTTCCTCACTTAGGCTGCCTGGTTCAAATCATTTATTACCATAGGTATTATTTTGCTTGTCACCATGATTATTTTCATTCTCTTCCCATTGTTTACCAAATTGCTTTTCCATGCTATCAATCAGACCCGAGTTGAGTTGCAAATTATGCAAATGATGGCCAAAAACAAAAAAGGGGGAGATGCTGCAGGAGGCCTTGTTGCCCCAGCCAGATAAGACACTGGCAAGCAGGGAAGCTAAAGGGTCTCACACCATGGGGCCGAAGGTAAAGGGCCTCACACCATGGGGCCAAAGCTAAAGAGCCTCACACCATGGGGTTGAAGATTCCTTGTGTCTCACACTGTGGGACTGAAGATCTAACATTCCTTCATTTTTTTGTTCTTGGTCATAAAGAGAGACAAAATTTCTCAAAAAGTACATTAGGCAATAAATTATATGCATCAGTATACTGCAAATAAATGACATGGAAAAGTATCTGTTTAGAAATTAGTTATTAAACAATTTGGCCCACTTGACAATGGGAGACAATTTATTGTATATATCTGACAAGCAATCCAGCATAACTATTATAGTAAGTCCTTCTTTTGCTTTGTTAGAAGTTTCTTAGGAAAGTTTTTAAATGAACACCAGACATTTTCACCAGAAATTCCACTTCTGTGTATCTACCTGAAGAATATGAATACAATTATTCAAAAAGAGAAATGCACCCTGTTTTCATTCTACCACTCTTCACAAGAGCCAAAATATTGAAACAACCCAAGTATTGGAAACAAAGAGATTAATATATATATATATATTATATATATATATATACATACACACACACATACATATACATGACATTGGTAGTTCTTAAAGTATTTCGTTATTATTTTTCCTTCATTTTTTCTCTTTCTTCTTCCAATTAGGTCCTTTGTGCATTATTGTCTTTGAAGTCACTGAATCAATCTTCCATTTGGTCTTTTCTAGTTCAGTAGCTTTCCCAGAAGTTGTATGTTTTCTGTTCATCTTTTAATACTATACATCTCTGTTATTTTATTATTTAAGGTATAAATTTCTATTTTCTGTTCACTAATTTTATTTTACATGCCATGAATTTATTATTATGATTTTGTTGTATCTCTTTGATTCACTTTTCTATGTTCTCTACCATCTCTTTGACTTTCTTTATTGTGGCAATTTTGAACTCTCCACCAGATGGGAAGATAAGATTTTTCCATATCTTTGTAATCATATATTGGTATATAATAATTTTCTTGTGATTTCATATTCCCTGAATGGCATGGGCCATGCTACTCATGGTGTCTGACAAGGTCTGGGCATGAGGGAAATCCCCTGAAAAGTCAGGAAGCCCATGCTGTCTGACAAGGTCTGAGCATGACAAAGTTTCTGAAAAGTCAGAAAACTCCACAGCTGGCTCCTGCTACTTCCTTTCATTTGTTTGTGGTAGTTATTGAAACCATGGAAATTTTCTATAAGCTTTAGAATAACGCAATGAGTGTTGGCACCAATGCCAGTTTTGGTATTTACACTTCAGTATTTTGAGAAATGTACCTTCCAACATGATGGATAATGAAACAATTCCCAATAATTCTCCATGTCCTCTGATTTGTAAGTCAGTTACCATGAGTAACATTGAGTTCTTTAACAAACCATGCTTGATAGAACTGATGGAACTGAGCCCGGTAAAAGTCTCCACTAGAGAAGGCCCTGAGGCACCCCAGGAGGTGAAATGGTCCAAGAGAAACACACCACATATTGTTCCCATGGTTCTGTATAGAAAATAGAAAGCTGCCTCGATTTTACAATGCCTGCTTAGCATTGTTTCAGTTACCTAGCTTGACTGCATAAATCACGTTGTGTGTAGCACCTGTTTCTATTTTCGGAATAACATACATCACCTAGGGAAATAATGTAATCAAGTTAATGTAACCAAGTGACCAAGTTAATCATAGACTGGGAAAATTAAAAAAGGACTGTGTACTGTTAATGATAATTAATAAATTCTGAAATGATGTAAAAGTAAAATCACATGATTGCATGATGTTATGATCAAATAAGAATTTCTGATGTATAAATAAAGACCCGCTGAGACTCTCAGTGGGAGATATCTGCAGGGTCAGTGTCTCCTCATTACCTCATCTACCTCCTCTCCCTCTCCCCTCATCCCTCCATTCTGCCAATGCTGTCTCATCCTTGTCGGGACCCTGACATGAGATTTTGCTGGAGCTGGCCTCCTGCACCTGAAGTTCTCAAGTTGTCACATGGAATGCTTTTCGGTGTCTGATTTCCTGCTTTAGATTTCCTAAGTTTCAAAAATGAATTGTAGTGATAACCTAGAGATTTGAACTACTTCTACCTTTCCATTAGGTGGCACTATAGTTTTATGTGATTTTAGATTTTCCTTATCAGCTCTGGAGTCCTGATCTTTGAGATGCTCAGTCAGACTGTGGGTGAGGCCTGCAGTCATCTAACATATGGTGTGCATGCTCTGGCAGGGGGCATGCTAACTCATGTTTAAGGCACCACTGATATTCACCAGTTTCATTTCCATACCTGAGAAACCCTACCACTTACACAGTGCCAGTGTGCTTCAGGAGGTCAATACTGTCCTGAGGGGTGGGAAAGAATAGTGCCTGCCAGCTCTGTATCCTTACTCTTTTCACTAGAACCTGGCCTGCTGGGTGTACCCAGATCCTTGGCATGTATTTCCCCTTAGGGAAGGATGTGTGCCTCCACACCATTCAGTTCTCCCTCTATGTGGCCACTAGTCAAGTGGCTGGTTGAGTGGAAGTACCACAATTTGTGGTCCCATCCCTGACCACAGGCTCCAGGTGTCTCTCTACTTACCTTTTGTTCAATAAAGCATGAATCTCCTCTGTGTCCCTTTTGGTGCTGCCTGCCTAGTGACTGGTGTCCAAGAGGTGTCCCAGTTTTGTTGCAAGCTGTAGTATTCTCTGGGTGCCCCATTCCACTGTTTAACCATGATGATCCTCTGGGAAATGAAACAACGAATGTCCTCTGATACCACCTTACGCCCCAGGAACTTTTTTGAAATGCACATACTTAGGTATATGCCCACCTTCTGCATCAGACCTGGGGTAGGGCCTGGCATTCTATGTTTATAAGCCCTCCTGGTGGTTCAGATGCATACTGAAGATAAAAAACAGGGAGTGAGACTTCTTCATGGAAGTTCCTGCTTTTGGGTACACCAGTGACATTATTTCTGAATCACAAATTATCGTTGGAAGATTGTTCCCAGATACAGATTTTCACTAATTAATCCTTCACATCAGCTGTCTTCTCATAGACACCTTCCCTCAAGCTGCCAGGCCTTAGCCAGTGATGGTGTGTGTTCCCTGTTGAGTGTGTGTCTCCCAAGCTTTTAACACCTATGTCTGTCTTCACAGAGAAGTACCACGTGTTTGGGCACTCAAAGCCCATTGTGGCAGAGATGGGTGAAGATGTCACACTATCCAACTCCCTGGACCCAGTCATGAGTGCAGAGAACATGGAGGTGAGGTGGTTCCCATCCAAGAAAAGGGAGAGAAGAACAAACGAAGAACAAATGAAGCAGTATGAGGAGACTCTTAGACAATTATCAGACTCCATGAAGACTGGAAATGTAAGAGTTATAGGCATTCCAGAAGGTGAGGAGAGAGACAAAGGAACTGAGAAATTATTCAAGGAGATAATTGAAGACAACTTCCTAAGCATGAAAAAGGAGACAGATATAGACATATAAGGAGCAAGAAGAACTCCCAATTACCACAATGAAAAGAAAACTACAGCAAGACACCTAATAGTAAAGCTTGCAAGAGTACAAGACAAGGAAAAAATAATGAAAATGGCAAGGGGAAGAAAAGATAACTTATAAGGGAAAACCAATCAGGTTTACTTCAGACTTCTAAGAAACATTACGGGCAAGAAGAGAATGGAGTAACATATTCAGCAAACTTCAAGACTGATTTTTGTGTGTTTATTTTGTATCCTGCCACCTTACTAAACTGATTGATTAGTTTAATTAGTTTTTCTGTGGAGTTTTTGGGGATCACTATGTGTATTATCTTATTGTCTGCAAATAGTGATAGTTTGACTTCTTCCTTGCCTATCTGGATTCCTTGTATATCTTTCTCTTGTCTTATTGCTCTGGCTAGGACTTCCAGTATTATATTGAAAAGCAGTGGTGAGAGTGACATCCTTGTTTTGTTCCAGATCTTAATGGGAATGCTTTCAGCTTTTCACCATTGAGAATGATATTGGCTGTGGGCTTGTCATAGATGGCCTTTATGATGTTGAGGTATGTTCCTTGTATCCCGAGAATTTCAAGGGTCTTTATCATAAATGGGTGTTGTATATTGTTGAATGCTTTCTCAGCATCTATGGATATTATAATATGGTTTTTATATTTCTTTTTGTTGATGTGTTGGATTATATTGATTTTCAGATGTTGAAACATCCTTGTGTCCCTGGAATAAGTCCTACTTGGTCGTGGTGAATTATCTTATGGATGCATTGTTGGATTCTGATAGCTAAAATTTCATTGAGGATTTTTACATCATGTTCATTAGACAAACTTCAAGACAGCAAATGGCAAACACAGATGCCAACATATCAATATTAACTAAATGTAATTGGACTAAACTCATCAATAAAAAGACACAGAGTTGCAGTCTGGATTAAAAAACAAAATCCAACTTTTGCTCTCTCTGGGAAACACATTTACCCAGAAAAGGTAAACATAGACTGAAAGTAAAAGGTTGGAAAACAATCCTACAAGCAAATGGACCAAAAAAGAAGGCAGGAACAGCCATATTTATACCAGAAGAAATAGACTTAAAATTAAAAAAATGTAAAAAGAGACATAGATGGACACTACATTATGATCAAGGGGACAATACATCAGGAAGATATAACACTCATCAACATATACTCACCAAATGAAGGGGCATCAAAATATATTAGACATTTATTATCAGCTCTGAAAACAGATACTAAAGAAAATACATATAGAGTGGGAAACTTCAACACCCCACTCTCACCAGTGGACAGATCAATGAGACAAAAAATAAACAATGACACTAGCTAAACTTTCATTGAGGATTTTTACATCATGTTCATTAGAGAGATTGGCCTGTAGTTTTCTTTTTTGTGTGTTGTCCTTGTTCGGTTTTGGTATTAGTGTAATGTTGGCTTCATAGAACATGTTTGGTATTACCCCTTCATTCTCAATTATTTGAGAGAGTTTGTGAAAGATAGGCACTAATTTATTTCTGAATGTTTGGTGGAATTCATTTGTAAATCCATCAGGTCCTGGGGAAATCCATCAGGTTTTTGGGGAGGTTTTGATTACCATTTCAATTTTGCTGCTTGTAATTAGTCTGTTTAGGTGTTCTATTTCTTCTTTATCTAGATTTGGGTGATTGTAGAGTTGTAGGAATTTGTTGAGGATTTTGGCATCAGTGTTCATTAGGGAGATTGGCCTGTAATTTTCTTTCTTTTTTTTTTTTTTAAAGATTTATTTATTTAATTAATTATTTATTATTTTATACAAGCACTGGGTACAGTCAGAAGTGCGGGAGGGTGAGAGAATTCACCAGGGCCAGAGGGGAGAGCAGAGCAGGCAGAGTGACGAAATACACTGCTGAGGGGAGCAGCGGGCAGCAGGAGAGGTCTGCGTGCCATGTGGGACCCTCCTCTGGTGGCCGGGGAGCAGCCAGGGATCGAACCGGCACTGCAGAGGCTGTGGGCAGCTTCGCAACCCAGCGCTCAACCGCTGTGCCACCAGGGAGGCCCATGGCCTGTAATTTTCTTTTTTTGTGCTGTCTTTGTTTGGTTTTGGTATTAGTGTAATGTTGGCTTCGTAGAACTTATTTGGTAGTATTCCTTCTTTTTCAATTTTTTGAAAGGGTTTGTGTAGGATAGGAACTAAGTCACTGCTCAAACTTTGATAGATTTCATTTGTGAAGCCATCTGTGCCTGAGCTTTTGTTTTGGGGGAGTGTTTGATTACTGCTTCAATTTCACTGCTCGTAATTGGTCTGTTTAGTTGTTCTGTTTCTTCTTTGTCCAGCTTTGGATGATTATATCATTCTAGGAATTTGGCCATCTCTTCTAGGTTGTTGAATTTGTTTGCATATAAATGTTCGTAGCAATCTCTGATTACTCTTTTGATTTATACTGAGTCTGTTGATTCTTTTGATTTCTACTGAGTCTTTCATTTATAATCCTATTTATATGTGTTTTCTCTCATCTTTTCTTTGTGAGCCTGGCTAGAGGTTTGTCTATTTTGTTTATTTTTTCAAAGAACCAACTTTTGGTTTCATTGATCTTTTGGATTTTTTTTTTATTTCCAATTTGTTTATTTCTGCTTTGATTTTTACTATTTCTTTTCTTCTACTAGCATTAGTTTTTTTTTTTGTTGTTGTTGTTATTCTTTTTCTAGCTCTTTGAGATGTGAGTTTAGGTTGTTTCTTTGAGTTCTTTCTTGTTTGTTGATGTGACCCTGTATTGCTATGTATTTTCCTCTTATTACTACTTTTGCTGCATCCCATACATTCTGGAAAGTGGTGTCCTCCTTGTCATTCAACTCAAAGTATTTTTTTTTAGTTTCTTCTTTGAGCTCCTCATTAGTCCAGTGGTCTTCCAGTAGTGTGGATTTCAACCTCCATGAAGTGGGAGGGTTCCTTGTTTTCTTTTCATGATTTATTTCTAGCTTGATGCCTTTATGATTGGAGAAGATAGTTGGAATGATTTTGATTTTCATGCATCTGTTGATGTTTGTCTTTTGGCCCAGTGTGTGATTGATTTGGGAGAATGATCCATGTGAACTTGAGAAAAATGTGTACTCAGATTTTTTTTGGGTGCAGTGTCCCATAGATGTCTGTTAAGTCCATGAGTTCTATATCTTTATTTAGGGCTCTAGTGTCATTGCCATTTTTTGGTCTTTTCTGTGATTTTATTCCTTGCTTTATTCTGTTCTTCTTGTTCATTCCTCTGTTGGTTTTGGCTTTAGGACTTCTTATAGAATTTTTTGGAGTAGGGGTTTAGTTGCAATGTATTTCTGGAGTTTCTGTTTGTCTGAGAAGGCCCATATTTTTTCCTTCGTAGAGGAAGAAGAGCTTTGCAGGGTAAAGTATTTTTGGTTGGCATTCACCTTCCTATATACAAACAATAAATCTGAAGAAGAAATCAAGAAAACCATTCCTTTTATTATTGAAACAAAAAAAAAAATCAAATACTTTGGAATAAACCTAACAAAAGAATTAAAGGACCTATGCAAAGAAAACTATAGAACACTATTAGAAGAAATAGAAGTAGACACAAAGAAATGGAAAGACATCTCTTGCTCATGGATCAGAAGAATTAACATTATCAAAATGACTATTCTACCAAAAGCAATCTACAGATTCAATGCTATTCTAATTAAAATTTCAATGTCATTCTTCAAAGAAATAGAACAAATATTGATGAAATTCATACGGAACCACCAAAAATCCCAAATAGCCAAAACCCTCCCGAAAAAAAAGAAGGGAATGGAGGCATCACTCTCCCAGATTTCAAACTATACTACAAAGCCATAATAATCAAAACTGTATGGTATTGGAACAGGAACAGACACACAGACCAATGGAACCAAAGAGAAAACCCAGAAATAAACCCATAGATTTATGGTCAACTAATCTTTGACAAAGGAGCAAAGAATATGCAGGGAGCAAAGAAAGTTTTTTCAATAAATGGTGCTGGGAAAACTGGGTCGCTCCATGCAAAAGAATGAAATTTGACTACTACCTTACACCATGCACAAAATCCAACTCAAAATGGATTAAAGAACTAGACATAAAACCTGAACCCATAAAATACATAGAAGGAAATATAGGCAAAATACTATATGACATGAACCTCAAAGATATCTTTACAGACACATCACCCAAAGCAGTGATAGTAAAGGCAAAGATAAATAGCTGGGACTACATCTGTGTCACCCAGTTCACGACCAAAAGACAAGCGCAGTTTCTTCACGTGTCTCTAGGCTCCATGCGCCTCCTCCAGGTCTCCTGGCTCCATCCATTTTTCCTGGAGTGGAGGACTTTTGCTTTCCACAATGAACAAATACCTGGGGAGACTGGTTTTCTTTCACACTGGAACCTGAAAAAATGTTCATCTAAGACTGCATCCCAACCTCCATATATTCGATCTTCATTACCATGGAAATGGTGGCAAAAAGTGAAAGGGGGGAATTGTTAGGGGGAAAAGGATGTCCCAAAGCAAATTCCATACAGGCTTTGTGGACTCCACCCCAACCCCAGGTCAAAGCCAAAGACACTGGGAACTCCAAATCCCATCACCACCAAAGGGAAGGTGGCTGGGACCTGAGGGTGGGGTTAAGCAGCCAGGTGGATACAAAAGGCAGACACATGGGCTTTGGGGATCCCCCATTGTGGCTCTCCGCCAGCTCGCAGCGTCCGGCCAGCTCTGAGAGTGACTTTGGGTTTCCAGGTCGTCGGATTGGGTAGGACGCATTAAAGACTTTATTTCCCTATTTTCTCCCTGAGTTGTACATTTTCCTTATTTCTTTTTCTCTTGTAAATAAACCTTTTATTAACCCTTTTGTGTGTGTCTGTAGTAGAGTATTCATAAGTCCCTTTAGCGCGCGGGTGAGGACCCACAGCCAGGAACCCGTTTAATATTGGGGTTGCTCTATAACAGCTGGTCCTGCTCCTCAGTACCCCCTGTGCCCCCTCAGCTCCCCCCCCCACAGACAAAGCCCCTCTTTTCAAGGCTGCAGGGAGCAGCTCAGGGGAACCTGCTTCCCCCTGACCCCCATTTCCCCTTCTTCTCCTCCCTCTGCCTCACAGGGCTGGACAAGGATGGGGTCTCCATGGGGGACACTCTCCTCATTCAGAACTGGGAACTTTCTCTCAGCAGACAGTGGAGGAATCTTCAGCTGTGAGCTCCCCTCCCCACCTGGGGTTCAGCCTTGAACCTGCCACTCTGGGCCCAGGGCCCCTGCTGTGTCAGGATCTCCTCAGCAGGAAGAAGCTCTCAGGGAAGGATCTGAGCAGCAGGTGCAGCTTGTTCCAGGGAGTATGGGATTCCCCTGTGGAGTCAGGGCTGGAGCTGGGGGTGCTTCTCAGAACCTCTGCCAGAGGCAGCCTGGGCTCCCTCCTCCTGCTCCCCTGGGTGTGTCTCACGTTCTGGTCCACTTATGTCCTGATTTTTTCCACTTTCCCTGTATCCTATATGTGGCCAGATTGGGAGATTTACCCCGCTTTCCCAGCCCCACATGCATGCAGCAGGCTGTAAGTACATGTCCATTGACAAATGTGGTGGGGGATTGCGTCCTCTAACCTAGTAGGGAATCCCTGAGGGTATGAAGGGACAGGTAGGTGGGGAGAAAATCTTTTCATTTGAGGAATTGTTAGGGGAAAAAAGGATGTCCTAAAGCTAATTCCATATAGGCTTTTTGGACTCCACCCCAACTCCAGACAAAAACCGTTGAGGGGCCTCCCCCGTGGCGCAGCAGTTGAGCGCTGGGCTGTGAAGCTGCCCGCAGCCTCCGCAGCACCGGTTCGATTCCCGCCGCCGGGTGAGGGTCCCACATGGTGCGCAGACCTCTCCTGCCGCCCGCTGCTCCCCTCAGCAGTGTCCTTCAGTCTGCCTGCTCTGCTCCCCAATCTGGCTCTGGTGAATTCTCTCACACTCCCACACTTCTGACTGTACCCAGTGCTTGCATAAATAAATAAAGCAATCTTTAAAAAAAAAAAAAAAAAAAAAAAAAAAAAAAAAAACGTTGAGACACTGGGAACTACAAATCCCATCACCACCAAAGGGAAGGTTGCTGCAACCTGAGGGTGGAGGTAAGCAGCCAGGTTTGGTATAAAACCAGACACGTGGGCTTTTTGGGGTCTCCCCTTTTTTGGCTCTCCACGAGCTTGCGGCTCTCAGCAGCAATCGGAGTGCCATTGGGTTTCCAGGTTGGCGGATCGGGTAGCACGCATTTCAGACTTTATTTCCTTATTTTCTCCCTGAGTTGTATATTTCCTCATTTCCCTTTCCCTTGTAAATAAACCTTTTATTAGCCTTTTGTGTGTGCCTGCAGTGGAATATTAATAAGTCCCTTTTAAGCGCACAGGTGAGGACCCACAGCCAGGCAACCCGTGTTATATCGGGGCTGCTTTGTAACAGTTTGGTGCCCAACATTGTTTCCAAGCTATATCCATGGTTGACCAGCCCAAAGTAACTTTCCTTGCACTGGTCACCATAAGCGCACTAGGTCTGCAGGACCCGCAGTGTGTGTGTGTGTGTGTGTGTGTGCGCGCGTGTGTGTGTGATGTTCCGTGAAAGGGGAGACCCTCACCCTCTCAGACCTCAGGGCAGCCTTGAGACTGGGGAGCACATGGGATAGACCAATGAATGAGGCTTTGTTGGATAGAGGTGTTGTATCTCTCTGCTTCCCCATAAGAACAGTATTTTTTGTTCTTGTTGTTGAAAATGAACACATATTTTTACAAGGCTAGGAGAGGGGCATCCCAGAGCCCCCAAATCTGCCCACTCTAAATAGGTACTGCCATCCACCTCATCAACACAAAACATATAAGATTTTTTTTTTTTAAAGATTTATTTTTATTTATTTATTTATACATGCACTGGGTACAGTCAGAAGCGCAGGAGGGTGAGAGAATTCACCAGAGCCAGAGCGGGGAGCAGAGCAGGCAGAAGGACCGAAGTACACTGCTGAGGGGAGCAGCGGGCAGCAGGAGAGGTCTGCGCACCATGTGGGACCCTCCTCCGGTGGCCGGGGAGCAGCCGGGGATCGAACTGGCTCTGCAGAGGCTGCAGGCAGCTTCGCAACCCAGCGCTCAACCGCTGCGCCACCGGGGAGGCCCAAAACATATAAGATTTTAATGGAAAAGAACTTTAATACAATTAGGTGCTATGAGCCAGCCGCAGCAGCCTGGGTGTCAGGGGTTACTGAAGGATGGGATGGAGTAGGCGTAATTGTAGAAAAGTGAGGGGGAAGGGGAGTGAGGAGAGGCAAACACTCAGTCAGGGTGCTGACATTATCCTGCTGAGGGTCTCAGCAGCCTTTTATTTATACATTGCAAGCAAACTGTGAGAGTGCATAAGCATATGCATTAAGGCAGAAAGATAACAATCTTTCTCAAGAACAGTCAAGGGTCTATTTGCCCTCCTGCAGAGGTAGTGACATTTATTATTTTTTTATTTAAAGAAGGCACAGTTACTAAACTAAAATGTTCTTAGAATAGTCATTTACTTTAAACAACCAAACAGTTATTTTATTACTAGCAAAAATGTATGTGACTGAAACTAACATTTCTATGTTTGCCACAGTGAAGGATTAACTAAGGGCTAGGGGACACAAAGGGCAGGAAGTTACCTGGGGGAAAGGAGATGCACTGACTCTTCCTTAGCCCCAAGTTCTCAATTAAGGGAGGAATTTTCCTAATCTAACAGAAGAGTTTTTATACCTATTGCTCCTATACTTATCTCGTCAGCCTAGTTTCCGTATCTAACTTTAAGATCAAGGGAAAATTCCTTTTTCTGTAGGATTGCTGATTGTTGTTTTAAGGAACTACAAACATTTCATCAGAGGCAGGGCCAGAGATGGTTCCCAGAATGGTTAATATTTCCAAGTGCATTATTTGTGCTGCCATGGTTATTAGCTCAACCAGTCACAAAATTGTTGTTGACTTATTCTTGAATGCATACTCTAACAGCTACCATACCAATCGTCACCTCCAGAGGAACCAGCCCTAAACAAACAGGAAGAGTTTAGCAGGAGCTGGCTATGGCACCTCCTGGCTTATTAGGAATTTTCTTACACTTGGAGCATGCTTGAGTCTTCCACCCAACTGCTATCTTTAACTTTAAAGTAAAAGAATTTCCTTCTCCAATTATCCCTTGCCTCAAAAGACCACATCTCCATATTAAAGACTTGGCCAAGGGATGTTTACACCATTTTGTTCCCAGAAGCTTTTTCACTTTTAATGTAAGGATGCCTTTTGGCAGAGAATTACTAATTTTATAAAAAAATGTAATATTTGTATCCTGCAGTGTTATTTGCCATCAAATTGATTATTTAGCAATTGATCAAAAAGCATTTGTAGTTTTACTTTTAAATGCATTTTTTTTTATTTTATTTATTTATTATACAAGCACTGGGTAGTCAGAAGCGTGGGAGGGTGAGAGAATTCACCAGAGCCAGAGCGGGGAGCAGAGCAGGCAGAAGGACCGAAGTACACTGCTGAGGGGAGCAGCGGGCAGCAGGAGAGGTCTGCGCGCCATGTGGGACTCTCCTCCGGTGGCCAGGGAGCAGCCGGGGATCGAACTGCTGCAGAGGCTGCGGGCAGCTTCACAACCCAGCGCTCAACCGCTGCGCCACCGGGGAGGCCCATTTTTTAAATGCATATTTTAACAATGGTAGAAATTAGCCATAAACAAATGAGGAGAATCTAGAAGGAGTCAGCTAATGTGATTCCTGACTTTTCAGGAATATACCCCATGCCCGGGCCTTTGTCAGACGACATGAGTAACATGGCTCCAGTAATTGGGGAACAATACAGAAAAGACAAAAAATACAGTCTCTAAATCAAACACCCAAAGTAACCCATCCCCTCATGGGAAAAAGTCCACCCAAAGGGGATTGGCCCAGAGCAAGGCCAAAAGCCTGCCACAAGTCTAAAGCATCTTTTAGTGGGGACCCATAGAAAAGGATCAGAAACAACCAGACAAGTCCAGAGGGAAAAGAGCAAAATCAAAATCAAGACAAAAACCGCCATTGTCACCTCCCCACGGGTCTCTCACCCACATCTGTGTCACCCAGTCCACGACCAAGAAGCAAGTGCAGTTTCTTCACGTGTCTCTCGGGTCCATGTGCCTCCTCCAGGTCCCCTTCTGGCTCGCCATGCTGCTTTCTCCCTTTCTCTCTCTCTTCTGCTGTATCTCCTCTTTTCTTTTGCTCCATCCCAATGGGGCAGGAAACCTGGAACCTCCCCTTTTCCTGGGGACCACCCTGTTACAATATAAGTAAAACCATCACATATTTCTCTGTCTCCTGGCTTATTTCACTGAGAGTAATCCCTTCAGCTCCATCCATGTTGCTGCAAATGCCATGAGTTTATCTCTTTTGATCACTGAATAGTCTTAATTGTGTAAAGTTTGACTTATATGTGGAATATAGAGAAACCAAACAAAGGGTCAGGAAAAGTCAAAATTTGCAGCAGCCCATAGATCTGAGCATTGAGGAGGCCAGAGGAGGGAGAGGTCAAAGCAGGGGAGGGAAGAGCACAGGACTGTTGCTATGGGTCAGGTGCTGAGGTGTTGGGAGAACCACACCTGAGGAGTGAAGTCAAACACTGTCCATAAATTAACAACTATATGTTGTGCCCAAGATCAGCAGACTCGGCGAGCATAGCCTCCAAGAATCCAAATACAGCTGATGTAAATGCAAAAGGGAGTTTATTACGGGCTCGAGTCCGGGCCCCCGACAAGCACAGATTCAACGGCAGAGGTCGAGAGCCCCGAACAGAGGAAGCAGGGAATCTTATAGGGTCGCGAGTGGCGCAAATTTTGAAAGAAGCTGGCAATTACTCATTGGCTAATACAAAGGCATTTTGGTGCGCGCGGTTACAGTTTCAAACTGATTGGACGGTTGGAGATGCTGTCCCATTTATGGATAGGACTGCCCTCATTGGCGGCTGGGGTGATCTGCTTTTTCGTCACCAAGTGGAGTGAGGGTTGTGACTGCTGAAACTATCTCCGGAATGCGGCTGGGCAAGGACTAACACATCAAGGTGGAGGATATACAAAATGGCGAAACCTCGGCTAAGCTTGGTTCCACACTATACAAAAAGTATTTTGTTTTAAAATAATCTTAAAAAATAAAGAAAGGAAGAAAAAGGATGAATCCCAACCAGAGCTATGTTTTCAGAAAATGATTAAGCATGTGGTTTAATCTCAACACCCAGGACACTCCCTGGTGTCATTTCCTGTGCTCACAGCCAGGGACTCTTCTGACTTCTGCCACCACAGATCTGCTTTGCCTGTTCTTTCACTTCACACATCTGGAATCCTGAGCTTTCTGCCCTTTTGAGTTTGTTTCCTGCCCTCCTGTCTCCATCTCAAAGATTCCTCCTGTGCATCATCCTCTTTTCCCTCCCTCAGTGTCCACCCTGCACTGGCCACAAGGGGGCAGCAGAGCCTCATGGACCCTGAGGACAAACCTGGTGGCCTTTCCATTGGCCCCTGGGCTCCTCCCCCACCAAGCAGCTCCCCTTTCTGGTGTCCCCAGGTAGGAGCTGCAGTATGGCCCTGCTTCCCTCTGGGAGTCCTCTGCTTCACAGACCCTCAGGGCTGGGGGTTTAGAGCTGGGTCTCCAAATTCTTTTACTCACTCCTTTCAATGATATGAACATGTAGCTCAGCTAACAGTTATGTGCAAACATTGTACAGATTATAAAAGTAAACAAAACATTAAAAGAGATGATATGACTTAATTCTTAACAGAAATTGTAATGTATTTTATTTTTTTAAGATTTATTTATTTAGTTATACAAGCACTGGGGTACAGTCAGAAGCGCGGGAGGGTGAGAGAATTTCACCAGAGCCAGAGGGGAGAGCAGAGCAGGCAGAATGATTAAGTACACTGCTGAGGGGAGCATCAGGCGGCAGGAGAGGTCTGTGCGCCATGTGGGACCCTCGCCCTGCGGCTGGGGATCAAACTGGCACTGCAGAGGCTGCGGGCAGCTTTGCAACCCAGCACTCAACCGCTGCGCCACGGACAAGGCCCTGTAATGTATTTTAACTCTGCTCTGACACCAGATTCCTGAAGCAATCCTGGGTAAGGAGCAAGAGCTTCACCCCCTGCTGAGACAGGAAGAGACCGGAAAGGGGGAGCCTGTCAGGGAGGGAGCCTTGGGGAGACACCCCACCCCTCTGTCCTCCAAAGGGACCTCCTGCTTCAAACCCAATATACAGCTGCATCGAGAGGCCCTGGTGTGATGGGTTCTTAGGGAGGGTCCCCAAGATCATGCCACAGCCATGACACAAGGGGAAGATGGACAGAGGGAGGGACAGATAGATGGACCAACCCAAACAAGGACTGGGGGGCGGGGAGTGGGGGGACGGGAGGTTGCTCCATCCCCAGAGCAGGCCCTGGGTCTCCAGCCCCACAGCCCCCAGGCAGGTAACCCTGTGGGTCACAGAGCTTCTGCCCCTTCCCTACCCCTGGGGCTGCTGAGCCTCCAGGGAACAAAGGTGTCCTTGTCTGGGAGGGTGGGGCTCGCACAATTTAAAACTGTCCTGAGTGTGGACTCACTCCCAGGAGACAACCACCAGGTACACCCCCATCCACCTCTGCCACCACCTTTCTGGGACCGCATAGGAAGGATTTCCATTGTACCTTTAATTAGCAATCAGAAGCACAGAGGTTTTCATAAATCACTTTATTGACATATGATTGACATGAGGAAAGCTATGCATTTACTCTACACAGCATGATGAGTTTGAAGATATATAGACACAATGAAAACATCCCCACAATCTATACCATAAATATACACAATACCTCCAAAAGTTTCTACCATTTCTTTTATTATAATTACTGCATCTGTGTGTGACGAGAATCTGTTAAATAAAGTCTCATCTTTTAGCAACTTTTTAAATGCACAATTCAGAATTTCCACAGGCGCCGGGCTGTGCACAAAGGTGCCTCTTTAATTAACTTTCTTAAGAAGTAGAAAAGGGAGCAAATACAAGAAGGACACAGACAAGGGTTTAGGACCAGACTCTAAGCTCTTTGCCCACATTACTCTAAAACAAAGGGCAGCTGCCTGGGGACCTGCACACTCACTGGGTGGACCAGCCTCAGCCCCTCCAGCCCCTCCTTCCCCACATGTCCCCAGTCACCCCCTGGGGAGGATCCTCCCCAGGGCCCTGGCCTCACCCTCCAGGTCCCCTCTGTCCCTTTGCCCTTCCTGCCCCCTCTCCCTGCACTGCTCTCATCATGGCTCCTGCCCACCTGCCCACCAGAGACCAGCTCCTGTGGGGGAGAAGCAGCCTCACTCTTCTTGTCAGTCAGCTCTGCTCCTTCCTCCTGGCACTGCTCCTGCATCAGGGGGTCACACAGGAGACCCAACTGGCTCCAGATCCTTCACACCCACAGGTCCAAGTGGTCCACTGACCCATTCACCTTCTCCCCTTTTTCCCCTCCTCCTCTGAGGTGACCCCCTCCCTTGACTTAAGTGCAGGAGGGCAGAGGAGAGACCACAATACTGAGACAGTCCCCAAGGGAACCTGCCCTTGGCCTGGGCCTTCCCTTCCCCTTCCCCTGCAGGGTGAGGCCTCCTGCCCTGGGGCTGCTCTCAGCAGGGGACACGCTTCTTCCCTGGGGCAGGGTGACCTCTGGCTTCCCAGGTCAGCTGCTCAGAGGCAGGACCCCAGTTATTCCCAAACCTGGGGTTCATGTCTCTGGGAGCATCTGAGAGGATGATCAGGTAAAACATGAATCATGTTCTTGATCAACACAGGATATGACAGCATTACTGTAGGTGCATGGGAAAGGCCACATGACCATCAGAGGGGGAAAATGGAGGAAGGAGAAGAGAAATAAGGAGAAGAGAATATGGGCCCCATGGGAGTGAGAAATGAGGCAGGAGTACCCACAGGGCTGAGGGAGCCATGTCTGCTCTGCCTGAGGTCACAGTGATGACATGGTCCCCACAAGCTGGGAGAGGATTGGGGTCCCCATGAAAGGAATCAGAGCCTTATTGGGAGGAGGATCCTGAGGACACTCTGACTCTCCCAAATCCCCCCTGACCTGCCCACGGGGGGCTCCCCTCCCTCTGGATGAAGATGTCACCTCCTCAGATGACTCTCCCTGAGCCCAGAGAGAGAGAGGAGAGGAGGGAGACGGTGCTGGAAACAGTTCACAGAGGACGAGGGGACAAGCCCCGCCCAGGACACTGGGGACATGGACTCCAGGTCTCAGTTGGGGATGGACAAGCTCCTGAGGGGAGAAGGACCATGAGTGTCAGATGAGCAGCTTCAGTCTAGACCCAGGGTCTGCCCCATCCTGTCTGGGGCCTGGTAGCTCCTCCTCTGCTCAGGCTGCTCCTCAGTCTGCAGGGGGTGGGGATTCAGCTCTGTTATAACTGCATTTCAGTGTTTCTTTTGTTATGTTAGCAATAGTTGAGTTTTTGTATTTATATTTAAAATTAAGTAGCATTAAAGATTTTCTACTGTGATCAATGTTTATTGTATAAAAATCTGTTTAAAAGTAAGAAATAATGTGTAATTTTCATGAAATCCCAAACATTATCTCATACACATATATAACTTATTTATTGAAAAAATTAATCAGTGATACAACTGATATAATTGTAACCTGATACAGAGAGGATTCTAAAGAATAATTTCTTTATTTTCCAGCAGAAAAGCAGTTTGAAATAAATATGCTGAGATTATTACAAAAGCAGTTAATGTCAATGGGACAATTAAACTAAATTATTTGAAATAAACTTCTCTACTCAACATACAGCATGTATCTTCCCAGAAATCATTTATTTGGTTAATAAAAAAAAATGGAATTCCCTAGATAATTACATAAATGTTTCTAATTACATAATTTCTGTAATATCCCAGATGAGACTGAAAATTCATGACACCCAATTTTTACATATTTGTAGACTTTTAATAATTTTTCTTAACAGAAAAGGAAAAGTTTCAAGGATAATAATTGAGGGAGCACAAGCAGCTAGAAAATAAATGACGACATCCCACTGTAGGGTCCAGAAGAAAAGCAGCACAACCAGGAGAGATGCGTGTCCTTGGCTGTGACTGGAGTGTCCCCTCCAGGGCTCATCCTGACACTGTGCAGGGGGCCAAGGGACACACTCCTGGGGTCCGGCTCCAGGTCACACAGGAGGGCACATGGGGGATGTGGGCCAGGAAGTGATACATGGTGATGGGAGAGTCCACACCTGTGACTACTCAGCTCCACACACTATTCACACATATTTGAACACCCACACAACACAACTGTGTTTTTCATTCTAAAGAAAAGCTTCCATTACAAGTGAAGAAGGGTGGCCTCCCTGGTGGTATAAGAGCTTAAGTCTCAGCACTATGAAGCAATGCAAAGCCACTGCAGCATGAGTTTGAGCCCCAGCCAGGGAGCTACCCACATGGCACAGCAGACCTCTCTTGACTCACCCGTTGCTACCCTCAGCAGTGTATTTCAGTCAGTCTGTCTGTTCTGTTCCCCACTCTGTCTCTGGTGAATCCTCCCACCTCCCACACCTCTGGTCTACACCCCAGTTCTTGTATGCATAAATAAATAAATCTAAAAATAAAAAAAAAACTTATAAACAAGTGAGGAAGTGTTCACCTTTTCCCAAAATGAGGAGTCGACAGCCCCAATAGTTGTATCTAACATGCTATATTATTTATTTCTCAACTTCAATCACAATCCCTTAGTCTATTTTATTACACAAAAATTATATTATAAATATAACAAATTGCATAAACATGTAAAGGGAAGAAAATGAGGAAGAAAATGGATGACAAGTTAAATTGACACAAGAGAAAATGTAAAATGCATCACAATCCTTCTTTTGTCCTGAGTGGCACACATGATTGACATCTGACTCCTCCCCACTCCCCCTTCTCCATCTTCTCCTCCCACCAGAACCAACTCAGTGTCCCCAGGGGGAGGGATCACACCTTCCTCCCTGCAGGTCTGGGGCTCAGGATCCTGTTTCCTCTGGCATCTGTGGTTCCCGTGACCTTTTGCCACAGGGTTTGGAAGGACCGAGTCAGCACAAGGGTTCCTGGAACTCAGGTCACAGCTCCCCAAGTCACCCCAAGTCAGAGAGTCTCTTCTTCATCCTCATCTTAATTCAAGGAGAAGTTATTTTCTTCCTAACTGGTGTTGACAGAAAAGGGGAACCCAAATGCTTCTCCTGAATTCCCCAAGTTAACACACCAGAAGCTTTTTATAGATAATAGAAATTTACGGAGTTTTGAAAAAGTAGGTATATTTCTTCCCCTCTAGAATGCAACATAGAACATATTGTTAGGCTCTGCTAAAAGTCCATTATTCACTATTATCTTGAAAATGATGGGTGACCAACTATTCTGCTCACATAGACAACACACTTCAAAATAAATGTGGGGACTTTCCTTCAATATCTGGGCTCCTCCACACAAATTCAAGTTGGATAAAGCAAACTCCAATTAATTTTGGAGAATTAAACCTCATCCCCTTTCTTGTCCAAACAGCATGAAAACCCCAGGAAATATGTTTTTTATAAGAAAGGTAATTCCCCATGGTAAAATTCATCCTACACCAAACTGGTTCAAAGTCAGTCAATCTTATGCACCCAGAGCAGGAGGACAAGACTCCAGCACCTGGGACTCACTCACAGGTTTGTCCACAGGGAACCTGCAGCCCCAAGAAGAGCCCAGGGCAGGGCTGGGCAGGGAGGGGCCTCATGGGGACACTGTCTCAGGGGTGCAGGAGAGGAGGGGGGCTTCAGACCCTGGGGGAGCCCCATCCACACCAGAGCCTGAGGGGATCCCCTCCCCTGGGGGACTCACAGGCTCCTCCAGAGAAGGAGGATTGTTCATGGGCACAGAGGGCTTCTGGGGCCCAGCCTCCAGGGGGCAGAGGGTCAGGGACACGTCTCCTGAATAACATCTAAAGTATGGAAAGAGGGTACCAGAGAAAGACTCAGGAGGGAAGGAGAAGATATGGGAGCCCTCAGTCATGTCATAGAAGGAGACATCTCCATGATCATAGTCCAGGAAAACCCCCACCCTGTGGGGAAACTGCCTAAGGTGTAGTGAAGTAGGAGGAGAAGTAAAGCCTGAGAAACAATCTTCTATCCCCACAGCCCAGAACCCATCCTGGGGTGAAACATCATCTATGTCTTCCCTGTTTGCCTCTTCCCTGCAGACTCCCAGTTCCCACCAGCTTCCTTTGTCATCTCCATTCCTGACCTCTACTTCCCAGTAGCAGCACCCTGATGTGATCCCCTCAAGACCCAACATGCTGACTTCACCATAAATGTGGTAACAGTTCAAACTCTTCTTGTCATATAGATAGGCATGTGGAGGACAGGTAGAATCTAGATCCAAAGTGACAGACCCTGCAAAGAGAGGAGCCCATTATGCCAGACCCACTCCCACCCCCAACCCATAATAAGGGCACACACCACCTCACCCCTGATACTCAGCTGTATGGGGGGAGGGATATGCCCCCTGAAATGAGAGCCTTGTGACTCAAACCCACAGCCCACCAAGCAAGAGAAGAAGACACAAGACTTATGGGGGGTCACATATGTCACACGATGCTTGGGGACCAGCCTAGACCCCAAGGGCTAAGGAGCCCCTTCAGCACCCATGATCAGTCACTCCCAACCCAGTCATACGATGTCACAGCTGCACCCACCCCACCCCCACAGAGGGTGCAGAGTCTGTGCCCACACAGAGAACAGAAGGAAAGGCCGGAAACTGAGCAGTCCCAGAGAGAACAGAGTCACTCACAGGCCCGGAACTGCTCCTTCCGCCAATCTGCAAGAGACACACATGTCACGTGAGGGACTCTAGAGACTGACACATCAGTCCATGTCTAGTTTTCTACATGACAGTGACACAGAATTCACAGGGGGAAATTTTGTGAACATTTAGTTGACGCATCTATCTTTAGACTCACACACACACACACACACACACACACACACACAATGCTGCAACTTTCCAAGAAAGTTAAGTCATAAAGATTAAAACCCAGGTATTGACAGGCTGGACACCAACTGCATGGAAAGATCATCAATTTATGCTTTTCAAGTTATCAGCCACACCCCCATCCTGCAAACTAGGTTTTCTTGTAAAAGTATTATGGTGATCAAAATGTCAAGTACTTCATGTACTTGAACTGAATATGCAGCTTCTCTCTGAGCACTGGAATAAGAGACCCACACCCCAGTGCATGCCTGTGTGCAGTGCGATGTTGCTGCCTCCTGGGACAGCAAAGGCAGCAGCAGGGGTTGCCTGTGGAACCTGGAGACATGAAAGCTAGTAGGCAAAGCTTTTTGGTTTGTATATGAATAAATCTCTTTGTCAATTAAAAAGAGAGAGAGAGAAGGAGACAAAATGCACTTTGGCTGAGTTGCATGTGGGGGTGACTGTGACATGAGTGAGGAGACTCAGGACACAGCAGCAGAGGGCCCTGCCTACTCAGGAGGGGTGGAGGGTTCTAGGAGGAGAGAGATGTGCCGAGTAGGGACATGGACACACACTGAGAAGGTCAAACACTAGTGACATCTCTGCACATCTCTGTGGGAAAAAAATATCTATAGACAAAGAAGAACACAGACATATTGGATCGATTCATCTATTCCTTCCAAGAAGAGCTGAAGGAGATGGAAGCTTCCAAGAGAAATAATGGCTTCAAAAAAGATGTCCATGTCATAACCCCATAAATTTTTAAATATGTGTCCTTAAAGAGGAAAGAGAAATTTACAAATGGGACAAAGTCTGGACATGGAAACTGGGATGTTACTGTGGATCATCAGGGGAACCAATCACACAAGCTTTAACAGCTGTGACCCTGCACCTGTGCTCTGAGACAATCACATGGTGAGGGCAGCAGGGCCATGAAGAGGCTTCATGGCAGACTGTGTAGACAGAGGATGGGGGTCCCCAGTCAATGCAGGGGGCCCTAGATCCTGGAAGAGGAAGGGGCTCCTGGAAGGAAGGAGCTGCCAGTCCCTGGAGTTAGTCCCAGGACACGGTCTCAGGTGTCTGCCCTGCAGGCGTGTGAGATGATAAACTGTGTGGGTGGCGCTGCTCAGGGTGTGGCAACATGTGTCAGCAGCAGCTGGAGCTCTGATGCCCCATGTGGGGGCCCAGGCAGGTGAGCAGGGCCCTGTCAGGGGAGGGTCTGGAGGGAGCACCAGGACCCAAACACATGTGAAGAGATGAGGACCCAGAAGTGTCAATGCTATGGGGGAGTTGGAAGGAGAGAGAGGGGCCTGGAGAGCATGCAGGGAGGGAAGGATGAGTGAGGAGAGAAGGACAAAGACGTGGAGCAGGAGGAAGGAGCCAGAAAGTTTATAATTTGCTGACCAGAGACAGACCCAGACCCTGACTCTGCTGTGGAGGGAGGGTCACCCACAAGCCCTAATGACCAGATGGGATGTGCCTGCCCCCCTTAGCATGTGCCACACAGGCTTTTACAATAGAGGTCCCAGGGAAGCCCCTGAAATGACTAAAAGGGGAGCACAGGCCCCTCCCCCAACACCCCAAGGCCATGTCCTCTCCCACCCCACCCCTGCCTGGGAAGGAGGAAGCAGGTCATTCCCCGACACTCAGGTCAGACACAGCAAGACTCTGAGAGTCCATCAGGGGAGAGCGTGAGTTTCCCAACCGTGTTAGGATACAGCGGGAGTCAGGATCCACATTTATAGACAAAAGGAACAACAATTTCTTGTGCACACTGTGTATAAATGTGTGACACTAGCCACACCTCCACAAGTTCATTCAGAGAAATTGGCATTTCCTTCTTATTGAGTTGCTTGATAAGAAACAAGATCAAGGCATCCCTAGTGGCACAAAGGGTTAAGCATCAGCACTATGAAGCTATCTGCAGCCACTGCAGCAGCAGTTTGATTTCCAGCCAGGGAGCTGACCCACTTTACACAGCAGACCTCTCCTGTCTGACCTGCTGTTCCCCTCAGCAGTGTATTTCAGTAGATCTGCCTATTCTGTTCCTCCCTCTGTCTCTGGTGAATCCTCTTACCTGCCTGCCCCCACACCTCTGGCCTGTACCCCAGGTCTTGTATGCATAAAAAAATAAAATAAATCTTCTTTTAAAAAGGAGCAAGATCATGTAAAATGATGGGGTGGCCCAAGTGACCTTAAAAAAATGATTTTAAATTTACTTGTTTCCACCAGGACAATAGTTGACATCCAACTATAATATGATAACTCTTGCTTACCACAAAAAAGAGGGCGTAGAGAAGGAAAAAAAGAAAAGGGGCCAAAGGAAAAAGAACAAAATTGAAGAGGCCTTTAATTTGAGATAGAGCAGGTCAAAGACTGTATATGCACTGCACTATCAGTTAATTTTTATGGCAAACCATTTAGCCAGAAACTATTGTTCAATTTTATAAATAATATGAGATAATACATGTAACTATCTGTGAACATTTCAATTTGAAAATGTTGGTTCTAGACTATTAATGGTGTTTCTTAAAAAAAAAAAAAAAAAAAAAAAAGGAAATGGGGCCTCCCTGGTGGTGCAGGGGTTAAAGACAGCACTATCAAGATACTGCCAGCCACTGCAGCACAGGGTTCAATTCCCAGCCAGGGAGCTACCCACATGGCATGGCAGACCTCTCCTGTCTTGCCCGCTGCTCCCCTCAGCAGTGTATTTTGCCAATCTGCCTGTTCTGTTCCAGACTCTGTCTCTGGTGAATCCTCTCACCCTCCTGCGCATCTGGCTTACACCCCAGCTCTTCTATAAATAAATACATCTAAAAAAATAAAAAAGATTTGCCATTAAAAAAATTATGTTAAAATATGTGAGACATAACTTCAACACAGACTTGAATGACAGTTAAAAGAATACTCCATGATCTTCCCTGTGTGAAAATAAATCCCCAGGAAATCAGTGAGAATCTCTAAGTAGGGGCCCCTGCAGTTCTCAGATGGAGGCTCCAGAGTGAGAGGAGACCACGGACCCCACCCCTTCCTGGTGGGGGTCCCTGATAGACAAGGGGCAGAGGGTAGGCTGGGGTGGGGGTGTCCCAGACTCCTCAGGGCCACTCACCTGCATACAGCTGGGCCTTCCTCCAGGCTGGAAGAGAACACAGAGGTGAGACCTCAGAACAACCACCTGCTCATGTGATCCAGGGGCCCTGGTCTCCCCCTATTCTGCAGGTGAGACTCTCTGTGGGGGAAGGGGAGAGGCTGGAGAGGTCATGACCTCCTGCCCTGTGCAGACAGCAGGGGGTGATGGGAAATCCCTGGCTCAGGTCAGGAGCCTGCAGGACAGACTGACCCAGCCCTGCCTGCTGCTGCTGTGGGGCTTTGGCAAGCCACTGAGCAGCTCTGGGCCTCACAGCCTTCAAAGCTCCTGTTTCATGTGCTACTCAGTATTGCTACACAGAATAAAATATTGTATATTGGAAGATAGTTTTTTAATGTTTATATTAGTTCATAAATATTATATTCAGTATTCCTGGGAAGGATATCTGAGTAATTGTATGAGGATGAAATAAAAACACATGCATATAAGACCAGCTCCAGAGTGAAGTGGCCCCTCTTTCTCTGATGAAATATTTCTAAAGACAAACACTCTCTGGGAGACAGAAAGTCCCCCAATCCTGTCCCATGCAGGGTTACCCCCTCCTCTCCCATCATTAATGATCAGCATCTTCAGGAACAGAGAGAACAGACTCCCTGTGGGTGGGTTTCAAGAAAGAAAGGGCAGGAGGAGGTCACACTCCTGAACTTTAACAGTCCATTTATTTATTAATTCTCAGGACAGTTGGATGTTGTTTCCAGGTGCTGACCAAGATCAAGAGGCATTGGAGCCTAGAAATGTGGGTCTGCTAAACTTAAACGGCCTGTTTGGCTGCTTTTATGGTTACCTGCAGTTCTATATTCCTATACAAGGTCAGAACTGCCCTTCAGAGCACAACAATCAGTCATGTGAGCCAAACCTTAGCAGGTGCCTTTCATATCAATCAAGAGCAAAAAGCTTGATCTCCCTGGGAAGGGTATGCAGCAAAAGATATGACCAGGAACTCCCGGGGGGCTGAGGACCGATGTATGACAAGGGACCCCAGAAACTGATCAGAAAATGCCTTCTTGATAAGATTAGGACCATAGCTGGGGGTCATGGGTCTGGTTTCAATTATAACACTCAGTTGTCAAGCAAATAACATGGTCAGCAGACTCATGTCCCCCCAAGCCCTAGGTGACATTCTGGAGTTTCACCCATCCTGTTCTCCTTGTCTTCCTAACGCATGTAGCTGATGCTCTATAATTACTCTATCAATAAAAATGGTCAAGATCTTGCTCTCAGCATCATCCTATATTATGTAGCCTGCTCCACGACTCCCGTGTCTTTGCCAGTAGTGTTGTCCGACGCAACATAGAAAGTCAGGCAGTCCACATGTATGTGCTGAGACAGACAAGAGGAGGGTCACCTGGACACAGGGGGAATGGGAGACCCAGGGCACCTGGAGCATCACTCACCAGCCAGGTAAGCTGCCTTCCTCTGGTCTGAAAGACAACACAGGAAACAGGTGAGATAAGAACCAGAATGTCTCCCATGAAGGGAACAGAGAGTTCAGGAGGGAGAGAAGAGCTTACCTAGAATTGTCTGGAGTTCATCTGAAAAAGAGTGAAAAATATAAGCATAAACTCCATCCCTAAGAACAAAATCTGCGCCTAAAGAACCTACAAAAAAGAAACTCTTGATGTCCTAAAGTTCCAACTCCAGACCCATCTGAGACTCCAGTCCCCATTGTCCTTTCTGGGTCTCCTCAGCCACCTGCTCTGATCTCCCTGCAGAGTGGTTCTGGGCTCTGGCTCTGTGGTCAGCTTATTCACGCAGCCCCCACTACCCTGCTCACCAGCCTGACCCCTGCCCTACCCTACCTGTGTCCTTCAAGGCCTCCTCCTTGGTCTTTCTGGCCTCCTCCTTAGCCTGGCACAAGCTCCTCTGTTCCTGCAGCTCCTGCATCAGTATGGAATGTTCTCTCCGGGTGTAGCAGGCAGCCCCCAGGAGCAGAGGCAGCAGCAAGGACAGGCTCACCAGGAAAGCTGGCTTCCAGGGAGAGGCCCAGGGGAAGAAGGGCTCTGCAGACAAAGACCCCACAGTGACCCCATCAGGACTCAGCCCAGGACAGCCCACCCCTGCTCACCTGGGGATGCTGGCCCCTCCTTCTGACCCTGCAGGGAGTGGGGAGGGGGGAGCAGTGCTGACCTGGGATGACAATGGCCATAGCCTTCTCCTGATGCAGAACAGGGTTGAGGATGGAGCAGGTCACGGTCCCCGCAGAGCTGTCTCTTACCACCAGAGCAGACTCCACGCTGAACAGCCCCTCAGTGTCCTGGGCCTGGACCTTGGAGAACTCCAGGAACTGCTCCCCATGGGGGTGTCTCCACTGCACCTGGGGCTCTGGGAACCAGCCTGAGGCCGTGCACACCACGCACACCCCATCCTCCTCTGGCCCCGAGATGTGCACTTGTGGGGCAGAGCCCACACCTGCAGAGGGGAGATGATAGCCAGGTGGGACAGGACCCATCTGTGCACACCTCCAGGGGAGACTCTCCAGGTGTATTCTGGGGTTTCTGGAGGGAGACCTCCCCTTGGGGAGCAAGATGATGACCTGACATGTTAATTTTTAATTATATAGACATGTTCAAATCTTTATAGAATGTCTTTTTTTTGTTAGAAGATTATATTCATAATATAATCCATGAACATCTGTATTTTTTCATTTCTCACGAACATCTTTGCCACCACAGTGTAGCTTCTTCTATTCCATTCTGTTCTGGGTGATTCAACAATAGTTGCCTATTTGGCAACTCCAACCTCCATGTTCTTTTCATCCAGTCCCCCTTAAGATGGGAAATTTTGGTTTGGCTACTTTCCTCTGAGGGTGGTTTCTTGCAATGAGGCCCTGTGCTGAGTCCCTTTCTTGACTTTCTCCCTGCACCTACTCCCTGAAGGCAGCACAGTCCCAGGGTTCAGTCCTTAAAGCCCATCTTATCTCACACCCTCTCCCAGAGCTTCTTCTCCCTCAGCTTCTGTGTCTCCTTACATATCACTTCCAAATACTAACTCACCAACTTCCCCACCTCCGGCCCTGATAGCTCCAGCTTTGTGGGTTACCTCTATCAGTACTCCTCACATGCTTCAAACTGAAATTTCTACATATGAATTAGTGCTTTTCCCTCATCTGTGGTAAATTAGTTATAAAAAATCCCTAATTCTTCATATTTCTTCATATCACGTTCACACTCCACCACATAAGTTTTAGTTCCTCACACTTGACTCTGGGTTCAGTCATGTGAATTCATGTGTCTAATGAGGGATCAACTCAGCAGAGGTTTAAAAGTAGTGGCCCCATGGGTCTCCCTGGTAGCCTAGGGGTTAAGTCTCTGCGGTATCACTGCTATGACTTGAATTTGATCCCTGGCCAAAGAGCTGACCCACATGCTGCAGCAGACCTCTCCGGTCTTGTCCGCTGCACCCCTCAGTGGTGTATTTCAGTAGATTCACCTGTTCTGCTCCCCACTCTGTCTCTGGTAAATCCTCTCATGTGCTTCCCAGCACAACTCTGGTCTGCACCCCAGTTTTTATATGCATAAATGAATAAATAAATCTTTTAAAAAATATATAAAAGTGTTGGCCCCATGGGTCTTGCCTCTGCCATCTCCATGGAAGGACTTCATAGTCCAGGTGCTGGAGGATGAGCTCATGAAGCAGGGCCTGTTACCAGCCTTTCCCCCTGAAACTGTCCTCCCTCAGCCAGGAGCCAGAGACCACCATTCATGTGAACTAATCAGCCAAGGTCCACATGGTGAACTTTCCATTGACCAAAGATGTAGGAATAAGGGTAGTGGACATTGGTTAAGTACATTTTGGGTTAGCTGAAGTGACTAATGGCCCAAAGTAAATGCAAGTACATTGCTATAGGCCACTGAGATTTTTTTCTGTGGTTGGTTGTACACAGCATCATTATGGTGATAGATAACTGATGTACATTTTTAATGTTTCAAACATTAAGTAACAAACATACTCGACAGAAGCTTGGAAGCCTCTGCAATCTCCCCTTCCACTTTATTCTCTGTGACCCAATTCTCCTCATTAAATTGGGTTTATTTCTAAACCTCACTGACCGCACCTCCTGTCCACGCACTGCCACTTTGTGAACCAGCCCCCCTCTCCACCCCCTATCTGCACCCACAACTCCAGATATTGTCCCTGCCCTTCTCATTTCCACTACTGCCAGTCATCATGCTAAACCCTGTTGTGCAGAAAATCTTCAACTACTCCACATACAAACACCACATCATGTGTACAAAGACTTCTCTCTCTCCCACTGACTCCTTCCCAACCTTCTTCTTTTTCCATCACTCATATATTTTTTTTTTTACCACCTATGCCCTCAGGCCCAACAATCCAAACCTAAAAATTTAACAGCTGTTATTCACAATCACCAGGCTCTGTGGACTCCATCGTCCATCTTCATCTGGTCTAAGGGGCTTTATGGAAGGAATCCTGTCGATAAAATGATGCCCCAGCTCAAATATCTGTCATGTGGAGGTTTTTTATGATTACCTTTGGTAGCATTTATCAACCACTCTTGATCTCTCCACCACGTATCCACATCTTTTCATGACAGTATTTGTCACCTCACAACACCCTGCTCCTCACTCTCTCCCACCAGCATGAGGACTCCATGTGAGCAGATCACACACCAAACACACCTCACCCCAGGTCATTCACATGGGTTGTGCCTCCACATAGAAATTCCCTTCCATGTAATGTACAACATGCCTATAGCCAATATTGCTGTGTGATATGTAGGGAAGTTGTTGAAGACTAACTCTAAAGATTTTTTTTTTTCACAATGAGAAAATTTTCCTTTTTTGCTTCTTTTTCTTTCTTTTTATTATACCTATAATAAAAGATAGATATTATGCAACCTATTGTAGCAATCAATTCACTGTATCTATAAATCAGTTATTGTGCTATATGCCTTAGCCTTACACATAACGTATATTAATTATCTGTCTATAAAGCTGAGGAGAAAGGGATGCCCATGCATAAGATATCTACTCAACTGTATTCCCACTTCCCTGGAGTCTTCGCTCCCATGGCACAAGCCTGAGCTACTATATATTACTGTAACCTTCCCTCAGCCACAGCCCCACATTGCTCACTAATTTCCCTGCTCCATTTAGCTTCCTGTCCTCATCACTTTTCAAGTTGAAATGTCATTTATGCCCAGCTATTTATTATAATTGCTCTCTCTCCCACTACAAATATAAACTCACAGAGTGAAGAACTTTATTAGATTTGCTTTTGTATCCAAGAGTTCAGAACAAGGCCAGACATGTAGTGGGTACCCTGTATATTTACATTTCATAAAACATGAATGAATAAGCCTTTTCTTACTCATAAATGAAATGAAAAACTAAATTCCATTGCCCTTATTTTCTCCCCAATTCCAAAACTCCAGGACTCTGAGCTATTTAACCACATCACCAACCTGCCACCTGCAGCTCCAATCTGGCTTGCCCATGGAAGTCTCCATTGCTGAAGAAGCAGGTATAAAGCCCGTTGTCAGAAGCCTGGACATTGTGGATCCGCACAGCAGCCTTACCCTCATGGAGGAATTCCCCCACCAGTGAGGTCCGCCCTGTATACTGGGCCATCAGCTCATTATGTCGCTCCTGTCGGCTTTGATAAGTGAACACTGACTCCAAGATATTGGACCGGAACCACCTCAACTCCATATTCTCTATACTCATGACTGGGTCCAAGGAGCAGGGCAATGTGGTGTCCTTGCCCAGCTCTGCCACAATAGGGTTTGAGGTGGCAATCACCTGGAAATTATCTGTGAACACAGACATAGGAATTAGAAAGCTTATGAGAGACACAGTCATATCAGGGGACACACACCATCAGTGTAGGAGGCCCAAGCAGGCTGATGGAAGGTGTCTGATGAGAAGACTCTTGAGCTAACTGATTGAGCAGTGACAGTTCTGAATCTGAGAAATATCTTTCAACCACAACTTGTCCAGAAATAATGTCAAAGATACTCCCTCCTTCACTGGTGTACCTGATAGCAGGACCTTCCATGAAGAACTCTAACTCCATGGTTCTCACCTTCAGCATCACGATCACCAAAAGGGCTTGGAATGTAACATGACCTACCCCAGGTCTGGTACAGGTGATTGGGATGTACCCAAGAATGTGCATTTCAAAAGAGTTGCTGGGGGACTAAGAAGGTGTCAGTGGAAATTCATAGCTTCATTGCACAGAGGATCATCAAAGTTAATGAGTGGAACTGGCACCCGCTGAACACTTGTGACTTCCTCTCATGTATCAGTCACCAGGCCAACAGCACCAAAAGGGATACAGGAGAGTCATGCTTCACTGACCAAGAGTTAGGCTGAGAGAGACAACGGGAGGCTGTGGTCAGGGTGAGGAAGGCTG
Source organism: Talpa europaea (assembly GCF_964194135.1). NCBI lineage: Eukaryota > Metazoa > Chordata > Mammalia > Eulipotyphla > Talpidae > Talpa > Talpa europaea. The sequence goes on along the minus strand of NC_140068.1, from coordinate 99,466,314 downwards.
CAGCACACACTGTGGTGGTCACTCAACTGGGTTTGTGACCCTGGGCAGGGAGAGCTGACAGTGAGGGCCTCACAGCTTTGACTGGGCGCTTCCAGCTAACAAGGTCCTTGGTGAAGAAACAAGGCAAGAATTAGATGCACCCCCACTCCCTCCAGGACTGGCCCTGCTCTCCTGAAGCTCAGGGACAGTGTGCACAGAGCAGAGTATCAGGACTGAACTGGGAGAGGCGGGTGTCAGGGGTGCCACAAACATGAGCTCACACACCCCAGCCAGAGCACCCACACCAGAGGCAGGCCCCACAGTCTCTGACTCAGTATCTCAAATATCAAGTCTCTAGACTTGCATAAGTTACAAATATAAAAACACCTGAAACTACAGGTCATCTGATGGAAAGTGAGAAGTAGTTAAACTCTCTAAGTTATGACTACAGAAGCATTTTTTTTTTAAATGGGAAATTTAAAGTAACAAAATAAGCACCATAAACATTCATCATGGCATCTTGAGACCTCAAAGAAATATGAAATCACAAGAAGAGAACAACTATCCAATATGCAACTACAAAGATCTGGAAGATCTTATCTCACTATCAAGTAAAGTTCAAAATTGCCACAGAAAGTCAAAGTCAGAGAGATGGAGAAAACTCAGAAAAGTGAATCAAATAGATGAAAGAAAATTCAGAATAATAAATGAATGTCTTGGTAAATAAAGTTAGTAAAGAGAAAATAGAAATTGAAGCCTTAAATTAAAATCACAGAGATGGTGGCTCTGAAGAGATCAACAGAGAAGCTATTCACTCCTGGAGAAGCTCTTGGAGCAGAATGGACCAAAGGGAACATGAAATCAGTGGCCTAAATGATAATAATGCACAAATGACCCAACTGAAAGAAAACTGAAGAAAAACTTCAAGAACTGACCAAGTCCATGAGGAAAAGCAACATAAGCATGATGGGTGTTTCACAATTCGAGGGGGATGAGGACCAGTAACAGGGATCTATATAAAGAAGTAGAGTAAAATTATAAGCACACACACACACATACACACACAATGAAATAGTACTCAGATTTTTTTTTTTTTAATAGAGGCATGCTTTATTTATTTGTTTGCTGGTTTGTTTGTTTGTTTTGTTTATACATGCACTGGGTACAGTCAGAAGCGCGGGAGGGTGAGAGAATTCACCAGAGCCAGAGCGGGGAGCAGAGCAGGCAGAAGGACCGAAGTACACTGCTGAGGGGAGCAGCGGGCGGCAGGAGAGGTCTGCGCACCATGTGGGACCCTCCTCTGGTGGCCAGGGAGCAGCCGGGGATCGAGCCGGTGCCGCAGAGGTCGCGGGCAGCTTCGCAACCCAGCGCTCAACCGCTGCGCCACCGGGGAGGCCCCAGATTTTTTTTTTTAATAGATGAAATCACACCATTTTAAACAATAGAGGTGGAACATGATGAAATTATGCTAAGTCAAAAGGACAAAGAAAAATTCCGTGTGATTGCACTCACAGTGGATGAGGAAGGGAAAAAAAGGGATTAACACAACAAAATCAAACCTTTTAGACTGTCAACAAAGTAGCAATCATCAGGGGAGAAAGAGGGTGAGGGAAGGAGGGTGGAGAGACTAGCCTGGTAGAGAGATGTGACTGGATTTTTGGTGGTGAGTGTGTGTGAAATATACAGGTGCTGGGTGAGACCGCACACCTAACATCTACACAGTGTTTAAGGTTACCTCAATAAAAAACAGAGGGTTCCCCCAACTGCTCCCTAGTCAGAGCCCTTGGCCTGAGGAGGCCTGGGAAGGACAGGACAGGACTGTGCTGTCCTCAGGTGCCCCCTACACCTCTAAAGAGCCACTTCTCACCTGTGCTGCCCCAGCTTGGCCTGAGCCCCTCCTCTCTCACCTGGATACACACAGACTAGTCTCCTGCCACCCCCAAGTCTGGGCCCCTTTCACCTGGGAGCTAAACCAGGTCCTGCTCTGCTCACAGCCTGGCAGGGGGTCCCCATCCCCAAAGTCACCCCCACACCCCCAGCCCCACCGGGTGACCCTCCCCAGAGCTCTGACACCCACTCCTGTGTCCCTACCTTTCCCTCTGCTTCAGTCGATCCTCACCCCCTCTGCCCTTGCACACCTGGCACCAGCCAGCCCCCCATAGGCTGTTCCCTCCATGGGACCCTCACCCCGTCACCCCTCCCCAGGGCTTTGCTCCCATTTTGCCATCTACACTGACCCCCTTGATGAACACAGATGCCTCAACACCCTTCCCTCCCCTGCTCCTTAACCTGCTCCCTATCTGTCCCTCCTCTCAGCCCCTCTAAGGTCGGGGTGGGGGGTTTTCTTGTCTTTACTATTCACTGTCTCCTGCAAGAAGCAGCTCTCTGAAGAAGGGAACCTGGCTGTTTTGTATACAGCACCAAACACATGGCTGACAACCTATAATATTGGTGGAATGAAATGAATTGGTAACTGACAGTTGTTTCCAATATCAGAATCAAAAGCAAAAAATAAAGGCAAAGGTATATTCATATTTTTGACAGGTGATTTTTTAAAATACCATAAACCCCTGACTGAGCAATTGTCATCCCTCCCCCTCCTGTTACATCTCAGTGACTGCTCTTAACTGTGTCATCACATTAGTGGTCTGGGAGCACCCCCATCTTTCTAGAGCCAGGGCCCCACACAGCCATCCTTCCTGAAGGAAGAGCTCCCAGAGCACCTGGTGGTGGAGGCCTTACCCACCCCGGGGAGACACAGGACAGGGAGGGACACACTCACCTTGGGACCCCCCGGGGGGCAGCTGGAGGAGGAGCAGCAGGGAGGGGAGGAGGCAGAGCACAGAGCTGGGGCAGGAGCAGGGCACCATCTCCTCAGGGCTGGGGAGAGACAGGGCAAGAGGCAGCCAGGCCCACACAGAGGAGCAGGGCAGCCAGGAGCTCTGGGCTCAGGGGGGAGCAGGGCCCAGGGACCCCCAACCAGCAGGACCAGGGCCTTCCTGGTGAGCCTTTAGGCCCTAACACCAAGGAGGACAGACCTTGCTTCTCTCAAGGCTATGAACCTCTGTGCTGCCAGAGACCATGATGTTTATTGGAGAAAAACATCCTCCCTTCTCTTCCCATAGAACCGACACCCCAGGCCCATTCTGCTCAGAACACCAGGCCCCTCAATTCCCACACCTGGGCCCAGGGTGCAAACTGCCCTTCCCTCCCCATCATCACACCCAGTAACTCCCCAGGACAAAGGCCCAGACCCAGGCCTCCATGAAGGACAGGCCAGTGCCTGCTTGTGGTCCTGTCCCCTCAGTGTGAGCAGGTGTCCCTGAGAAGCCTCAAGGAGTCGGGGTCCTCCACAGGCCCCTGTACTGCTCTGTCTGCTTGTTTATTTCAGCTGAAGGTCAGTCTCTCCCCATCTCTGACCTGCCAGGGCCAAGGACAAGGTCCTGCCCCAAACACAGCAGGAGGCGGTCGGATCCCCACTGAGGTCTCATCCTTGTCCTCTCTAACTCTGTGGGGGAATTCCTGCCTCTGGATGAGGGACCTGGTGGGACAGAGCAGCAGAGAAGGGGAAATGGTTCCTGGTCCAAGAAAACACCCTCAAACCATGTACTGGATGTGGGTTGGGGGAGACAGGCCATGTTCTAGGAAGGAAAGACACCGAAGGCTGACTGTGAGGTCATGTCTGGACTCAGCCACACTCTGGTGGCCATCTTGTTCTTTCCTGCCTCACTTTCCCCACCAGAATAATGACAATAGTATCAGCATCTCCCAACCAAGGTTGGAATGAGAATTACATGAAGTTCTATTTAAAGGGCCACTACCTATAATTATAGTACATGGTCCTGCCTCAGGAATTATTACAAATTATGAAAATAAGTGAAGTACAGGGCCTTCCTGGTGGTACAGGGGTTAAAGTCGCAGCACTATGAGGGATCAACTCATCAGAGGTTTAAAACTAGTGGCCCCATAGGTCTCCCTGGTAGCCTAGGAGTTAAGTCTCAGCGGTATGGTATCACTGCTATGGCCTCGGTAGGATCCCCAGCCTAGGAGCTGACCCACATGATGCATCAGGCCTCTCCTGTCTCTACGGCTGCTCCCCTCAGAAGCATATTTCAGTAGATTCATCTGTTCTGCTCCCTACTCTGCCTCTGGTGAATTCTCCCACCCATGAAACTCTGGCCTAAATCTAAAAAAAAGAAAATTAAGTGAAATACAACCTTCAATGACGTTGTGCTCAGTCTTCTTAGAGCTGCACCATTTCCTGTGCCACCTCCCGTCCCACCCAAGTCCCTCCACCTTCTTAACCCCTCCTTACAGTCAGCTGCTCCCCACTTCCCTCTTCTTAAAAGAAACATGTCTTCTAAACTGACATACCTGCTTTGAAATGGTGGGGCTTCTAGAACATCCCTTTAAGATTTAGAAGTTTCAGAGTTTCCAGCAGACCCCCAAATCTTCCCACAGAGTGTGCACCTGCTGTTAGCTGCTCAGAAGTCATGCTGTGTGCCCAGGGGGCCTCATGGCTCTGAAAAGATGGTTCCCAGGAGGGTAGACAGTCAGAATAAGGCTCTCCTTCATGGGTGTCTGTAGAGACCAGCCCTGGGGTCCTCACAAATTTCTCCCAGAAAACAGTTGCCCTTCTCAGGTTCCTTCCACCATTTGAAAGTGAAAGCTGAAATGCAATCCCAGCAGCCTCCACCCTGCCCTCTGGACTGTGCACCCCGGTTATCAGGAGGGAAACAGCAGGATCACAGGAGCCAGCAGAGGGGAGGGGCAGGCACCCTGACACCACTGCAGGCACAGGGGTACCCACCCAGCACCCACTGTTGAGCACCCACTGTGCTCCAGGCTGCTTGGCTCCAAGACCCAGAACTAGGGGTGACTGTGGAGCCCAGTCAGGACTGACACTGAGCCCCATGCAGGGCTCTGCCTGTGCCCAATGGTGACCACCCCAGTGACCCCATGGCAGCTGTCACCCCCACATGGCAGAGCTTGTGAGGAGGCCCCGGGGAGGCTGTTTCTATTTTGCTCACAGCAGCTGACCCAGGAGCCCCACACCCTGGACACCAGGAGTCAGCACTGGGCACCAGGAGCTGCCAGGACCTGGTCCTGTCCACACAGCATGGACAGGGCCTGCGGCTTGTTCAGATGTTAATGTCACCCGAGACTTGGTCACAGTAATAGACCCTGTCCCTCCAGGACACGGGTCACCAGGAAGGCCCCATTCTATGTCTCCAAGGAAACCATGGGGACTGGGCCTCCCTCCCCCCTCACTTCCTGTGGTTTCCCCTCCTCAGTGAAGGGCACCTGTGTCCCCCTGTTATCTCTGCCAGAGACTCCAGGGTTATCTTCACAGTCCACTCCCCACCCAGTCTACTGTCCATGCACCCAAATGTTCAATCCATGTCCATGATGAGCAACTATTTCACATCACCCTCATTTCTCATCTGGTGGGTCCTTGCCCACCTCCAACCTCACCTCCTTCAGTTCATTTCCTTCCAAGGTCATGACCCTCTCCAGTTCGCTCACATCACCTCCCTGCCTCATCCCTTCAATGGATCCCTCTACTTAAAAAATGGGCCCCCAGTCTTCCCCTCCCTCTGAGCCCTCCTCAAGTGCTCTTCCAGGGGCCCACTCCAATTCATGGAGCGTTCTCAGACTCAGGTCTTCTCATAGTCACTGATGTTCCTGCTACCTCTGTTCCCCAAACCCCTTGCGTTTCGGACTGACCTGAAGTGACCTGCTCAGAGAGACCTCCGATACATCCTGATTCTTCTTTTCTCCCCACACAGGCTTATTGGGGTTGGGGGCCTGTTCACCCCAGCCCTGCTGTGTATTGTCTGGGGACCATGTGGGATCCTGGGAGGAGGTCCTGTGATCCTGCTCCATGTCCAACAGGGAGGGGCCTCACCAGCCTCAGCTGAGCTCATCTGCAGAGGAGACACTGCTGCTGCCATCAGCCCCTCAGCCTCTTTCACTTAGGAAACCCCTCAGTCCACTGAGAACACAAGACGTCATCTCTGACCTGAGCGCCAGCCCCTGATGGACACAGCATCCACCATGTTCCCATGTCTGTTTTGCTATCCTTCCCAAACACAACTGGGTGACTAACCATGTCTCACTCACCCTGAAACAATGAGGTCAGCACCTGTGTCTGCCCCCCAGGTCTGCCCAGGGCTCAGGGTCACCTGGCATTGACTCTGGTGAGTGAGGCCCTCACCGCACTCCTGGCATGTTATCATCCTCACATCACCTTCTACACACCAGGGACCCAACTCCTCGCAGGGTCACAGCTTCACACCAGCAGGACTGTCCAGGGCTTACTCTCCTTATTTTGAGAGACCTGCTGTGTCTGTCTTCATGGAGCAAGAGATACTGAGCGCCAGACTCAGTTTCCCTCAGCCAATGAAAGGAAACAGAGTTTGAGAAGAAGAAGAGCTGTTTAATTTGTCAACAAATTGAAGAGGGTAGCAAAGTCATATCTGAAAGACCACTGCCCTGCTCTTTGGCAGAGGGCAGGGATATTTATACAAAGGAGTATAAGAGGGAGATGGGCAAGGGTTGGCATGTCCTTTTGATGCAGGCATAGGGCTGGGCGACAGTTTGCTATGTTAGCACCTGATATTAACTTTCTTATTATCCTCTTAGCGATAGCCTTCCTTTTCCTTAGAATGCAAGAAGACAAACTTGTTAAATGCAACATATTGTAATACTTACCTGCTGGGGCAGAAAGAGAGACCTGTCCTGTTTCATTGTATCACAAAGAGTGTTCTCTATGAAATCTATGATTTCTTCCTGGAGGTCAGATATGGGTATTAAAATGCTTGCAACAACCCAGGATTGCTGGAAATACCTGAACACATCCCATTTTGTTATCCTTAAAGTTTCATTTGTGATAATCTACTTTTCAACTCAGAAATATTGGGAAAACCCATCTTTATCTGAAAATAATACAAAGACAGGAAAACACTCTCTGAAAGGTTCGGAGCGATAAAGAAAAGGGGAGCCAGGCTGAGCTTTCTCAAAGGAAGGGAAAATTTATTGTGCCCCTGGGTGAACTTCTCAGACCCAAGGTGGGGGTCTGTGAAGCCGTGCCCATTGTGGGGAAAGATGTCCCTTTTATAGGGTGAGGAGAGGTTAGGCAGGAAAACTGGGTTGGCAGGGGGGAAGTAGGTTTAGGCAGAACAAAGTTGTTTTTCTTGGAGCCGAGTTGTTTTCTACTGTTTATGGCTTCAGATTAGGTTTGATGGTATCAGGGCTACTGGTGTCAGGGCCATCTTGTATTTTCTATGTGGGCTTCCTCATTCCTGGCCCCTGCATGGACCTTTCATCCCAGCCTTTTGTTGTTAGGAAAAGTGGTGACGGTTCTTTCTTTGGCTACTTCCTTTTGGAAGGGGGCAAAGACCAGGGTGGGGACTCAGGCCTGGTTATGATGGTCTTCTGCAGGGACGTGAGAATATGGGTAGAGAAGGAGTTGGTTAAAGGTGGTACAGGACAGGTCTTGGGTCCGGTGTTGGATGAAACGGAATAAGCATGGGGCAAAAGGAAAAAATAAGGGGATTAGGATCAGAGGCCCTACAAGTGGTCATACCTTGCCCAAGGCTGTGCTGATCTGGAATCTCCAGGCATAGACAGAAGAACGGGAAGTGGCTTGAAGAAATGGGATTAGAAACAGAGGAAGGAGAGTCAGGGGGCCTCTGCTCTGTAGGCTGAGTGGAACCTGGACCAGGGGCACAGTGATGTGTACCTGAGTTGGGCCCAAGCGCTCGCATACATCCTGCTTGTCCACAGGGACCCGTTTGACTCTGGACAGCTGATGCTAGGACGTGTCACCGAAGACCTTGACAGCTGTTGGTGTAGTCAGGATGATTGTGTGTAGACCCATCCACTTTGGCTGGCGTGGTTTTGGAGAGATGGCTCGCAGAAAAACCTGGTCTCCATGGTACAGCAGTTTGACAGGTGCATCAGGTGACAGAGGCACAGGTTGTGACAGACAGTGGTCTGCATGTTCTCGGAGCAGCTGTCTGAGAAAAGAGAAGTATGGGAAATATCCAGCCAATGGTGTAGGTTGGACTGGGATCATGGTTAGTAAGAAGAGGTCTGCCATACATCAGTTTAAAGGGGCTCAGGAACAAGAGGTCACAGGGGGTGACTCGGAGGTGAATTAAAGCCAGTGGGAGCAGCTCCACCCATGTTATGCACAGATCAGTGGAGAGTTTGGTTAGGTGGTCTGTGGGAAGACCGTTTACCTGTTCTACCTTACCAGAGGATTGCGGTCGGGAGGGAATGTGTAGTTTCCAGGTGATGCCCAGGGAGGAGGAGACCTGTCAAGTAATCTGGTGATGGTGTCCACCATAGTAAGAAGAGGGTGTTATCTGCGTTAGGGAGTGCAACATCTGTGAGGCCTAGCAGGATTGAGAGTTGAGGATTGGGAGAGGGAGATGAGAGGGCTTTTGACAAAGAGAGTGTGGAAACCTAACACACAAGAGGGTGTTAGAAGGGAGAGAGCCTGGTGAGTGAGTAGGTCCTGGAGCCGATGTGGAGAACTGCATTTACAGATTGGCCCAGTGTGAGTTTTAAGGCTTGTCTAGCGAGGAGAGCAGCTGCCGCAAGTGCGCACAGGCAGGGCTGCCATCCTCTTACAGTGGGATCCATTTGTTTAGAGAGATGAGCAACTGGTCACTGCACTGGCCTGGGGGGTTGGCCCAGAACCCCTAGAGCAACAACACCCTGTGGCTCATCTGTAAATTACAGGCATGGCTTTTCAGGGTCTGAGAGAACTAAGGCTCATCTTAGAAATTTTTACCTGGATAAAGCAGAGAAAACAGTGTAGAATCAAAGAAAAGCATGATCATTATCACCAGGCCTACTAGGGGCAGGATCCGTGGCACTAAGGGAGAGCTGGTCCAAGTTTGGATGTCCTGGCCCCAGCTTCGGCTGATGAAGTGTTGGTCAGAGGGGGTTTTGCTGGTCAAATGAGCAAGTCCATGAATGTGTTGGAGGGGGGGGAGACACCTGAGTACACATGATTTCTCACCAAAATCTCTCTCCCACACCTTCAACACTTTCTTTTGCTTTCTTTCTTTCTAATGCCATTTCATTTTACCCATTCTGCTTTACATTATCTGAAGGCCCTTCAGAATATCCCTCTTCCACACATTTCTTTTTTCAAACACACATACCTCACCTCACTTGCATTTACTAAACTTAGCAAAACCTTAGTTTTATAAGGAAATTTAACACCATCTAAACAATGATGAAAAAACACAAATTTAAGGTAGATAGCCACTGTAGCTTTTCGTTCCTGTACCCAGTAATTTCATTGGCAGAGAATGGTGTCCAAAGCCTGCATCTGTTGGGCGATATTAATGTTTCCAATTTGGCTAAGGTCACCCTGCAGAGTTTGTATTAGGGGAGGAGGAGGGGTAGCTGTGTCTGTAGAGGATTTTTAAAAGGGGAAGTTCCAGCTGGGCTGACGCTGTGTAAGAATCCCAAGCTGCAAAATTTTCCAGGGGACAATGGATACCTAGGCATGCTTGCTGCGGAACTGAGATTGATCATAGCCTAGGGCTTCCTGGAGTAGGAAGGTGTGTGGATTTTCCAGCTGAGCTGGTCTGTGGTGGAGTAGGGCTGGTCTGTGAATAACCTCTGTCCACCTCGGAGAGTCCCGTTTGGATTCTAATATACTGGTCCCCGAGTCTTTCTTAAGGGGAGCTAGAGAGCCTCTCTATCTTTGCAATCTACATGTTTTAACACCTGGGGCATAAGAACCGATGGCTTTGGAGTCAGGACTAGAAGGAGACAGCTGAGACTCAGATCCAGATGGAGTAAGTAGATGGGGCTCACTTGAGTAGGATTCCCGGGAGGCCGGTAGAGGAGAAAATAAGGGGGGCCTCCAAGGTGCCCAGGCATGTGGTTGTGGTTGTTCTTTATCATCAGAGGATGAAAAGACAGGTTCCTCTAGTTTTTGTGGGATGGGGGGTTTTGGAGAAGTCTTTGTTTTTGCAATAACCTGCATTCTGATTTAAGAGGTTGCAGCAGAGGTTGTAAAGCAAAAGGAGGCTGTCCTGCAACTTCTAACCAAGGTGGCTGGGAAAGGACTATAGTAAACCAGGAGGCTATATATAGAAATTGGTCTGTGTGATCTGGGTTGCCCATGACCACTCTTTAGGTGGTGGTGAGTAGCCACAACCGGGGTAGAGGTATGCCAGACCATGGGGTCGACAGTGGAAAGAGACAGCGGGAGGGTGAGAGCAATGCTAGGGTCTTGGAACCATGAGAAAGTCGCCCCAAGTTTGGTTAGGAGGTTGCGACCCAGGAGTGGTGTGGGGCAAGAAGGCATGACTAGGAAGGAGTGAACTAAGGGCTTGTTGTCTGTTGGGCAAGGGATGGGGCTAGCAGTTGATGGTTGGCTGTCAACTCCCATAACCAAGATCTGAGAAGGGTAAGTTTGACCGGAACAGGAGGGGAGGACAGAGAAGATAGCCCCCGTGTTGACCAAAAAGGAGATAGACTTACCTGTTACCTTGACTGTTACCCTGGGCTCCTCGAAGATTATTGGAGTCCACGAGTCTAGGCCTCTTCAGTCCTCAGCTGCCAAACCCAAGACCGCCAGTGCCAGGGTTGCAGGGACTGGAAGGACGGGCCCTCCACAGCCAGGTTTGGAGGGACAGTCACTTTTCCAGTGACCCTGGACATTGCAGATGGGGCACGGTATTGGCGGAGGGTGGGGGTTGGGGCAATGTTTGGACCAGTTGCCCTCCAGGCCACACTTGAAGCAGGTTCCTGGTGGCAGTCGATGGGGGCCCATGGCTCCCATTGTTGTCCTCTGTCAGGCGGCAGGCTCTGCGGTCATTGGAGGAGCAGGGCCTGGCGGTCTCAAGGCAGCTACTAGGGCCTGAGCTTGAAGCTCAACCTCGTGGTGACTAGGGGTCTCACTATCCTGTCCTATCCTCCCAGTTATTAAACGCTTTAAAGACCATATTCAGCAGATCCCAGATAGGGGTTTAAGGACCATCCTCAGTCTTTTTTTTTTTTCTCTCTCTAATATCAGCTGACTGAGATATGAAATGGGTAGCCAGAACTGTGGCGCCTCCAGACCAGTCAGGATCTAACCTAGCGTATTGCTGGAGGGCATCAGTGAGGTGGCTAAGGAAAGTGGCTGGATTTTTGAGGGGGAACTGGGTGATCTCTTGCAGCTTGTCAAAATTAACTGCCTTATGAGTTGCTGCTTGGAGACTGGCTAAGAGGCAGTTGATGAAGAGGTCTCAGCAAGTCCTTCCCAGGTGACCCACACAGTGTCAGTCTGGTATTCCCAGCCAGGCTTCTGGCGGGGAAGCGCTTCAGGACCTGGGGGCATGGTTGTGTCAGTTAAGTGGACTTGATCTGCATGGTCTTGAGCAGACCAAAAAACATGTTCTGTTTTATTAGAGGTCAGGGTGGAAGAGAGGATAATGTGTAATCATGACACGTAAGGTCATAGGCTTGGGTAAGATAATGAAACTCTTTGGTGTAGGTAGTGGGATCTTTAGTGAAAGAGCTGAGACACTTTTCAATCTGGGAGAGATAAGACAAAGGGAAAGGAATGTGGACTCTACCTACTCCTTCAGTCCCTGCAACCTCCCTAAGGGGACAGAGAAGAGGACAATTGTGAGAGCAGGTGTGGTGCTAGGAGGTGGAAGAAGGGGCTGAATTGGGGAGCTGAAGGAGGTGAAGACTGAAAATCGAGAGGATTAGAGAACATTTCTGGAGAAGGCAAAGAGTGAGAGGAGTCTAGAGACTTGGAAAGTAGGACTGATTTTTAGGAGGGAGGGACGGGAGCGCAAGAGAAAGAAAGCCTGGGCATGAAGGATCTCTGACCATTTTCCACTACGGTGACAGAAATTGTTTAGGTCTGTAAGGACTGTGAAATTGAAGTGCCATGTTCAGGCCAGTGGGAGCCATTATCCAATTGGTATTGATACCGGAATTATCAGGCCTAGTCTCCCAGCCAGGTACGGATCCCAGGCTGCAGGGCAGCACTGAGACCCAGCCGCTAGACCCTCACGGGTTGGTGTCTCATGAAGCCGCAGCAGGAACTTCGCAGACCGTCAGGCAAGCAAGCGAGAAGAGGCAGATTTGTTTACAGAAAGAAAAAGTTTATTGAGGAGAAAAAGAACAGAAATAAAGTGGGACTCCCAGGCCAGGGAACCAGGCCTGGGAGGGGCAAGGAAGCCAAAGTGGAGTTGTGTCTCAGGGAATATATACCTTCTTTCCCTGATTATTCTAAAGCTCCACCAGTCTCTTTGTGATTGGTCAGTTCTCGGCTGTCTCACTTAATTTGCTACTGAGTGGGGGATCTTCACATTCCTTATCTAACAGGTTTGTCTTTCCCCATTTGTTACATCTTTATCTTTATGGCCTAGTCTTCCGGGAGAGCATCTCCACACTTTATCACCTAAAGAAAACCAGGACCATCCTGGATATTGTCCGTGGTTCTGGAATGTTTGTTTTTCCCATTTTGTTAACAATGGTCCTGGGATGTTTGTTTTTCCCAGTGGAATTGGTTACATTCCCTTGGTTGTCCTTATCTCTGAAGCCTCCCTAAATTCTTCAGAGGTCCCCTCCTGCACTGTCCCTAAAACTGCCTAATAACCCTAGCTTGCCCTGTGTCTCAGTATTGAGGCCATGCAATGCTGTAATGAAAAATAAGGAGCTTAGGCGTATAACTGGCCTTAGTCCCAATGGACGGAGGTTTGAGAGAAGGCATCCCAGTGGAGTGGCCGGGCTAGGCTTGGAATTGGCTTCAGCTCTTTTCCCAACTAACGGAGGCACAGAGTCAGGAACGCAGGATCCCAGGTACCTGATCTGGCCGTAGGGGGCATAGACCCCGAATCGCGGCATCCCATGATTAGGTCCTGGCCTTTGGACTGGGGGTAAACAAGCAAGAAGGACGTCTCCACTACTTGTTTGTTGCCTAGAATTTGGGCACCTAATCTGACGGGCAGCCCCAAATCCAGGGTCTAGGTGTAACGGGAGTTGGCTGACATGAGCTCACGGTTTACAGAACAGCCGACCAAGGGAGAGGGTTAGGAGAGGAGCCAAATAGCCAGAGGCGAGGGCCTCCCAGGAAGGAGGGTCAGGCAGGTGACTTACCCCAAGGATTAAGGCCGGTGGTGGGTGTGAGGCGTCTGCAATGGAGAGGAGAGGTCCCAGGGACGGGAAGTTGGCCCCGGTGCCAGAGGACACGGCCTTCCCAGGTTTCGGGCACCAAGACGAAAGGTTTGGCGTGGTAAAGAAAAGGGGAGCTAAACTTTCTCAAAGGAAGGGAAAATTTATTGCACCCCCCGTGAGCTTCTCGGACCCAAGGTGGGGGTCAGTGAAGTCACGCCCTTTGTGGGGGTAGATGTCCTTTTATAGGGTGAGGAGAGTTTAGGCAGGAAAACTGTGTTGGGGGCGGGAACATGTTTAGGCGGAACAAAGTTGTTTTTTGAGGAGCCGAGTTGTTTTTCTCCTGTTTATGGCTTCAGTTTTGGTTTGATGGAATCAGTGGTACTTGTGTCAGGGCCATCCTGTATTTTCTATATGGGCTTCCTCATTCCTGGTCCCTGCATGGACCTTTCACTCTCCTCTATGTTTTCCCCGCTCTGCTACCACCATCCCTACCCAATGGGGATGCTTCTCAGGGCCTAGAGACATTAGGAGAATTTGATAAAGACACAGAGGGAAGAAAACCAAGCTCTGTTGAACACCTACTAAGTGCCAGGAGCTGGGCTGCACTGGTGGTGTTTGTGGCCCGTTTCTCACACCTGCAGAGATGAAGGCGCCTGAGTTCTGCCCTCTTTGCAGTGACATGATCCAGGATCTTCCTGGGGGGAGGAGCTGCAGCTGCAGGATGTGCCTCACCCCAACCCCAACTCTCAGCAGCCCAGTGCCCAGCTCCACACCCCTCAGGGGGAGGGGAGTAGGAGGAGACCTTGGACCCAGAACTGCCCCAGGAGGACACACCCAGAAACTTCTCCTCCCCCCAATGCTGCTGATGGAGGACAATAATAGAAAAACTGGAAAGGAGACCTCACAAGACTAAAACCTGACTCACAAAAGGAGGTGGGGGTGGAGGGGAATAACATGACCTTTAACCCAGCTGTAGAGGCTGGACCCTGAGGCAACAGTGCCTTATCACAAGGCATGAGGCCCAAGCAGGATCAGATGTTATAGGGAGTGGAACACAGGCCTGAGGGTAAAGATACTGAGATTGGGCTCACCCTGGAATCTCTGATCCCCTTCTAGTTTTGCCTGTTACCAACATCAGCAACAAGTAGGCCACTCCATAGAGGAGTGACCCCTCCCAAAGAGAAAAGGGTTATATCAGTGCAGTCTCTGCACAGGCTCAGGGCAGCACTCCCACTACCCTCCTGTGACTATGTAGGTTCTTCTTTTCACCAACTCTCTCCCTCTGCAGGCCAGCAGCCCCCTGCCTGCCCGTGACCTGTTCCATGCCAGGACTTCTCCTCACTGACCTCCCCCAGCGGAGGCAGGTGTCCTCAAGTCCTCCCACCTTCAACCATGCAGGCCTCTCTCACCAAAACCTGTCCCTTTCCCATTCCCTAATAAACCCGCCCTTTAAATATAACTACCATCTCTGACTTGTGGAGAAACTAGCCGGGAAACTCGCCAAGTGCTGCTGAAACAGGAGCTCAAATAGGAGCTCTGGTGAAACCTTTCCCAGAGTGAACCCAAGGACCCTGCACTCCAAACCCACATCATAGCCCTTGGGTCCATGTGGAGAGGGAAAAGAGGGGGGCGGGTACAGAGCACATGGCTGGTGTCCCTGAGCAACCCTGGGGAACACTGGACACGCTGTAGGCAGGACACTCACCCCTTCACTGCCTCTCCCAGCTCCTCAGGGCCTTTTCCTGCTGCTCTGTCAGCACACACTGTTCTCACTTCAAGGTCTATCTTGTTAAATGCAAATTGCCTTAGTCCTGATGGGTAAATAATTTATGTTCCAGCCCAGGCTGTCACCCCCATCACTGAAACAGCCATCTAAGGTGCCCCAGGGGCTCCCACAGACACTCACTAGGCCCCAAGGGTGGTGTCTGTCTGTAACAGGGTGGTCCCCAGGAAAGGGGGAGGTTCCCTGCCCCACCCAAGGGAGGGTGGAGC
This sequence comes from Talpa europaea, assembly GCF_964194135.1. Taxonomy (NCBI): domain Eukaryota; kingdom Metazoa; phylum Chordata; class Mammalia; order Eulipotyphla; family Talpidae; genus Talpa; species Talpa europaea. The sequence continues at coordinate 99,451,194 of NC_140068.1, read as the reverse complement.
TGAGCAGGAAGAGGAGAAGCAGAAGGAGGAGACAGGAAGGAAGCAGGATGGAGCAAGGAGACCTGGAGGAGGTGCATGGAGCCTAGAGACACGTGAAGAAATTGCGCTTGTCTTTTGGTCGTGGACTAGGTGACACAGATGTGGGTGAGACCCGTGGGGAGGTGACAATGGCAGCTTTTATCTTGATGTTGATTTTGCTCTTTTCCCAGAGTCAGAGATGGTTGTCCCAGTGATAGATCCTGAATGGGACCCTAACAATGGAGGAATGGCGATGTTAGAACTATATAAAAAAATATTTATTGGTAGGACTGCAGCAGGAATCCCCAAACAAAAAAAAAAAAAAAACAAAATATTACAACTTGAAAAAGGAGCTAACGAGAATCCATCGGAGCTCCTTGAAAGAATTATTCAGACGTATACCAACCACACGGATATAAACCCAGATGTCCCAGAAAATGCTTGTCTGATCACTATGGCGTTCATCACACATAGTGCCCCAGACATAAAAAGTTAGCAATGGTGGACAGCGTCACAGAGATGAGTCTATCCCAGGTAGTGGACTCCCCATTTAGGGTTTATAATAATAGAGAGGACAGGAGACCAAAACCTGCAACTGTTTTTGTACAAAGAGCACAGGACAGGGTTTCGGGGACATAGTAATGGGCTGAGACGTGAACCCCTAGGAAATAACCAGTGTGCTTTCTGTAGGGAAGAGGGACATTGGAAGTACAGTTGTCCCAGGTTACAGGGAAGCAGCAGATGCAGTAATTACAGAAGGCAGGATAGAAGACTGAGGACACCATGACAGGATGATTCACTCAGGGCTTACAGGAGGGGATATAGACGGAGCACACAGAACCAGGAACCAAGGAGAGAGGAAAGAAGCCAAATGGTAGCACAGAAGAGAAGCTCAGATGATTATAGGGAATATGGACAGAGAAGAAATCAAGAGCCCAGTACAGAGGAAAGGAGACAGATGACAGCACAGAGTAGAGCCTCAGGTGAAGATAGGAGGGAATATAGACAAGTAGAAGAAATCTAGAGCAAAGTGTGCAGGAAAGGAGACAGATGATAGTTCATGGAGAAGGTTCAGATGAAGAATAGGGGTGTCCAGGGGCTCCACTAGATCTTAAGAAACCCATTAAAATAATCCCCTCAGAGCCCCAGGTAACACTCGCTGTGGGGTGTCATCTGATTGATTTCTTGGTGGACACTAGAACAACATACTTAGCTTTGAATTCAAAATTAATTAAAATGAGAAAAGAGACTGTAGCAGTCACTGGGATTACGGGGAGGCCACAACAGAAAGCCTTCTTACAACCTTTGGAATGCTGGCTGGGTACCACACAGCTCCAGCACAGCTTCCTGTACATGGAAGAGTGACCAATCCCTCTGCTTGGTCATGATCTTTAAGTAAGCTCAATGCATGAGTTATATTCTCAACCAAAAATCAGAGGCTTCATCTACAGATACCTCCAGAGCATGCTCTGCAGTTCTAGATGTTACTTACTCAAGATGTTCCACCAAAAGTGAAGATTTACCTCCAGAAATTGTTGAAAGAGTAAGTAAATGGGTATGGGCTGATGGTGTTAAAGCACTCTGGTGCCGAGTCCAAGAACGACCGAGACCCAAGTTCGATGCAAAAGCAAAGGTGGCCTTTATTAGCTAGCTCGAGCTAGGGTCCGAATCCCTGGAGTAGAAGCACACAGCGGCCATGCCCAGACAGGGTTGGACCCCGAGCACCATAGGCATACAGAATGGGTCCCTCAGGGTAATCTGACAACTTCAGATGTGGATTCTAGGAATCAGATTGTTAGGGTAATCTAATGGTTACAGACGCCGGTTCTTAGAATCTAGGAATTGCAACCTCACTGTTGGCTATGCTCTTAAAATAGCTGTTATACTTACATGGCTGCTGTACTTTAAAATGGCTGCTGTTATACTCTATTCTTACATTTCCCCCTTTTCTAAAATGCCATTTTTATGTCCCGAGTACATTTTTGGAGCTTACAGAGTTTGCAGCGATTGGTCTTGTTGTCTAAGTACCAGAGTTTGAACCACCTCAAGCCTATTGCAAATGAAAGCAAGCAAGTGATTGAGTATACAAGGGCCAAATTTAAGCATTAGCATGAGCAACATTAGGGGTCTGGCAAGGGCTGTTAATAAGGTCATCATCCAAAGGGAGGTATTGAACGAGGATTCAAACTGTTGTAGAGCAACCCGGATACAAAATGGGGTGCCTGACTGTGGGTCCTCACCCATGCGCTTAAAAGGACTTATCAATGCTCTACTGCAGGCACATGCGAAAGGTTAATAAAAGGCTTATTTACAAGGGAAGGGGAAATGAGGAAATGTACAGCTCTGGGAGAAAAGTGGGAGACAAAGTTTTAAATGAGTCCTACCCAATCCGCCGATCAGGAACCCCAAAATGGCGCTCTCAGAGTTGGCCGCCAGCCAGGAGCGGTGAAGCCAGGAGGCGAGCGATTGCGAGCCAGCCACCCCAAGGCCCACGTGTTTGGTTTTTATATCCAACCTGGCTGCCCAACTCCACCCTCAGGTCCCAGCCACCTTCCCCCTGGTGGTGATGGGATTTGTCTTTCCCAATGTCCTGATGGCTTTAGTCTGGAGTGGGGGTGGGGTCCACAAAGCCTGTATGGGATTAATTCAGGACATCATTTCCCCCTAACAAAACCACCCTTCACTTTCCTCACACTCTTTTTTTCCACTTTGTTAGGCCCTTTCTTACTTTGGTAATGGATTCCTTAATGAGCCCCAAATGATTAAGAAGGGCCATTATCCCAGCCAATTTCCTGTGGAATCCCATATCGAGGTACAGTTTCTTCTAGCAAGATTTTACAAACAACATTGGCTGTTTCCTTTTTTTGTGGGGAATACCTCCACCCACCCCAAAAAAAGTGTAATGCTAATCCCTTCTCATTTCCTCCTTGCATAAATGAATCTGCTGTCCTAATTAAAACACTCTCCATTATCACTTGAAGGAAACCAAGGCCATCGTTAACACATTCCTTTAGTTGTTTTTATCTCTGAAGCCTTCCTAAACTCTTCAGAGGTCCCCTCCTGCACTGTCGCTAAAACTGCCTAATCACCCTAACTTGCCCTAAGTCTCATTCCTCCCCTTCTGCGAATGGAGCCCCTAACTGCAGTCAGGGAAAGGGGCGTCTTTCTGGTCAGTAACTGCTTCCTGCTGAAAGTGGGCGATGAGGGGAAACAGTCAGGGCTCCACCGCAGGGCGACGATCTAAGGGACTTCTAAAGGACAGTGGAGGCTTCATAGTTCGATGTTCTCCAGGCGAGAAATGACCTCGATGAAGGCATTGAGGATGTAAGGCCCAAGCAAGAGAAAAACAAAAACAAAAGATTTTAGTTTAAGAGTGATGAGGTTCAAGAGTAAGGAGGTCACAATTTTTTTTAACTTTAGTCATTAACAGGTCTAGGGCTCTAGGGTTTTATACATAGTTAATTTTACTGTAGTTATCAAAATGTGGCCCTCTAAATGTTAGTACATAAAATGTTAAGTTTAAACATAATAAGGTAATTCTCCAAGATGAAGACTTAGGACATTAAAACTTTGATTATTATTGCACCTATTTTTTACAGAGAAATGGAAATTTTATAATTTTCTCAAACGTGAACAGACAAGTTGCAAGATCACAGACTCACCGGTACCAACCAAAATTTACAATGAACAGTTCCTGTGAACCGATGCTCAACTACAATGACCTGGTCAACAATGATCATGCAAACAAAAATTCTTCACAATTATATTTTTATGTTTTATAAAACGGTCTTAAAGATATACTTTCATAAACATTTCTGGTGCAATTTTGTCAATGACAAAAAATACGAAGCTTTTTTTTTTATTTTATAGATTAAAAACATGACATAGATGGGTTTTATATAATCACTGAGACTAGGGATTTTAAGGACCATTACTGGGCTAGTGCCCCAAACGCCTGGAGGTATTATAGCCAAAATGACAGAATCAGTGAGAACTAGGGCTTTAATGCCATTTTTATTTATTTATTTTTTTTAGCAGCATCTAGAGGAAGTTAGGAAAACAAAACTGAAAATGTACAAACAAGTAGTCTCATAGCGAGCAAGGTAGCAGTGCTGTAAAGTGTCCTGGCTCAGGCTAGCCATCTGTACTAGTGAGGGGGACAATTGACCAGTAGGTCAATCCAAAGAATTGGAGTAAGCAGAGCAAGTGGCCCCTTTTTACCAAAAAGATGTTCTTTCTGTCTGCCACTTCTAGGGTCACCCAAGGCTTATTCATATAAGCAGTAAACAGGGGAGCCTGTCTCAACTCTGGGCTTCTTCAGAGAAGGTCTTCTTCTACACCAGGTTCATCCTCAGAGGCAGCTGACCATCAAGCCTGTCCTCCTATCCTGGCCCGTGGTTTGGGCTGGCCCCCTCCCTCTCTGGAGAGTGGGACAGTCCCTCTTTTCAGTGCCCTGTGTGATGGGCATTGAAGGCATGGCCCTGGGGACAGCTTCTTGCAGCCGAGGTTTCCTGGTTGCTGGCAGTGGAAGCAAGCTGGCAGCCCATTGACAGGTTGAGGTCCCGAATGCCCTAGGGCCTTGGGTGAGTCTGAGGTGGCAGAGTACTGTGATGGCAACTGCCATCTATTGGGCCTTTTTCTTGTCTTTTTCCCTTTCTTTTTTGTCTAGCCAGTCCCCTCCATATTACTGTAGGCCTTGAAGGCCGTGTCTAAAAGTGTTAAAAGGATTTTAGGCCCTTGATTTAGTCTCCGGAGCCTGCACCTGATGTCAGAACAAGGCTGGCTAAAAGATACATATTCTAATCATACAATTTTATAGGTTTTATACAGTCTCTATGTAATAGAGATTAGACCACTTGGATATATTAAGTAACACCAAAACAGTGAATAATATTCTCCCAATTTTGAACAATTAAACATTATAACATTTTCCTCACATAGTGTCTACATATAATACTGGAGAAAAATACAGAAAACAGAAAAGGTATCATGCTGCCACTCTTGTGAAGAGGCTAACTAGTTTTCCACCATTCCTGTCATTAACTATAAAACAGGTGTTTGGTATAAATCATTTTACTTTATCTTGTTTACCTGTCCTGTGGCTAAAATGCTATTATTTTCCACATATACTGTTTTGCATATGGAAACTCTTTGCCAGGGGCACATGGGATAAAATAGTTGGCTCTTTTCAACCAAACAATGAATAAGCAATTGCCAAAATCCAGCAATGCATTACCAAAAAGGCAAGGGATTTCATAAAATGCAAAACTGAAATTTTTTAAATTTACTTAGGAAGCTAAAATTTTTATACTAATATTTAACCAGAGTCCAGACTATTAAAAACAATTAAAACATTATGCAGTTTATATGGTCAAGGCATTGAAACCTTTTTTGCTGGCTTTAGTAACTCCTGAATAGGCCTCTCCCCCAGTCACTCCAAGGACTGTTGCTTTCTTTTTATGTCCGGAGTTGTCTGATTTACAAAGGCCATTGTGACGGCTGCTTTACTTTTGAGGGACTCTGGGTCCAGGGGAATGAACTGCCTAAAAGCCTCCATAATGAGCTCTAGGAAGGTGGCTGGAGACTCAGATGGCATTTGATGAACATCTCCTACCTTATCCAGATTGGTGGGTTTGTGCACCGCAGCGCGGAGACCAGCCATCAGAGTCTGGAGATGCTCCTCACCTTCAAGGGTGTTGTAATCCCAATCAGGGTGGCGCAAGGGGATCCCCAGGTCTATGGCAGTCGGATCCTGGTAGGGTGGCCATGCATCACCTGGGACCTGTTTACGTGCCTCTCCCCAAATCCCGTCTTTTTCTTCTGTTGTAAACAGGATTTGCATGAGCTGGAGGCAGTCGTCACAGGTGGGTTGGTGAGTGAACAAGATAGATTCAAGAAGGTTAATAAGGCCTCTAGGATTTTCTGATAACAGAGAGATTTGATTTTTTTTTTAAGATTTATTTATTTATTTATTTATACAAGCACTGGGTACAGTCAGAAGCGTGGGAGGGTGAGAAAATTCACCAGAGCCAGAGCAGGGAGCAGAGCAGGCAGAAGGACCGAATTACGCTGCTAAGGGCAGCAGCGGGTGGCAGGAGAGGTGTGTGCGCTGTGTGGGACCCTCCTCCGGTGGCCGGGGAGCAGCCAGGGATTGAACCAGCGCTGCAGAGGCTGCAGGCAGCTTTGCAATCTAGCGCTCAACCGCTGTGCCACTGGGGAAGTCCAGTTTTGATGCTTTTAATTACACAGTTCGGAGGTAGAAAAGGGCCAATATTGCATGGTTTGTTGGCCATTCTCACCTGCCGGCCCTATGGCCCTTAAAGGGGCTAGAATAACCAAATCTCCCACCTTCCCCCTTCCCTGTGTATGTGCACTCAGGCCTAGTGATGAGATCGGGCTGGAAGTGGAGTCAGGCCCTCCTGCAGCCACCGCAGCCGCTCCCTGCCCCGCAGCCGCTGTAGCTGCAGCTGCTGGAAAAAGAGTCTTTTTTTTTTTTTTTTTTTTTTAGTTTGTCTGTTTTCAGACTCTTATCAGAAATTAATTAATCTTAATAAGAAACCAAACTTTTACAGTTCCAATAAGCAATTTAGAAGTTCTTACTCAATCAAAAATTACCTTTTAAGCTTGTTAGCAAGTCCAAATTAACTCAGCATTTTTTTTTTTGCCTTAAACAATTTAGACTTTAAAATCAGAAAAACACAGGGAAATAGAACTGTTTTCCCTAGAATGAACCAAAATATTTTTTTTTTAAGGTGGGCAAAGGGAGAATTTAATTCACCCCACAGCTGGAAGGCAGCAGAGACATACCAATGATCCCAACATTGGAGAAAAAGTCTAGGCAGCTACTTGCAGAGACCAGAGGCAGTTTTCCCCACCAGCCAGCTGTAGTGGGTCCCTTACTTTTTATTCCCAGCATTTTACTTTTTGCCTTGACTGTGACCAAAGACTGTGGGGTAGACGTTGCCTGACTCATGATTATGAACACAAATGCAACAAGAACAACAGACACCAGGAACAAAACAAAAATAGCTTTTTTGAACTTTCCCCAAAAGGGGTACCTGCTGCCTGACAAGGGGTATGGATACCTGGGTAAAACCCTGCGTGGCAACGCTTACCCGTTGTGGGGTCCCTGTCTCTGTCCCAATATCCTGTAAAATCAAGAAAGAGGGGGAACGAACACCACAAGCAACAACAAACAGAAGACAAACGCAAGACAACACAAGCCGGCTGGACGACTACGTAAGGCTTATTTACCAGTGTGCACATAGGACGGGATTCCACATCAGTCCCCTAGCCTCCGGCTTCCACATTGGAGGAATCTTCAGTAGGCTTCCCCTAAACTCTGGCTTCCACATCAGAGAAATGGGGTGAAGGCTTATAACTGTGCCTGTCGTCAGGACATCTCCTGAGTCATCAATCTCCCAAGTCCCAGCGACTGAGATCAGCATGAACGACGTTAGGCCAACTCACGAATTGGGATCCCCAGATCCCCAGCCCACAAATGTTAAAGCACTCCGGTGCCAAGTCCAAGAACGACCAAGACCCAAGTTAGATGCAAAAGCAAAGGTGGCCTTTATTAGCTAGCTCGAGCTAGGGTCCAAATTCCTGGAGTAGAAGTGACACAGAGGCCGCGCCCAGACAGGGTTGGACCCCGAGCACCATAATTAGGCAGTTTAAATAGGCATACAGAATGGGTCCCTCAGGGTAATCTGACAACTTCAGATGTGGATTCTAGGAATCAGACTGTTAGGGTAATCTAATGGTTACAGACACCGGTTCTTAGAATCTAGAAATTGCAACCTCACTGTCAGCTATGCTCTTAAAATAGCTGTTATACTAACATGGCCGCTGTACTTTAAAATGGCTGCTGTTATGCTCTATTCTTACAATGGAACCCCAGGATGTGCGAAAAATGCAGAGCCTGTAAAGATATAAGTGATAGAGGGGAGCAAAACCCCTAGGAGGAAGCAGTATTGCTTCCTTAAAGGAGGAGGCCTTGAGGGGAATTGAGCCAGTATTGAAAAGTTTCCTTCAATATGGACTCATTCGGCCCTGCTGCTCACTGTACAACACTCCGATTCTGCCAGTGAAGAAACTCCATACAGGCAAGTACCTTTTTGTTAAAGATGTAAGAGCCATTATACACATTGTTTGGGATTTACATCCCACTGTGCCTAATCCCTACACCTTAATAATTGCCATACCTGGTGACTTTGGGTGGTTTTTGGTGTGAGACCTGAAGGATGTCTTTTTCTGTATCCCAGTAGATGTCCAGGATCAACTACTTTTTGCCTTTGAATGGCAAGACCCTAAGTCCAAGAGTACTCTCCAGTATTGCTGGAGTCTGCTTCCACAGGGGTTTAAGAACTCCCTAAATATTTTGGGGGAAATACTGGCCAGGGATCTCAGGAAGGTTCAATTAAACCAGGGCATCTTATTAAAATATGTAGATGATTTATTGATTGCAAGTCCACACTATGAATCTTGTCTGGAAAATACCATGGTGGTACTGAACCACCTGGCAGAATGTGGCTATAAGGTGTCACCTAACAAGGCACAGATATGTAAACAAACAGTGACATATTTGGGGTTTGAAATTAAGAAAGGCAGACAGAGCCTGATGACAGAAAGAAAACAGGTAATTTCAGCCCTTAGAGTCCCCAGCAACTGGCAACAGTTGTGCGGATTTTTGGGTATGGTTGAGTTTTGCAGGATTTGGATTCCTAACTTTGGACTAATAGCAAAACCCTTATATGCTTTCAAGGGCCTGGGATCTGAACCTTTCTCTTGGACTCCAGAATGTCAAAAGGCCTTTGATGAAATAAAGGTAAAGTTGATCTCAGTACCAGAATTAGGGCTTCCAGATCTTAGGAAGCCATTCGGACCTTATGTACATGAGAGACAGGGGTTTGACCTAGGAGTGCTAATCCAATTGTTGGGGCCAGAAATACAGCCTGTTGCATATCTGTCCAAACAACTGGACCACACCACTAAGGGTTGGCCTCCAGGTTTGTGTGCTGTGGCTGCCACTTGTGACCTCCTACAAGAGGCAGAGAAGTTTACATTGGGTCAGCCCATCACTGTGTTTTGCAAGCCTGCCACAGCAGTCTGGGTGTCAGGGGCTCCTGAAGGATGGGAAGGCGTCGGAGCAATTGTAGAGAAAATAGTAAGGGAAGGGGAAGGGGAATGAGGAGACACAGACACTTGATCAGGGTGCTGACATCATCCTGCTGAGGGTCTCAGCAGTCCTTTATTTATACTAAGCAAATCGTGAGTGCACAAGCATAAGGTAGGAAGGTAATAATCATCACATGTTCTTTTTCAGGAGCAGCCAAGGTCTGCTTGCCTTCCGGCAGAGGTGTAACATTTATTACTCTTTGTCTTAAAGAAGGCACAGTTGCTAAACAAATGTTTTCAAAGTAGTTATTTACAATCCAACAGTTATTGTATTACTAGCAAAAAAGCCTATGTGTCTGCAACTAACATTTCTAAGTTTGCCATGCTGAACAATTAACTAAGGGCTGAGGGAAAAAAAGGGCAGGAAGTTACCTGGGGGAAGGGAGACAAAGAGATTATTTCTAACTAACCTATAAAGTTTAGACTAACATATAACTAATTGATTAAAGTTAAAAACAGAAGGCTTTTATATAGAAATCATCATCTATAGTATATTGTTTTAATATTTATTTGATATTAAGGAACCAAGGGCCTGGAGGGCGTTAATGCCAGGCAAGCCTCACTGACTCTTCCCTAGCCCCAACTCTCAATTAAGGGAGGAATTCTCCTAATCTAAACAAAGAGTTTTCTACCTATCTCTTCTCTACTTTATCTAGTCAGCCTAGTTTCCATATTTAACCATAAGATCAAGGGGCAATTTCCTCTTCCATAAGGTTGCTGGTTGTTGTTTTAAGGAACACAAATATTTCATCAGGGGTAGGGGCAGAGATGGTTATAGCCTTTGATTCTCAAAAAATGGTCAATATGTGACATATTAGTAGTTGTAACATTGACCATTTCCGAGTGCGTTATTTGTGCTGCCGTGATTACTAGCTCAACCATTCACAAATTACTGTTGACTTATTCTTGAATGTATACTCTAACAGCTATCATACCAATTGTCACATCCTAGGGAATTAGCCCTAAAGAAACAGGAAGAATTTAGCAGGAGTCAACTATGGCTGTCTCCTGGTTTATCAGGAATCTTCTTATACTTGGAGCATGGCTCGCCTCTGCCACCCAACTGTTATCTTTAACTTTAAAGTAAAGGAATTTCTTTCTCCAATTAGCTCTTGCCTCAAAAGACCACATCTCTGTATCAAAGACTTGGCTGATAGATGTTCACAACCTTTTGTTTCCAGAAGTTTTTTCACTGGTTAATGTAAAGCCAAATGTTGAATTGTTGCCTTTTTGGCAGAGGACTACTAATTTTATGAAAAATGTAATATTTGTATCATGCAGTGTCATTTGTCATCAATTTGGTTATACAGTGATTGATCAGTATTTGCAGTTTTACTTTTAAATGGGTAGCGTGGCTCCCAATAACTAAGGGCTAGGGGAAACAAAAGGGCAGGAAGTTACCTGGGGGAGGGGAAACAAAGGGATTTTTTCTAACTAACCTATAAAGTTTAGACTAACATATAACTAATCGATTAAAGCAAAAAACAGAAGGCTTTTATGTAGAAATCATTATCTATAGTATATCATTTTAATTTTGATTGGATATTAAGGAACCAAGGGCCTGGAGAGGTTAATGCTTGGCAAGCCACACTGACTCTTCCCTAACCCCCAGCTCTCAATTAAGGGAAGAATTCTCCTAATCTAAACAAAGAGTTTTCTACCTATTACTCCTCTACTTATCTAGTCAGCCTAGTTTCCATATCTAACTTTAAGATCAAGGGACAATTTCCTTTTCCATAAGGTTGCTGGTTGTTGTTCTAAAGAACTACAAATATTTCATCAGAGGCAGGGGCGGAGATAGTTATAACCTTTGGTTCTTAAAAATGGTCGATATGTGACATATCAGTAGTTGTAACATTGACTATTTCCAAGTGCATAATTTGTGCTGCCATGGTTACTAGCTCAACCAGTCACAAAATTGCTGTTGACTTATTCTAGAATGCATATTCTTACAGCTACCATACCAATTGTCACATCCAGGGGAATTAGCCCTAAACAAACAGGAGGAATTTAGCAGGAGTCAGCTATGGCGCCTCCTGTCTTATCAGGAATTTTCTTACACTTGGAGCATGCTTGCATCTGCCACCCAACTGCTAACTTTAACTTTAAAGTTAAAGAATTTCCTTCTCCAATTAGCCCTTGCCTCAACAACAACAAAGAAAATAATCCAGTCAAAAAATGGACAGAGGAGCTAAAAAGAAACTTCTCTGAAGAGGAAATGCGAATGGCCAAGAGGCATATGAAAAAATGTTCAACATCACTTGCAATCAGGGAAATGCAAATCAAAACTACCATGAGATACCATCTTACACCAGTGAGAATGGCACATATTAAAAAAACTAGCAACAACAAATGTTGGCGAGGTTGTGGAGAAAAAGGAACTCTTCTGCACTGTTGGTGGGAGTGCAAACTGGTCCAACCACTATGGAGAGCTGTGTGGAGATTTCTGGACCTACTAAACATAGAGCTTCCACAGGATCCAGCAATTCCACTCCTAGGTATTTACCCAAAGAACACAGAAACATCAATTCCAAAGAGCACCTGCACCCCTATGTTTATAGCAGCACTGTTTACAATAGCTAAGCTTTGGAAACAGCCCAAATGCCCAAAAATAGATGACTGGATCAAGAAGATGTGGTACATATACACCATGGAATATTACTCAGCAATAAAAAAAGATAAACACATGCAATTTGCAGCAACATGGATGGCGCTGGAAGGGATCATGCTCAGTGAAATAAGCCAAAAAGAAAAAGAAAAATACCGGATGGTCTCACTCATAGCAGGAATCTAGAATACTTAAATAAGGGACCAGGAAAATGAATAACTATAAGAAAGTGAAAATCAAAATCAACAAAAACTATGAACCAGAGACACTTTTTGGGGGGTGGGGGGCGGGAGGGGAGGGATTGGGGTCAGAATGGGGGGATTGCAATTGTATGGGGAATATAAAAATAAAATTTATTAATTAAAAAAAATTAAAAAAAAAAAAACCACATCTCCATATCAAAGACTTGGCTGAGGGATGTTTACAGCCTTTTGTTCCCAGAAGTTTTTCCACTTGTTAATGTAAGGCCAAATGCTGAATTGCTACCTTTTGGCAGAGAACTACTAATTTTATAAAAAATGTAATATTTGTATCATGCAGTGCCATTTGTCATCAAATTGGTTATTCAGTGATTGATCAGTATTTGCAGTTTTACTTTTAAATGTGTATTTTAGCAATGGTAGAAACTAGCCATAAACAAATGAGGAGAATCTTGGAGTCAGCTAACGAGATTCCTGATTTTTCAGAAACCTTCCCCATGCCCAGACTTTTGTCAGATGACATGAGTAGCACGGCTCCCAATAACTGTGTGTGTGCCACATCAGGTCTTAACGTTGCTGGAGCAGAAGGGTGGACTTTGGTTGACCGCTGGGCAAATGGGAAAATATCAAGCAGCTCTGTTGGACAATCCTAATGTGAAACTACAGGTTTCTAATTCCCTGAATCCTGCCACACTGCTTCCAAGCAATGTAGACGGACCTGAGGATGCCATTTTAATCCATAACTGTTTAGAAACCATAGACACAGTGTATGCCAGCCGACCAGATCTAACTGACCAGCCTCTGCTGGATCCAGAGTGGGAGCTATTTACAGATGGCAGCAGCTTCATGTATCAAGGCCGTCGATGTGCGGGATATGCTGTGGTGATGCTCCAGAACACCATGGAAGCCAAGGCTCTTCCGGCAGGTACATCAATGCAGAAAGCCGAATTAATAGCCCTGACCCATGCCTTGGAACTCTCAAAAGGTATAAGAGTCAATATATTTACTGACTCAAAATACTCTTTTATGATTCTCCACATGCATGGGGACATTTGGAAGGAGCGAGGATTCCTTACTGCCAGTAACAAGAACGTCAAACACCCATTAGAAATCCTGGCCTTGCTAAAGGCAGTAGCTTTACCATCAGCTCTTGCCATGATGCATTGTCCTGGCCACATAAAGGGTGGGTCTGACATAGTAAAGGGCAACAGGGCAGCTGATCAGGTGGCTAAGGCCTCTGCCCGTTCTGTTCTCCAGGGTGCTCATCCCTCTTGTGGACCTGACTCTGTATACTCCTGAATACACTGATCGGGATGAGGAGAGAGCTCATGCATGGGGATTTACTGAGTTTGACCCCATCTCCACTTGGAGAGTAAACTCCCATGGGATGATGCTTTTCCGGGGTATATCCGGTGCTAAAACATCTTCACGAATGATCTCACTATGGGAGAGAAGCCTTATTAGAAACAGTGCACCCATATTTGAAGGGCCCATATTTACATAAAATAGCACAACGGATCCCCGAGGTTGTCAACTATGTGCCAGGAATAACCCCAAGACTGGCTCCCACCCTAAAGCCATTGGGGTTCAATATCAGGGCAAGGCCCCTTTTGAGGACTGCCAGGTAGACTTTACACAAATGCCTAGAACAACAGGCAACTTCAAATACCTACTGGTTTTTGTGTACACATTCTCAGCATGAGTGGAAGCATTTCCCACCAGGACGGAAAATGCTTCTGAGGTTGCAAAACAGCTGCTGAAGGAGATAATACCTTGCTTTGGGTTGCAGTTGCATGCTGCATGGAGATCACAGTCTTCTGGAAAAACAGAAAAAATGAACCACATTTTAAAGAAAACCTTGGCAAAACTGTGCCAAGAACCACACCTTCATTGGCACCAGGTACTATCCCTTGCCCTCTTCCAGATAAGAGTGGCACCTAGAAGTGGGCTACAATTAAGTCCCTTTAAAATTGTGTTTGGAAGACTCTTCCAGGCCTCAGCTCTGAAAGCAGTCCAGAAATGTCACAAGATTGCCCTATCACATAATATGTGAAACATATCCAGGAGGTTCTGGCAGTAATTGACAACTTTGCAACCTCGAGGATTCTATGCCTCCTGATCAACCATTGCATCCCTTCAGACCTCGAGATCAGGTTTTACTGAAGACTTGGCAAAGTGGGGATGCCCAAAACCAGCTGTCAGAAAAATGGACTGGTCCCTATGACATGTTGCTGAGTACACATACTTCTTTAAAACTTGTGGGCATAAAACCCTGGGTACACCATTCCAGAGTTAAGAAAGCCCCAGCAGTAACTGACCCAGAGATGAAGTCCCACTGGTCTTGTGAACCCGTTGAGGACTTGAGATATTTGTTTAAGAAAAAGACAAAAACTTGAATGTTTCTGACTTCTTTTCCAGTTATTATTGCAGGATACTCAAGGATTCACTTTTCTGAAGAAACCCTGAGAAAACGAACGTGCTCTAACCAATCTTCTTCCTTTCAAAGTTTAGATGTGAAATAACATCTAGAATCACACATATGCTGGCAGTATTTTTTTTTTGTTTGTTTGTTTTGTTTTACACAGAAAGGCTTTCAATCTTGATTTTGGTATTTCCTTTTTTTTTTTTAAAGATTTTTATTTATTTATTGTATTTATTTATACAAGCACTGGGTACAGTCAGAAGTGTGGGAGGGTGAGAGAATTCAGCAGAGCCAGAGCGGGAGCAGAGCAGGCAGAAGGACGGAAGTACACTGCTGAGGGGAGCAGAGGGCTGCAAGAGAGGTCTGAGCGCCATGTGGGACCCTCCTCCAGTGGCCGAGGAGCAGCCGGGGATGGAACTGGCGCTGCAGAGGCTGCAGGCAGCTTCGCAACCCAGCGCTCAACCGCTGAGCCACCGGGGAGGCCCTGGTATTTCCTTTTAACTTTTTTTTTTTTAACTTTGAGGTTTTTTTTAATTCTGCTTGTTTTTGTAACTTTGGCCTATGAGTGAAACTGCAGTTGTATAAGACATCCCATGCGTGACAAATGGTAGCTAAAGAGCTCTTTGTGTCTGTATGTTGTATGTCTGTATGTCCTTTCCTTGTGTCTTTTTCTTGCCCTCTAGTGCTTGACAAATTGGTATACATGGTGCCTATAGAGATTGGAAAAAAAAAAAAGAATCTCCAGTTATGAGGAAAAACTAAAGGTTATGGTTGATTGTCAACACTGTACTACTGAACTAAGCCAGTACCTTCATAGAGATTGAATATTGTTGTTTCTGCTGTTTTCTGATATTTATGGCAAAGCTTCCCAGAAATCTAAGTTCAAGTAAAAATTTGGTAGCCTGTCATTTGGTTGATCAAAGGAAATCTTGTGGAACCTCAGGAGAGCTCCTGAGACACTCCACAAAATTTCTCCCTTTCCTCCTGGGAAAGGCATTAGATGAATTTTTCCTATTTGGCTTACCTAGTAGAGTAAAACTAGAAGGGAAACATTGTCACTTGGGAAAATGGGGAAACTTTGACATGTACAGAAATGTTAGCATTGGTTTTCTAAAAACGTGTATAAACCCTCTCAGTACCTGATATGTATGTAAATTGTCAATTGTGATTGTCACATTGTAATATTGTGTACTTCAATGTTTATCTACAGAAATTGTTTCTGGAGAAAATAGGGGGAACAGGCCTCAACAAATTCCTATTGATGGAACTGTTGAGAGTAAAAATTTGCTACAAAGAACTGAATAGACCTGGGGATACACCTGATATTTACTAAGTTTTCTTTGACATAACTGGTAATTTTTTTTTTTTTTGCATTTTGTTCCAAATCCACAAAGTTTTCTTGTTTTGAGTGACCAGGATCTGCAGCAAGGTTGTGTTTTATTTTTTCCAGCAAAGCAAACTTGTGTTTGCATTTTTCTCTCCCCTTGATACCAACACAGCATAAAAATAGTGGTAGTAATCTTTTACTACTTATCTCATAGTCTGTTTTTGCATCACTTCCATAGGGATTTTGTCTGCTTAAACTAAGTTTAAGCATGAGTTTCATGGTGTGGCTTTGAGTGGTGGAGTTCTTTCAGGAATTTGAAACAGAGCTGAACCAAGAAGAAGAGATCCTCTTGCTTTGTTCGTAGGGCTCCAGAGACCTCCAAAGAAGGTGAGGAAGCTCGCCTCCATTGGCAGGACTGGACAACCCGGCCAACGAAAAAGTCCTGGTACCCTCGAGAAGAGGAAAGCCCAGGTGGAGTCTGATGAGACCAACTTTGTTCCTGAAGCCTACATGGACCGGATGCCAATGGTTCGCTGTGATCCTATATGGAGTATTCCAACAAAGCCAGCTAAAATTGCTGTTTAGTTATTCTGCCCTGTGATTTTGTGCAAAAATGGGTAATATGGTTTAAAAGTAGATTTAGCTTGCAAGCTTTTGCTATGCTATTAAAAGAATTGTGGATCAAGGTTGAGAGAACTAGGTTTTACATAAATTGAACCAATTTTAAGATTTTTTCCCTGTGATTTTGATGTTTATTTTGCTGTGTTGTTTTGGCTAATGCCTCCAGATGTTTTTTTTTTTTTTGGACTGATGAACTGTTTTTTCCAGGAATGGGGGACTTTTGCTTTCCACAATGGACAATACCTGGAGAGACTGGTTTTCTTACACACTGGAACCCTGAACTGAAAAATTCTCATCTGAGACTGTATCCCAACATCCATATATATGATCTTCATCACCATGGAAATGTTGGCAAAAAGTGAAAGGGGGAATTGTTAGGGGGAAAGGATGTCCTGAGCTAATTTATACAGGCTTTGTGGACTCCACCCCCACCCCAGACCAAAGCCATCAAGACACTTGGAAAGACAAATCCCATCATCACCAAAGGGAGGGCTGCTGGGACCTGAGGGTGGAGTTAAGCAGCCAGGTTTTGTATAAAACCAGACACATGGGTCTTGGGGGTCTCTCTCTTGGCTTCATGGCTCTTGGCTTGCTGCCAGCTCTCAGAATGCCATTGGGATTCCAGATTGGCAGAACGGGTAGGATGCATTTAAGACTTTATTTCCCTCTTTTCTCCCTGAATTGTACATTTTCTCATTTCCTCTTCCCTTGTAAATAAACTTTTTATTAACCTTTTGTGTGTGCCTGCAGTTGAGTATTAATAAGTCCCTTTTAAGCGCATGGGTGAGGACCCACAGTCAGGCAACCTGCTTTATATCGGGGTTGCCCTGTAATCTTTCCTGTCCCAGAACTGTCCCCACAGCTGAGCTGCAGGCTGAGGCCCTGAAGCAGGCCTTGTTTGTTGTCAGGCAACACTACACTGACAAAGACACGGAGTCATGGAGCGGGGTTCACAAGGCAGGATGCTGCTGAGAGCAAGACCATGGCTGTTTTTTTTTATTAATAGAATAATCATAGAGCATCAGCTACATGCATTAGGAGGACAAGGAGAAAGGGATGGTGAAACTCAGGAATGACATCTAGGGTTTGGGGTACACAAGTCTGCTGATCATGTTATCAGCTTGATGACCAAGTGTTGTAATCGAAACTAGACACCAGACCCCTGGCCATGGTCTTAATCTTATCAACAAGGCATTCCACTGATCAGCTTCTGGGGTCCTTTGTCATACATCGGTCCTTGGCCCCCCAGGCATTCCCAGTCATACCTCATGATACACATCCTTCCCAGAGTGATTGAGCTTTCTGCTCTTGATTGATATGAAAGGCACCTGGTAAGGCTTGGCTCCTATGACTGACTGAACAGTTCTGACCTTTGTAACTGAATGCAGAACTGCAGGTAACCAAATTGGTGGCTGAACAGGCTGCTTAAGTCTAGCAGACCAACACCTGCTGTCTACAGACATCACCACAGATCCAGGCCACTGTCACCAGGTGCCATTTGACTCTGAACAGGACAGGCTTCATTTCAATGAGTGTGTTACTGCAGTGCTCTGAGGAGAGCCTTTCCTCATTTACAGACAAGAGACAGAGGCTCAGCACTGATACAGGACAGTAAAGGCACTAAATCTGTCCAAGTGAATCCTAGGGCAAGTTAGGGAGAATTAGGCAGCCTCAAGGACAGTGCAGATGGAGACCTCTGGAGAGTTAAGGAAGGCTCCAGAGATAAGGACAACAAGAGGAATGTAACTAATTCAGCTGGGAATAATAAACATCCCAGGACCAAGGTGAACATTGTTACCAAACGCCCGCCTCAGTTTCCCTCAGCCAATAAAAGGAAACAGTTTGAGGAAAAGGAAAGTGGTTTGATTTGTTGACAAATGAGGGCAGCAGACTCATGTCTGAATGATCACCATCCTGCCCTTTGACAGAGTGCAGGGATATCTATACAAGAGAGTCATGGGAAGGGGTCTGCGGGGAGACAAGTGGGCATCAGCTCTACACGGAGATGGATGGGTACCAGCTGGTTTTCATTAAGGGGAGGGGGAAGCTGCAACAAATGGGGAAAGACAAATTTGTTAACTGTATCAACAAGACATTCAGTAAGGAGGACCAAAGATAAGGAATGTGAAGATACCCTGTGCAGTAGCAGATTAAGTGAGACCATCGAGAACTAACCAATCACAGAGACTTTAGAATAATTAGGGAAAGAAAGTCTATATTCCCAGAGACACGACTTCACCTCAGCTTCCTTGGCCCTCCCTGGCCTGGTTTCATGGCCTGGGAGTCCCATTTTATTTCTGTTCCTTTTCTCCTCAATAAGCTTTTTCTTTCTCTAAACAAACCTGCCTCTTCTCACTTGCTTGCCTGAGCATCTGCGAAGTTCCTGCTGCGGCTTTGTGAGACACCAACCCGTGGGGGCCTAGTGGCTGGGACTCAGAGCTGCACCTGCAGCCTGGGATCCGGTCCTGGCTGGGAGACTAGGCCTGAAAACCTGCAATTCCAGTATCACAAGGACACTGCCCAAATAGTTTATCAGTCACCATTTGAGTTCTTCACCCACGCATGGATCTGTAAGACTACCCAGTTTCAGAGAACACTAATGGGATTTATTTAACAAACCAGGAGAAACCAAAGAATTACTGGGGCCAAAAATGGCCATTTTTTTACCTGAAGTAGTATCCAGTGTTTTAAAATCCTAAACACAAACACTCCAGAGCTCCCCTTTCAAGGGCACAGTGGCATGTTTCCTAGGCGAGTTTCTCCACAGACAGAGACACTGATTATATCCAAAAGGGCAGGTTTACTATAAAAGGGAGAGAAGAATAAAGGGCACTTGCATAGATAGAAATGGGCAGAAAGGGCTGGTCTGAAAGGGACAGATTTGCTGAGAGAGGCCTGCATAGTTGCAGGCAGGCGGCCTTGAGGAGAGCTGCCTCTACTGACAGAGGTCAGTGAGAAGCCCCAGCATGGTGCAGGTCCCTGGCAGGCAGGAGGCTGCTGTCCCATGGAGGGACAGAGAGTTTGTGGCAAGGAGCCCCTGAATAGAAACAGGAGGGCAGAAGTGATACCAGAATTGTAGATTTTCAGGCCTAGTCTCCCAGCCAGGAATGATCTCAGGCTGCAGGGGCAGCGCTGAGTCTTAGCCACTAGACCACCATGGTTTCGTGTTTCACAAAGCTGCAGCAGGAACTTCACAGATGCTCAGGCAAGCTAGTGAGAAGAGGCAGGTTTGTTTAGAGAAATAAAAAGCTTATTGAGGAGAAAAGGAACAGAAATAAAGGGGACTCCCAGGCCATAAAACCAGGCCAGGGCAGACGAAGGAAGCTGAGGTGAAGTCGTGTCTCTGGGAATATAGACCTTCTTTCCCTGATTACTCTAAAGATCCACCAGTCTCTTTGTGATTGGTTAGTTCTCAGTGTCTCAATCACTGCCTGAATGTCTCTGTGCCCATAACTGAGTCTCTGTGTCCCAGACCTTATCTTTTTCTTCATTGTCTTCTATTTGGAATGTCTTGTTGACCCTAAGGTCATGAAATAAGTCCCTAATGTCATGAGTCCTGGGGTGTTTGATTAGTCCCCTTTGGAATTTGTTGTCCTTATGTCTGGAGCCTTCCTTAACTCTCCTGAAGTCCCTGCACTGTCCTTCAGGCTGCCTAATTATCCCTAACTTGCCCTAGGATTCAGAAGGACTGCTGCCCTATGCCAGTGCAGAGATTGCACTTAACATAGTCTTCTCTTTGGGAGGGTTCACTCCTTCCTGAAGTGGTTTGTTTGCTGTTGATTTTGGGTAACTATGTAGAATTTAAAAGACCTGAGATTCTACAATGGTCCTCCATCTCCATATCTTTATCTCTGGTCTGCACCCAAAGACAATAACAACAGTCTGACACTTTGCTTTGGTCTGGGCCTTGGCACCTAAAATTTTCAGTCCCTATAGCTGGTTTAACGACTATGTTAGAATCTCTTCTACCCCTGTTAGGGGGAAAGGATGTCCTGAGCTAATTCCATGCAGGCTTTGTGGACTCCACCCCAACTCCAGACCAAAGCCATCAAGATACTGGGAAAGACAAATCCCGTCACCACAGAGAAGGTGGCTGGGACCTGAGGGTGGGGTTAAGCAGCCAGGGTTGGTGTAAAATCCAAACATATGGGCCTTGGGGGGCTCGCTCTCTGGCTCGCCTCCTGGCTTCACGGCTCCTGGCTTGTGGCCAGCTCTCAGAGTGCCATTTGGGATTCCAGATCAGTGGATTGGGTAGAAAACATTTAAAACTTTGTCTCCCACTTTTCTCCCTGAGTTTTATATTTCCTCATTTGCCCTTCCCTTGTAAATAAACCTTTCATTAACCTTTCGTGTATGCCTGCAGTAGAGTATTGATAAGTCCTTTTAAGCGCATGGGTGAGACCCACAGTCAGGCAACCTGTTTTATATCGGGGCTGCCCTAACACCCCCACCTCAACCTCTTGGCATTGTGTGGGCCAGGTTTCTGATCTTGTGGCACCTCCTTACCAGTTTTTCTATCCTATCCTCCATCATTATGTCTGTATTTATTTGCTAGCTGAGCAGCATGTTCATAAAATATTACTGAAATTGTTACAGGGCAACACCAATATGAAATGGGTTGCCTGACTGTAGGTCCTCTTCCACGAGCTTAAAAGGGACTTATAAGACTCAATTGCAGACACACACAAGAAACCTTTATTAATAAGAAAATTTAATAAAGGATTTATTAGGGAGGGCGGAGCAACATGGTGGAGAGGAGACGCTGCGAGTAAGATCTCCCGTTAAAAAAAGTTAATAGGGAGGAAAAGCGGCAGGTCCCAGTGAGAATTGGGACACAGAAAATGAGCAGACGACTCCAGCAAACTACCTGAAGAAGAAAGTTGCCATAAAAGAGGACTAGAAGGGAGGAAAGTACAGAACCCTACTCTCCTCCCCCACCCACATAGTCGGCACTCTACGACCAGCAAAGAGGAGGAAAAAAACAAACTAACACGACCAACAAGAACAAACTTTGCATCAAGCGGGACTGTGAGTGGAAAAGAACTATTGCAGCCACCACACCCCGTGAATGGGAGCTGTGGAGAACCCTGCAGGATTCGCTGCGGTGTGAGCGAACGGCTCCAGGCGCCATTAGAGAAGAACAAAGACTCTGGAGACCCGCACACAGCCCCGGGCCGGCCAGTAAGCTTGCGCGGAAAAGCGGCGCGCTTGGCGCACTTGAAAAGCAAACGCGGATCGGGATTGTGGCTGCCCAGGTCCCCGCGGCTGCGACCTAGGCTTGCGGGGAGTCGCGCGGAGGCCCTCACTGAGGTGAAGGTCCCTGACTGAGTAATCAGGAACCAGGCGCCCAGGCACGGGAGCGGGGTGCAAAAGGCGCCATTCCTGTGGCCACTGAACTGGGCTACAGCCCACGTCCTGGACCTGAGGGCTTTGGAACTGAGACCCGGGGCACGAAATTCGGGGCGTGGGTTCTCCACGACGGTGGGGCACAAGGCAGACACAGCACCCCAAAGCCGTTGAGGTTTACCCTATCATTCTCGCTCTGTTCCCTGGCCCACGGCAGTGGGGGGGGTTGAAAAACAGCCCCCCAAGGACAATAGGAGAGATCTCTGGCGCCACCTAGCGACCAGAAAAAAAAAGTCAATAACACCCCATAGAACAGGGAACTTTCTTAAGAAAAGACTTCTTGAAAAGGGCAGAAGGCTTCTGGAGGATGCAGTGGCCAGCTGGGAAGTTAGCCCACACCAGGCCCCTTCTGACGAGCAGTCTGAGCCCACAGAGGGAGCAGGCACCCACGTCCGGGGCAGACCGGGCACACAGAAGAGTGTGCCTGAGACCAGGTGTGCAGGGACTGCGTCCCGCTTCAACATTTTAGAACAGGGACATTTCTTCAGTAAAGACTGCCTAACACCAGAAGAAAGCTCCCCCAGAAGCCAGAGATGGCTCCTGGAGGAGCCAGAGGGGAGCGGAGAAGTTCACCCAAGATGCCGGCCAGTCCCAGCAACACAGTGTCCCAATGCATACGACAAATTAGAAAACAGACAGTAGGGAGTAGAAGAACCACATGCAACCAAACAACTCCTCAGAAAAGAAGCACACCACAAAAAGAAAACCACCCCCCAGATTGCAACGACAGTAACTTGGAAGAACTCTGAGCCTTCCAGAAAGAGAATTTAAAATTGCCATGATTAAAAAAGTGACAGAAGTCATAAAGGAAAACAATGATCAGAAGAAGGAAATTGAGTCCCTAAAGAGGGAAAACATGGTCAGAAGAATGAAATTGAGTCCCTAAAGAGGGAAGTAAAAGAAATGCAGGATATCAAAGAATTAATGGAGGAACTAAAGAACTCTGGGAAAAGCAATGAAAGCAGAATAGATGAAATGGAAGAACGAATAAGTACTCTTGAAGACACAGAAATAAAAAGAACCAAAACAGAAAAGGAAAGAGAAGTACGAAGGAAAAAGAATGAAGAAAGACTTCGGGAACTATCTGACTCCATGAGGAAAGGAAATATAAGAGTTATAGGAACCCCAGAAGGAGAGGAGAGAGCTGTAGGAACAGAGAAAATATTCCAGGAGATAATTGAAGAGAACTTCCAAATGCGAAGAAAGAGCTGAAAATTGATATACAAGAAGCAAGAAGAAAACCAAACTTCCACAATGAAAGGAAAAATACAGCAAGACACATAATAGTAAAGCTCCCAAGAATCCAGGACAAGGAAAAAATAATGAAGCTGACAAGAGGGAAGAAACAGATAACATTCAAAGGAAAACCAATCAGGCTGACATCAGACTTCTCCGAAGAAACACTATAGGCAAGGAGAGAGTGGAGGAACATAGTCAACAGACTCCAAGAAAAGAGATGCCAACCAAGAATACTCTATTCTGCAAAGCTCTCCTTCCTCTATGAAGAAAGAATAAGGACCTTCCCAGACAAACAGAAACTCTGGAATTTCATTACAACTAAACCCCCACTCCAAAAAATACTACAAGGAATCCTAAAGCCAGAACCTCAGAGGGATGAATAACAACGAAAGAAGACCAAAAAAAAAAAAAAAGTTATTAAAAGAATAAATAAATAAAATCAAAGGAAAGACAAACACAATGGCAAATACAGATGCTAACATATCAATATTAACTCTAAATGTAAATGGACTAAACTCTTCAATAAAAAGACACAGAGTTGCAGCCTGGATTAAGAAACAAAACCCAACCGGGCCTCCCTGGTGGTGCAGCGGTTGAGCACTGGGTTGCGGGGCTCCCGGGGCCTCTGCAGTGCCGGTTCGATCCCCGGCTGCTCCCCGCCACGGGAGGAGGGTGCCGCATGGCGCGCGGACCTCTCCTGCTGCCCGCTGCTCCCCTCAGTGGTGTGCATTGGTCCTTCTGCCTGCTCTGCTCCCCGTTCTGGCTCTGGTGAGTTTTCTCACCCTCCCATGCTTCTGACTGTACCCAGTGCTTATATAAATAAATAAATAAATCTTTAATAAAAAAAAAAAAAAAGAAACAAAACCCAACCTTTTGCTATCTCCAGGAAACACATTTAGCTACAAAAGATAAAAATAGGCTCAAAGTTAAAGGATGGAAAACAATCCTACAAGCAAATGGTCCAAAAAAGAAAGCAGGAACAGCTATACTTATATCAGATAAAAGAGACTTCAAACTCAAAAAAATAAAAAGAGACCCCAATGGTCACTACATTATGATCAAGGGGACAATACTTCAAGAAGAAATAACACTCATTAACATATACTCACCAAACGAAGGAGCACCAAAATATATCAGACATCTGTTGTCCTCTCTGAAAACAGACAACAGAGAAAACACATACGTAGTGGGAGAGACTTCAACACACCACTATCAACAATGGATAGATCAACAAGACAAAAAATAAGTAAAGAAGCTAAAGCTCTAAATAAGGACCTAGAGCATTTGGGATTAACAGACATCTATAGAACACTAAACCCAAAAAAAATGGAATACACATTTTTCTCAAGCACACACGGATCATTCTCCAGGATCGATCACATACTGGGGCACAAGAAAAACATCAACAGATACACCAAGATTCAAATCATACCAACCATCTTTTCTGACCATGAAGGCATCAAACTAGAAATAAACCATAAAAAGAAGGCAAGGAACTCTCCTACCTCATGGATTAAAAACCACACTACTGGAAGACCACTGGACTAACGAGGAGATCAAAGAAGAAATTAAAAAATTCTTTGACTTGAATGACAAGGAGGACACCAATATCCTAAATGTATGGGATGCAGCAAAAGCAGTAATAAGAGGGAAATATATAGCAATAGAAGCTCACATCAAGAAACAAGAAAGAACTCAAAGAAACAACCTAATCTCGAAGCTCAGAGATCTAGAAAAAGAACAACAAAAAAACCCCAAAACAAGTAGAAGAAAAGAAATAATAAAAACCAAAGCAGAAATAAATGAAATTGAAACTAAAAAAACAATCCAAAAGATCAATGAAACCAAGAGCTGGTTCTTTGAAAAAATCAATAAAATAGACAAACCCCTAGCCTGGCTCACAAAGGAAAAAAGGGAGAAAGCACAAATAAACAGGATCATAAACGAAAGAGGAGAAATCACAACGGAAACAGCAGAAATCAAAAGAATAATCAGTAACTACTATGAACAGTTATATGGAAACAAGTTCAACAATCTAGAGGAGATGGACAAATTCCTACAACTCTACAATCACCCAAAGCTAGATAAAGAAGAAATAGAACACCTAAACAGACCAATTACAAGCAGCGAAATTGAAATGGTAATCAAAAACCTCCCCAAAAACAAAAGCCCAGGACCTGATGGATTTACAAATGAATTCTACCAAACATTCAGAGACAAATTAGTGCCTATCCCTCACAAACTCTTCCAAAAAATTGAGAAGGAAGGGACAATACCAAACAGGTTCTATGAAGCCAACATTACACTAATACCAAAATCGAACAAGGACAACACAAAAAAGGAAAACTACAGGCCAATCTCTCTAATGAACACTGATGCAAAAATCCTCAATAAAATTTTAGCTATCAGAATCCAACAATGTATCCATAAGATAATTCACCACGACCAAGTAGGATTCATTCCAGGGACGCAAGGATGGTTTAACATCCGAAAATCAATCAACGTTATCCAACACATCAACAAAAAGAAATATAAAAACCATATGATAATATCAATAGATGCTGAGAATGCTTTCGACCAAGTGCAACACATATTCATGAAAAAAGCCCTTGAAATTCTTGGGATACAAGGAACATACCTCAACATCATAAAGGCCCTCTATGACAAGCCAACAGCCAGTATCATTCTCAATGGTGAAAAGCTGAAAGCAATTCCATTAAGATCTGGAAGAAGACAAGGATGTCCACTCTCACGACTGCTTTTCAATATAATACTGGAAGTCCTAGCCATAGACTAGAGAAAGACATCCAAGGAATCCAAATAGGAAAAGAAGATGTCAAACTATCACTATTTGATGATGATATGATAATATACATAGAGAACCCCAAAAACTCCACAGAAAAACTAATTCAACTCATCAATCAGTTCAGTAAAGTGGCAGGATACAAAATCAACAGGCAAAAGTCAGTAGCCTTCCTATACACAAACAATAAATCTGAAGAAGAAGAAATAAAAAAAAACATCCCTTTTATTATTGAAACAAAAAAAAATCAAATATTTGGGAATAAATCT
The DNA here is from genome assembly GCF_964194135.1 of Talpa europaea. Lineage (NCBI taxonomy): Eukaryota > Metazoa > Chordata > Mammalia > Eulipotyphla > Talpidae > Talpa > Talpa europaea. Next base: position 99,425,104 of record NC_140068.1, on the reverse strand, counting down.
AACAAAAGAGGTAAAGGACCTATACAAAGAAAACTATAAAACACTGTTAAAAGGAATAGAAGAAGACACAAAGATGTGGAAAGACATGCCCTGCTCATGGATTGGAAGAATAAACATTATTAAAATGGCCATCCTACCAAAAGCAATCTACAGATTCAATGGTATTCCAATCAAAATTTCAATGTCATTCTTCAAAGAAATAGAACAATTATTGATGAAATTCGTATGGAATCACAAAAAAACCAGAATAGCCAAAGCTCTCCTGAAAAAAAAAGAAGGGAATGGAGGCATCACACACCCAGACTTCAAACTATACTACAAAGCCTTAATCATCAAAACTGCATGGTATTGGAACAAGAACAGACATACACACCAATGGAATCGAATAGAAAATCCAGAAATAAACCCACAGATTTATGGTCAACTAATCTTTGACAAAGGAGCAAAGACTATGCATTGGAGCAAAGAAAGTTTGTTCAATAAATGGTGCTGGGAAAACTGGGTCACTACATGCAAAAGAATGCAGCTTGACCACTACCTCACACCATACACAAAAATCAACTCAAAATGGACTAAAGAAGTAGACATAAGACCTGAAACCATAAAATATATAGAAGGAACTATAGGCAAAACACTACATGATTTGCACATCAAAGACATCTTTACAGACACATCACCCAAAGCAGTGATAGTGAAGGCAAAGATAAACAGCTGGGACTACATCAAATTAAAGAGCTTCTGCACAGCAAAAGAGACAATAACCAAAACAAAGAGAAACCCCACCAACTGGGAGAACATTTTTGCACACAACACCAACGATAAAGGACTGATCACAAAAATCTGCAAAGAGCTGATGAGACTCAACAAAAACAAAGAAAATAATCCAGTCAAAAAATGGGCAGAAGAGCTAAAAAGAAACTTCTCTGAAGAGGAAATGCAAATGGCCAACAGGCATGTGAAAAAATGTTCAACATCACTTGCAATCAGGGAAATGCAAATCAAAACTACCATGAGATACCATCTTACACCAGTGAGAATGGCACATATTAAAAAAACTAGCAACAACAAATGTTGGCGAGGATGTGGAGAAAAAGGAACTCTCCTACACTGTTGGTGGGAGTGCAAACTGGTCCAGCCACTATGGAGAGCTGTGTGGAGATTTCTGGACCTACTAAACATAGAGCTTCCATATGATCCAGCAATTCCACTCCTAGGTATTTACCCAAAGGACACAGAAACATCAATTCCAAAGAACACCTGCACCTGTATGTTTATAGCAGCACTATTTACAATAGCTAAGCCCTGGAAACAGCCCAAATGCCCAAAAATAGATGACTGGATCAAGAAGATGTGGTACATATACACCATGGAATATTACTCAGCATTCAAAAAAGATAAACACATGCAATTTGCAGCAACATGGATGGCGCTGGAAGGGATCATGCTCAGCGAAATAGCCAAAAAGAAAAAGAAAAATACCGGATGGTCTCATTCATAGCAGGAATCTAGAAAACTTAAATAAGGGACCAGAAAATGAATAACTATAAGAAAGTGAAAATCAAAATCAACAAAAAACTATGAAACAGATATTTTTGAGGGGGTGGGGGGCGGGAGGGTAGGGATTGGGATCAGAATGGGGGCGTTGCAATTTTATGGTGAATATAAAACTAAAATTTATTATAAAAAATATATTTATCTATTTTTAAACTATACTATAAAGCAACAGTCATTATGACAAGGGTATATAAAAGCAAAAATGAACAATGGGATAACAAAAAAAAAAAAAGGGTTTATTTAGAAAAGGGGGAATGAAGAAAGGAATAACCCAGAGCTAAAGAGAAAGAGATAAATTGGTGAATGCATAGTACCAGTTCTGCTGAAATGGGACCCCAATAGTGTTATGGTAGCCAGTGCCATAGGGAAGCCAATTTCCCCATGGGGCTGACTCACCACAGATGGCTCTGTCCTAAATAACGTTGGGCACCAAATCTGTTACAGGGCAGGGAGAGGGACAGCCCACACCCCACAAATCTGCCTGTTCTAAATAGGTTCTGCCATCTGCCGCATTTAACACAGAACATATGAGACTTTAATGGGAAGGAACTTTAATAAAATTAGGAAACAATACAGGAAAGGCAAAGAATATAGTTTCTAAATCAAGCACCCAAAGTTCCCCATCCCCTCATGGGTAAAACTCCATCCAAATGGGATTGGCTCAGAGTAAGGCCCCAAAGCCTCCCACAAGTCCAAAGCATCTTCCAGTGGGGACCCACAGAAAAGGGTCAGAAACAACCAGGCAAGCCCAGAAGGAAAAGAGCAAAATCAAAATCAAGATAAAAACTGCCATTGTCACCTCCCCACGGGTCTCACCCACATCTGTGTCACCCCGTCCACGACCAAAAGACAAGTGCAGTTTCTTTACGTGTCTCTAGGCTCCATGTGCCTCCTCCAGGTCTCCTCTGGCTCTCCATCCTGCTTCCTTCCTTCTTGGTCTCCTCTGCAGCTTCTTCTCTCCCTGCTCAGCTCCACCCTGCATTTGGGTGGGGCAGGGAAACTGGAACCTCCCCCTTTCCTGGGGACCACCCTGTTACAATAGCACTCTGAAAGCCCATGAAAAACCAAGAGCCAGGAGACCCCCAAGGCCCACATGTCTGGTTTTATACCAAACCTGGCTGGCTAAATCCACCGGCAGTACCCAGCAATCTTGCCTTCAGTGGTGATGACTTTATAGGATTTGTAGATTGTGGTGTCTTGGATCTCTTTGGTCTGGGTTGGGGGTGGAGTCCATAAAACCTGAGATTGTGGAGCTCATTCAGGTCATCCTCTGCCCCTAACAAAAGGAGGTGTTATCAAAAGAATGGAGATCCCAGCTCCAAACCCCCAACCCTGAGGGTCTTTGAAGCAGCAGGGCTCCCAGAGGGAAGCAGGGCCTTCTTGCAGCTCCTGCCTGGGGGCACCAGAAAGGGGAGCTACTTGGTGGGGGAGGAGCCCAGGGGCCAAGAAAAAGGCCACAGGGTTGTCCCCAGGTTCCATGAGACTCTGCTGCCCCCTTGTGGCCAGTGCAGGATGGACACTAAGGGAGGGAAAGGCGGATGCCAACAAGGAAGCTTGGATATGGGGACAGGAGAGCAGGAACCAGGACAAAAACACAAACCCTGCAGGATACCCAGGTATGAAGTTACGAAAAGACAAAACAGATCAGTGATGGCAGAATACAGATGAGGAGTCCTTGGCAGGTTATAAGCACAGGGAGGGACACTAGGGAGATACCTGGGGGGTAAGACTTAATCACATGCTTATAAGCTTACTGAAGACTGAGCTCTTCTTTGTGTTCATTTTAAAGAACAACAACAACAAAACAAAACAAAATAAAACAAACAAAAAAATGAGTTCCCACAGGGAAGCAGGGGACACAGTCAGCATCTCTATCCAACCAAGCCTCATGCATTGGTCTATCCCACATGCTCCCCAATCTTACAGCTGCCCTGAGCTCTATGAGGGTCTCCCCTTTAATTGCGTATGTGAGCACACACACACACACACACACACACACACACACACACACCATACCATACTCCTGCATCTTAAAACCTAAAGCTTTTCACTTTCACCCATCTCTCCCTAAGGCAGAGAGGGATCTCTATAAAAGGTAAGCTCCTTTTCCCCTGCCCCACCTAATGAAGGGTGGAGCTCCACAGAGAGAAGAGACAGTCTTGGGGAGAGACTCTTAGGAGACAAGTGGGTAGAGACATGTGAAGGGTGAGACAGGGCAAGCTAGGGTTATTAGGCAGTTTTAGGGACAGTGCAGGAGGGGACCTCTGAAGAATTTAGGGAGGCTTCAGAGATAAGGACAACCAAAGAAATATAACCAATCCCATTAGGAAAAACAAACATGCCAGGACCAAGGACAACATTGTTAATGCTGGTCCTGGTTTCCTTCAGGTGGTAAAGGGAGGCGGAGATTGGAGAAATGGAGAGTGGTTTAATTTATGGTCACATTAGAAGGGCAGCTGTTTAACTTCAATGCAGGGATGCCCATCCAGAAGACTGGGCCATAAATTTAAAGATGCAACAAATGGGAAAAGAGAAAGCTGTTAGATAAGGAATGTGAAGATCCCCCACTCAGTAGCAAATTAAGTGAGACAGCCGAGAGCTAACCAATCACAAAGAGACTGGTGAAGTTTTAGAATAATGAGGGAAAGAAGGTATATATTCCCTGAGACACAACTCCACTTTGGCTTCCTTGCCCCTCCCAGGCCTGGTTCCCTGGCCTGGGAGTCCCACTTTATTTCTGTTCTTTTTCTCCTCAATAAACTTTTTCTTCTAAACAAACCTGCCTCTTCTCGCTTGCTTGCCTGAGCGTCTGCGAAGTTCCTGCTGCGGCTTCCTGAGACACCAACCCGTGGGGGGTCTAGTGGCTGGGACTCAGCACTGCCCTGCAGCCTGGAATCCGTTCCTGGCTGGGAGACTAGGCCTGACAATTCCGGTATCAAGGGGACAGGAGGTGGCCTTGCTTTATGGCTTTGGACTTGCACCTGGGACTTGAGGAAACTTGGTGGAGAAAGAGGTAGACACACTTGGAAGAAACAAGAAAGATTGATGAGAAACCCAAGGGGAGGCTGACGATGGCAGCTGATAACTTGACTTTATTTTTATTTTGCACTTTCCTTCTAGACTTGCTTGTCCCCTTTGCCCCCTTTTTTGGGTCCCCATCAGAAGGTGCCTTAAATGTGTAGCAGACTTTAGGGCCTTAATGGCCCTATTTGGGCCAACTCTGTTTGGTTGGGTATTTGCCCATGAGGAAATAGGTAACTGGGTGTTTTATTGGGGAACTGTAATCCATCCTCTCACTTTGTGCCCTAGTCTATTAAAGTTCTTTCACACTAAGAGTGTGCTTTCTCTTTATGCAGCAGATGGCAGACCCTATTTATAGGGTACAAATGTGGAGGTCTCAGGATACCCCTCAGACTGCACATTAGCACTCCCTACTGAAAGTGTTATAGGACAGGGAGAGGGGCAGCCCAAACCCCGCAAACCTGCCTATTCTAAATGGGTTCTGCCATCCGCCGCATCAACACAAAACATATGAGACTTTAATGGGAAGGAACTTTAATAAAACTAGGAAACAATACAAGTAAGGCAAAGAGTCTAGTTTCTAAATCAAGAACCCAAAGTTACCGGTACCCTCGTGGGTAAAACTCCATCCAAATGGGATTGGCCCAGAGCAAAGCCCCGAAACCTGCCCCAAGTCTAAAGCATCTTCCAGTGGGGACCCACAGAAAAGGGTCAGAAACAACCAGACAAGCCCAGAAGGAAAAGAACAAAATCAACATCAAGATAAAAGCTGCCATTGTCACCTCTCCACGGGTCTCACCCACATCTGTGTCACCCAGTCCACGACCAAAAGACAAGCACAGTTTCTTCACGTGTCTCTAGGCCCCATGTGCCTCCTCCAGGTCTCCTGGCTCCATCCATTTTTCCTGGAGTGGAGGACTTTTGCTTTCCACAATGGACAGATACCTGGAGAGACTGGTTTTCTTTCACACTGGAACCTGAAAAATGTTCATCTGAGACTGCATCCCAACCTCCATATATTCGATCTTCATCACTGTGGAAATGGTGGCAAAAAGTGAAAGCGGGGAATTGTGAGGGGGAAAAGGATGTCCCAAAGCTAATTCCATATAGGCTTTGTGGACTCCACCCCCACCCCAGGTCAAAGCCAAAGACACTGGGAACTCCAAATCCCATCACCACCAAAGGGAAGGTGGCTGGGACCTGAGGGTGGGGTTAAGCAGCCAGGTGGATATAAAAGGCAGACACGTGGGCTTTGGGGGACCCCATTTTTGGCTCTCCACAAGCTCGCAGCGTCCGGCCAGCTCTGAGAGTGACTTTGGGTTTCCAGGTTGCCAGATCGGGTAGGACGCATTAAAGACTTTATTTCCCTATTTTCTCCCTGAGTTGTACATTTTCCTTATTTCCTTTCCTCTTGTAAATAAACTTTTTATTAACCTTTTTGTGTGTGTCTGTAGTAGAGTATTCATAAGTCTCTTTAAAGCACGCGGGTGAGGACCCACAGACAGGAACCCATTTAATATCGAGGTTGCTCTATAACAGATTTGGCGTCCAACGTGATTTAGGACAGAGCCATCCGTGGTTAGTCAGCCCCATGGGGAAATTGGGCTTCCCTATGGCACTGGCTACCATAAGCGCAAATGTGATTTTTGGTTTCTACAGTGTGTTTGTTTCATATGTGCATTTGCTGTTGAAAAACTGGCTTGGGCTTTGTGAAGATTCTGTGTGTTTGTGTGTAATTTATTTGTAGTGACTTGCTAAGATATTTTAATTTGTGGAAATTGTTCTGTGCCAGTTTTACTCAAAAGATTAGGCAGTACATTGGACCATGTGGTCAGATCAAAATGGCGTCTGAGGCCACTTGGCATGCTCTTGTAAAATTCAGAGGTTCTTGTTGCTAGGACTTTGGAACTTTTTTTTTTTCTTTCTTTTTGTAATCTCTGCTGTCTCATTAGCATTTCTAAAGGCAATAATGGTTCTTCAGTGGTATGTTGCTTTGTCTTTGGCTACTTCCTGCTCTCTGCCTGATGGGTTTTGCAAGCCAATTGTGGAGCAGTGGTGTTTAAATTAGCAAATGTTTGCCTGGGTATTAAGGAAAGAGTAGCCTTAAGCAGTAACTGGTAATTGCTGGTAGCCTTGATGGATTCTTGGAGATAACTTGAATTTTTGCAAAGTCTGGAACAGAAAAATTAACAAGATTTTGTCTGAGTCTGAAAGGATTTGCTGCTGTGAATTTTGTCTACACAATTTGTTTTGGGCATGTTTGCCATTTTGAATCCTGGATTTGTTCAATTGCTAGTGTAAGACAAGATTCTAAGTTTCTGCTTCCTACTGAGGAAGGTCTGTTATGGAAAGCACTCTTTAGGGTGCATCATGTAACTGTGCCAGGTTTTCATACCTGTGTTGTTGTTGTCCCTCCCTAGTGTAGGGGAGGGGTAATCTGTGCTTAGATGTTGAATCTGCTCTTTTCAGCTTCTGTCCCAGAGTGACTAACAGAAGTAAGGAGATGACTCCTTTTAATTGAAAGTTAATTACTGATATTTTGATTTTGCTTTTTCAGGTTTTATTCCAGGAAACCCAAGGAGTGCCTGCTTGGTGGCTAAAAAGAGATGACTCCTTTTGCTTAAAAGTTAACTTTTATTCTTTCAGTTGCTGTACAGAATACCCCAGGATTGACTTCTAATAAAAAGTCTTCAACACTGAAAACCCTAAGGTGATAAACAAGGTCATGTAACTCTTGTGATTAATAAAACTTTTCCTTCCTATTTCCAAAGTCTTAGGTTTGTAGGATGACAACTGGAAATTTTTCTGCCAGCAACACTCCACATTTTTTTTTGGACTTTGACATTTTTTTTCTGAGCCTATGGAGTAAAACTGCAGTTACATAACATATTCTACGTGATTTAACTAAAAAAAAAACTGTCTTTGTCTATATGTTCTATGTCAGTATGTCCTTGCGTCTGTCTTGGCCTCCAGTGATTGACAAATTGGTATACATGGTGCCCATAGATGTTGGAAAAAAAAAAAAAAGAGTCTCCAGTTATGAGAAAAACAAAAAAGTTATGGTTTGATTGTCAACACTGTGCTACTGAACTAAGCCGGTGCCTTCATAGAGATTGAATATTGTTGTTTCTGTTAATTTTCTGATATTTATGGCAAAGCTTCCCAGAAATCTAAATTCAAGTACAAATTTGGTAGCCTGTCATTTGACTGATGCAAGAAAATTTTGTGGAACCTCAGTAGAGCTCCTGAGACACTCCCCGAAGTTTCTCCCTTTCCTCCTGGGAAAGGCATTAGATGAATTTGTTCTATTTGGCTTTTACCTAATGAAGTAAAACTGGAAGGGAAGCATTGTCACTTGGGAAAATGGTAAAACTTTGGTATGTACAAAATGTTAACAGTAGTTTTCTAAAATGTGTATAAAAAAAAACCTCTCAGTATCTGGTATGTATGTAAATTGTCACCTTGTAATATTGTACAATTCAATTGTTTCACATCTACAGAAATTGTTTCTGGAAATATAGGGAGAAAAGGTCTCAACAGATTCCTATTGATGGAACTGTTGAGAGTAAAAAACTTTCCTACAAAGGACTGAATAGACCTGGAAATACACCTGACATTTACTAAGGTTTCTTTGACATAATACTGGTAATTTTTTTTATGCATTCTGCCCTGAATCCACAAAGTTTTGTTTTGTTTTGTTTTGTTTTGAGTAACCAGGATCTGCAGCAAGGTTGCAGGTTTTTTTTTTTTTCCATCAAAGCTAACTTGTCACATTTTCTCTAATTTTTGCTACTTATCTCAGTCTGTTTTTGCATAACTTCCATAGGGATTTTGTCTGCTTAAACAAAAAAAAAAAAATTGGACGTGAGTTTGATTGTGTGGCTTTGTGTGGAGTTCTTCCAGAAAGTTGAAAAAGAGCTGAACCAAGAATAGGAGAACCTGTTTGCCTTGTTTGTAGGGTTCCAGAGACCTCCAAAGAAGGTGAGGAAGCTTGCCTCCATTGGCAGGACTGGACAACCCGGCCAACGAAAATGCCCTGGTACCCTCGAGAAGAGGAAAGCCCAGATGGAGTCTGATGAGACCAACTTTATACCTGAAGCCTACATTGACTGGATGCCACCAGTTCGCTCTTATCCTGTATGGAATATTTCAACAAAGCCAGCTAAAAAATTGCTGTTAGTTATTTTCTGCCCTGTGATTTTATGCAAAAATAGGGAAAACAGTTTAAAAGTAGATTTAGTTGGCAAACTTTTGCTATGCTATTAAAGTTTGGTATCAAGGTTGAGAAAATTTGTTTTTGCATAAGTTGAACCAATTTTAAGATTTTTTTTTCTTTTGGCTTGGATAATGGAATATTTTCAAGTAATGGAAAACTGTCATACTGGACATTCATGGACAATGCTGCTGCCTAATTGTTGCTTCTCTTACACACATTGTAACCCTGAAAAAAAGACTGTCTCCTAAGATTACACCATGAGATCTGTGCCACCATAGATATGGTGGAATAAAAATTAAAAGGGGGATTGTAACAGGGTGGTCCTGAGGAAAGGGGGAGGTTCCCTGCCCCACCCAAGGGAGGTTCCCTGCCCCACCCAAGGGAGGGTGGAGCTGAGCAGGGAGAGGAGAAGCTGCAGAAGAGACTGAGGAAGGAAGGAGCAGGATGGAGCCAGGAGACCTGGAGGAGGCGCATGGAGCCTAGAGACACGTGAAGAAACAGCTTGTCTTTTTGGTCGTGGACTGGGTGACACAGATGTGGGTGAGACCCGTGGGGAGGTGACAATGGCAGTTTTTATCTTGATGTTGATTTTGCTCTTTTCTTTCTGGGCTTGTCTGGTTGTTTCTGACCCTTTTCTGTGGGTCCCCACTGGAAGATGCTTTAGACTTGTGGCAGGCTTTGGGGCCTTGTTCTGGGCCGATCCCATTTGGATGGAGTTTTACCCACGAGGGGACCGGGTAACTTTGGGTGCTTGATTTAGAAACTAGATTCTTTGCCTTTCCTGTATTGTTTCCAAATTGTATTAAAGTTCCTTCCCATTAAAGTCTCATATGTTTTGTGTTGATGCGGCGGATGGCAGAACCCATTTAGAACAGGCAGGTTTGTGGGGTTTGGGCTACCCCTCTCCCTGCCCTATAACAAAAGGTTATAGAATTCAATCCCCACATTCATCAAAGTGAGAGAGACTGAGATCAGGAGAAATTGGGGAACAAGAAAGGCTGAGAAATGGAACAATGATATTAAACAGCATAGTAACTGAAGGAACAAAACAGTTCCCAGGAAAATAGAAGTGTTTTGAAGACATGTGGCTGAACTGGCCACCACCTAGATCTGGTTACAGGATAATTAAGGGACAGAAAAACAGCCACCATAAAACCTTCTGACTATCTAGTGCCTAATCGATATTCTGGCATATCCAACAACTATAGACAATGGTCTATAGTTACAGACAGGCTGGAGTAAAGAATGTGTCCTCCCTAGGCTCCTCCTGCTGTCAGAAGCTCTTTCTTCTTTCTTCAATAAACCCACACTTGCTTGTTCTCACATTTGGTGTGGTGGCTGTTATTCCTCAACCGGCAACACAAGCTTCCACTCTCCTGACAGGAGGACATTTATTCACAGACTGCTGCATACATCTAAGGAAAACAGCTGGGGGTGGGGGAGTAATCAGGCCTACAACCTCACAATCTGTCACATATAGACACAGGGTGGAGTGGAGAACGTCACAGAGCAAGTGGACCAGAACCTTAGACACACCCAGGGGAGCAGGACAGAGAGAAGCAGAGGCTGTTTCTGCCAGAGGTGCTGACAAGCATCCCCAGCTCCAGGCCTGACTCCCCAGGGAAACCCCATACTCCCTGGAATAAGCTGTACCTGCTACTCAGCTCCTGCCCTGAGAGCCTCTTCCTGCTGAGGAGACCCTGACACAGCAGGGGCCCAGAGTGGGGGACTCAAGCCTGAACCCCACGGGGGAAGGGGAGCTCACAGATGAAGATTCCTTCAGTGTCTGCTGAGAGAGAGCCCAGTCCTGAGTGAGGAGAGTGTCCCCCATGGAGACCCCTTCCTTGTCCAGCCCAGTAAGGCAGAGTGAGGAGAAAAGGGGAGATGGGGGTCAGGTGGAAGCAGATTCCCCTGAGCTGCTTCCCTGCAGCCTTGTGAGGAGGGGATGTGTGTGTGTGTGTGTGTGGGGGGGAACAATAGCTGAGGGGGCACAGGGGTGCTGAGGAGCAGGAGCTTCACCCCCTATTGAGACAGGAAGGGACTGGAAAGGAGAAGCCTGTCAGGGAGGGGGACACCCCACCCCTCCTTCCCCCACAGGGGCCTCCTGCTCCAGACCCAATAAGCAGCTGAATCAGGAGGCCCTGGTGTGATGGATCTTTAGGAGGGTCCCTGAGATCACATAGCAGCATGACACAGGGGAGGATGGAGAAAAGAGGAACAGACAGATGGACCAACACAAATGAGCACAGGGGGATGGGGAGGGGGCTCCATCCCCAGAGCAGCCCCTGTGTCTCCAGACCCACAGCCCCCAGGCAGGTCACCCTGTGAGGCCACAGAGCCCCTGGGCCTGCTGAGCCTCCTGGGAACAAGGGTGGTCCTGGTCTGGGAAGGTGGGGACTCCCACAAGTTATAACAGTCCTGAGTGTGGGCTCACTCCCAGGAGAAAAACCCTCAGAGACACCCCACCCACCTCTGCCACCACCATCCTGAGACCACACAGGAAGGGTCTCCACTATCCCTTTAATTCACAATCAAGAGACAGAGGGTTTTTTAAAAACCCTTTATTGAGCTATCACTGACAGAGAGAGAGCTGTATACATTAATGTTCACAGCATGATGAATCTGAAGATCTATATCATCCATGAAAGCATCCCCACATTGACCCCATAAGCAAAGACCATCACCTTCCACTCACTATAGTTTAATCACTGTGTGTGTGAGATGAAAGTCCTTAAAATAAGATCTAATCTCTTGGCATATTTTTTAGGTGTACAATACATTGTTACAACTACAGGCACTGGGCTGTCCCCAGATTCCCCAGATTTACTTTTTTTTTTTTTTAATTTTTTAAAAAAAGATTTATTTATTTATTTATACAAGCACTGGGTACAGTCAGAAGTGCAGGAGGGTGAGAGAATTCACCAGAGCCAGAGGGGAGATCCCCAGTGCTCAACCACTGCACCACCGGGGAGGCCCCAGATTTACTTTCTTAATGAACTTTCCTGAGAAGTAGAAAAGGGACCCAATGCAATTGAAGTAGGAAGTTTACCAAGCTGCTGCTTGGGGGATTCTATAGCTTTTATTCTGCTGCTTGCTGGAGCAGAGAAGTTGCTGGGTGTACTGCGTGCTTGTCCGCAGTGATAGCCATGACTACTCTGAACCCCCTTCCTTAACAATAAAATGTGCTTATGCTATGATGGATGGGATAGCAAATTTCCTCAAACAAACTGTATAAAACCCTGCCATTTTTACTTTTGGATACTCATACTTTTGGGAGTGATCCCACTGAGCCCGCCAGTGTGACAAGAAAATCTCTCTCTCTACCTCTCTGAGAACCCTTTGATTTCTCAGGGAAATTGCCATAACACAATAAGGATACAGGCAAGTTTCAGGACCAGAGTCGAACCTTCGTTCACATTATTCTGAAACCAGGGGCAGCTGCCTGGGGACCTGCACCCTCACTGGATGGACCAGCCTCAGTCCCTCCAGACCCTCCTTCCTCACTTCTCCCCAGTGACACACACACTCCTCCCCAGGGCCCTGGCCTCACCCTCCAGGTCCCCTCTGTCCCTTTGCCCTTGCCACCCCTGCCCCTGCACTGCTCTCACAATGGCTCCTGCCCCCTGCCCAGCAGAGACCAGATCCTGTGGGGGAGAAGCAGCCTCACTCTCCCAGTCAGTCAGCTCTGCTCCTTCCTCCTGGAGCTGCTCCTGCATCAGGTCACACAGGAGACCCAAACTGGCTCCAGAACCTTCTAGTTCACACCTTCAGGTCCCTTGAACCCCTTACCATCACCCCTCTATCCCTTTCTCCTCCGAGGTAAAGTGGAGGAAGGCAGAGGAGAGGCCCCAATATGAGACAGACTGTTCCATCCCCAAGGGGACCTGCCCCCTGGTCCTGGGCCTTCCCTTCCCCTGCAGGGCAAGGCCTCCTGCCATGGGGCTGCTCCCAGCAGGGGACACTCCTCCCCTGGGGCAGGGTGACCTCTGGCTTCCCAGGTTAGCTGGTCAGAGGCAGGATCCCAGTTATTAAAAAATTGGGGTTTATATCTCTGGGGCACCTGAGAAGATGATGTCAGATGGAACATGGATCTTCCTCATCAACACAGGATATAACAGATCCCTCCAGGTGCATGGGAAAGGCCACATGGAAAATGGAGGGGGGGAAAATGAAATAAGAAAAAAATAAGATGGGACTGATGGCAGTGAGAGATGAGGCAGGAGCATCCCAGGACTGAGGGAGCCCTGTGTACTCTCTGAGATCACAGTGATGACAAGTCCCCACAGAGCTGGGAGGGATTAGGTCCCCATGAGAGGAATCAGAAGCCATATAGGGAGGAGGATCCTGAGGACACTCTGACTCTTGTGAATCCCACCTGACCTGCCCACTTGGGGGCTCCTCTCCCTCTGGATAAAGATCTCACCTCCTCAGATAACTCCTCCCTGCGCCCAGAGAGAGGGAGAAGAGGAGGGAGACGGGACTGGGGATAGCACACAGGGGACAGGGGACAAGCCCTGCCCAGGTCTCTGGGGACATGGACTCTGGGGCTCAGCTGGGGGTGGACAAGCTCCTGAGGGGAGAAGGACCATGAGTGTCCGATGAACAGCTTCAGTCTAGACCCAGGGTCTGCCCCATCCTGTCTGGGGCCTGGTGTCCCCTTCTCCCCTCAAGCTGCTCCTCAGGTCTGAAGGGGGAGGACATTTAGGTACAAAATAACTGATATTTCAGTGTTTTCTATTTTAATTTAATATTAGGGATTTTTTTAATGTATTTAAAATGAACCAGCATGAAAGATCGTCTACTGTATAAAGGAAAGGATAAACAGCTGGAACTACATCAAATTAAAGAGCTTCTGTACAGCAAAAGAGACAGTAACCAAATCAAAGAGACACCCTACTGATTGGGAGAAAATTTTTGCACTCCATACAACTGATAAGGGACTGATCACAAAGATCTACAAAGAGCTGACAAAACTCAACAAAAACAAAATAAACAGCCCAGTCAAAAAATGGGCAGAAGAGCTAAAAAGAAACTTCTCCAAAGAGGAAATACACTATTCTAAAATACACTATTCAAAGAGGGGGTGGAGGGCTTAGGGTCAAAATAAAGGGGGTAGGAATTGTATGGAGACTATAACCAAGATGAAAAAATATACATACATTGTGCAAAAATGATAATATAAAATATATATATATAAAATAAAAAAAATAAAAATAAGAGGAAATTGTAAATGGCCAACAGGCATATGAAAAAAAAATGTTCAATATCACTAGTAATCAGAGAAATACAAATCAAAACCACAATGAGATAACACCTTACACCAGTGAGAATGGCACATATGAAAAAACTAGCAACCACAAACATTGGCAAGGATGTGGAGGAAAAGGAACTCTCCTACACTTTTGGTGGGAGTGCAAACTGGCCCAACCACTATGGAAAGATGTCTGGAGGTTACTCAATCTGCTAAAATGGAGCTTCCATATAATGCAGCAATTCCACTCTTAGGTATTTAACAAAGGACACAAAAACATTAATTTAAAAGGACACCTGCACCCCTATGTTTATTGCAGCATTATTTACAATAGGTAAGATATGGAGACAACCAAAATGCCCCCCCATAAGGGAGTAGGATCAAAACAGGGGAGGGAAGAGCATAAGGGACTATGGTGATGATGCACGGGTGAATTGTGCTGGGAATTTCATGGGAACTATAACTGAGATGAGAAAGCATATATTGTACAAAAATAAAGAACAATGTAAAAAATATATAAAATGAAAAAATGGTAAATTAAAAAAAGATTTTCTACTATAATCAATATAAAATTTCTTTCATAAAAATCTGTTTTAGGGCCTCCCCGGTGGCGCGGCGGTTGAGCGCTGGGTTGCGAGGCTGCCTGCAACCTCTGCTGCACCGGTTCGGTCCCCGGCTGCTCCCCGGCCACCGGAGGAGGGTCCCACATGGCACGCAGACCTCTCCTGCCGCCCGCTGCTCCCCTCAGCAGTGTACTTCGGTCCTGCCTGCTCTGCTCCCCGCTCTGGCTCTGGTGAGTTCTCTCGCCCTCCCGTGCTTCTGACTGTACCCAGTGCTTGTATGTATGTATGTATCAATCAATCAATCAATCAATAAATAAATCTTTAAAAAAATCTGTTTTAAAAGTAAGAAATGGGGGCCTCCCTGGTGGCGCAGGCTGTTGAGTGCAGCGCTGTGAAGCTGTCTGCAGCCTCTGCAGTGCTGGTTCTATCCCCACCAGTCTCGGAGCAACCCTCATGGTGACCAGACCTCTCCTTTCTCACCTGCTGCTCCCCTCAGCAGTGTATTTCGGTGGATCTGCCTGTTCTGCTCTCCACTCTGTCTCTGGTGAATCCTCTCACCCTCCCATGCATCTGGCCTCTACCCTGGCTCTTGTATAAATTAAAAAAAAAAAAAAATCTTTAAGCCTTTAAAGAGAGTAAAACGGGGTGTGGGGGTGGATCAACATGGCGGCAAGGAAACGCTGTGAGTAAGATCTCCCATTAAAAAAAGTTAATAGTAGGAAAAGTGGCAATTCCCAGTGAGAACTGGGACACGGAAGATAAACAGGCGACTCCAGCAAACTACCCGAAGAAGAAAGTTGCCATAAAAGAGGACTAGAAAGGAGGAAAGCTCATAACCCTGCTACCCTCCCCCACCCACAAAGTCGGCATTCTCCGACCAACAGAAAGGAGGAAAAAACAAAAAAAAACTAAAACAACCAACAAGAACAAACTACACATCAAGCAGTACTGTGGGTGGAAAGGAACTATTTCAGCCACCACACCCCGTGAACAGGATCTGTGGAGAACCCTGCAGGATTCTCCATGTAGGTGAGCGAACAGCTCTAGGTGTCATTGGAGAAAAACAAAGACTCTCAGAGGAGACCTACAAACAGCCCCAGGCCAGCAGGTAAGCTTGTGCAGAAAAGCGGCACACTTGAAAAGCATACGTGGATCCTGGCTGCCCAGGTCCCCACCCCAGCGACCTAGGCTTGCGGGGAGATGCACGGGGACCCTCACTGAGGTGAATGTCCCTCACTGAGTAATCAGAAACCAGGCGCCCAGACACAGGAGCAGGGTGCAAAAGGCACCTTTTCTGCGGACACTGAACTGGGCTACAGCCTGCGTCCTGGACCTGAGGGCTTTGGAACTGAGACCCAGGGCATGAAATTTGGGGCATGGGTTACCCACGATGGTGGGGCACAAGGCAGACACAGCAAACCAAAGCAGTTGAGGCTTTCCCCACCACTCACACTCTGTTCCCCTGTCCCAAGGGGTAAAAAAAACAGCTCCCCAAGGACAATAGGAGCGATCTCTGGCGCCACCTAGCGACCAGAAAAAAAATTACCAACACCCCATTGAATAGGGACCTTTCTTCAGTAAAGACAACTTAAAACCTGCAGAAGGCTCCAGGAGGAGCCAGAGGTGAGCTGGGAAGTTTGCCCATGCCAGACCCCTTCTGGCCAGCAGTCCAAGCCCAGAGGGGAGCAGGCACCCACGCCTGGGGCAGACCAGGCGCATGGAAGAATGTGCCTGTATCTGAATCACCATTTTAGAATAAGGACCTTTCTTCAGTAAAGACTGCTTGAAACTGGCAGAAGGCTCCCAGAGGAGCCACAGGTGAGCTGGGAAGTTTGCCCAAGCCAGGCCCCTTCTGACCAGCAGTCTGAACCCAGAGGGGGAGAGGGAACCACGACTGGGGCAGACCAGGTGTGCAGAAGAGTATGCCTGTCTCCAAAGCACCATTTTAGAAAAGGGACCTTTCTTAAATAAAGACTGCTTGAATTTGGCAGAAGCCTCCCCGTGGAGCCAGAGGGAGAAGATTCACGCGCAGTCAGAAGTGAGCTAAGGGCCCACACAAGCCTGGTCCCACCTGGCAGGAGGTCCCACCTGTAGGAAGTCGGAGCTCAGTGGTGGATCCAGAGATTTGGAACCCAGAGTGCAATCCAGCTGCCCCACCTCCAGGGAAGTCTGTGGGATTTCAAGACGTACTTTTGTAACTAAACACAGAAAGAGGAGAGATTCTGTGACAGTGACCATTAACATCTCAAAGTACCACTGTCTCACTAGACTTCTGGCATAACAGTTTTTGACTCATTTGGATAGTCAGTTTCTGAAACTCCCAAAAGAACACACCAAAAAGATGCCAGCCAGTCCCAGCAGCACAGTGTTCCAACACATAAGGCAAGTTACAAGATAGGCAGCAGGGAAAAGAAAAACTACAAGCAAAGTAGCAACGCCTCAGAAAAAGACACACCACAACAACAACAACAACAACAACAACAACAAAAAACAACCCACCAGCTTACAACTACAGTGACTTGGAAGAACTTCCAGAAAAAGAATTTAAAATTGCCATGATGAAAAAACTGATGGAAGTCATTAAGGAAAACAATGTTCAGAAGAATGAAATTGAGTCCCTAAAGAGGGAAGTAAAAGAAATGCAGGAGATCAAAGAATCAATGGAGGCACTAAAGAACTCTGGAAAAAGTAATGAAAGTAGAATAGATGAAATGCAAGAACGAATAAGTGCTCTTGAAGACACACATAAAAGGAACCAAAACAGAAAACAAAAGAGAAGTACAAAGGAAAAGACCAAAGAAAGACTTTGGGATCTATCTGACTCCATGAGGAAAAGAAATATAAGAGTTAAAGGAATCCCAGAAGGAGAGGCGAGAGATGTAGGAACAGAGAAAATATTCAAGGAAACAATTGAGGAGAACTTCCCAAACGTGAAGAAGGAGCTGAAAATAGATATACAAGAAGCAAGAAGAACACCAAACTTCCATGACGAAAGGAAAGATACAGCAAGACACAAAATAGTAAAGCTCCCAAGAATCCAAGACAAGGAAAAAAATAATGAAGCTGACAAGAGGGAAGAAACAGATAACATACAAAGGAAAACCAATCAGACTGACATCAGACTTCTCCAAAGAAACACTATGGGCAAGGAGAGAGTGGAGGGACATAGTCAACAGACTTCAAGACAACAGATGCCAACCAAGAATACTGTATCCCGCAAAACTCTCCTTCCTCTATGAAGAAAGAATAAGGATCTTCCCAGACAAATAGAAACTCTGGAATTTCGTTACAACTAAACCCCCACTCCAAAAAATACTGCAAGGAGTCCTAAAGCCAGAACCACAGAGGGACGAATAACAACAAAAGAAGGCCCCCCAAAAAATTATTAAAAGAATAAATAAAATCAAAGGAAAGACAAACACAATGGCAAATACAGATGATAAAATATCAATAGTAACTCTAAATGTAGATGGACTAAACTCTTCAATACAAAGACACAGAGTCACAGGCTGGATTAAGAAACAAAACCCAACCTTTTGCTGTCTCCAGGAAACACATTTAGCTACAAAAGATAAAAATAGGCTCAAAGTTAAAGGATGGAAAACAATCCTACAAGCAAATGGACCAAAAAAGAAAGCAGGAACAGCTATACTTATATCAGATAAAAAGAGATTTCAAACTCAAAAAGGTAAAAAGAGACCCCAATGGTCACTACATTATGATCAAGGGGACAATACTTCAAGAAGTAATAACACTCATTAACATATATTCACCAAACGAAGAAGCACCAATATATATAAGACAACTATTGTCATCTTTGAAAACAGACATCAGAGAAAACACATACGTAGCGGGAGACTTCAACACACCACTATCAACAATGGATAGATCAAGAAAAAAAATAAGTAAAGACACTAAAGCTCTAAATAAGGTCTAGAGTGCTTGGGCTTAACAGACATCTACAGAACACTAAACCCAAAAAAATCTGAGTACACATTTTTCTCAAGCGCACATGGATTATTCTCCAGGATCGAACACATACTGGGACACAAGAAAAACAGCAACAGGCACACCAAGATTGAAATCATACCAAACATCTTCTCAGAACTTAAAGGCATCAAACTAGAAATAAACCATAAAAAGAAGGCAAGGAACTCTCCTACCTCATGGAGATTGAAACCCACACTACTGGAAGACCACTGGACTAATGAGGAGATCAAAGAAGAAATTAAAAAAATTCTTTGAATTGAATGACAAGGAGGACACCAATATCCTAAATGTATGGGATGCAGCAAAAGCAGTAATAAGAGGAAAATATATAGCAATAGAGGCTCACATCAAGAAACAAGAAAGAACTGAAAGAAACAACCTAATTTCAAAGCTAAAAGAACTAGAAAATGAACAACAACCAAAAAAAAAAAAAAAACCAAAACCAGTAGAAGAAAAGAAATATTAAAAACCAAAGCAGAAATAAATGAAATCTAAAAAAAAAAAAAATCCAAAAGATCAATGAAACCAAGACCTGGTTCTTTGAAAAAAATCAATAAAATAGACAAACCCCTAGCCAGGCTCACAAAGGAAAAAAGGGAGAAAGCACAAATAAACAGGATCACGAATGAAAGAGGAGAAATCACAACAGACACAGCAGAAATCAAAAGAATAATCAGAAACTATTATGAACAGTTATATAGAAACAAGTTCAACAATCTAGAAGATATGGACAAATTCCTACAACTCTACAATCACCCAAAGCTAGATAAAGAAGAAATAGAACACTGAAACAGACCAATTACAAGTAGCAAAATTGAAATGGTAATCAAAAACCTCCCCAAAAACAAAATCCCAGGACTTGATGGATTTACAAATTAATTCTACCAAACATTCAAAAATGAATTAGTGCCTAACCTTCACAAACTTTTCCAAAAAAATTAAGAAGAAAGGGATAATCCCAAACACGTTCTATGAAGCCAACATTACATTAATACCAAAACCGAACAAGGACAACACAAAAAAAGAAAACTACAGGCCAATCTCTCTAATGAACACTGATGCAAAAATCCTCAATAAAATTTTAGCTATCAGAATCCAACAATGTATCCATAAGATAATTCACCATGACCAAGTAGGATTCATTCCACGGACACAAGGATGGTTCAACATCTGAAAATCAATCAATGTTATCCAACACATCAACAAAAAGAAATATAAAAACCATATTATAATATCAATAGATGCTGAGAAAGCTTTTGACAAAGTGCAACACCCATTCATGATAAAAGCCATTGAAATTCTTGGGATACAAGTAACATACCACAACATTATAAAGTTCACATATGACAAGCCCATAGCGAGTATCATTATCAATATGAAAAGCTGAAAGTATTCCCATTAATATCTGGAACAAGACAAGGATGTCTACTCTCACCACTGCTTTTCAATATAAACTGGAAGTCCTAGCCAGAACAATAAGACAAGAGAAAGACATAAAAGGAATCCAAATAGGAAAAGAAGAAGTCAAACTATCACTATTTGCAGATGATATGATAATATACATAGAGAACCCCAAAAACTCCACAGAAAAACTAATTCCACTCATCAATCAGTTCAGTGAAGTGGCAGGATACAAAATCAACACGCAAAAGTCAGTAGCCTGCCTATACACAAACAATAAATCTGAAGAAGAAGAAATAAAAAAAATAAATCCCTTTTATTATCGAAACAAAAAGAAAAAATCAAATACTTGGAATATATCTAACAAAAGAAGTAAAGGACCTATACAATGAAAACTATAAAACACTGTTAAAAGAAATAGAAGAAGGGACCTCCTTGGTGGCACAGTGGTTGAGCGCTGTGTTGCGAAGCTGCCCACAGCCTCTGCAGCACTAGTTCGATCCCCGGCCACCAGGCGAGGGTCCCACATGGTATGCAGACCTCTCCTGCCGCCCGCTGCTCCCCTCAGCAGTGTACTTCGGTCCTTCTGCCTGTTCTGCTCTCCCCTCTGGCTCTGGTGAATTCTCTCACCCTCCAGTGCTTCTGAGTGTACCCAGTGCTTGTATAAATAAATAAATAAATAAATAAATCTTAAAAAAAGAAAAAGAAATATGAGAGACTTAAAAAAAAAAAATAGAAGAAGACACAAAGAAATGGAAAGACATCCCCTGCTCATGGATTGGAAGAATAAACATTATTAAAATGGCCATCCTACCAAAAGAATATACAGATTCAGTAATATTCCAATAAAAATTTCAATGTCATTCTTCAAAGAAATAGAACAATTATTGATGAAATTCATGTGGTATCACCAAAAACCCCAAATAGCCAAAGCTCGCTTGGAAAAAAAAAAAAAGAAGGGAATGGAGCATCACTCGCCCAGACTTCAAACTATACTACAAAGCTATAATCATCAAAACTGCATGGTATTGGAACAAGAACAGACACACAGACCAATGGAATTAAATAGAAAATCCAGAAATAAACCCACATATTTATGGTCAACTAATCTTTGACAAAGGAGCAAAAAGTATGCATTGGAGCAAAGAAAGTTTGTTCAATAAATGGTTCTGGGAAATCTAGGTTGCTACATGCAAAAGAATGAAGTTTGAATACTACCTAACACCATGCACAAAAACCAACTCAAAATGTGTTAAATAACTAGACATAAAACCTGAAACCATAAAATACATAGAAGGAAATATAGGTGAAACACTACATGATATGCACATCAAAGACATCTTTACAGACACATCACCCAAAGCAGTGATAGTGAAGGCAAAGATAAACAGCTGGGACTTCATCAAATTAAAGAGCTTCTGCACAGCAAAAGAGACAATAACCAAAACAAAGAGAAACCCCACCGACTGGGAGAAAATTTTTGCACACAACACTAATGATAAAGGAATGATCACAAAAATCTGCAAAGAGCTGATGAGACTCAACAACAACAAAGAAAATAATCCAGTCAAAAAATGGGCAGAAGAGCTAAAAAGAAACTTCTCTGAAGAGGAAATGCAAATGGCTAACAGGCATATGAAAAAATGTTCAAAATCACTTGTAATCTGGGAAATGCAAATCAAGACTACCATGAGATACCCTCTCACACCAGTGAGAATGGCACATATTAAAAAACTAGCAACAACAAATGTTGGCGAGGTTGTGGAGAAAAAGGAACTCTCCTGCACTGTTGGTGGGAGTGCTAACTGGTCCAAACACTATGGAGATCTGTGAGGAGATTTCTTGACCTACTCAACATAGAGCTTCCATATGATCCAGCAATTCCACTCCTAGGTATCTACCCAAAGGACACAGAAACATCAATTCCAAAAAACACCTGCACCCCTATGTTTATAGCAGCACTATTTACAATAGCTAAGCTTTGGAAACAACCCAAATGCCCAAAAATAGATGACTTGATCAAGAAGATGTGGTACATATACACCATGGAATATTACTCAGCATTCAAAAAATATAAACACATGCAATTTGCAGCAACATGAATGGAACTAGAAGGGATCAGGCTCAGTGAAATAAGACAGAAAGAAAAAGAAAAATACCGGATGGTCTCACTCATAGCAGGAATCTAGAAAACTTAAATAAGGGACCAGGAAAAACAATAAATATAAGAAAGAAAATATCAAAATCAACAAACAACTATAAACCAGAGACACTCTAAGGGGGGTGGGGGCTGGGGAGAGGAGGGCTTGGGGTCAAATAAGGGGGTTGTAACTGTATGGGGAATATAAAAAAAAAATTAAATAAAATGAAAAAAAAAGAGATCAGTTAAGTTGAGCCAAGCAGAGGTTTAAAGTGCTGGCCCATGGGTCTTCCCTCTGCCATCTCTATGGAAGGACATCGTAGTCCAGGTGCTGGAGGAAGAGCTCATGGAGCAGGGCCTGTCACCAGCCTTTCCCCCTGAAGCTGTCCTTCTTCAGCTAGCCAGGAGCTAGTGACCACCATTCATGTAACAAGCCCAGCCAAGCTCCACATGGTGAACTTTTTATCTGACCAAACATGTACTAAACATGGGGCTACCTGACATTAGTCAAGTTCATCCCAGATTCACTGAAATTTTCAGAGACCCAAAGTAAATACAAGTCCTTTACTATAGGCCACTGATACATTTCTCTGTGGTTGTTTGCCACACAGCATCATTAAGGTGATAGATAACTGATACATAACACTAATGTTCCCAACATTAAATAATAGACTTGCAAAACTTGGAAAACTTTGCGATCCAATCTACCCCCATTGAACTCTGAGTCCCACTTCTTAGCATCTATTTGGGTTTTATATCTAACCATCTTTGATGACTGACATTATGTCCACCCACCCCCAAAATGAGAAGTCAGTCATCCTCCTGTCCACCCCCCACACAACTCCACACCTCCAAACTTCCTCCCCCCATTCTCCTCCTATTACTCCAGAGTCTACATTCTAAGACCTGTTCTGCTTAAAATCTTCAAGAGCTCCACATCCAAACACCATAACTCAGCACACCAAGTCTCCTCTCTCTGCAACTGCATTCTTCCCAACCCTCTTCTTTCTTTCTGCTTCCCTCACAATTTTTACCAAATGGTGCCCTCAAAGCCCCACACTCCAAACCCAAGAATCTAACTGCTGTTAACCAAAATCCCCATGCTCCATGGACTTCATCATCCTTTCTTCTGGTCTAAGGGTTTTTATGGAATCTTGTCTGATAGAATGAAATCCCAGGTCAAGGTCTACTTCCTATAGATTTTTATGATCACCTTTGGTAGCACTGATCAACTAATCTCAACCCATGTTCCCTGTACCCATGACATCTTTTTATAACAATACTATTACCTCTTAACACCCTGCTTCTGCACATTCTGCCACCGGCCATGTGGACTTCATGTAAGCCAAGAATACACCAAGCACACATTAACCCCAGATCACCCACACTCACTGTTCCCTCCAACAGAAGTTACATTCCCTGTGATTTATAACATGTTGGTTAAAGCTAACACCACTGTAGGAAAGAGGTTAAGGGCAAAACTCCTAAGAATTTTTCTCAAACTGGAAAGTGTTTCCTTTTTGCTTCTTTACTTTCTTTTTACTACATCAAAATTGGAGTATGGATGTTAGTTAAGCTATTGTGACAACCATCTTACTGTATGTATAAATCAAATCATTATGCTTTATGCCTTAGACTCACACAATGATGTATATTAATTGTTTCTCAACAAAACTGGGTGAAAGATACACCAGACATCTTCTTAACTAAATCCCCATTTCCTCTGACTCTTTGGTCAGATGGGACCAACCTGAGCTGCCATTGATTGCTAAAACCTGCAAAATCCCAGATTCACATTGCTGGTCTGGTTAATTGCCATTGTGCAATGTAGCATATTATCCTCATCATTATCATTTTCTAAAATCATTTATAACCTGTTTGTTTCTTTTGATTGCTCTATCTCCCACTTGAAATCATAAACTCACAGAGTGAAGAACTTGATTAGATTCACTGATGTATCCAAGTGCTTAGAACAGACTCAGACATGTAGTAGGTCCTCTATATATTTATGTTTAATGCAACAAAGCATTAAAAACTCTTTTCTTCTGCATGAATGAAATGAGAGATTAAATTATATTGTCTTTAGCATCTCAGCTACGAAATTCCAGGACTCTGAGAAGCTTAACCATGTCACCAAACAGCCATATCTAGCTCCAAACTGGCTTGCTCATGGAAGTTTCCATCTCTGAAGCTGCAGGTGTACAGCCCACTGTCAGCAGCCTGGACCTTGTGGATGTGCACAAGGTCCTGAATACTGGGCCATCAGCTCCTCATTCCTTTCCTGTCAGTCTTTATAGGTGAATATTGACTCCAAGATATTGGACTGGAACCACCTCAATTCCATGTTCTCTGTACTCATGACTGGATCCAGAAAGCAGGACAGTGTGATGTCCTAGCCCAGCTTTGCCACAATGGAGTCCGAGGGGGCAATCACATGGAACAATTCTGTGAACACACATGGGAGTTAGAAAGGTTGAGGGACACATACCAAAAGCAGTGAACGTAAACCATCACGAGGCCCAGGCAGATCAAGGGAAATCATCTGATAAGAATATAGCTGACCTGAAGAATTTGCCTTGACAATTCTGAATCTGAGGAAGTTCTTCCAACCAAAACTTGTGGTCCAGAAATAATGTCAAAGATGCTCCCTCAATTGCTGGTATATCTGAGAGCAGAACTTTCCATGAAGAACTCTAACTCCATGGTCCTCACCTTCAGCATGCACCAGAATCACCAGGAGAGCTTACGAACATAGAGCATGGGGCCTCTACTCCAGGTCTGTTTCAATGGATTGGGATGTAACCAACAATGCTCATTTCAAATGAGTTCCTGGAAGATTATGCTGGTGCCAGAGAAGGTTCTTTGTATCATTACCAGTGGGTCACAGAGTACCCAGTGGCACAGTGTACCCAGAGAATTTTGTGGAGTCCAAGAAAACTAGAGCACCTCCTGGAAAGCAAACACCACCGAACAGGACACAGAGTAGACTTATAATTAATTGAACAAAATGATATATACCTGGAGGCTGTGGACAAGGATGGCTGGGGGGCTGCTGCACAAATTTTGGTGCTGCCCTCAGCCAGTCACATGACCAATGTCCCTTGGGAGGGAGAACTAAACAATGAGGAGGCACACAACCTTGACTCTGGGGAAACATATGATGAGGAGTTGGGGGCTGCCTGCTGACCAGGTCCACAGTGAAAAGAACAAGGACACAGAGCTGGATGCACAACTACCCTCCCCTCACCTCAGGACTGGTCCTGGCCTCCTAAAGCTCACTAAAAGTGTGTGCGTGGTGAAGTCTCAGGTCTGGTACTGAGCAAGGTGGGTTATCAGTGAGCCACAAACATGAGTTAGTAAGCACACATGTCAGAGTTTACATGACTGCAGACCCCACCCATACTTCTGACTCACTTACTCAATGATAAGAACTGCAGACCTGATAATGTCAAAATCTAAAATCACATGAAACTACAGTGCCACCTTACGGAAAGGTAGAAGTAGTTCAAATCACTAAGTTACTACTACAGGTGCTATTTTTGAAATCGGGAAATATAAAGGTGTAAAATAGGCACCAACAACATGTCACATGACATCTTGAGACCTCAGTGGGATGTGAATTCACAAGAAGTGAAAAACTCTCCAATGTGCAGTTTCAAAGATGTGGAAGCTCTTCCTATAAGGTAGGATTATTGCAATTAAACATTGCAATAACAAAGTCAAACAGATGGGAGAAAACACACAATGGCTAATCACAGAGATACAACTAAATTCACGATAATAAATTAATAGACTGGGAAATAAAATTAATGAACAGAAATAAAATATGAAAGCTTTCAATAATAAAATAACAGAGATGAAGGCTGTAAAAAGATTAACAGAGAAGATACAAATCTAGAGAAAGCTCTTAGAGCAAAATAGACCAAATGGTAGATTGAACCAGTTATCACAAAGATAATAATATACAAAGAACCCAGTAGAAAAAGAAAGAGAAAAATGAAGAAAAAATGAAGAAACACTTCAAGAACTAACTAACTGCATGAAGAAGACAACATAAGGATAATTGGTATTTCCAGAAGGGGAACAGCAAAACTATTCAGAAATAGAGAAAAATGTCCAACCTGCAGAAGGAACTGAATATATAAGTGAATGAAGCTAAAAGAACCTCTTGTTAAATAAATATAATGAGGCCTACAGCAAGACAGAGTCATGAACTGCCAAGAGTTTCAAACAAATAAAGAATAGTGCAGATGGAGACAGGTGGATAAAGCAGATAATCTATTAAAGTTCTGCTACAAGTTACACATCATGTTTCCTGAGTAAACCCTACAAATAAGGATGGAGTGGAATCACATATTCAAAATGATGTAATATTAAAAAGTTCTAGCCAAGAATACTATGGCTTATAAAACTTCTGCAAATATGAGGCAAAACAAATACCTTCCAAACAAACAGAAGTTGTTGGATATTGTGAACACTAGGTCTTTCGTACAAGAAATGGAAAAGGAAGTGGGTAAAAGCAGAAAACTAAAGACAAAAAGGCAGTAGTAAATATTTATGCATCAATAATCACCATGTATGTAATTATACTGAACTCACCAATAAAAGAAGCAAAATGACTGGCTAGAACAGAAAACAAAAACCAGCTTTCTGCTGTTTGTAGGATACACATCAGTGCTTCCAAAGTAAACAATATTACAAGTACATGGGGCCCACAAAAAAAGCATATAATTTATAAAATTTTTCCCACAACAAAAAAGTGGATTTCAGGTAAAAAAGATAATAGAGGCAAAGATGGACATCATATAATGATTAAGGAATCCTACATCAGGAAGATAGAACACTCATCAATGTATTTACACCAAACAAAAGAGCATCCAAATATATATCGGCAACTATCAACAAGTCTGAAAACAGATATTGGTAGCAACATAATAGAGGTGAAGGACTTCAAAACCCCACTTTCATCAATGGACACATCTACCTGACAGAAATTCAACAATGAAACAGTAGCCTTAAGGAGGCATTAGACCACATGGGCCTACCAGACATTTATAGGGCACTAACCACACAGGAAGCTGAGAACACATTCTTGTCAAGTGCACATGGAGCAGTCTGCAGAATGGACCACATGTTGGGTCAAAAAACAAGTGTGAATAAATACCTAACAGTTGCAATCACATAATATCTCTATAATCCCAAAGGTTCAAACTAGAAATAAGCCATAAAAAGGAAGCAGAAAAACATCTCATATGTGGAGACTGAACAACACACCACTCAGTGACAATGAGGTTAATGAGGAAATCAAAGAATAAATTAAAAATGCATTAAGGCAAATGACAATGAGGACACAGCCTACCTACAGAAAACAGAAAAAAGAGTACTAAGAAGAGAATGTACAGGAATGCAGGTCACACCAAGAACGAAGACCTCACATACATATCTAACCTTACACCTAAAGGAACTAGAAAAAGAAGTTGAAATGAAACCAAAAGACAGTGAAGGAAGTAAATAATAAAAATTACAACAGAAATCAATGAAACTAAAATCAAAGGCATTTCAAAACATGAATGAAACCAAAGCTAATTCATGAAAAACTAAACAAAACAGATAAAACTCTTGTTATATTTACAATGAAAAATAAAAGAGGAAGAAGAAACACTCTAATGAATGAATCAGTAATGAAAGAGAAGTAACACAGATATTTCAAGAACACAGAGGATCATAAGAAACAACAAAACATTGATATGTAAATTCATGGAATAATCTAGAAGAAATGGATAAATTCTTAGAAGAATACAATCTTCTAAAACTGAATGAAGAAGAAATAGAAAACCTGAACAGACTAACTATAAGCAAGGAAATTGAGAAAGAAATAAAAAGTCTCCCAAAAAACAAATAGAGGACCAAACATTTTCACTAGTGAGTTCTATACAACCATTAAAAATGAATTAATACCTGTCCTTCTCAAACTCCTCAAAAATATTGAGAAAGTGGGCCTCCCCGGTGGCGCAGCTGTTGAGCGCTGGGTTGCGAAGCTGCCCGCAGCCTCTGCAGCACCCGTTCGATCCCCAGCTGCTCCCCGGTCACTGGAGGAGGGTCCCACATGGTGCGCAGACCTCTCCTGCCGCCCGCTGCTCCCCTCAGCAGTGTACTTCGGTCCTTCTGCCTGCTCTGCTCCCCGCTCTGACTCTGGTGAATTCTCTCACCTCCCACGCTTCTGACTGTACCCAGTGCTTGTATAAATAAATAAATAAATCTTAAAAAAATTAAAAAAAAAATATTGAGAAAGTGGGAATGATTCCAAACATATTTTATGGACCAAAATTACCTTGAAACCAAAAGAAGAGAACATCACAAACAAGAAAGCTAGAGACCAATATCCCTGAAGAACATAGTTGCAAAAATCCAAAACAGAATCTCACCAAACCAAATAGGATAATACATGAAAAGTATCACACATCATGATCAAGTGAGATTTATCCCAGCAACACAAGGATGCATCAACATTTAAAACATCAACCAATGATATTTCAGCTCTTACCAGTAAGATGGCTATGATGAATGAAGAGATAATTAATTTTGGTGAGGTTTAATGGATAAAGGGCCCTCATACACTACTGGTGAGAAAGCAGTTAGTGCAGCCACTTTGGCAAACTGTATGGTGGTTTCTCAAAAACATAAAAATGGAATTACCATATGATCCAATCATTCAACCCCTGACTCTTTACCTTAAAAATATGAAAACACTTATTCAATATTGGAGACAAGTCTCCTATTTTTACTGCACACTATTTACAATAGCAAAGATATGGAAACAACCCACATGCTAGAGGACAGATGGACCAAGAAATTATATAATTATACACACACACATCTTATATATTTTTTTATTATGTATACAAATACACACACATAATGGACTAGGAATCAGATATTTGAAAAGATGAAATCTTGCCATTTTCAACAATATGAATTGAACCTGAAGGAATTATGTTAAGTCAAAATGAGAAAGAGAAATACCCTATGATTACACTCATTTGCACAATTTGAAGAAAAAAGTATTCAACAAACAAAACATTGACTGTGTCAAAAAAAAAGGCAGTCACCAGAGAGGAAGAGGATGGAGGGAATAGCTTGGTGAAGGATTGTGGCTAGAATTTTGACTGGGTGTGTGTGAAATACAGAGTTGCTAGGGTGAGAAACTGCACACCTAAAATCTATGCACCATGTAAATTAATACTACATCAATGAAGAAAAAAAGAAGAAAAAGTTTCTCCCAGCCTGCTCTCCAGTGAGAGCTCTTGACCTGACTAGTCCTGGGAAGGACAGGACAGGACTGTTCTATCCTCAGGAGCCCCCCGCACCTCCAAAGAGCCACTTCTCACCTGTGCTACCCTTGCTTGGCCTGAGCCCCTCTGCTCTCACCTGGACACACACAGACCAGTCTCTCCTGCCACCCTCAGTCTGGGCCCCTTTCATCTGGGAGCTGAACCAGGTTCTGCTCTGCTCACAGCCTGGGAGGGGCTCCCCTTCCCCACAGTCACCCCCAGGCTTACTGGGTGACCCCTTCTCAGGCCTGTGTCCCTCCCTCTCCCTCTGCTCTAGCTGATCCTCACCCCCTCTGTCCTTGCACACCCTGCACCAGCCAGGTCCTCACAGGCTGTTCCCTCCATGGGACCCTAACCCCCAATTCTTTGCTCCCCAGGGCTTTGCTCCCATCCTGCCATCTACAGTCACCCCTTTTATGGACACAGCTGCTCCCACATGCTCCTCCCTCAGTGCTGCCTGACCTGCTTCCTGCCTGTTCCTCCTCTCAGCTCTTCTCCTAGATATTAGTTTTAATCACTTTGTTACATTTATTATTCAATAATTTCTGCTACAAAGCAAGTTCTATAAAAATAAAAAATCTAGGCTGACATAACCTACATGGCAGTATAGGATGCTAGGATTAAGTTCTCCAATAAAAACAATTGATAGGGAGAAATGACAATGAGTTCCTGGTGGGACCCAGAGGTGTTGGACAAACTTGGCAACACAGGTGATTCTCCCAGATGCAGAGGAAAGTTGAACCAATAGGGGAAGGGAGGAGAGAAAATTACTGATGAGTGTATCAATATTAACTCAAAATGTAAATGGACTAAACACATCAATAAAAGAAACTGAGTAGCAGGCTGGATTAAAAAAAAAAAAAAAAAAGAACCCAACCTTTTGCTGTCTTCAGGAAAAATATTTAACAACAAAAGATAAACATAGATTGAAGGTAAAAGGTTGGGAAGCAATCCTACAAGCAAATGGACCAAAAGAGAAGGAAGGAACAGCTATTCTTATATAGGATAAAATAGACTTCAAGCTAAAAAAAATGGTTAAAAAAAGACAAAGATGGTCACCACATTATGATCAAGGGGACAAATACATCAGGAAGATATAACACTCATCAATATATACTCACCAAATAAAGAAGCACCAAAATATATCAGAAAATTATGATCAGCTCTGAAAACAGATATTAGAGAAAATACATATGTAGTAGGAGACTTCAACACCCCACTCTCACCAATGGATAGATCAACAAGACAAAAATGAAAAGGATATAAGAGCTCTAAATAAGGACCAAGACCTCATGGGCTTATAAGACATCTATAGGACACGGTACCCGAAAAATCCAAATACACATTTTTCAAGTGCATATAGATCGTTCTCCAGGATTGTTCACGTATTGGGACACAAGACACACATCAACAGATGCATGAAGATCAAGATCTCCCCAACTATCTTCTCCAATAATAAAGGCATCAAACTATAAATAAATCATGAAAAAAAGGCAAGGCCCTCCTACTTCATGGAGATTGAATCTACACTACTGGAAGACCACTGGATTAATGAGAAGATCAAAGGAGAAATTTAAAAAAATACACTGAGATGAATGACAAAGAGGACACAACTTTCCAGAACATATGGGCCACAGCAAAAACAGTAACAAGAGGAAAGTATATAGCAATACAGGCTCACATCAAGAAACAAGAAAGAACTCAAACAAACAACCTAATCTGCATCTCAAAGAAGCAGAAAAAGAACACCACCACCAAACAAACAAACAAACAAAAGCCAGTAGAAGAAAGGAAATAATAAAAAAAAAATCAAAGACGAAATAAAGGAAACAGAAATTAAAAAAAATAATAAAAACAACAACTATCCAAACAATAAATAAAACCAAAAGTTGATTCTTTGAAAAAATAAACAAAATAGACAAATCTCTAGTCAGGCTCATAAATTAAAAATGGGAGAAGACACAAATAGATAGGATCATAAATAAAGAGGAGAAATTACAATAGACACAGCAGAAATCAAAAGAATAATCAGAAATTACTATAAACGATATATGCAAACAAATCCAATAATCTAGAAGACACAGATAAATTCTAGAATTATACAATCTTTTAAAACTCGATAAGGAAGAAGAAATAGAACATGCAAACAGAAAAACTGCAAGTAGTGAAAAGTTGAAACAGAAATAAAAACCATCGCCCCTCCCTCCAAAAAAAAAGCCCAAGATCAGACACTTTCACAAATAAATTCAACCAAATGTTCAGAAATGCCTATATTACATAAATGTTTTCCAAAAATTGAGATGGAAAGAATACTACCAAATACATTCTATGAAGTCAAAATTACACTAATACCAAAACCAAACAAGAAAAGAAAACTACAGATCAATCTCTCTAATCAACACTAATGAAAAATCCTCAACAAAACCCTAGCCAACAGAATCCAACAATGCATCAAAAAGATTATATACACCATGATCAAGTGGGGTTTATTCCATGGAAACAGGATGAGTCAACATCCGAAAATCAATTAATGTAATTCAACACATCAACAAAAACAAAAACCAAAACCATATGATCGTATCTGCCAGAAGCCAGCTCCAGCAAACTGTCACAGGGGTTCCTGCAAGGACAAGACGGAGTGGACAAATCTGAGGGGGTGAGGGGGAAGGGGAGTGAGGAGACACAGACACTTGATCAGGGTGCAAGTATCATCCTGCCGAGGGTCTCAGCAGTTTTTTTCTTATTTAATTAATTTTATTTTTATATTCCCCATACAATTGCAACCCCTTATTTTTACCCCAATCCCTTCCCTCCCCAATCCCCACCCCCCATAAAGAGTTTCTGATTCATAGTTTTTTGTTGATTTTGATTTTCACTTTCTTATAGTTATTCATTTTCCTGGTACTTTATTTAAGTCCGTGGGAGTACATAAGCAAGTGCTTTCAAGTAAAAGAAAAAACTAACAACCTTGGCATTTTTTCAAAGCAGGCCTGGGGTCCTGTGATCCTTTGCTGAGGTGATAACGATCATTTCACTTTGTTCTAAGGGTAAATACAATGACCACACAACATATCCACTAACAATTATTTATTTTCCACTGCCCAGTAATCATTCTGTTAATGCTAAAAAAAGCAAAACAACAAAAAACTTATATGACTAAAACTTAACTCTTTTAT
Organism: Talpa europaea; assembly: GCF_964194135.1. Taxonomy (NCBI): domain Eukaryota; kingdom Metazoa; phylum Chordata; class Mammalia; order Eulipotyphla; family Talpidae; genus Talpa; species Talpa europaea. Next base: position 99,392,461 of record NC_140068.1, on the reverse strand, counting down.
AACTGCTAAATTATTAATTAATCAAAATTTATTAAACTCCAAAATCTTAAACATTAAAAAAATATAATCACCTTATATATTGCTAATCAAATCCAATTACTGCTAAAATCAAAAAACTTCCTATTCCTTTAATTAATCTATTCTAATTTAATAAAAGTAGTAAAAAAAAAAAACAACAAACCAAAGAATCCCAGTGCCGCATAATTTGCACTGACTTTTTTCTAACCCCATGCTTTAAGAGAAAAAAAGGAAACTCCTTTTACTTTCTCAAGGCAATATTTTTACCTATTACTTCTTTAATTATCTTGTCAACTAACTGCTATTTCTGACTTTAACTGCTATGTCTAACTTCAAAACTCCTCTCCAGATGGTCTCTGCCTTAAAATACCACAAATCTTTTCAAAGACTTGGCAGAGAACGTTTACAGCTTTTAGTTCCCAAAAGTTTTCAGATGTGGACATATCACTTGTTTTTGTAATACCAAAATTTAAATCACTGCTTCCAAGCAGAAAATTACTAATTGTTTCAAAAGGCACTGTTTATATCATGCAGTGACATTGTCGTCAAATTAATTATTTAATATTTGGTCATGCAACATTTCATATTCAGAAGAATCAGCCATAAACAAATGAGAAGAATCTAGCAGGAGTCAGTTAACGAGATTCCTGACTTTTCAGGAATCTGCCGCATGCCCGGACCTTTGTCAGATGAAATGAGTAGCATGGCTTGCGCCAATATCAATAGATGCTAAGGAAGCATTTGACAAAGTTCAAAATCCCTTTATGATAAAGGTCCTCAAAATTCTCAGGATAAAAGGAATATATCTTAACATAATAAAAGTCATATACACCAAACCACAGCTAATATTATCATCAATGGTGAAAAGCTGAAGGCCTTTCCCTTAAGATCTGAAACAAGACAAGGATGTCTACTCTCACCACTGTCTTCAATATAATGCTGGAAGTTCTAGCCAGAGCAATAAGAGAAGCGAAAGACATTAAAGGAATACAAATAGGAGAAGCATAAGTAAAATTATCACTATCTGTAGATGATATAATAATATACATAGACAATTATAAAAACTCCACAGAAAAACAAATCAAAATTATAGGTCTGCTTAGTAAATTAGCCGGATACAAAATCAACACACAAAAATCAGTGGTCTCTCTGTACGCAATCAACCTAAAGAAGAAATTAAGAAAACCATCCCTTTTATATTTGAAACAAACAAACAAACAAAAAAATACTTGGGAATAAGCCTAACAAAAGAGGTTAAGGAAATATACAAAGAAAACTATAAAACATTCCTAAAAGAAATAGAAGAAAATACAAAGAAATGGAAAGACATCTCTTGCTCTTGGGTTAGAAGAATTAATGTTATCAAAACAGTCATCCTAACAAAATAATTTACAGATTCAATGATATTCCAATAAAAATTTCAATGTAATTCTTCAAAGAAATAGATGAAACACTGATGAAATCCATATGGAGCCACAAAAAACCTCGAATAGCCAAAGGTCTCCTAACAAAAAAGGAGAGCTGAGGTATCACATGTCCAGACTTCAAATTATACTACAAAGCCGTAATAATTAAAACCGTATGGTACTGGAACAAAAAGAGACACAGACAAACACCAAAGGAATTGAATAGAAAAACCCAGAAATAAACCTATATATTTTTGACAATTAATCCTTGACAAGTGAGTAAAGTCTATGCAATGGAATGAGGACAGTTGGTTTAATAAATGGTGCTGGAAAAACAGGACTGCTACAGGCAAAAGAATGAAGCTAGATTACTATCTTACACCATGCACAAAAACAACTCAAAAAGGTAAAAGAATTGGACAAAAGACCTGAAACCATAAAATATATAGATGAAAATATAGGTAAAACACTATATGACATACATCTCAGTAACATTCTTTTTTTTAAAGATGTATTTATTTATTTATACAAGCACTGGGTACAGTCAGAAGCACAGGAGGGTGAGAGAATTCACCAGAGCCAGAGCAGGGAGCAGAACAGGAAGACTGACGAAGTATACTGCTGAGGGGAGCAGTGGGCGTGGCAGGAAAGGTCCTTATGCCATGTGGGACCCTCATCGGTGCCCAGGGGATGGAACCAGTGCTGCAGAGGCTGTGGGCAGCTTCGCAGCCCAGTGCTCAACTGTTGCGCCACCGGGGAGGCCCATCAGTAACATCTTTAAAGACACATCCCCTAAAGCAAAAAAGTGTGTAGGTAAAAATAAACAGGATTACATTAAATTAAAAAGCTTGGACAGCAAAAGAGGCAATAATTAAAACAAAGAGACACCCAACTGATTGGGAGAAAATTTTTTGCACACAATAGAACTGATAAGGGATTAATCACAAAGATCTACAAAGAGCACACACACGTATCAACAAAAACAAATTAAACAATCTAAACAAAAAATCATCAGTAGAACTAAAAAGACACTTCTCCAAAGAGTAAATGCAAATGGATAGAGGGCGGAGAAACATGGCGGCGAGGAGACGCTGTGAGTAAGATCTCCCATTAAAAAAAATTTAATAGGGAGGAAAAGCGGCAGGTCCCAGTGAGAACTGGGACACGGAATATAAACGGACGACTCCAGCAAACTACCCGAAGAAGAAAGTTGCCATAAAAGAGGACTAGAAGGGAGGAAAGTGCAGAACCCTGCTACCCTCCCCAACCCACAAAGTCGGCACTCTCCGACCAACAGAAAGGAGGAAAAAAACAAACTAAAACGTCCGACAAGAACAAACAGGACGCATCAAGCGGGACTGTGAGTGGAAAGAAACTATTTCAGCCACCACACCCCGTGAACTGGAGCTGTGGAGAACCCTGCAGGATTCACCTCAGAGGTGAGTGAACGGCTCCGGGCGCCATTAGAGAACAACAGAGACTCTGGAGACCTGCACACAGCCCCAGGCCGGCCGTAAGCTTGCGCGGAAAAGCGGCGTGCTTGAAAAGCAAACGAGGATCGGGATCATGGCTGCCCAGGTACCCGCGCCTGCGACCTAGGCTTGCGGGGAGACATGCGGGGACCCTCACTGAGGTGAAAGTCCCTGACTGAGTAATCAGGAACCAAGCACCCAGGCACGGGAGTGGGGTGCAAAAGACGCCATTTTTGCGGACACTGAACTGGGCTACAGCCCGCGTCCTGGACCTGAGGGCTTTGGAACTGAGACCCAGGGCATGAAATTTGGGGCATGGGTTCTCCATGACGGTGGGGCACAAGGCAGACACAGCACCCCAAAGCCACTGAGGTTTACCCTACCATTCCCACTCTGTTCCCTGTCCCACGAGGTGAAAAAAACAGCTCCCCAAGGGCTCTAGGAGAGATCTCTGGAGCCACCTAGCGACATGAAACCAGCATAAGGCTCCTGGAGGAGCCAGTGGCCAACTGGGAAGTTAGCCCACGCCAGACTCCTTCCGACCAGTAGTCTGAGCCCACAGGGGGAGTGGGCACCCACAGCCGGGGCAGACCAGGCGCGCAGAAGAGTGTGCCTGAGACCAGATGCACAGGGAGTGCATCCCGCATCGCCATTTTAGAATAGGGACATTTCTTCAGTAAAGACTGCCTGAAAGCATCAGAAAGCTCCCTCAGGAGCCAGAGGTGAACGGGGGAAGTTCTCCCACGCCAGGCACACTCTGGCCTGCAGTCCAAACCCAGAGAGGGAGCGGAAACCCACTGCCGGGGCAGACCAGGTGCACAGGGGAGAGTGTCCCCACATCGGCATTTTAGAACAGGGACCTTTCTTCAGTAAAGACGGCTTGAAACTGACAGATGGCTCCCAGAGGAGCCAGAGGGGAGCAGAGAAGTTCACCCAAGATGCTTGCCAGTCCCAGCAACACATTGTCCCAATGCATATGACAATTTAGAAAACAGACAGTAGGGAGTAGAAGAACCACACGCAACCTAACAACTCCTCAGGAAAAAAGCACACCACAAAAAGAAAACCACCCCCTAGATTGCAACGACAGTAACTTGGAAGAACTTCTGAGCCTTCCAGAAAGAGAATTTAAAATTGCCATGATTAAAAAGGAGAGAGATGTAGGAACAGAGAAAATATTCAAAGAGATAATTGAAGAGAACTTCCCAAATGTGAAGAAGGAGCTGAAAATTGATACAAGAAACAAGAAGAACACCAAAATTCCATGACAAAAGGAATAATACAGCAAGACACATAATAGTAAAGCTTCCAAGAATCCAGGACAAGGAAAAAATAATGAAGCTGATAAGAGGGAAGAAACAGATAACATTCAAAGGAAAGCCAATCAGGCTGACATCAGGCTTCTCCGAAGAAACACTACGGGCAAGGAAAGAGTGGAGGGACATAGTCAACAGACTCCAAGAAAACAGATGCCAACCAAGAATACTCTATCCTGCAAAGCTCTCCTTCCTCTACGAAGAAAGAATGAAGACCTTCCCAGACAAACAGAAACTCTGGAATTTCCTTATGACTAAACCCCCACTCCAAAAAAACTACAAGGAATCCTAAAGCCAGAACCACAGAGGGACGAATAACAACGAAAGAAGGCCAAAAAAAAAAAAAAGTTATTAAAAGACTAAATAAAAAAAATCAAAGGAAAGACAAACACAATGGCAAATACAGATGCTAACATATCAATACTAACTCTAAATGTAAATGGACTAAACTCTTCAATAAAAAGACACAGAGTCCCAGCCTGGATTAAGAAACAAAACCCAACCTTTTGCTGTCTCCAGGAAACACATTTAGCTGCAAAAGATAAAAATAGACTCAAAGTTAAAGGATGGAAAACAATCCTACAAGCAAATGGACCAAAAAAGAAAGCAGGAACAGCTAACTTACATCAGATAAAACAGAGTTCAAACTCAAAAAGATAAAAAGAGACCCCAACGGTCATTACATTATGATCAAGGGGACAATACTTCAAGAAGAAATAACACTCATTAACATATACTCACCAAATGAAAGAGAACCAAAATATATCAGACAACTGTTGTCAACTCTGAAAACAGACATCAGAGAAAACACATACGTAGTGGAAGACTTCAACACACTACTATAAACAATGGATAGATCAATGAGACAAAAAATAAGTAAAGAAACTAAAGCTCTAAATAAAGACCAAGAGCATTTGGGCTTAACAGACATCTATAGAACACTAAACCAAAATAAAACGCAGTACACATTTTTCTCAAGCGCACATGGATCATTCTCCAGGATCGATCACATACTGGGGCACATGACAAACATCAACAGATACACCAAGATTGAAATCATACCAACCATCTTTTCTGACCATGAAGGCATCAAACTAGAAATAAACCATAAAAAGAAGGCATGGAACTCTCCTACCTCATGGAGATTGAAAACCACACTACTGGAAGACCACTGGACTAATGAGGAGATCAAAGTAGAAATTAAAAAATTTTTTGAATTGAATGACAAGGAGGACACCAATATCCTAAATGTATGGGATGCAGTAAAAGCAGTAATAAGAGGAAAATATATAGCAATAGAAGCTCACATGAAGAAACAAGAAATAACTCAAAGAAATAACCTAATCTCAAAGCTCAAAGATCTAGAAAAAGAACAACAAAAAAAAACCCAAAACCAGTAGAAGAAAAGAAATAATAAAAACCAAAGCAGAAATAAATGAAATTGAAACTAAAAAAAACAATACAAAAGATCAATGAAACCAAGAGCTGGCTCTTCGAACAAATCAATAAAATAGACAAACCCCTAGCCAGGCTCACAAAGAAGAAAGTGAGAAAGCACAAATAATCAGGATCATTAATGAAAGAGGAGAAATCACAATGGACACAGCAGAAATCAAAAGAATAATCAGTACCTACTCTGAACAGTTATATGGAAACAAGTTCAACAATCTAGAGGAGATGGACAAATTCCTACAACTCTACAATCACCCAAAGCTAGATAAAGAAGAAACAGAACACCTAAACAGACCAATTACAAGCAGTAAAATTGAAATGGTAATCAAAAACCTCCCCAAAAACAAAAGCCCAGGACCTGATGGATTTACAAATGAATTCTACCAAACATTAAGAGACAAATTAGTGCCTATCCTTCACAAACTCTTCCAGAAAATTGAGAAGGAAGTGACAATACCAAACACGTTCTATGAAGTCAACATTACACTAATACCAAAACCGAACAAGGACAACACAAAAAAGGAAAACTATAGGCCAATCTCCCTATTGAACACTGATGCAAAAATCCTCAATAAAATTTTAGCTATCAGAATCCAACAATGTATCCATAAGATAATTCACCACAACCAAGTAGGATTCATTCCAGGGACACAAGGATGGTTCAACATCCGAAAATCAATCAACCATATGATAATATCAATAGAGGCCGAGAAAGCGTTCAACAAAGTGCAACACCCATTCATGATAAAAGCCCTTGAAATTCCTGGGATACAAGGAACATACCTCAATATCATAAAGGCCATATATGACAAGCTGACAGCCAGCATCATTCTCAAAGGTGCAAAGCTGAAAGCATTCCCATTAAGATCTGGGTGGTGGGAATTTTACAGGGACTACCCCTGAGAGGAGAAAGCAAAGAAGCATACATTGTACAAAAATGAACAATGATATAATATATATATGTATTTATATATTAATCCTGTTTGTACACAGCACTTAGCTTATAGTTTGTACCATATAAATAAGGGTAGAAATAAACAAATTAATGAATGACAAGATTTTCTGATCCAATAAAGCCAAACCAAAAAAAAAAAGGGAAAGGTATTTTCACATTTTAAAAAATATTTATTTTATATAATTCTTACATCATTTTTCATTTTTGCACAATGTATGCATTTTCATTTTGGTTATAACCCCCATACATTTGCACTCCCCCTTATTCTGATCCTTAACCTTCCTCTCCCGTCCCTCTCTGTAGTGTGTCTCTGGTTTATAGTTGCTTGTTGATTTTGATTTTTACTTTGTATTTAGTCTTTTTCCTGGTCCCTTATTGAGGTTTTCTAAATTCCTGCTATGAGTGACACCATCAGGCATTTTTCTTTTTCTTTCTGACTTATTTTGCTGAGCATGATCCCTTCTAGCTCCATATATGTTGCTGCAAACTGCATGTGTTTATCTTTTTTGATTGCTGATTAAGATTCCATTGTGTATATGTACCACATCTTCTTGATCCAGTAATCTATTTTTGGGCATTTGGGTTGTTTCCAAAGCTTAGTTATTGTAAATAGTGCTGCTGTAAACATAGGGGTGCAGGTACCCTTTGAAATTAATGTTTCTGTGTCATTTGGATAATACCTAGGTGGAATTTATGGAACATATGGAAGCTCTATTTTTAGTATGTCAAGAAATCTCCACACAGCTCTCCAAAGTGGTTGGACGAGTTTGCACTCCCACCAGCAGTGCACGAGAGTTCCTTTTTCTCCACAACCTCGCCAGCATTTTTTTTTGCTAGTTTTTTAATATGTGGCATTCTCACTGGTGTAAGATGGTATCTCATGGTAGTTTTGATTTGCATTTCCCTGATTAAAAGTGATGCTGAACATTTTTTCATATGCCTGTTGGCCATTTGCATTTCCTCTTCAGAGAAGTTTCTTTTTAGCTCTTCTGCCCATTTTTTTGACTGGATTATTTGCTTTCTTTTTGTTGAGTCTCATCAGCTCTTTGTAGATTTTTGTGATCAGTCCTTTATCATTAGTGTTGTGAGCAAAAATTTTCTCCCAGTTTGGTGGGAGAAAATTTTGTTTATTGTCTCTTTTGCTGTGGAGAAGCACTTTAATTTGATGTTGTCCCAGATGTTTATCTTTGCCTTCACTATCACTGCTTTGGGTAATGTGTCTGTAAACATGTCTTTAAAGTGCATGTCATGTAGTATTTCGCCTATATTTTCTTCTGTGTATTTTATGGTTTCATGTCTTATGTCTAATTCTTTAATCCATTTTGAGTTGGTTTTGTGCATGGTGTGAGGTAGTAGTCAAGCTTCATTCTTTTGTATGTAGCGACCCAGTTTTCCCAGCACCATTTATTGAACAAACTTTCTTTTTTCCAGTGCATATTCTTTGCTCCTTTGTCAAATATTAGTTGACTATAATTCTGTGGGTTTATTTCTGGATTGTCTATTCAGTTCCATTGGTCATTGTGTCCATTCTTGTTCCAACACCATGCGGGTTTAATGATTATGGCCTTGTAGTATAGTTTGAAGTATGGGAGTGTGATACCTCCATTCCCTTCTTTTTTCAGGAGAGCTTTGGCTATTCAGGGTTTTTGGTGGCTCCATATGAACTTCATCAAAAATTGTTCTATTTCTCTGAAGAATGTTGTCAAAGACCAGCTCTGGCAAAATGTTGGGTCAGATGTCCCTGAAAGCAGAGGATGGGGTCGGTGAAATCTTGGGGGGCTGCGGGGAAGTGGAGTGAGGTAGACACAGACACCTTCTTTGGTGCAAGTATCTCCTACTGAGGGTCTCAGCAGGTCTTTATTTATACCTTAAGGTGAGCAGTGAGATTACATGAACATAAGCATTAAAGCAGAACAGAGACAATCATTACATATTTTCTCATGAACATACAGAGACCCTGTTGATCTCACACTACAAAAGGGCACTTCTTTATCTGATTAAGAAAAACAACAGGGACAATTACTCTCCTTAGTACAACTCATTTCCTAGCATAATCAGTTGTCTAAGAGTACAATATTCAGTAACAGTCAATCATCCTGTCAAGCTTTCCTAATTTCTGAGTGGACATGAAAGTCCATTGTTATGCTTTATTACTAAAATCAACCCATTCTTTAGCACTCAATTCATCTAGCCTATTTATCAATTACTTCAAAGTGGTCTAAAGTAACTCATCAATACTATTTTAATTCTACAGAAGTCTAACTTTTAACTAGAAATACCTAACCTCCACACAACCTGCGAACTATTAACCTTTCACATACACCAGGAGATGTACTGTTGCCACAAACACGTACCCCCCAGGATAGGCTATGGTTTCCAAGCACAGTTGGTTCAGGGCAGCTTGATCTCCTTAGTGCTCAGGGCCAGGACATTTCTATCCTAACTATATCTTGAACAATTTTTACTTCTTTTGTGATAGTTCATGTATAAGAACAATAAGCCAATTGTCACCTGGGTCTGAATTAGGTTTTCACAAGCTAACTTATGTATTAACCAAGAACAAACAGGAAAGCATTAGCAGGCATTGCCATGGAGACTCCCTTATTCAGATCTTCTGGGAAGTGCAGGACTCCCCTCTTCTTCGGAGTCTCCCCCAATGCCCGGATCTTGTCAAGAGACAGCATGGGTAGTGCAGCCTGCAGCAGAATGTCATTGAATTTTTTTTTTTATAGAGGCATGTTTTATTTATTTGTTTGTTTGTTTGTTTGTTTGTTTATACATGCACTGGGTACAGTCAGATGTGTGGGAGGGTGAGAGAATTCACCAGAGCCAGAGCGGGGAGCAGAGCAGGCAGAAGGACCGAGGTACACTGCTGAGGGGAGGAGCGGGCGGCAGGAGAGGTCTGCGCACCATGCGGGACCCTCCTCCGGTGGCCGGGGAGCAGCTGGGGATCGAACCGGCACTTCAGAGGCCTCGGGCAGCCTCACAACCCAGCGCTCAACCGCTGCGCCACCGGGGAGGCCCGGTAATTGAAATTTTTATTGGAATAGCATTGAATTTGTAAATTGCTTTTGGTAGGATGTCCATTTTGATAATGTTAATTCTTTATTTTTTAAAGATTTTATTTATTTATACAAGCACTGGGTACAGTCAGAAGAGTGGGAGAGTGAGAGGATTAACCAGAGCCAGAGCAGGGAACAGAACACATAGACTGATGAAATACACTGCTGAGGGGAGCAGCGGGCACAGCAGGAGAGGTCTGCGTGCCATGTGGGACCCTTACCGGTGGCTGGGGATCCAATCGGCGCTGCAGAGGCTGTGGGCAGCTTCCCAGGCCAGTACTCAACCGCTGCGCCACCAGGGGAGACCCTTTTGATAATATTAATTCTTCCAATCCATGAGCAGGGATTGTCTTTCCATTTCTTTGTGTATTCTTCTATTTCTTTTAATAGTGTTTTATAGTTTTCTTTTTATATGTCCTTTACCACTTTTGTTAGGTTTATTCCCAAGTATTTGATTTTTTTGTTACAATAATAAAAGGGATGGTTTGATTTCTTCAAACCAAAACTGAACAAACCAAAACCAAATCTGAACTTCTTCAGATTTATTGTTTGTGTATAGGAAGGCTACTGATTTTTGAGTGTTGATTTTGTATCCTGCCACTTTACTAAACTGATTGATTAGTTTAATTAGTATTTCTGTGGAGTTTTTGGGGTATACATTATTATTATTTGAATTCTTCCTTGCCTATTTGGATTCCTTGTATTTCTTTCCTTGTTTTGTTACTCTGACTAGGACTTCCAGTATTATATTGAAAAGCAGTGGTGACAATGGACATCCTTGTCTTGTTCCAGATCTTAAGGAAAATGCTTTCAGCTTTTCACCATTGAGAATGATACTGGCTATGGGCTTGTCATATATGACCTTTATGATGTTGAGGTATGTTCCTTGTATCCTGAGAATTTCAAGGGCCTTTATCATAAACGGGTGTTGTACTTTGTCAAAAGCTTTCTCAGCATCTATTGAAATTTTCATATGTGTTTTTATATTTCTTTCTGTTGATGTGTTGGATAACAATGATTGATTTTTGGATGTTGAACCATCTTGTGTCCCTGGAATAAATCCTACTTGGTTGTGGCGAATTATCTTATGGATACTTGTTGGATTCTGATAGCTAAAATTTTATTGAGGGTTTTTGCATCAGTGTTCATTAGGGAGATTGGCCTGTGGTTTTCTGTTTTTGTGTTGTCCTTGTTCAGTTTTGGTATTAGTGTAATGTTGGCTTCATAGAACGTGTTTGGTATGATCCCTTCCTTCTCAATTTTTTGAAAGAGTTTGTGAAGGATAGGCACTAATTCATTTCTGAATGTTTGGTAGAATTAATTTGTAAATCCATCTGGTCCTGGGCTTTTGTTTTTGGGGAGGTTTTTGATTACCATTTCAATCTTGCTGCTTGTAATTGGTCTGTTTATGTGTTCTATTTCTTCTTAATCTAGCTTTGGGTGATTGTAGAGTTGTTGGAATTTGTCCATCTCTTCTAAATTATTGAACTTGTTTCCATATAACTGTTCATAGTAGTTTCTGATTATTCTTTTGATTTCTACTGTGTCTGTTGTGATTTCTCCTCTTTTATTTGTGATCCTATTTATTTGTGCTTTCTCCCTTATTTCCTTTGTGAGCCTGGCTAGGGGTTTGTCTATTTTATTCATTTTTTTCGAAGAGCCAGCTTTTGTTTTCATGATCTTTGGGATTGCTTTTTTCGTTTTGATTTCATTTATTTTTGCTTTGATTTTTATTATTTATTTTCTTCTACTGTTTTTTTTTTTTGTTGTTGTTGTTGTTGTTCTTTTTCTACTTCTTTGAGCTTTGAGATTAGGTTGTTTCTTTGAGTTCTATCTTGTTTTTTGATGTGAGCCTCTATTGCTATATATTTCCTCTAATTACTGCTTTTGCTGTATCCCATATGTTTAGGAAATTGGTGTCCTCCTTGTCTTTCAACTCAAAATATTTTCTAATTTCTTCTTTGATCTCCTCATTAGTCCAGTAGTGTGGGTTTCAATATCCATGAGGTAGGAGAGTTCCTTGTCTTCTTTTTATGGTTTATTTCTAGTTTGATGCCTTTAAGGTCACAGAAGATGGTTGGTATGATTTCAATCTTGGTGTGCCTGTTGCTGTTTGTCTTGTGTCCCAGTATGTGATCAATCCTGGAGAATGATCTATGTGTGATTGAGAAAAATGTGTACTCAGTTTTTTTTGGGTTTAGTGTTCTATAGATATCTGTTAAGCCCATGAGCTCTAGTTCCTTATTTTTTGCTTTAGTGTCCTTACTTATTTTTTGTCTCATTGATATATCCATTGTTGATAGTGGTGTATTGAAGCCTCCTACTACATATGTGTTTTCTCTGATGTCTGTTTTCAGAGATGATAATAGTTGTCTGATATAATTTGGTGCTCCTTCATTAAGTGAGTATATGTTAATAAGTATTATTTCCTCTTGAAGTATTATCCCCTTGATCATAAAGTAGTGACCGTCTGGGTCTCTTTTTACCTTTTTGAGTTTGACTTATCTGATATAAATATAGCTGTTCCTGCCTTCTTTTTAGGGCCATTTGCTTGTAGGATTGTTTTCTATCCTTTTACTTTGAGTCTATTTTTATCTTTTGTAGTTAAATGTGTTTCCTGGAGGCACCAAATGTTTGGGTTTTGTTTCTTAATCCAGTCTGAGACTCTGTGTCTTTTTATTGAAGTGTTTAGTCCATTTACATTTAGATTTAATATTGATATGTTAGCATCTGTATTTGCCATTTTGTTTGTCTTTCCTCTGATTTTATTTATTTATTCTTTTAGTAACTTTTTTTGGCCTTTTTTTGTTGTTATTCATCCCTCTGTTGGTTCTGGCTTTAGGGCTCCTTGTAGTATTTTTTGGAGTGGGGTTTAGTCATAATGAATTTCCTGAGTTTCTGTTTATCTGGAAAGGTCCTTGTTCTTTCTTCATAGAGGAATGAAAGCTTTGATTGATATTCTTTGTTGGCATTTGTTGTTTTGGAGTCTGTTGACTATGTCCCTCCATTCTCTCCTTGCCCGTAGTGTTTCTTCAGAGAAGTCTGATGTCAGTCTGATTGGCTTTCATTTGTATATTATCTGTTTCTTCTCTCTTGTCAGCTTCATTATTTTTTCCTTGTCTTGGATTCTTGGGAGCTTTACTATTATGTGTCTTGCTGTATTTTTGCTTTTGTCATGGAAGTTTGGTGTTCTTCTTACTTCTTGTATGTCTATTTTCACCTCCTTCTTCACATTTGGGAAGTTCTCTTCAATTATTTCCTTGAATATTTTCTCTGTTCCTAGGTCTCTCCTCTCCTTCTGGGATTCCTATTATTCTTATATTTCCTTTCCTCATGGGGTCAGATAGTTCCCAAAGTCTTTCTTCAGTCTTTTTCATTCATACTTCTCTTTTGTTTTCTGTTTTGGTTCTTTTTATTTCTGTGTCTTTGAGAGCGCTTATTCATTCTTCCATTTCCTCTATTCTGTTATCACTGCTTTCCCCAGAGTTCTTTAGCTTTTCCATTAATCCTTTGGTCTTCTGCATTTCCTTCACTTCCCTCTTTAGGGACTCAATTTCATTCTTCTGATCATTGTTTACCTTAATGACTTCTGTCAGTTTTTTAATCATGGCAGTTTTAAATTCTCTTTCTGAAAGGCACAGAAGTTCTTCCAAGTCACTGTTGTTGCAATCTGCTGAGGACTTGCTTGGTTGCATGTAGTTTTTCTTCTCCCTGCTGCTTGTTTTCTAATTTGTCCTATGCATTGGGACACTGAGTTGCTGGTACTGGAAGACATCTTTTTGGAGGGCTCTTTCTGGGATGTCAGAAACTAGTGGTCCAATTGAGTAAAAAACTGTTATGTCTGAATTCCGGTAGGGCAGTAGAACTATGAATATGTTAGTGGCCACTGTCACAAAGAATCTCCTCCTTCTGTATTTGTTTAATTCCAAGAAGGGTCTTATGGTTCCACAGTCTACCCTGTGGTGGCAGGATTGGGCTCCAAATCCCTGGATCCCCTCTAGGCTCAGACTGGTGGCCAGGCAGGGCCAGGCTTGTGGGGGCTTTTCAGCTCACAGGCTTGTGGGGGATTTTCAGCTCACCTCTGGCTGTGGGTACAGCACTTTCCCAGCTCCACACAGTCTAGGGGTGTTGCAAACACACCAAAGGTCCCTGATCTAAGATGGGGAGTCAGGAGGGCACTTCCAAGCACCATCGGTCTGCCCAGGCTCTGACTGGATCTCCCTCTGGGCTCCAGTGGCTGGATGGGGACTGGCTTGTGGGGTCTTTTCAGCTTCTGTCTGGCTGTGAGCACAACCCTTTCCCAACTCTAGGCAGTCTAGGTGTGTTTCAGATACACAAAATGTCCCTGATCTAAAATGGTGAGTTGGGCAGCACTTCTGTGCGCCTTCATTCTGCCCCAGCACTGACTGGATCCCCCCTATTTTCACATTTTTGACAGGTGAATTTTTAAACACCATAAACCCACAATGAGCAATTGGCATCGCACCCCCTCATGTTCCAGCTCAGTGAGTGCTCTGAACTGTGCATCACATTAGTAGTGGGGGAGCACCCGCCCATCTTTCTAGAGCCAGGGCCCCCACACAGCAATCCTTCCTGAAGGAAGAGCTCCCAGAGACCCTGGGCCCCACCCACACAAGGGAGACATCTGAGAGGGAGGGACAGGTTCGCCTGGGTATCCAGCTGGAGAAGGAACAGCAGGGAGAGGAGGAGGCAGAGCACAGAGCTGGGGCAGGAGTAGGCACCAACTCCTCAGGGCTGGGGAGAGACAGGCAGGAGGCAGCCAGGCCCACACAGAGAAGCAGGGCAGTGAGGAGCTCTGACTTAGGGGGGAGAAGGGCCCAGGGATCCCCCACCAGCAGGAGCATGTAAAACAGCTGGCTGTAAGGAGGAGGCTGTGAATTTGGTGTGGATGTGTTATAGGGCAGGCATCCTTTTCCCCCTAACAGATGGAATTGGGTGGGAGTTTGCTCAGGAAATGGTGCAGCTCTAAGAAGGTCCAGCACAACCTCATGGAGGGTTGTAGTTTATTTATTTCGATGATGTGTATGTAACACTCACTGGGGCACGGCCCTGTACTAATGGCACTTCATTCTCACACATTCAAACAGAGATGAGGGCAGACCTGAGTCCTGCCATCTGTTTAATAAGATCAATCCATTAATATTGTTACAGGGCAGGGAGAGGGGCCGCCCAAACCCTGCAAATCTGCCTATGCTATATAGGGTTCTGCCACCCGCCTCATTAACACAAAACAAGACTTTAATGGGAAGGGACTTTAATACAATTAGGAAGCAATACAGGAAAGGCAAAGAATCTAGTTTCTAAATCAAGCACCCAAAGTTACCCGTCCCCTCGTGGGTAAAACTCCATCCAAATGGGATTGGCCCAGAGCAAGGCCCCAAAGCCTGCCACAAGTCTAAAGCATCTTCCAGTGGGGACCCACAGAAAAGAGTTAGAAACAACCAGACAAGCCCGGAAGGAAAAGAGCAAAATCAAAATCAAGATAAAAGCTGCCATTGTCACCTCCCCATGGGTTTCACCCACATCTGTGTCACCCCGTCCACGACCAAAAGACAAGCACAGTTTTTTCACGTGTCTATAGGCTCCATGTGCCTCCTCCAGGTCTCCTTCTGGCTCCATCCTGCTTCCTTCCTTCCTCAGTCTCCTCTGCAGCTTCTTCTCTCCCTGCTCAGCTCCACTCTCCCTTGGATGGGGCAGGGAACCGGGAACCTCCCCCCTTCATGGGGACCACCCTGTCACAGTATCATAGAGGGGGGAGGGGCTATAGCTGCAGTTGACTGTCCCAATCCTGCCCCAGCTCTTAAGCCCAGCCCAACCCACACCTCCACACAACTAGTAGTAAAGGGAGCAGACAGAGAACCTTGGACACAGAACTGCCCAGGAGGTCACATCCAGAAACCTTATCTCACACTGAATGAGCTGGCCCGTGGGTCCAGTGGTGAGGGAAGGGAAAGGAGGGAGAGTGCCGCAAACCAGCCAGCAGCAGCTGCCTGGGTGTCAGGGGTTCCTGAAGGATGGGACAATTCTACAATGAGAACAATTGTAGGAAATGAGGGGGAGGGGGAGTGAGGAGAGGCAAACACTTGATCTGTGTGAGGACATCATCCTACTGAGGGTCTCAGCAGCCCTTTATTTATATATTTCAAGCAAACCTGGAGAGTGCATAAACATATGCATTAAGGCAGGAAGATAACAATCATCACATCTTTCTCAAGAACAGCCAAGGGTCTATTTGCCCTTCAGCAGAGGTTGTAACATTTTTTATTTGGAAGCTACCATACCAATTGTCACTGAAAGGGAACTGTTAAGGAAAAGGGAACTATTAAGGAAAAGAAATATTTCCCAGTTAAAGAGCCATAGACATGGAAATGTAAGTAAAAGACAAGTTTGCTTCCTTAATAAGCATATCTAAACAAAGCCTGGCAGGCTGCTAGGCTGGTTGTACACCAGGGGGCCATTCTCAAAGATCTGCATCCTTCCCCTTTTCCTGTGTCAAGAATCTGTATGCACCAATGTTATCAATGAATCTTGCAGTGCCATTTGCCATCAAATTGGTTATTTAGTAATTGATCAAACAGCATTTGCAATTTTACTTTTAAATATGTGTTTTAACAATGGTAGAAACTAGCCATAAACAAATGAGGAGACTCTAGCAGGAGTCAGCTAACGAGATTCCTGACTTTTCAGGAATCTGCCCATGACCCTTGTCAGACTACATGAGTAACATGGCTCCCAGCAGGAGAGTACACAGGGCAGGTGTTCCTGGGGGACACAGGACACCTACCAAGGAGGACACACTCAGCAGATACAACTAGCAGTGAGATCTGGAAAACAATGGAGAGGTGAAATAATACAGAAAAAGGCCACATGAATTTGAAAGTCAATATTATACCACAGAGGGAGAACAGATCTCCAGAACTCACTCACAAAGAAATGGAACAACTGTTCCTCTCATCAGACACAGTATTCAAGTTTGCCATCACAAAGGACTTTGAAGAACTCAGAGAAGATACAAAAAGACCCATCTTTGCAAGGTTATACAAAGAAAATCAGAGAAATAAATGGGTACTGAGAAACAAAATCAACAAACATAAGACAGAAAATCATACTCTAAAAAAGGAAATGAAGGAATTGAGGGAGAAAAAAAATTAAAATGGAAATGACAATTAGTATAGAAAATTCTAGTAGAATCAACCAAATAGAGAGTGAATCAGTGAACTGGAATTACAAGTTACAAAGAAACAAGATATAAGAAAAGGATGGCACATATTAAAAGAAGTAGCAACAACAAATGTTGTTGAGGTTGTGCAGAAAAGGGAACTCTCCTACACTGCTGGTGGGAGTGCAAATTGGTCCAACCATTATGGAAAGCTGTCTGGAGGTTGCTCAAACTGCTAAAAATGGAACTTCCATATGATTCAGCAATTCCACTTCTAGGTATCTACCCGAAGGACACAAAAACATTAATTAAAAAAGACACCTGCACACCTATGTTTATTGCAGCACTATTTACAATAGATAAAACCCAGAAACAACCCAAATGCCCAAAAATAGATGATTGGATCAAGAAGATATGATATATATACACAATGGAATATTACTCAGCAATCTAAAAAGATAAATTGGGCCCCCCTGGTGTCACAAGGGGGTAAGCACAGCACTGTAAAGCTATCCACAGCCTCTGCAGCACAAGTTTTGCAACAGGGTGGTCCCCAGAAAAGGGGGAGGTTCCAGGTTCTCTACCCCACCCAAGGGAGGGTGGAGTTGAGCAGGAAGAGAAGAAGCTGCAGAGGAGGCTGAGGAAGGAAGGAAGCAGGATGGAGCCAGAAGGAGACCTGGAGGAGGCACATGGAGCCAATAGACACGTGAAGAAACTGTGCTTGTCTTTTGGTCGTGGACGGGGTGACACAGATGTGGGTGAGACCCGTGGGGAGGTGACAATGGCAGCTTTAATCTTGATGTTGATTTTGCTCTTTTCCTTCCAGGCTTGTCTGGTTGTTTGTGACTCTTTTCCCTTTTCTGTGGATCCCCACTGGAAGATGCTTTAGACTTGTGGCAGGCTTTGGGGCCTTGCTCTGGGCCAATCCCATTTGGATGGAGTTTTACCCACGAGGGGACGGGTAACTTTGGGTGCTTGATTTAGAAACTAGATTCTTTGCCTTTCCTGTATTGCTTCCTAGTTGTATTAAAGTTCCTTCCCATTAAAGTCTCATATGTTTTGTGTTGATGTGGCGGATAGCAGAACCCATTTAAAATAGGCAGGTTTGCAGGGTTTGGGCTCCCCCTCTCCCTGTCCTGTAACAGTTTGATCCCCAGCCAGCCAGAGAGTTACCCATATGGCTCAGCTGACCTCTCCTTTCTCACCTGCTGCTCCCCTCAGCAGTTTATTTCAGTCAGCCTGCCTGTTGTGTTCCCTCTCTGTCTCTGGTGAATCCTTTCACCCCCTGCTGCTCCTCTGGCTTGTACCCCAGTTTGCGTATGTAAGATAAATAAATAAATCTTAAAAAAAAAATAAAGATAAATCCATGCATTCACATCAACATGGATGGAGTGGGAAGGGATTATGCTCAGTGAAATAAGCCAGAAAGAGAAAGAAAAATATTGGATCAGTTCACTCCTAGAAGGAATGTAGGGGATCTAAATAAGGAATAAGGGGGGGGAGTAATTATAATAAGGTAAAATCAAAATCAACAGGCAATTATAAATCTGAGACATTTTGTAGGGAAGGCGGGGAGGAGGGAGTAGGATCAAAACAGGGGTGGGAAGAGCACAGGGAACTATGGTAATGGTTCATGGGTGAATTGGAGGTGGGGGACTACACCCAGGATGATAAAGCATACATTGCATAAAATTGAAGAATAAGGAAAAATATATAAGATAATATGCTGCGAGCCTGCTGCAGCAACCTGGGTGTCAGGGTTCCTTGAAGGATGAGTCAGCTAAGGAGATTCCTGACTTTTCAGGAATCTGCCCCATGCCCAGACCTTTGACAGATGACACTGTTATAGAGCAACCCCGATATTAAACGGGTTCCTGGCTGTGGGTCCTCACCCGCACGCTTTAAAGGGACTTATGAATACTCTACTACAGACACACACAAAAGGGTTAATAAAAGGTTTATTTACAAGAGAAAAAGAAATAAGGAAAATGTACAACTCAGGGAGAAAATAGGGAAATAAAGTCTTTAATGCGTCCTACCCGATCCGACGACCTGGAAACCCAAAGTCACTCTCAGAGCTGGCCGGACGCTGCGAGCTGGTGGAGAGCCAAAATGGGGGCCCCTCCAAAGCCCACGTGTCTGCCTTTTGTATCCACCTGGCTGCTTAACCCCACCCTCAGGTCCCAGCCACCTTCCCTTTGGTGGTGATGGGATTTGGAGTTCCCAGTGTCTTTGGCTTTGACCTGGGGTGGGGGTGGAGTCCACAAAGCCTATATGGAATTTGCTTTGGGACATCCTTTTCCCCCTAACAATTCCCCCCTTTCATTTGTTGCCACCATTTCCATGGTGATGAAGATCGAATATATGGAGGTTGGGATGCAGTCTTAGATGAACATTTTTCAGGTTCCAGTGTGAAAGAAAACCAGTTTCTCCAGGTATTTGTCCATTGTGGAAAGCAAAAGTTCTCTACTCCAGGAAAAAAAGTTCATCAGTTCAAGCCAAAAAAAAAAAAAAAATCTGGAGGCATTAGCCAAAACAAGACAGCAGATATGTAAAAATTACAGGAAAAAAATCTTAAAAATGGTTCAACTGATGTAAAAACAAAAAATTTTCTCAACCTTGATCCCAAACTTTTAACAGCAAAGCAAAAGTTTGCAAACTAAATCTACTTTTAAACCATTTTTCCTATTTTTGCATAAAATCACAGGGCAGAAATAACTAACAGCAATTTTTTTAGCTGGCTTTGTTGAAATATTCCATACAGGATAAGAGCGAACCGGTGGCATCCAGTCGATGTATGCTTCAGGTATAAAGTTGGTCTCATCAGACTCCACCTGGGCTATCCTCTTCTCGAGGGTACCAGGGCATTTTCGTTGGCCGGGTTGTCCAGTCCTGCCAATGGAGGCAAGCTTCCTCACCTTCTTTGGAGGTCTCGGGAACCCTACAAACAAGGCAAACAGGTTCTCCTCTTCTTGGTTCAGCTCTTTTTCAACTTTTTGGAAGAACTCCACACAAAGCCACACAATCCAACTCACGTCCAATTTTTTTTGTTAAAACAGGCAAAATCCCTATGTAAGTTATGCAAAAGCAGACTCTAAGATAAGTAGCAAAATTACTACCACTATTTGAATCCCATGTTGGTATCAAGGGGAGAAAAAATGTGACAAGTTAGCTTTGCTGGAAAAAAATTGCAACCTTTCTGCAGATCCTGGTTACTCAAAACAAAACAAAACAAAACAAAAACTTCATGGATTCAGGACAGAATGCATAAAAAAAATTTCCAGTATTATGTCAAAGAAATCTTAGTAAATGTCAGGTGTATTTCCAGGTCTATTCAGTCCTTTGTAGGAAAGTTTTTACTCTCAACAGTTCCATCAATAGGAATCTGTTGAGACCTTTTCTCCCTATATTTCCAGAAACAATTTCTGTAGATGTGAAACAATTGAATTATACAATATTACAAGGTGACAAGCACCATTGACAATTTACATACATACCAGATACTGAGAGGTTTTTTTCATACACATTTTAGAAAACTACTGTTAACATTTTGTACTTACCAAAGTTTTACCATTTTCCCAAGTAACAATGCTTCCCTTCCATTTTTACTTCATTAGGTAAAAGCCAAATAGAACAAATTCATGTAATGCCTTCCCAGGAGGAAAAGGAGAAACTTCGGGGAGTGTCTCAGGAGCTCTACTGCGGTTCCACAAAATTTCCTTGCATCAGTCAAATGACAGGCTACCAAATTTGTACTTGAATTTAGATTTCTGGGAAGCTTTGCCATAAATATCAGAAAATTAACAGAAACAACAATATTCAATCTCTATGAAGGCACCGGCTTAGTTCAGTAGCACAATGTTGACAATCAAACCATAACTTTTTGTTTTTCTCATAACTGGAGACTCTTTTTTTTTTTTTTTCCAACATCTATGGGCACCATGTATACCAATTTGTCAATCACTGGAGGTCAAGATGGTTAGACACAAGGACATACAGACAGACAACATATAGACACAAAGAGCTCTTTAGTTACCATTCATCAGGCGTGGGATATCCCATACAACTGCAGTTTGTCTGATAGGCCAAAGTAACAATAAAAAAAAACAAGCAGAAAAAAAAACTTCAAAGTAAAAAAAACAAAAGTTGATAGGAAATAACAAAATCAAGATTAAAAACCTTTCTATGTAAAAAAAAATACTGTCAGCGTATGCATGATCCTAGATGTTATTTCACATCTCCTAAACTTTGAAAGGAAGAGATTGGTTAGAGCATGCTAGTTTTTTTCTCAGGGTTTCTTCAGAAAAAACAAAACAAAACAAAACAAAAAAAAAAAAAAACGAGTTCTTGGGTATCCTGCAACAATAGCTGGAAAAGAAGTCAGTAACATTTAAGTTTCTTTCTGTTTCTTAAATAAATATCTCAAGTCTTCAATGGGTTCATGAGACCAATGGGACGTCGTCTCTGGGTCAGTTCCTTCTGGTGCTTTCTTAACTCTGGAATGATGTACCCAGGGTTTTATACCTGCAAGTTTCAGAGAAGTATGTGTGCTTAGCAAAACGTCATATGGACCAGTCCATTTTTCTAACAGCTGGTTTTGGGCATCCCCACTCTGCCAGGTCTTCAGTAAGACCTGATTTCCAGGTTTGAAGGGATGCAATGGTTGATCAGGAGGCATAGAGATCCTCGAGGTTGCAAAGTTATGAATTACTGCCAGGACCTCCTGGATGTGTTTCACATATTGTGTGATCCGGCAATCTTGTGCTATTTCCGGACTGGCTTTCAGAACTGAGGCCTGGAAGGGTCTTCCAAACACAATTTCAAAGGGGCTTAATTGTAGCCCACTTCTAGGTGCCACTCTTATGCGGAGGAGGGCAAGGGATAGTACCTGGTCCCAACGAAGCTGTGTTTCTTGGCACAGTTTTGCCAAGGTTTTCTTTAAGGTGTGGTTCATTTTCTCCGTTTGTCCAGAAGACTGCGGTCTCCATGCAGCATGCAGTTTCCAGTTGATCTGTAAAGCACTGCTTACTGCATGCGTAACATCAGAGACAAATGCCGGCCCATTATCACTCTGGATAGAATCCAGCAACCCAAAGCGAGGAATTATCTCCTTCAGCAGCTGTTTTGCAACATCAGAAGCTTTTTCCGTCTTTGTGGGAAATGCTTTCTCCCATCCCGAGAATGTATCCACAAAAACCAATAGGTATTTGAAGTTGCCTGTTGTTCTAGGCATTTGTGTAAAGTCCACCTGCCAGTCCTCAAAAGGGCACTTGCCTCGATATTGAACCCCAATGGCTTTAGGGTGGGAGTCAGTCTTGGGGTTATTCCTGGCACATAGTTGACAACCTCGGGTGATCCGTTGTGCTATTTTATGCAAATATGGTCCCTTCAAATATGGGCGCACAGTTTCTAATAAGGCATCTCTCCCATAGTGGGATCCTTCGTGAAGATGTTTTAGCACCGGATATACCAGGGCCTCCAGGAGGAGTATTGTCCCATGGGAGTTTACTCTCCAAGTAGAGCTGGGGTCAAACTCAGTAAATCCCCATGCACGAGCTCTCTCCTCATCCCGCTCGGTGTATTCAGGAGCATACTGAGTCAGGTCCACAAGAGGGATGAGTGTACCCTGGAGGGCAGGACGGGCAGCGGCCTTAGCTGCCTGATCAGCTGCCCTGCTGCCCTTTGCCAAGTCAGACCCACCCTTTTGCTGGCCAGGACAGTGCATCACAGCGACAGCTGATGGTAAAGCTACTGCCTTTAACAAGGCCAGGATTTCTAATGGGTGTTTGACATCCTTGTTGCTAGCCGTAAGAAGTCCCCGCTCCTTCCCAATGGCCCCATGCATGTGGAGAATCATAAAAGAGTATTTTGAGTCAGTAAATATATTGACTCTTTTACCTTTTGAGAGTTCCAAGGCACGGGTCAGAGCTATTAATTCGGCTTTCTGTGCTGATGTACCTGCCGGAAGAGCCTTGGCTTCCACGGTGTTCTGGAGCGTCACCACTGCATATCCCGCACATCGACGGCCTTGATCCATAAAGCTGCTGCCATCTGTAAATAGCTCCCACTCTGGATCCGGCAGAGGCTGGTCCGTTAGATCTGGTCGGCTGGCATACACTGTGTCTATGGTTTCTAAACAGTTATGGATTAAAGTGTCATGCTCAAGTCCGTCTGCATTGCTTGGAAGCAGTGTGGCAGGATTCAGGGAATTAGAAACATGCAGTTTCACATTAGGATTGTCCAACAGAGCAGCTTGATATTTTCCCATTCGCCCAGCCGTTAACCAAAGTCCACCCTTCTGCTCCAGCAATGTCAAGACCTGATGTGGCACACACACAGTGATGGGCTGACCCAATGTAAACTTCTCTGCCTCATGTAGGAGGTCACAAGTGGCAGCCACAGCACACAAGCATAGAGGCCATCCCTTAGTGGTGTGGTCCAACTGTTTGGACAGGTATGCAACGGGCTGCATTTCTGGCCCCAACAATTGGATCAGCACTCCTAGGACAACCCCCTGTCTCTCATGTACATAAAGTCTGAATGGCTTCCTAAGATCCGGAAGTCCTAATGCTGGTGCTGAAATCAACTTTACTTTTATTTCATCAAAAGCCTTTTGACATTCCGGAGTTCAAGACAAAGTTTCAGAGTCCAGGCCTTTGAGAGCATCATATAAAGGTTTTGCTATTAGTCCAAAATTAGGAATCCAAATCCTACAAAACCCAGCCATACCCAAAAATCCGCGCAACTGTCGCTGGTTACTGGGGATTCTAAGGGCTGAAATTACCTGTTTTCTTTCCGTCATCAGGCTCCGTCTGCCTTTCTTGATTTCAAACCCCAAATACGTCACAGTTTGTTTGCATATCTGTGCCTTGTTAGGTGACACCTTGTAGCCACATTCTGCCAGGTGGTTCAGTACCACTATGGTATTTTTCAGACAAGATTCGTAGTCTGGACTTGCAATCAATAAATCATCTACATATTGCAATAAGACACCCTGGTTTAGTTGAACCTTCCTGAGATCCCTGGCCAGTATTTCCCCAAAAATAGTCGGGGAGTTCTTAAATCCCTGTGGAAGCACAGTCCAGCAATACTGGAGAGTGCTCTTGGACTTAGGGTCCTGCCACTCAAATGCAAAAAGCAGTTGATCCTGGACATCAATTGGAATACAGAAAAAGGCATCCTTCAGGTCTAATACTGAAAACCACCCATAGTCACCAGGTATGGCAGTTAATAGGGTGTACGGATTAGGCACAGTGGGATGTAAATCCTGAACAATATCACTAATAGGCCTTAAATCTTGGACTAAACGGTACTCACCTGTATGGGGTTTCTTCACTGGCAGAATTGGAGTGTTGTAAGGTGAGCGGCAGGGCCTAATGAGTCCAGATTGAAGGAACCTTTTCAATACTGGCTCAATTCCCCTCAAGGCCTCCTCCCTTAAGGGGTATTGTTTCCTTCTCGGGGTTTTGCTCCCCTCTATCACTTCTATCTTTACAGGCTCCGCATTTTTCGCACGTCCTGGGGTTCCATCAGCCCATACCCATTTACTTACTCTTTCAACAATTTCTGGAGGTAAAATTTCACTTTTTGGTGGAACATCTTGAGTAAGCAACATCTGGAACCGCAGAGCATGCTCTGGAGGAACCTGTAGGTGAAGCCTCTGATTTTTGGCTGAGAATATAATTCATGCATTAAGCTTACTTAAAAGGTCACGACCAAGGAGAGGGATTGGACACTCTTCCATGTATAGGAAGCTGTGCTGGAGCTGTGTGGTGCCTAGCCGGCACTCCAAAGGTTGCAAGAAGGGTGTCTGTTGTGACTTCCCTGTAACCCCAATGACTGCTGCAGTCTTTTTGCTCATTTTAGTTAATTTTGAATTCAAAACTGAGTATGTTGCTCCAGTGTCCACCAAGAAATCAATCAGACGATCCCCCACAGCGAGGGTTACCCGGGGCTCCAAGGGGGTTATTTTGATGGGTTTAAGATCTAGTGGAACCCCTGGGCACCCCTATTCTTCATCTGAACCTTCTCCATGAACTATCATTTTTCTCCTTTCCTCCACACTTGGCTCCAGATTCCTTCTACTCTGTCTATATTCCCTCCTATCTTCACCTGAGACTCTGTGCTATCACTGGTCTCCTGTCCTCTGTGCTGGGCTCTCGATTCCTTCTCCGTCCATATTCCCTATCATCATCTGAGCCTCTACTCTGTGCTAACATCTGTCTTCTTTCCTCTCTCCTTGGTTCCTGGTTCTGTGTACTCCTCCTAAATTCCCTCCTGTAACCCCTACGTGAATCATCCTGTCGTGGTGTCCTCAGTCTTCTATCCTGGCTTCTGTAATTACTGCGTCTGCCTCTTCCCTGTAACCTGGGACAACTGTACTTCCAATGTCCCTCCTCCCTACAGAAAGCACACTGATCTCTTCCTAGGGGTTCACATCTCTGTCCATTACTGTTTTCCCGAAACCCTGGCCTGTGCTCTCTTTGTACAAAAACAGTCGCAAGTTTCGGTCTCCTGTCCTCTCTCCTGTTCTCTCTATTATTATAAACCTTAAATGCTAAGTCCACTACCCGGGACGGACTCATCTCTGTGACGCCGTCTACCTTTGCTAACTTTTTCCTTATGTCTGGAGCACAATTTGTGATGAACACCATAGTGAACAAACGAGCATTTTCTGGGGCATCCGGATTTATATCCGTGTGGTCTGTATACATCTGAATAATCCTCTCAAGGAACTCTGATGGATCCTCATTAGCCCCTTGTGTAAGGTCCAATAATTTGTTAAAATTTTTATGTTTGGGGAGTCCCTGCTCCAGTCCTACCAATAAACATTTTTTACACAGATCCAACTTTGCCATTCCTCCATTGTTGGGGTCCCATTTAGGATCTACCTCTGGGACAGCAATCTGTGGCTCTGGGGATTGACTATCCTGTTGGCGGAGACGTTCAGCCTCCTCCCTGGCTTTCCTCACTACTATCCTCCGCTCATCTAGACCTAGTAAAACTTGTAACATCAACTGTATATCAGCCCAGTTAGGGCGGTGGGAGAGAAAAACGGAGGCAAACAAGTCCGCCATCCTCTTAGGAGCCTGCCGGTACGGGGGAACAGAGTTCTTCCAAGTTAGGAAGTCCCCGGTGCAAAAAGGGCGGTGCGACCAAAAGTACCCAGCAGGTCTCCCCTCTTCATTCACGCCACCTATTGGCAGCTGGCAAAGAGGAAACTGTCCTGCCACAGAGCGATCGTTACTGCCAAAATGGGTGCCGCTCCTAGTGTGGGGAGGATACGCCATGATAACTACCTCCCTGGAGGGCAATGGAGGCTGTGAAGCCTCAGGAATCTGTGCAGGAGGGGCCTCAGGAGGGGCCTGGTCACGTGGTGAAGGCCCTTGTCCTGAAGCCTCAGGAGTCTGTGCGGGAGGGGCCTCTTCACATGGAGAAGGCCTTTGTCCCAGTGAGTTTAAGGTATTTAGCAAATGAATCTCTTCCTCCTCTTCTAACTCTGCCCTTCTGCAGTCCTCATGGGAAGGAGAACATTTATCTCTTCTCTGCACCATTACTCTAGCCTTCTCCTGTGTCATATCCCATTTATGGAGGGCGGCCTGTATCTGGTCCTGCACACTTTTAAAGGCGGACTCAAAAACGTTACGATTTTCGTCCCTCACACTGCCAATAGCTGAATCAAAAGCCTGATTTTGTCGTTGCACTTGATCCTGCATGCTTTGAAAAGCTGACTCAAAAGTCTGATTTTGTCGTTGAAAAGCTGACTCAAAAGTCTGATTTTGTCGTTGCACTTGATGCTGCACGCTTTGAAAAGCTGACTCAAAAGCCTGATTTTGTTGTTTCATAGCTAAGTTAAGAGCTTGAATTTGTTGCAGCACATTCTCAGTATGTGAAGTATAACCACTACTTCTCATAGAAACAAGAATGTAGCACATGGCGCCTATGCACATTACCAAAAAAACACCCAG
This sequence comes from Talpa europaea, assembly GCF_964194135.1. Classification (NCBI taxonomy): domain Eukaryota; kingdom Metazoa; phylum Chordata; class Mammalia; order Eulipotyphla; family Talpidae; genus Talpa; species Talpa europaea. Next base: position 99,365,632 of record NC_140068.1, on the reverse strand, counting down.
AAGCACAGACTGCAAAGGGATGGCTTGTAAACCATTAACATATGTATACAGAATTAAAATCATGTGCCATAAGCTAGGTCTAATCCAATTATTTACACTTATCAAACTGGTGGTAATATTTAATGGAAAAAGGCTACTTAAATTCAAGGCCGGAAAAAAACTGAAAGAACTCAAGTTAGGGATTAAACTGCTGAAGTTCATGGTTGAGGCCACGTTTGGGTCAAAACCACACCCACAACAGCCGTATGTGCGGAAAAAAAAAACTTTTCAAGACGTGAAACAAAGAGTTTCACTGCGAGTCCTGCAGACCTAATGCGCTTTTATGGTGACCAACGCAAGAAAAATTACTTTGGGCTGGTCAACCACGGTGAAACTTGCAAATCACGTTGGGCGCCAAGCTGTTATAGAGCAACCCCGATATTAAACGGGTTCCTGGCTGTGGGTCCTCACCCGCGCCCTTTAAAGGGACTTATGAATACTCTACTACAGATACACACAAAAGGGTTAATAAAAGGTTTATTTACAAGAGAAAAAGAAATAAGGAAAATGTACAACTCAGGGAGAAAATAGGGAAATAAAGTCTTTAATGCGTCCTACCCGATCCGACGACCTGGAAACCCAAAGTCACTCTCAGAGCTGGCCGGACGCTGCGAGCTGGCGGAGAGCCAAAAATGGGGGCCCCTCCAAAGCCCACGTCTCTGCCTTTTATATCCACCTTGCTGCTTAACCCCACCCTCAGGTCCCAGCCACCTTCCCTTTTGTGGTGATGGGATTTGGAGTTCCCAGTGTCTTTGGCTTTGACCTGGGGTGGGGGTGGAGTCCACAAAGCCTACATGGAATTTGCTTTGGGACATCCTTTTCCCCCTAACAACACGAGTAGCATGGCTCCCCATAATAATAAAAAGAAAAAAGTTAATACAGTAAAAAATAAAAAAAGAAGAAGAAACACTTCATGAACTACCTAAAACCATGTGGGAAGCAATATAAGAATAATGGAGAGACCTGGGGAACAGGGAAGTGACTCCCAGATGCACCACCTTTAAGACAGGGAGCTTTGCATCCAGAACTCAGCAAAACTAAGTGGAACTGAGAAGGAGCTACTCCCACAGTCAGAGTTGAGCTGAAAATCATGCACAAGCCAGGCCCTACGTCTGGCTGCAAATAGGAGCCCAAGGGGGTTCCAGCAATTAGGTGCCCAGGGGTGATCCAGCCACCACCAAGGCAGAGTGTGGGGCTTCAAGACCCACCTCTGGAATTAAATAAAAACAGAGGGAGGGGATTTTCAGGCACAGTGTCCATTAACATATCCATTGTACCACTGCTCTACTGGAATTCTGGCATAACAATATTGGACTCCATTGTGCCACCAGTTTCTGACATCCAGAAGGATCACACCAAAGAGATGCCAACCAGTACCAGTGACACAGTGTCCCAACACTTAGGATGAATTAGAAAACAAGCAGCAGGAAGAAGAAAAATTACAAGAAACCAAGAAAGTCCTCAGGGAAAAGACACACCACAAAAGAGAAATCACCCACTAGATTGCAATAACAGTGACTTGGAAGAATTTCTGAGCCTTCCACAAAGAGAATTTAAATCACCATGATTAAAAAACTGAAAGAAGTAAAAAATGAAATGGGAAAAATAATCAAAGATCAGAATGAAATTGAGTCCCTAAAGGGGGAAATTCAAGAAATGCAGGAGAACAAAGGATTAATGGAGGAGCTAAATAACTCTGGGAAAAGCAGTGAAAGCAGAGCTGAGTCTCCCTGGGCAGGCAGGAGGGTTTGAAGTGTGGCAGGAGAGAGGGATGTCTCTCTGTTTTGGAGTCAGATAGTTTCCAAAGTCTTTCTTCATTCTTTTCCTTTGTACTTCACTTTCCTTTTCTGTTTTTTTTTTTTTTTTTTCCCCTGTGGCTTCGAGATGTATGTCTTGCAGTGTTTTACCTATATTTTCTTCTATATATTTTATGGTTTCAGGTCTTATGTCCGGTTCTTTCGTCCATTTTGAATTGATTTTTGTGCACGATGAGAGGTAGTGGTCTAGCATGATAATATACATAGAGAACACTAAATATTACATGAAAAAAAAAACTAATTAAAAGAACAAACCAGTTCAGCAAAGTGACAGGATACAAAACCAACACAAGGAAAATTGCCCCTGTTATACGCAAACAATGAGCTAGGAAAGAAGATATTGAGAAAGTCATCCCATGTACATTCTCACCTAAAAAAAAAAATTACATACTTAGAAATAACCTAACAAGAAGGTAAGGGATCTGTTCAAAGAAAGGTATAAAAAAAACAGTCAAAAGAAATAGAAGACACAAAGAAATAGAAAGATATTGCCAGCTCCTGCTTGAAAGCATCAACATTGTTCAAAATCGGGGTTGGGGAGAGAGCAGGATGGATTATGGAGGAGAATGTGGATGATTGGAAGAGCTACAGTGACCACAGCTGAGCAGGGAGATCCTTACTGTCCAAATATTTAACAGGATTTAAAACAATGGTATTTCATTCAATAATTAATTAAGCAATTCATACAAAAATAAATAAATTTTATTATAATAAAAAATGAGCAAAAGATAATAATTTTAAAGGAAGGTAGGACAGAGGGAAAGATGTGTAAGAAAAGAAAGAACAAGTTAAGGAGGGAGGGGAGAGGATGGGGGGACACCCCAGAACTCAGCACAGACATGTGGGGATGAGACAGTGCTATGGAAACCAGGGGATGTGGGTTTCCCTGGGGAGTCAGGGCTGGAACTGGAGCTGAGGGAGCTTCTCAGCACCTCTGACAGGAGCAGCCTCCTGCATAATGTCTGATTGGACAGAGGCAGAGGGAGGAGAAGGGGAGATGGGTGTCAGGGGGAAGCAGATCCCCCTGAGCTGCTCCCCTGCAGCCTTGTGGGGAGAGGCTGTGTCTGTGGGGAGGGCAACACAAGGGTGCTGAGGGGCAGGAGCTTCACCCCTTGCAGAGACAGGAAAGACAGGTAGGGGGCAGCCTGTCAGGGAGGGGCCTAGGGGAGACACCCCACCCCTCCTTCCTCCCAGATGTGACACCAGTGAGAAGGGGACAAGCCCAGCGAAGGGGTCCAGGTGTCCAGGTGTCCATGGAGGGGGAAGTGGATGGGCCCCAGGGCACCTCTGGAGCAGGACACAGCAGAGCCCTGAGTCTGCAGGTCCAAGTCACAGCCCAGCCTCTGCGGGGCCCGCAGACCCAGGTCTCCCCACCCCTGCTGCTGTGTAGGGGATTCCTTGGCTGGGAGGGTGGGGGCTCCCAGAAGCTAAAACAGACCTGAGGTGTGGGTTCTTTATGTGCTCACCAGGAGACCCCTCCAGGGACACCCGGATCCACCTCTGTCTCCACATCCCCAGAGACCACAGGAGGAACGGCCACCACTGTCCCTTCTGTTCATAATCAAGACATAGAGGGGTTTACCATTCTGTCTCTGATGAGTCCTCTCACCTCCACCTCTGGCCTTTACAGGTTTTCTACATACACACAAAAAAGAGGTAGAGGGTGTTAAAGAACTTTCAAGAAATGTAAAAGGGAACAAATTAAATAGGGACCTAGTAAAGGTTTTTCAGAGTATGAGGCTTTGAGCTCTGTTTCCATATTACTCTGAAAAACCAGGGTCAGCTGCCTGGCTGAGGAGCCCCTTCACTGAGGGGATGAGCCTCAGGTCACTCAAGACCCCCCCTCCCTGTTCCCACTCTCTCCCCCACAAGCTCCAGACTCCTCCCAGGGCCCTGGCTCACAGGGCAGTGTCTCTCTCTCCTGCCACACTTCACACCACCCTGCCTGCCCAGGGAGACTCAGCTCTACCCTGTTCACTCCCCTCACCTGGTCCACCTGTCCCCCTGCACTGCTCTCAGGCTTGTTCCTGCCTCACTGCCCCCCAAAAGACCAGCTTCTGGGGATAGAATCAGTTTCTCCTTCCCCTGACCAGCCCCCCTAAGTCTCTTTCCTGTGAGTCAGTCCTCTGGGTTCCTCCTCCAGCTGCTCCTGCATCAGGGGTCACACATGAGAACCACATTGGCACCTGATCCCTTCACCATCCCCTTTCTATCCCCTTCTCCTCTGAGGTGACCCCTCCCTTGATTAAATGCAGAAGGGCAAAGGAGAGCCTCAATACTGAGACAGACTGTCCCTCCCCAATGGGACCTGCCCCCTGGTCCTGGTCCTTTCCTTCCTCTCCCCCTGCAGGGTGAGGCCTCTGGCCCTGGGGCTGCTCTCAGCAGGGGCCATCCCCTCTTAATAGGGTGACCTCTGGCTTCCCAGGTGAGCTGGTCAGAGGCCAGGGCTCCCCCTCCTGGTACAGGGGTCAGCTCCTCCTCCCCTTTCCACACAAGAGAGGGACAGCCTCATTGGGGATAAATGGAGCCCACATGTAAGAATCCTCCCCAAAGGATATGCTGGGTGTGGAGGTTGGAAGAGTCTTCCAGAACTTTCAGAGGTCTGACCTCCCAGGTCACAGAGGGGAGAGTCCTCAGGGCTCAACTGCCCCCAAGGTGCTGCTGTGCCCCAGGAGCAGCTGCAGCTGCAGCAACTGCAGAGATCTCGGCCACACCTTCCCAGAGCCCCCTTTGGGAAGGAGGGATCCCTCCACCACTACCTGTGTGGGGGAAGCTACCCCAAAGACAGGTGTCTCTATAGACTTAGTTACCTAAAATAGAGAAATGGTCATAGGAGAACCTGGGGGAGACCAGCAGGGAACCATCTGTGGGAAAGTCGTGGAAAGATCTAGTGTTTTAAAAAATTGGTTGAAATGAATCTCAGCTTATTTTATAAAAACTACCTAGGGTCTCTTGCTCCTCTTGAAACTATAGGTATGTAGTTACAGGACAGAGATGCTACTAAATCATGGAATCAGCAGACACCCGTGGATGTGGAGGGAGGAGAGGGGACAGGGAACCAGGAGATGTGGTTCCAGCCCAGACCTTTAGTTCAGCTGCTAGAAGAACAGGTGCCAGAGACACCTCCCCCCAAGGGGTCTCAAGTGTTTTAAACATGCACCAAAGGAGACTAATAGCACAACAAATGACAGCTTATGAACACCCACTTACCCCTCTCCCGGTCTCACCCACATACACTCACACCCACTGCCCTCCCCTGGACTGCTGTGAAGCAAACCTCAGGGTCACATCATCTCATCTCTTAACAGCCTGTTCCTGCCACCTCACACCCGGGACACTAACACGCTTCCCCTGAGACACCATCACTCAGTGGCCGCTTGGAAGGACGGGAGCAGAAAGCCAGACAAGGCCACAGAGGGGAACCCCTCTCCGTCCTGTCTGCACACCACGGCTGAAACCAGATGTGGTTGTCTGAGGTGGGGATGAAAAGGGGTTGGAGAATTTATTCTGAAGGCAGAAGAGACTGGACTGACTGATGACTGTGTGTGGGTGTGGGAGGAAGAGTGACCCCAGATGACCTGCCTCAGCCAGGGGACAGTGGCTTTGCCAGGCTTGGAGGGAGGAGGGAGAAGTAGCTGGAGGAAAAGGAAGAATTTGGATTGAGCTATATGTGTGCTGAATTCCCTGTGGACACTTGGTGGAAGCAGCAGAGCATGGGGCCTGGGTCCCAGGAAAGGATGCCTGGAGACACCCACTGATGCAGTCAAGCTGAGGGTGGAGATAAGCTTCTTCCAATTTTTTTCCAACCAATTCCCATCACATCCATGGTCCTACTTGTTACAACCGGATCTCCTCCCAGATGGAGCCATCTGGAGGCCAGAGATGCTTTAGAGCAGATTATTCTAATGTTCAAAGCTAGGTCAGACTTAGTGGCCCCATGAGGAAGGAGGCCACAGCAGGTGACCCTTAACCCATCACTGTGCCAGGCTGGGCCCAGACCCATGCTGGGATTGGGGTGTTCACCTCCTGCTCAAACACAGGACCTGGGAGCAGATCAGGGCAACCCAGAGGGAGATCAGCTCTGGTCTTTCCACCTCCACTGCCTTCTCTGCCCACTACAACCTCCTCTCCCTGCCTTTGGGCTCAACCAGGCTCTTCTGACCCTCCCTTAGCCTGCCTCTTAACCACCCCCACACACCCCCTACACATAACCTGAAGCCCCAAACTTCACCTCCCCCCTACCCTAACCCTCAGCCCTCCCACCCTTTGCCCACCCAGGCCCTTTGAGCCCCAGCTTCTGGCTCCAGCAGCCACTTTTACTTCCCACTCCAGGCCCTTCCAATGCTGAGAGAATACTACTACCTGCTGGAAACTCACCCACATCCCTCTCTGATGAGCAAGAGTTCAGTCAAGTTTGGCAAGAAAGACAGAAAAAAGAAAATACACAGATTCACAAGCCCTTGGGATCCCTGGAGCTTAGGGTTTGGGACATTTTACCAAAGGTCAGGCAGTTACTTTGCTTATTTTACTTTTTCTGTCAATTGTATTTCAACCTATGAATTATTGGATTGATTTTTTTAAATGTTTTAGTAGGTTCCTTACTCATACTAGATCTAGTAAATCTCTTCAGAATAAAAAAAAAAAAAAAACAACAACTCACAGCACTGTCCTAATTTGTGCCTGTCTATTCCAGCACTTCTAGATTTTTAAAAATTTTTTACTTTTATATTCCCCATACAATTGCAACCCCTATTTTGACCCCAATCCATCCTTTCCTCACCCCCCGACACCCCACAGTGTGTTTCTGGTTCATAGTTTTTTATTGATTTTGATTTTTTCTTTCTTATAGTTATTTTTTTTTCCTGGTCCCTTATTTAAGTTTTCTAGATTCCTGCTATGAGTGAGACCATCCGGTATTTTTCTTTTTCTTTCTGGCTTATTTTGCTGAGCATGATCCCTTCCAGGGCCATCCATTTTGCTGCAAACTGCATGTGTTTATCTTGTTTCATTGCTGAGTAATATTCCCTTGTGTATATTTACCACATCTTCTTGATCCAGTCGTCTATTTTTGGGCATTTGGGTTGTTTCCAAAGCTTAGCTATTGTAAACAGTGCTGCTATAAACATAGGGGTGCAGGTGCTCTTTGGAATTGATGTTTCTGTGTCCTTTGGGTAAATACCTAGGTGTGGAATTGCTGCATCATATGGAAGCTCTATGTTTAGTAGGTCAAGAAATCTCCACACAGCTCTCCATAGTGGTGAGACCAGTTTGCACTCCCACCAGCAGTGTAGGAGAGTTCCTTTTTCTCTACATCCTCGCCAACATTTGTTGTTGCTAGTGTTTTCATTATGTGCCATTCTCACTGGTGTGAGATGGTATCTCATTGTAGTTTTGATTTGCATTTCCCTGATTACAAATGGTGTTGAACATTTTTTCATATGCCTGCTGGCCATTTGCATTTCCTCTTTGGAGAAGTTTCTTTTTATCTCTTCTGCCCATTTGTTTGAATGGGTTATTTTCTTTTTGTTGAGTCTCATCAGCTCTTTGTAGATTTTTGTGATCAGTCCTTTATCATTAGCAGCACTTCTAGATTTAAAATGGAGGATTATCTGAATCAACCCATGAACACGTGTGTCCAATTAAAATGATAGTCTGTTTTCAGAGTTGTCACTCCCTCTGGGAAGGGGCTAGACCCTGATGCTGCTCACTAGCAGCTGAGCTAAGGTCCCCTAGGATAGTACCTGCCACTGACCAAGTCCCACAGTATCTTCACATCTGTGCATCTCCCCCCTCTCCAGCCAGCACCCCCTCATTGACCCACACAGCCCCAAACTTCCCTGGCAGGTCAAGTGCCTGATCAGAGGTGTGAAGGTGACAGGAGTCGCTCTTCCCCATTTGGGTGCTGCCATGGGGAGCCAATATCTCCTAAGTCCCCTCCTCTCAGAACAGGCTCAGAGGCCTCACCTTGAGGGAAGATGACACCTGCAGGGTCAGCTTCAGCCCCGCTGCCCACGATCTGAGCAGCCCTGGAGCAAGAATCCAGACCACAGCCCAGGTCCTGTAACCAGGCTAGCTGTAGGGCCAGGCCAGGGCCGCTAGGAGAGGGTCGGGGAGAGCACCCCAGGTTCAGCAAGTCATTCTCTGAGGGGATGAGGAAGGGACTAAGCCTTACTCACAAAACCCCAGGAAATGGAAAAGCTTTTCAGTCATCCTACTGCTGATAAAAGGACCAAATCCTAATAACGTTCATAAAGGTCACTATTCATTGTTTCGAATAGATACCATATCATAATGGATATATCATGCACTCTTATCTTTCTACATTACCTCTTATATAATTCCCACAAAAAACCTCTATATCAGATTACTATCTTTTCTTGCAGACGCAGGGAATGAATGAGGCTCAGGGAGGTCAGTTATTCTGACCAACATCACACACTGGTTAGTGGGAGGGCAGGTAGGACTTAAATCCAGTGTCCAACTCCAAAGCCCTGTTTTTCCCATTACATTACACTCTTCTCTCCTCCACCAGGTATGGCCCTGTCATGCCTGTGCTGCAAAAATGTTTTTGTCTCCATAGTTAGAAATACTAATGAGAATGGCCCAAGCCTCTCAGTAAAACTCAGGAACCAGGTCCCACCTCCATCTCCGCCTGCACTGCCTTCCTCTGAGGTCTCTTCAGCCACATCTGACCAAGGGGCTGGCCAGGGGCACTGGTACAGGACAGAGGTCACCTTGGGAAGGTCACTCCTCTGTGGGTTTCAGCAAAAGAGAATTAAAATTGAGACCAAGGGGCATTTTCAAACAGGTTCCCATGGGCACCTCTCAGGGGCTCCCACGTGGGAAGTATGGGGAAATTTAGGAGGGACCAGACCCAACCAGAGCTCTGACCCTGTGTCTCTCTCCTGAGACTGCTCAGAGTTAATGAGGCCAACAATGGCTGTTTACTTTACCCAAAGCCATGTCTAGTATTTCCCAATTCTGTACAAAGACCATTGAATTGGAGTCTTCCCACCACTGAGGAAGTGGAACTCCTCTCCCAAACAATAGGCCACAGTGTCTAAGATGGCATCTTCCTGCTACTGTGGACATGCAGCAGTCAAACTATAGGCCAGGTTTTGACTCACAAACACAACAAAAGAGACAACAGGAGATGTTATATGAGCTTCCAGGTTGCCCCAGCACAGCACTAGACAAGCGACACTCAAGACAACAACTGCAGTGGCCGAACGACCCAACAAATGGCCACATTCACACATTTTTTATTTTTTTCTTTTTACATTGAGGGTATTTGTATTTATGCAAATGCATACAATTAGCAATTGTCACTATTTTCCTTAAGAGTCTTTACATTTATTTATTTTATGTATTTTTTTAATCATTTTTTACTTTCGCACAATGTATGCATATTCATCTTGGTTGCAGTCCCCATACAATTCCCACCCCCCTTATTTTGACCTTAATCTGTCCTCTCCCGAACCCCATAGTGTGTCTGTGGTTTATAGTGGCTTGTTGATTTTGATTTTTTCTTTCTTATTCTTTTTCTTGGTCTCTTATTTAGGTTTTCTAAATTCCTGCTATGAGTGAGAACATCCGGTGTATCTTTTTCCTCCTGGCTTATTTCACTGAGCATGATCCCTTCCAGCTCCATCCATGTTGCTTGCAAGTGGCATGAGTTTACCTTTTTTGATTGCAGAGTAATTGTGTATATGTACCACATATGTATATGTACCATTGTGTATATGTACCACATCTTCTTGATCCAGTCATCTATTTTTGGGCATTTGGGTTGTTTCCAAAGCTTAGCTATTGTAAATAGTGCTGCTATAAACATAGGGGTGCAGGTGCCCTTCGGATTTTATGTTTCTGTGTCCTTTGGGTAAATACCTAGGAGTGGAATTGTTGGATCATATGGAAGCTCCATCTTTAGCAGGTTGAGGAATCTCCACACAGCTCTCCATAGTGGTTAGACCAGTTTGCACTCCCACCAGCAGTGCAGGAGAGTTCCTTTTTCTCTACATCCTCGCCAACATTTGTTGTTGCTAGTGTTTTCAATATGTGCCATTCTCACTGGTGTGAGATGGTATCTCATTGTCGTTTTGATTTGCATTTCCCTGATTACAAGTGGTGTTGAACATTTTTTCATATGCCTGTTGGCCATTTGCATTTCCTCTTTGGAGAAGTTTCTTTTTATCTCTTCTGCCCATTTTTTGACTGGATTATTTTTTTTCTTTTTGTTGAGTCTCATCAGCTCTTTGTACATTTTTGCGATCAGTCCTTTATCATTAGTTCAATTTTGTTGCGTCTCTTCAGCTCTTTGTAGATTTTTGTGATAAGTCCTCTATCATTAGTGTTGTGTGCAAAATTTTTCTCCCAGTCGATGGGGTTTCTCTTTGTTTTGGTTACTGTCTTTTGCTGTACAGAAGCTCTTTAATCTGATGTAGTCCCAGCTGTTTATCTATGCCTTCACTATAACTGCTTTGGGTGAGGTGTCTTTAAAGGTGTTACAGAGGTGTATGTCATGTAATGTTTTGCCTATATTTCCTTCTATGTATTTTATGATTTCAGGTCTTATGTCTAGTTCTTTAATCCATTTTGAGTTGGTTTTTGTGCATGGTGTGAGGTAGTAGTTAAGCTTCATTCTTTTGCATGTAGCGACCCAGTTTTCCCAGCACCATTTATTGAACAAACTATCTTTGCTCCAATGCATATTCTTTGCTCCTTTGTCAAAGATTGGTTGACCATAAATCTGTGGGTTTATTTCTGGGTTTTCTATTTGGTTCCATTGATCTGTGTGTCTGTTCTTGTTCCAATACCATGCAGTTTTGATTATTATGAATTTGTAGTATTGTTTGAAGTTTGGGAGTGTGATACCTTCATTCTATTCTTTTTTTTTTTTTTTTTTTTCAGAAGAGCTTTGGCTATTCAAGATTTTTTGATGGTTCCATATGAATTTCTTTAATATTTATTCTATTTCTTTGAAGAATGTCATTGAAATTTTTATTGGAATGGCACTGAATCTGTAAATTGCTTTTGGTAGGATGGCCATCTTGATAATGTTAATTCTTCCAATCTATGAGCATGGGATGTCTTTCCATTTCTTTGTGTCTTCTTCTATTTCATTTTAACTGTGTTTTATAGTTTTCTTTGTATAGGTTCTTTACCTCTTTTGTTAGTTTTATTCCCAAGTATTTGATTTTTTTTTTGTTTCAATAATAAAAGGGATAGTTTTCTTGATTTCCTCTTCAAATTTATTGTTGTGCAAAGGAAGGCTACTGATTTTTGTGTGTTGATTTTGTATCCTGCTATTTTACTAAACTGATTGATTAGTTTGATTAGCTTTTTCTGTGGAGTTTTGGGAGTCTCTATGTATATTATCATATCATCTGCAAATAGTGATCGTTTTCCCTCTTCCTTCCTTATTTGGATTCCTTGTATATCTTTCTCTTGTCTTATTGCTCTGACTAGGACTTCCAGTATTATATTGAAAAGCAGTGGTGAGAGTGGACATCCTTGTCTTGTTCCAGATCTTAAGGGAAATGCTTTCAGCTTTTCACCATTGAGAATGATACTGGCTATGGGCTTGTCATATATGGCCTTTATGATGTTGAGGTATGTTCCTTGTATCCCGAGAATTTCAAGGGCCTTTATCATAAATGGGTGTTGTACTTTGTCAAAAGCTTTCTCAGCATCTATTGATATTATCATATGGTTTTTACATTTCTTTTTGTTGATGTGTTGGATTACATTGCTTGATTTTCGAATGTTGAACCATCCTTTTGTCCCTGGAATGAATCTTAATTGGGTGTGGTGAATTATCTTATGGATACATTGTTGGATTCTGATAGGTAAAATTTTATTGAGGATTTTTGCATCTGTGTTCATTAGAGAGATTGGCTTGTGGTTTTCTGTTTTTGTGTTGTCCTTATTCGGTTTTGGTATTAGTGTAATGTTAGTTTCATAGAACGTGTTTGGTATTATCGCTTCCTTCTCAATTTTTTGAAAGAGTTTGTGAAGGATCGGCACTAATTCATTGCTGAATGTTTGGTAGAATTCATTTTTAAATCCATCTGGTCCTGGGTTTTTGTTTTTGGGGAGGGTTATGATTACCATTTCAATTTCACTGCTCATAATTGGTCTGTTAGGTATTCTATTTCTTCTTTATCTAGCTTTGGGTGATTGTAAAATTGTAGGAATTTGTCCATCTCTTCTAGATTGTTGAGCTCGTTTGCATATCACTCTTCATAGTAGTTTCCAATTATTTTTTTGATTTCTGCTGTGTCTGTTGTGACTTCTCCTCTTTCATTTGTGATCCTATTTATTTGTGCTTTCTCCCATTTTTCCTTAGTGAGCCTGGTTAGAGTTTGTCTGTTTTATTCCTTTTTTTGAAGAACCAGCTTTTGGTTTTGTTGATCTTTTGTATTTTTTTTTTTCAGTTTCTGTTTCACTTATTTCTGCTTTGATTTTTAATATTTCCTTTCTTCTACTGGTTTTAGGGTTTTGTTGTTGTTCTTTTTCTATTTCTTTGAGATGTGAGATTAGGTTGTTTCTTTGAGTTTTTTTCTTGTTTTTTGATATGACCCTGTATTGCTATATATATATATTTTGCTCCTATTATATATTTTCCTGCTTTTGCTGCATCCTATACACTTAGGAAATTGATGTCCTCCTTGTCATTCAGCTCAAAGTATTTTTTAAATTTCTTCTTTGATCTCCTCATTAGTCCAGTGGTCTTCCAGTAGTGTGGGTTTCAATATCCATTAGATAAGAGGGGCCCTTGCTTTCTTTTCATGGTTTATTTCTAGTTTGATGCCTTCATGGTCAGAGAAGATGGTTGGTATAATTTTAATCTTAGTGTATCTGTTGATGTGTGTCTTGTGTCCCACTATGTGATCAATCCTCATACTCACACATTTTGGCAAAACACCTGGCTTCATCTTCAGTTTCCTTTTCCAGGCTGCCAGTCAGTGAGACACCTTCCTTTCAGGTCTCCAGGTCTCCTTTGCCAGGCCTACCGAAATGACTGCTTAGACAAGGCCATGCACAATGGCCTCCACCATGTGGGCTGAACCCACGAAGCCCAGCTCCATGACAGATAGCCCCACAAATGTCAACATAGGTTAAGTGACGAACCTGAATTTCTATCCCCTGACAGAAACAAGGCAGCACTCTCTTTCCCCCAAGGGCACAGTGTCAGAGGATACCTGCCAAAATAGAGTTAAATAAAACTCAGTGTCCATAACATGATATCCAGAATGTCCAGGATACAATGGAAAATCACTCATCATATCAAAACACAGGAAAATATCAAATTGAATAAGAAAAGATCATCAACAGACACCAACACTAAGATGACCTTGATGTTGGAATATATGACACTTATCTGAGGTAGGCAAGTATTTAAAGTAAGTATTAAACAATGATTCAATAAGCAAGTAAAAACTCTTTTGAAACAAATGACAAAATCTTAGCAAAGAAATAGAAGCTGTAAAGAAGAATCAAATCAAAATTTTAGAGTTGAAAAATATAATAAAATTTTAAACTCAATGAATTTATTTAACAGTAAAATGGGGAAAACAGAGGAAAGATTCAGTGAACATAAAGATAAATGAAAAGATATTACTCAATCTGGACAATTGATTAAATAATACACTAAAAATATGAACAGAGAGTCAAAGACTTATGGAGCTATAATAAAAGGTCTAACCTTTCTATCTTCCCTGAATGAGAAGAGAAAGCAGGTGCAGCAGGAAAATGTAATCAAAGAACCAATAGTTGAAAATTTCCTAAATTTGGCAAGAGATAGAAATCTGTGGATCCAGGAAACTGAATGAATTCCAAACAGGATATTTTCATGTGTTTATTGACCATTTGTGTATCTTTACTTACCATTAATGTATGTGTTCTTTATATATTCCAGATACAAGTCCCATATATGATTTGCAATATGTACTTGCCTTTTGTTGCTTGTCTTTCCACATTCCTGAGGCGCCATTTGGAGCAAAAGGGCTTTTTATTTTGATGTAGTCCAATTTATTAATAATTTATTTCATTACTCCTGCTTTTGGTATCATATGTAAGAAGTCATTGTCCAATCCAAGATCACTTTTTTAGATTTTCTCATAATAGTTTTATGGTTTTACCTTTTATATTTAGATATGGGTATTAGGTATATTTTTATATATGGTGTGTGGTAAGGATCCAAAATCAATTGTCCATTCTATTGCACTGAACTATATGTCTAAATTGTCTTCATTACCACAGTTTTATAGTAACTTTTGAAATTGCAAAGTGTAAATCCTCCATTTTGTACTTCAAAACTGTTTGGGTTATTCTAGATCCTTGTTATTTGCACAAAAAATTTTAAGATGCCCTTTGAAACTAAGGAGCAAGTCATGCAAATGGCTACAGAAGGAAGCAGTGCAGACAGTTGTGGAAGCAAGTACAAAGGTTCTGAGGTGTGAATGTGCCTATTTACAGAACAGAGAGGAGGTCAATGTGGTCCAGTGGCGCTGAGGAATAATAGGAGAGGAGATGAGAAAGACAGCGTGGGTGGGGGAGGGGGGAAGCAGATGTCAGGGTGTTATAGGTCCTGAAAGCAATTTAGTTTAACTCTGAGAGAGTGGAGAATTGATTGGAGAGTTTGGAGTAGAGGAGTGACATCATCCAACTCATATTTTAACAGACATTTTGCAGTTACTGTGCAAAGGAATTGTCAAGAGAGCAAGGACAGCAGTGAGGAGACAAGTCAGAAGATGCAGGACAGGGTGGTGGCCTGGAGTAGGGTTTAACATTGAGAATGAACAGAAATGAGAATTAATCAGATTCTGGATGTCTTTTGAAGGTACAGTCTGTAGGATTTAAGACAGATGGATGTAGAATACAAGAAAGAGAAGAACCAGTGGTGTCTCCAATATGGGGTGAACAACTAAAATAACAGAATCGCAAAGTCCAGCTCTGATGGGAGGGAGGTGGCAGTTTGGAGCGGAATCAGACCCATCTTGACAGGTTGAGTTTAGGCTACTCATTAGACATAGGAGGTACAGGTCTGGGACTTAGGGGAGCAGTCTGACCTAGATACACATATTTGGGGTCATCAGCGCAGAGATTGTCTTCAAAGGTAACAGTTAAGTCTGCCAGGAGCCATGGTATTGGATGAGATCTCCTGGGGACAGATGAAAAATAGAAAGAGGTCCAGGGATTGATCCATGGAGTCCACAGTGGGGAAGCAGAGAGGGCTCTGAGGGACCAGAGGGGCTGCAAGTCTCCTAAACTCTAATCTCTGAATGAGTCACTGTGTATTTGTACATCTGGGAAGGGTTATTAGCTTCTCTGTGGTTGGTCTCACCATCAGCACCCAAGTCAGAAGTGGATCCCCAAAGTCTAACGTCCCCATGACATAGGAGTGAGTGACTGACAGGTTTATCCTTCTCAGGGAATTTGCAATGAAGGAACATTCAGTTGAGTAAAACAAACCTCTATTTAATAGGACATGTTAGGAAAGGGGTCATTTTACACCAGAGAGAAATGTCTGTGTCCCTGGCCTGGAAACTCCCTTCCAGCATGGAGAGTTAGGAAGCCCCTGGGAAGGGGAAACGCGTTTGTGGGGAAGCATCAATACTCCTGGGCTGTGAGGGGTGGAGCGGGGATGGGGCGGGGCAGGGGGTGTCTGAAACCCAAGCATAGGGCATCACCCTGAGCAGGCACACATGCCTCCCCTCAGGCAGAGAGAAGGCAAGATGCCAGACGAGCACCTTCCTGATAACATGTTTAATCAGATTCATCCCCATTGCATCCTGGTCCCCTTCCACCTCATCCTCCTCCTCTGTCTCTGTTGCCATCTCCTCCTCTTTCTCTCAAGACCCAGCCTCCTTTTCCATGAAACGTGGATGACACAGAGAGTGTCGCTCTGCCCACTCAGTTCTCTTTCCTGGTCCCACTTGAAGCCTGCTGTCTCCTTCTGATTTCCTGTCACTACTCACCACACCAAATATCTCCCCATCAGTCACCCAGACAGTGAAAAGCAGAGAGTTACACACCAGTTTCTTCTGCCCAGATCTCTCCACACTCAGCTGCCTCCTCAGCTCAGAAAGGTGACAGGGAAGTGACAGTAACATAGATGGGACAATAGGAAAGAGCCACAAGCAGGACACTCATGAAGAAGACACATGAATGGCCGTTAACAAGTGAACATAACTTTAACCACACAGCAAAGTGCAGTTTAAGACAAGAATGAGACCGCGGCTCTCCATCACCAAGTTGGGGTTCTCACCCTTAGGGCTGGCGAGAGAAGGCAGCGCAGACCCTGATGCTGGGGCTGGAGTGTCCTGGCTGCTTCTGAAGACCCGCCTGGGACACTCAGGTATCGAAATCTTTAAAAATATGTCTGTCCTTTGGTTCTGCATCTCCGTGGTTCAACTTTTAGAATTTTAGTCTGAGGAAATAATCAGATATCCATATTCAAGAATCATTTTTTTTTTCATTTGATAGACATGGAGGAGGGCATGGGTATATGCACTACATGCTTAGAACTCATTTTCAAAGCCTCAAATCTAATCATAGCCCTTTTAAGGAAAACGTAATGCCTGATGAAATCTTAATATCATAAAGCAGTTTGCTGGAAGTCAGAGGAAACTGTGCAGAGCGACACCTACTGGATTCACAGACTTTTAACACAAACTCCCCCTGGGCACAGGGAGCATTTCTGATGTCTAGGGCAGCTCCTCTCTGGGTGCTGCTCTATACCCCGCCACCAGGGAGTTCTAATGACTTTGACACCATCAAATGGACCCCCTGTACCCATGACTGAAAGTCTTTTTACCCTCCACCAAACCACCCGTGCCCATGCCTCACTCCCTCCATTCTTGAAATGTTCAGAATATTTAATGCCCTGACTTTATCATATTTTTAAAATTTGATAAATTCCCTCCTACAATAGGAAACTGGTTTCTGTGAAGTAGGTTCACCAAACCGTGGAATAATGCTCAGCCATTTAATATGATATTGGGCAATGCTCTGAGGACATGACATCATTTTCTGGCAAAAAGTGCTTAAACTAGATATACCTAAATGTAGGAATAGACACAAAATAACTAATCTGGATTCTTTAAAACTGTCAATATAATGAAAGACTAATAAGTCAAAGATGCTGTGCCCTTATCAAAGGAGATTAAATATAGACATCATTAAATGCACTTGGAGATTTTGGATTAGCTCCTGAAAAACTCCTCAGAAAGGACATCATGGTCAACTGGCAAATATGAATATGGGCTGTGGATAGTAGTGTTGTGTCACTTTAAGTTTCTTGATTTGATGGTGTACCATGGTTATGAAAAAGACTGGTCTGGTTCTTAAGAAATTAACACCAATGTGTTCATGAATATGGGACATCTTGGGTGCAACATTTAAATGGCTCAGAAAAATAGACAAAAATGCATTTAAAGAAACAATGATAGATTCGAAACCAGGTGCGCAGGGGAGCTCTTCCCCGGCACCGGCATTTTGCAGCAGGGAACTTTCTTTGTTGGAGAAACCAGCAGAAGGCTCCCTGAGGAGCCAGAGGTGAACTGGGAGGCTTGCCCATGCCAGGCCCCTTCTAGCCTGAACTCCCAGCCCAGAGGGGAGCGGCACCCACCGCTGGGGCAGACCAGGTGTGCAGGGGAGCGCATTCCCGCATCGCCATTGCAGCAGGGACCTTTCTTTGGTGGAGACTGTGTGAAAAAAGCACAAGGCTCCCCGAGGAGCCAGAGGTGAGCTGGGAAGTTCGCATAAGATGCCAGCCAGTACCAGCAACACAGTGTCCCAAGGAATACGGCAAATTAGAAAACAGGCAGTAGGGAGTAGAAAAACCACATGCAACCCAGCAACTCCTCAGAAGAAAAGCACACCACAAAAAGAAAACCATCTACCAGATTGCAACGAGAGTAACTTGGAAGAACTTCTGAGCCTTCCACATAGAGAATTTAAAATTGCTGTGATTAAAAAACTGACAGAAGTCATAAAGGAAAAAAATGATAAGAGAAAAATAATTAATGACCAGAAGAATGAAATTGAGTCCCTAAAGAGGGAAGTAAAAGAAATGCAGGAGATCAAAGAATTAATGGAGGTGCTAAAGAACTCTGGGAAAAGCAATGAAAGCAGAATAGATAAAATGGAAGAATGAATAAGTACTCTTGAAGACACAGAAATAAAAAGAACCAAAACAGAAAAGGAAGGAGAAGTACAAAGGAAAAAGACTGAAGAAAGACTTCAGGAACTATCTGACTCCATGAGGAAAGGAAATGTAAGAGTTATAGGAACCCCCGAAGGAGAGGAGAGAGATGTAGGAACAGAGAAAATATTCAAGGATATAATTGAAGAGAACTTCCCAAATGTGAAGAAGGAGCTGAAAATTGATATGCAAAAAGCAAGAAGAACACCAAACTTCCATGACAAAAGAAAAAATACAGCAAGACACATAATAGTAAAGCTCCCAAGAATCCAGGACAAGGAAAAAATAATGAAACTGACAAGAGGGAAGAAACAGATAACATTCAAAGGAAAACCAATCAGACTGACATCAGACTTCTCCGAAGAAACACTACAGGCAAGGAGAGAGTGGAGGGACATAGTCAACAGACTCCAAGAAAACAGATGCCAACCAAGAATACTCTATCCTGCAAAGCTCTCCTTCCTCTATGAAGAAAGAATAAGGACCTTCCCAGACAAACAGAAACTCTGGAATTTCCTTACGAATAAACCCCCACTCCAAAAAATACTACAAGGAGTCCTAAAGCCAGAACCGCAGAGGGATGAATAACAACAAAAGAAGGCAAAAAAAAAAAGTTAATAAAGAATAAATAAATAAAATCAAAGAAAAGACAAACACAATGGCAAATACAGATGCTAACATATCAATACTAACTCTAAATGTAAATGGACTAAACTCTTCAATAAAAAGACACAGAGTTGCAGCCTGGATTAAGAAACAAAACCCAACCTTTTGCTGTCTCCAGGAAACACATTTAGCTACAAAAGATAAAAATAGACTCAAAGTTAAAGGATGGAAAACAATTCCACAAGCAAATGGACCAAAAAAGAAGGCAGGAACAGCCATACTCATATCAGATAAAACAGATTTCAAACTCAAAAGGATAAAAAAAGACCCCAACGGTCATTACATTACGATCAAGGGGACAATGCTTCAAGAAGAAATAACACTCATTAACATATATTCACCAAACGAAGGAGCACCAAAATATATCAGACAACTGTTGTCCTCTCTGAAAACAGACATCAGAGAAAACACATACGTAGTGGGAGACTTCAACACACCACTATCAACAATGGATAGATCAACAAGAGAAAAAATAAGTAAAGACACTAAAGCTCTAAATAAGAATCTAGAGAGCTTGGGCTTAAAAGACATCTATAGAACACTAAACCCAAAAAAATCTGAGTATACATTTTTCTCAAGCGCACACAGATCATTCTCCAGGATCGATCATATACTGGTGCACAAGACAAACATCAACAGATACACCAAGATTGAAATCATACCAACCATCTTTTCTGACCATGAAGGCATCAAACTAGAAATAAACCATAAAAAGAAGGCAAGGTACTCTCCTACCTCATGGAGATTGAAACCCACACTACTGGAAGTCCACTGGACTAACAAGGAGATCAAAGAAGAAATTAAAAAATACTTTGAATTGAATGACAAGGAGGACACCAATTTCCTAAATGTATGGGATGCAGCAAAAGCAGTAAAAAGAGGAAAATATATAGCAATAGAGGCTCACATCAAGAAAAAAAAATAACTCAAAGAAACAACCTAATCTCGAAGCTCAAAAATCTAGAAAAAGAACAACAAAAAACCCTCAAAACCAGTAGAAGAAAAGAAATAATAAAAACCAAAGCAGAAATAAATGAAATTGAAATTAAAAAAACAATCCAAAAGATCAATGAAACCAAGAGCTGGTTCTTTGAGAAAATAAATAAAATAGACAAACCCCTAACCAGGCTCACAAGGGAAAAAAGGGAGGAAGCACAAATAAACAGTATCATAAATGAAAGAGGAGAAATCACAACAGACACAGCAGAAATCAAAAGAATAATCAATAACTACTATGAACAGTTATATGCAAATAAGTTCAACAATCTAGAGGAGATGGACAAATTCCTACAACTCTACAATCACCCAAAGCTAGATAAAGAGGAAATAGAACACCTAAACACACCAATTACAAGTAGCAAAATTGAAATAGTAATCAAAAACCTCCCCAAAAACAAAAGCCCAGGACCTGATGGATTTACAAATGAATTCTACCAAACATTCAGAGACAAATTAGTGCCTATCCTTCACAAACTCTTCCAAAAAATTGAGAAGGAAGGGACAATACCAAACACATTCTATGAAGGCAACATTACACTAATACCAAAACCGAACAAGGACAACACAAAAAAGGAAAACTACAGGCCAATCTCACTAATGAACACTGATGCAAAAATCCTCAATAAAATTTTAGATATCAGAATCCAACAGTGTATCCATAAGATAATTCACCACACCCAAGTAAGATTCATTCCAGGGACACAAGGATGGTTCAACATCCGAAAATCAATCAACGTTATCCAACACATCAACGAAAAGAAATATAAAAACCATATGATAATATCAATAGATGCCGAGAAAGCTGTCGACAAAGTGCAACACCCATTCATGATAAAAGCCCTTGAAATTCTTGGGATACAAGGAACATACCTCAACATCATAAAGGCCATATACGACAAGCCAATAGCCAGTATCATTCTCAATGGTGAAAAGCTGAAAGCATTTCCATTAGGATCTGGAACAAGACAAGGATGTCCACTCTCACCATTGTTTTTCAATATAATAGTGGAAGTCCTAGTCAGAGCAATAAGACAAGAGAAAGATATACAAGGAATCCAAATAGGAGAAGAAGAAGTCAAACTATCACTATTTGCAGATGATATGATAATATACATAGGGAACCCCAAAAACTCCATAGAAAAACGAATTAAACTCATCAATCAGTTCAGCAAAGAGGCAGGATACAAAATCAACAGGCAAAAGTCAGTAGCCTTCCTATACACAAACAATAAATCTGAAGAAGAAATAAAAAAAAAAAATCCCCTTTATTATCGAAACAAAAAAAAATCAAATACTTGGGAATAAATCAAACAAAAGAGGTAAAGGACCTTTACAAAGAAAACTATAAAACACTGTTAAAAGAAATAGAAGAAGACACAAAGAAATGGAAAGACATGCCCTGCTCATGGATTGGAAGAATAAACATTATTAAAATGGCCATCCTACCAAAAGCAATATACCGATTCAATGCTATTCCAATAAAATTTTCAATGTTATTATTCAAAGAAATAGAACAATTATTGACGAAATTCATATGGAATCACCAAAAACCCCAAATAGCCAAAGCTCTCCTTAAAAAAAAAAGGAAGGGAATGGAGGCATCACACTCCCAGATTTCAAACTATAATACAAAGCCATAATCATCAAAACTGCATGGTATTGGAACAAGAACAGACACACAGACCAATGGAATCACATAGAAAATCCAGAAATAAACCCACAGATTTATGGTCAACTAATATTTGACAAAGGAGCAAAGAATATGCACTGGAAAAAAGAAAGTTTGTTCAATAAATGGTGCTGGGAAAACTGGGTCGCTACATGCAAAAGAATGAAGCTTGACTACTACCTCACACCATACACAAAAACCAACTCAAAATGGATTAAAGAACTAGACATAAGACCTGAAACCATAAAATACATAGAAGGAAATATAGGCGAAACACTATGGGATATGCACATTAAAGACATCTTTACAGACACATCACCCAAAGCAGTGATAGTGAAGGCAAAGGTCAACAGCTGCGACTACATCAAATTAAAGAGCTTCTCCACAGCAAAAGACACAATAACAAAAACTAAGAGAAACCCCACCAACTGGGAGAACATTTTTGCACACAACACTAATGATAAAGGACTGATCACAAAAATCTGCTATGAGCTGATGAGACTCAACAACATCAAAGAAAATAATCCTGTCAAAAAATGGGCAGAAGAGTTAAAAGAAACTTCTCTGAAGAGGAAATACAAATGGCCAACAGGCATATGAAAAAATGTTCACCATCACTCGTAATTAGGGAAATGCAAATCAAAACTACCATGAGATACCATCTAACACCAGTGAGAATGGCACATATTAAAAAAAAAAAAACTAGCAACAAAATATGTTGGCGAGGTTGTGGAAAAAAAGGAACTCTCCTGCACTGTTGGTGGGAGTGCAAACTGGTCCAACCACTATGGAGAGCTGTGTGGAGATTTCTGGACCTACTAAAGATAGAGCTTCCATATGAACCAGCAATTCCACTCCTAGGTATTTACCCAAATGACACAGAAACATCAACTCCAAAGAGCACCTGCACCCCTATGTTTATAGCAGCACTGTTTACAATAGCTAAGCTTTGGAATCAACCCTAATGCCCAAAAATAGATGACTGGATCAAGAAGATGTGGTACATATACACTGTCAGTACCAGGCTTACACCAGCAGGGGGACCTGGGGATGAAAAGACGCGGATGAAAAGACGTGTGCACTCTCTTGGCTGGAAGCCGGAACTCTCTTTATTCGAGGGGAGGGGCTATATATATATAGCGCGCGGAAAGCCTGCACATGCGCTTTACGTGGATTTGCAACATCCGGTTACTGTTGCATCAGCCTCCGCTTTGGGCGGAAGTGACTCATCCTTGGGCGGAAGCGACCACCACCCCAGGTCCCCCTGCTGGTGTAAGCCTGGTACTGACATCGTATATGTACCACATCTTCTTGATCCACCTCAACTCCTGGTACTGGACAGTCAGTCCTATGAGCTTCTGGAGGAACTGGGGTGTGGCTGACCCCAAGCTGGGTTGACTGGAGAAGGTAAGATGAGTCAGAGCAATGAAACCTCTGTAGCCCCTGGAGGGCAGAAGACATTGGTGGGGGAGGGGAGCAGTGACCTGAGCAAATGTAGTGTTTGCTTGATAATACTGAATGCAAAATTTAGTGCACACAATGTTCACTTACCCTTGATGAATCTTATATGTTCCCCTGGAAAGGAAAATTGAGATTCTTCCACCAAAAATACCAGTCTAGCATCTTGCCAATTCCCATAAAATAGAAAACTAAGTTAAGCTCCTAGCAAGGGTCAAGGTCAGGTCCAGAAGTCCCCTGTGTTCCCTCTGCCAAGGTTAGCAGTTTCAACCTAAGGCAAGTTGCACATCTCTGAGACAATCTTTCCTGATCTCACAAAACAACCATCCTCTCCTGGAAGAGATACAGGGGATCTCTCACCGCACATACCTCTGTTTCCAGTTCCCGACTCTCCGGAGGCACAGGGAGGCAAACTTGCCTTCCCTTCTCTAGGGAGGAGGGACATCAACAGGCAGAAGAGCTGGACTGGCCCCCAGGACCCCACCAGCCAGTCTCCCCTCCTAACATCTACCTGCATTCACACAATCCTCTTCCCCTACATCACCAGGGAAGTCTCCTCTCAACCCCCCAAGTTCCTCCCCCATCACTAGGGTGTCCAGGACTTTGTTGACTCAAGAAACAGCTCATATGTGAGGCTTGGAGCCCAGCAGGAGGAGAAAGGGCCTGGAAGTAGAGGTGGCAGCTCCAGCCTCAGTGAGGGTACAGCCTGCAGAGGTGGAGGGGTCCAGTCTGGGGAAGGGGCTCTGGAATGCAACCCCCCACCCCGCTCACTGTTGCTGCTACTGCTGTATTGCTCAATCGTCAAGACTAGAGGTGAGTCATTGGTGGGAGATATGGGGAGACCCTATCTTCCTTAGGAGGATGATGGTGGTTGGGGCAGAGGCCTGAACCCAGGATTTGAGGCAACACAGGATGGAGGCAGTGCTCACCCCCAGATGGGGCTGCTGCAGGGAGTGGATTCTGCCTGGAGCTGCACAGACAGGGCTCCAGGCCTGGTGCCAGGGATGGGTCTGTGGAGGGTGGGTAAGAGTTGCCTATGCCAGGGAGAACCCATTTGGCCATGGAGCTAAGGGACAGGAGCTCTTACAGTCACATTTAGGAAGGAGAGAAGGATCAGCCTGACCACCTGCCAGGGGGATAAGATGGGAGCAGGAGATGGAGATGGAAGGTCAAGGCCCACCAGGTCCCTCTCCCAGCCCAGCTGTCCCCACCCCTGGACGGCTGGAATCTGGGCCCTTTATGGAGGAAATCCCTTCCCTGTCTCAGCCATTCACCTCCCAGGAGCACTCAGCCCCCCTCCTGATCCCATTTGTCTTAATTCTGAGAGATGGAGCCTGAGGCTGGACTTGGAGCCCAGAGAATAAACAGGAAGGGGGGAGGCAGACTAGTAACTGAGAGGCTGGGATCTAGGGGGCTGGGCAAAGGGCCACATGGACACAAGGAACAGAGGTGTGAGTTGATGATGATGTAGCCCATGTGTCACTGCTGTGGGTGACGCTCCCTCTGGAGCACCCCATGAGGAAATGCGGCACACAGGGCTCCCTAATCCCAGTTCAACCTGTCCAGCCCAGGACTGCTCTGCTGGAGTGTCTCAGGACACTGCACCAAGGGAGGCTCCTGCCTAAACATGCCCCTGGGGGTGGGTACAGGTGGGGATGTATAGTCCCGGGTAGAACATTTCCAGGGCAAGAAAGAATGGGTGGGGTGGAGGCTCTGATAGAGAATATATGGGATTGCAGAAGCTGTCCCCAAGATCAGCCATTCTGGGGTTAGCCATTCTAGCCTCCACTACACAGCTCTTCCAGGCTACTGTTGCTGGCAGACCTCTGAGAGGAGAAGTTTTGCAAGTTTTGCTTTGCTTCCATTGCAAGTTTTGCTTTGCTTCCATTACAGCCCAGAGGGAAGGCAAGGGCCTGGATCGGGCACCTCACTGAGGTGTGTGAATGTGGGTCTTTTGTCAGGTCTCAGTGGTGTTGTCTGGCAGGGTCTGTGTGGCCTCAGGCCCATCTCATGGCTACAGTGAATGTCTTATGCTGTCTTCGCATGTTGGATTCCCAGGCCTGCTGCCTCTGGCTTCCACATACTCCAGGTCTGAAATGGAGGGGAAGACACCATTTTGAGAGCTGACTTTTTCTCAGAATACTTATTCCAGGTCTGTAGTGATGGGAAGGTGCCATCTTAGACTCCTTTTATTTGGGATTTCTGAATGCTGGACACAAGCTGAAGTGAGATAATTAACCACTGTGGCCTCAGTGACTTTTTCTTTTCTCTTGTTTGTTAAATAAATCCCATTGCTATTATTCCCTAAAACTGAGTCTTGCAATTGTACGTGCACATGAAGAACTCAGACAGTTTTGTACTGTCATTATTTTTTTAACACTGATGTCTTATTTGGTTTCCCTACATT
The DNA here is from genome assembly GCF_964194135.1 of Talpa europaea. NCBI lineage: Eukaryota > Metazoa > Chordata > Mammalia > Eulipotyphla > Talpidae > Talpa > Talpa europaea. The sequence goes on along the minus strand of NC_140068.1, from coordinate 99,340,367 downwards.
CCTGTTATAAGTGAAACCATCGGATATTTTTCTTTTTCCTTCTGGCTTATTTCACTGAGCATAATTCCTTCTAGCTCCATCCACATTGCTGTGAATGGCATGAGTTTATCTTTTTTGATTGCTGAATAACAGTACAAAACACAACAAAGGAAAAACAGACAATTATACATCAGAGACATCCTGCAGAGGAGGACAAGGGAGATGGATGAGACGAAGGGAGGGAGGAGCACAGGGGCCTGAGGTGATGGTGCTCGGGTGCATTGGTGAAGGAAACTCTATGGGGACTACACCTGAGGGGGTGGGGGGAAGCAAATATTGTTTAAAAATGAACAATGATGTGAAAAAAAGAAAATGAATCTAAAAAATAAAACTACCACCAGAAAAAATTAATAAAAAAAAATTTAAAAATCAATGTATGCTGGGAGTATCCACACCTTTTTCTACTGAGCTCCACACACACATGAACACCCACACAACACAGCTGTATGCTTTCACTATTAAGAGAAGCTTCCTTTATAAGTGAAGAAGAGCTTGCCTTTCCCCAAAATAAGACTGATAGACCCAATGTGTATCTAATATGCTCTGATATTTATTTCTCATACTCAATCACATTCCCTTTGTCTGCTCTGTTACCTAAAGTCTCTATTATAAGCATAAGCTCCCACAACTTGTATAAAGGCATAAGGGTGAGAAGAGAGAAGAAGAAAATGTGTATTAAATATAAATGGAAAAGCAAATGTACATTATAAAACATTTTTTGTACTGGGTTGCACATATGATTGACATCTGACTCCTCCCCACTGCCCCTTCTCCATCTTCTCCTCCCACCAGAACCACATCAGTGTCCCCTGGGGGAGGGATCACACCTTCCTCCCTGCAGGTCTGGGGCTCAGGATCCTGCTTCCTCTGGCAGCTGTGGTTCCTGTGACCCTTTGCCACAGGACGTGGAAGGACCGAGTCCAGGGGTCCCTGGAGCTCAGGTCACAGCTCCCCAAGTCACCCTGAGTCTGAAAATCTCCTCTTCATTCTCAACTTTAATCAGGGGCCTGTTCTCTCCTTTCAATGAGTGTTGACACAAAAGGGGAACCCAAATTCTTCTTTTGAATTATCTGCATTAACACACCACAAGTTTTTTTATAGGTAACAGAAATTTAATAAAGTTTAAAAAATAGGTATATTTCTTCCATTCCAGAATAAGAAGCCTATCAAGTAGAATATTAGGTTCCTCTAAAAGTTCATCATTCATCATTTCCCTGAAAATTTTGGGCAAATATTTTGCAACTATTCTGATAGTGCATACCCTTCACAATAGATCTGGGGATCCTCCTTCAGACTCTAAGTTGCTCTGCATAAACCCAAGTTGGATAAAGTACTCTCCAATTAATTTAGAAGACTAATTATGAGTTCACCCCCTTTCTTTACCAAACAGCATGAAAAACCAATGAAACATTTTCTTTACCAAATGAAAAATTATTACCATGGGGCCTCCCTGGTGGCCTAGAGATTAAGTCTCAGCACTATCACCCCTAAGGCCTGAGTTTGATCTCTGGCCAGGGAGCTAACCCACATACTGCACAGCAGACCTCTCCTGTCTTGCCTGCTGCTCCTCTTAAGAGTGAATTTCAGTCAATCTGCTGGTTCTGCTCCCCACTCTGTCTCTGGTGAATCCTCCCACCCCCTGAATCTCTGGCCCAAAACCCGGTTCCTGTATGCATAAATAAATAAAAATAAATCTTTAAAAAAATTATTGTCATAGTAAAATTCATCCTACCTAAACAGGTTCATGTAATCAATTTTATCCTTTATGGCCTCAGCACAAGGCCTGACCTGACTGTTCTCTCAGCCACGGCCCAGGAATCTGCACCCAGAGCAGGGGGACAAGACTCCAGCATCCGGAAATCACTCACAGGTTTGTCCACAGGGACAAAGAAGAGCCCTAAGAAGAGCCCAGGGCAGGGCTGGCCAGGGAGGGGCCTCATGGGGACATGGTCTCAGGGGTGTAGGGGAGGAGGGGGGCTTCAAGCCCTGGGGGAGCCCCATCCACACCAGAGCCTGAGGGGATCCCCTCCCCTGGGGGACTCACAGGATCCCCCAGAGGAGGAGGATTGTTCATGGGCACAGAGGGCTTCTGGGGCCCAGCCTCCAGGGGGCAGAGGGTCATGGACACCTCTCCTGAGACACATCTGAAGTATGGAAAGAGGGTCCCAGAGAAGGACTCAGGAGGGAAGGAGAAGATGTGGGAGCCATCAGTCATGTCATAGAAGGAGACCTCCCCATGATCATAGTCCAGGAAAACCCCCACCCTGTGGGGAATTTGCCTGAGGAGTAGCTGAATAGGAGGGGCAGTAAAGGCTGAAAAAACTTGTTTGAACCGCCCCACAGCCCATTTCCCATTCAGTGGGGACAGAGCCCCATATAAAGTTTTCTTATCTTCCCCCCAGACCCCTAGCCCCCACTCAGTTCTGTCTGCATTCCTGACCTCTACCTCCCAGTAATAGCGCCCTGATGTGATACCCTCAAGACCCAAAACTTTTACCCCCCCTTTTTTGCCATTGTGATTACAAGTCAGACTCTTCTTATCATGAGAGAGGAAAATTCTTCCACTGCAAGAACCTGGATCCAGAGTGACAGACCCTGCAGAGAGAGGTTCCCATTATACAAGGCCCCCCGACCCATAATAAGGACATATAAACCTCACCCCAGATACTTAACTGTGTGTGTGGGAGGGTTATACCCCTTAAAATAAGAGCCTCATGACTCCTGCCCAACAGTCCCAAGCAGAGAAGGAGCCACAAGACTTATTGGGGATCAGATATGTCACAGGACCCTGCGGGACCCACTGAGACTCCAAGGACTAAGGAGCCCCTTAAGCACCCATGACCAATCACCCCCCAGCCCAGCTGTGTGATGTCACAGCTGCACTCCCCCGACCCCCCCCCCACCAAAGGGTGCAGAATCTGTGTCACACAGAGAACAGAGGGAAAGACCAGAAGCTGAGCAGCCCCAGAGAGAACAGAGTCACTCACAGGCCCGGAATTGCTCCTTCCGCCAATCTGCAAGAGACACACATGTCACGTGAGGGACTCTAGAAACTGACACATCAGGGCCCACGCCTAGTTTTCTACAAAAGAGGGACACAGAATTTAGAGGAGGAAATGTCTGAAAACATTTGGTTGATGCATTTACCTTTTTATTCATATGCACGTGCACACACACACACACACACACACACACACTAACTTAATTCAAGGGATTAGCAAACTGGATGCCATTGACAGAATTAGCCTAACTCACACACAACCACCAATTTATGCTTTTTGAATCCCAGCCACACATCCATCCTGCATATAAGGTTCTCTTGAAAAAGTACTGTGGGGATCAAGGGCTGCACTTTAAAAAAAAATATTTATATATATTTTACATCATTGTTCATTTTTGTACAATGTTTGCTTTCTTTTCTCAGGTGTAGTCCCTATAGAATTTCCACCACTGATTCTCCCATCACCATCACTATAGTCCCTTGTGCTCTTCCTGCCCTCGTTTTGTTTTTTTCTTTAACGATTTATTGGACCTCCCTGGTTGTGCAAGGGGTTAAGATGCAGCCACTGTAGCACAAATTTGATCCCCGGCTGGTCAAGGAGATGCCCACATGGTGCAGCAGACCTCTCCTGTCTTGCCCGCTGCTCCCCTCAACAGAGTATTTTAGTCATTCTTCCTGTTCTGCTCCCCACTCTGTCTCTGGTGAATCCTCTCACACCCCAGACCTCTGACCTGAACTCCAGTTCTTGTATGCATAAATAAATAAATCTTTAGAAAATAAAAATTGTGTACAAGGGCTGAGGTATAAGCAAAAGGTATGGGGTGGGGGAGGTTAGATGACTCACCAGAGTGGGGAGCTGAACAGGCAGACTGACTGAAATACACTGCCTAGGGGAGCAGCTGGAGAGACAGGAGAGGTCTGCTGTGCCACATGGGTCAGCTCCCTGGCTGGGGATCAAACTCATGCTGCAGTGGCTGGTGATAGCTTCATAGTACTGAGATTTAACCCCTTGAGCCACCAGAGAGGCCCACGCTTCCCACCCTTGTTTTGATCCCTCTTCCTCCTCCTCCCCTGAAGAATGTCTCTGATTTATAGTTACCTGTTTATTTCTGTTGCATTTTGGTTTTTATTGTTATTTTTCCCTGATCCCTTATTTAGTTCCCCTATATTCCTCCTATAAGTGAAACCATCCAATATTTTTCTTTTTCCTTCTGCTTATTTCACTGAGCATAATTTCTTTGGGCTCCCTCCATGTTGCCGCAAATGGCATGAGTTTATCTTTTTGATTGCTGAATAGTATTCCATTGCATATATATACCATATCTTCTTGATCCAGTCATCTATTTTTGGGCATTTGAGTTGTTTCCAAATCTTACCTATTGTAAATCATGCTGCAATAAACATAGGGGTGAAGATTTCCTTTCAATTATTGTTTTTGTGTCCTTTGGACAGATTCCTAGTAGTGGAATTGCCAGATCGTATAGTATCTCCATTTTTAGTAGACTAAGGAAACTCCAGACTGCTTTCCACAGGGGTTGGACCAGTTTTCACTCCCACCAGCAATATAGGAGAGTTCCTTTTTCACCGCATCCTCACCAACATTTGTTGTTGCTTGTTTTTTTATATGTGCCATTCTTACTGGTGTAAGGTGGTACTTCAATGTGGTTTTCATTTGCATTTCCCTGATTATAAGAGATGTGGAACATTTTTTCATATACCTATTGGTCATTTGCATTTCCTCTTTGAAGAAGTGTCTTTTAAATTCTTTTGCCCACTTTTTGACTGGATTGTTTACTTTGTTTTTGTTGAGTCTTGTGAGCTCTTTATATATCTTTGTAATCAGTCCTTTATCAGTTGTATGGAGTGCAAAAATTTTCACCCAATAAGTAGGGTATTTCTGCTTTTTTTTGGCTAATATCTCTTTTGCTATACAGAAGCTTTTTAGTTTGATGTAATCCCAGGTATTTATCTTTTTCTCCACTTTCTTTGTTTTGGGGAATGAGTCTTTAAAGATGTCACTAAGATGTATGTCATGTAGTGTTTTGCCTATATTTTCTTTGATATATTTTATAGTTTCAGGTCTTATGTTCAAGTCTTTTATTTATGTTAAGTTGATTTTTGTGCATGCTGTGAGGTAGTGGTTAGTTACATTCTTTTACTTGTGGCAGCCCAGTTTTCCCAGCACCATTTCTTGAATAAACTGAAGGAGTGCACATTTTATATAAAACTGTCTCTCAGATACAGATAAAGAGCTACAACTTAACTGAGTTGCACATGGAGGTGACTGTGACATGAGTGAGGACACTCAGCTCACTGCAGCAGAGGGACCTGACGACTCAGAAAGTGATAGAGAGGGTTCTAGAAAGCAGAGAGTCATGCAGATTAGGGAACATGGACACACACTGAGAAAAACAAACACTAGTGACAGCTCTTCACATTTTTACAGACAGTGGGAAGAAAACCGTCCCTGAAGATAGAGAAACACACAGAAATACTGGAGAGACTCATCTGTTTCCTCCAATAACCCAGAAAGAAGGAAGCTTCCAAGAGATACCTCTCGTAAAGCAGAATAAGAGCTCCAATATCCATGTCATAAACCCATGAACCTGAAAATGTGTGTCCTTAACAGAGGAAAGAAAATCAGAGATGGGGGCCTAGAAACAGGGATGTTACTGTGGATCATCAGGTGGAACCAATCACATGAACATTAACAGCCGTGACCACAGCACAGCTGTCTCTGCTCAGAGACAATCACATGGTGACCACAGGAGGGCCATAAAGAGGTTGCAAGGCAGGCTGTATAGACAGAGGATGGGGGGTCCTAGATCCTGGGAGAGAAAGGGGCTCCTGGAAGGAAGTAGCTGCCAGACCCTGGAGTTAGTCCCAGGACGTGGTCTCAGGTATCTCCACTGCAGGCATGTGAGATGATAAACTGTGGGTGAAGCTGCTGAGGGCGCGGCGACTTGTGACAGCAACAGCTGGGGCTCTGATGCCCCATGTGGGGGCCCAGGCAGCCTGAGCAGGGCCCTGGCAGGGGAGGGTCTGGAGGGAGCACCAGGACCCCAGGATGCTCATGGAGAGATGAGGACCCAGAAGTGTCATGTGCTCTGGGGGAGATGAAGGGAGAGAGAGGGGCCTGGAGAGCAGGGAGGGAGGGAAGGACGGTTGAGGAGAGGAGGACAAGGACATGGGACAGGAGGAAGGACCCAGAAGTTTTATCAATTTGCTGACCAAAGACAAACCCCAGACCCCTCATTCTGCTATAGAGGGAGGGTCACCCACAGGCCCTAATGACCAGATGGGATGTGTCTGCCCTCTCAGCATGTGCCACACAGGATCATAGATCAGAGGTCCCAGGGGAACCCCTGATCACTAAAGGGAGAGAACAGGGCCCTCCCCCAGCACCCCAAGGCCATGTCCTCTCCCCACCTCACACCTGCCTTGGGGAGGAGAAAGGCAGGCCATTCATCTAAACTCAGGTTGGGTACATAAGAAGACCCTGAGAGGCCATCAAGGGGAAGTTTCCCAATTGTGGGAGGAAAGAGGTGGAGAGAAGAGAATTCACTGCAAGGAACCCAGGTAGATTCCTTCCCTGGATGCACTACAAGAAGGGAGGGGCTCATTTCAGAGGCAACTCAATTAGATGGTTGCCTCCTAAATGTTTTTTATACTGTGGGTTTTTGAGAAATATGTAAAAAGGCCCATTATATTTCATAACCAAACTTTGCAGGCCTCTGCACTGCCCACATTCAAACATGGTAACTGGGACCTTGGCTGTCTCTTCAGTCCTTCAATCCACCCCAGTATCTATAAGTTCCTTCTCCCACACACCCCTCTAATTCCCATCTCCACTCTTTCTCCATCTGGACTTTTCTATTCCTAATATTCTCCCTACACGTTCTGTAGGATAAGACTATAGCTACTCTTATTACTCCTTTCAAATCTTCATAATTTAACTCTGAAAAAAGGAACCATGACACTAAGTCTTTCAGACAAACAGAATTCTACCAAAATGAAAGGAGATGGTTTTGGTGCCCCAACCCACATGAACTGCATGGAGGACAGAACAGGTAGAGGCTGGTCTGTGCTCACAAGGGAAGGCCTAAAAGTTCTCAGATGGAGGCTACAGAGTGAGAGACCAGGGACAACAGCCCCTTCCTGCTGGGGTCGCCTGATAGAGAAGGGGCAGAGGGGGTGCTGGGAGGGAGTCCCAGGACCCTCAGGGCCACTCACCTGCATACAGCTGGGCCTTCCTCCAGGCTGAAAAGGAACACACAGGTGAGACCTCAGCACAACCACCTGCTCATGTGATCCACAGGCCCTTGTCTTCCCTTGTTCTGCAGGTGAGACTCTCTGGGAGTAGAGGGGAGAGGCTGGAGAGGTCATGACCTCCTGCCCTGTGCAGACAGCAGAGGGTGGTGGGAAATCCCTGGCTCAGGTCAGGAACCTGCAGGACAGACTGACCCAGCCCTGCCTGCTACTGCTATGGGGCTTTGGGCAAGTCACTGAGGGGCTCTGGGCCCCACAGCCTTCAAAGCTCCTGTTTTACTTGCTATTCGATGTTGAGACAAAGATCAAAACCAGTAAATGGGAAGACATTTAGTAATGTATATATATGTCCCTAATTATTATATTCAGTATTTACAGGGATAGTAACAGGAAGGTGAAATAAGAACAACATAGACATCACACCAGCTCCAGAGTAGAAGTGGCCCATCTTTCTCAGATGAAATATTTCTAGAGATTAACTGTCTGGGAGATGGGAAGTCCCCCCACCATTTCCCATGCAGGGTTACCCCATCCTCTCCCATCACCAGTCATCAGCATCTTCAGGAATAGAGAGAACAGACTCTCCTTGTGTGGGGTTTGGGGAGAGAGGGCAGGAGGAAGTCATGCTCCTAAAATTTCAGAGCCTAGTTATGAAATCTCAGAAAAGCTGGTTTTTGCTTCAAGGTGCTGACCAAGAACTAGAAGCATTGAAGGCCAGAAAGCCAGCACCATGATGGGAAGGTCAGGGTTGGAATGAGACCAGGATCCCAAGACTAGGAGGGGAATAGCACCCAGATCTGGGAGAGCCCATGGAGCAGAGCCCTGCCCCCACAACTCCCACTTCTACCCCAGGGAAGTCTCTGCATGTCTGTGCTTAGACAGCCAAGGAAAGGAACCCTTGGGCCCAGGGGTCCAGGACCCAGGACACCTGGAGCATCACTCACCAGCTAGGTAAGCTGCCTTCCTCTGGCCTGAAAGACAACACAGGAAACAGGTGAGCTAAAAACCAGAATGTCTCCTCTGAAGGGAAAGAGATTTTTCAATAGGTAGAGCTGCACTTACTTAGAATTGCTTGAAGTTCATCTGAAAGAAAGTGAAAAATATAAACTATCTCTGAAACAAAATTGGTGCTTAGAGAGAAGCCAAAAAATAAAACTCTGTGTCCTAGAAATTCCACCTTCAAAACAATCTGAGCCTCCATGCTCCTCTGTCCTCTCTGGGACTCAGTCTCTTACTCTGATCTCTCTGCAGAGTGGACTCTGAGCTCTAGCTCTGTGGTCACCTAATCCCTCTCAGCACCCACTGCCCCGCTCTACATCACGGCCCCTATCCTGCCTTACCTCTTTCCTCCAGGGACTTCTCCTTCAACTCTAGGTCACTCTTCTTAACCCGGCACAGACTCCTCTGTTCCTGCAGCTCCCGCATCTGTGTGGAATGTTCTCTCCAGGTATAGCAGGCAGCCCCCAGGAGCAGGAGCAGCAGCAAGGGCAGGCTCACCAGGAAAGCTGGCTTCCAGGGAGAGGCCCGGGGGAAGAAGGGCTCTGCAGACAGAGACCCCACAGACACCCCATCAGGACACAACCCAGGATACCCCAGCCCAGTACCCCTGGGGTGCCAGCCCCTCTTTCTGACCCTGCAGGGGGTGGGCATGGGGGAGCAGCGCTGACCTGGGATGACAATGGTCCTGGCCTTCTCCTGGCCCAGGACAGGGTTGAGGATGGAGCAGGTCACACTCCCCGCAGAGCTGTCTCTCACCACCAGAGTGGCCTCCACGCTGAATAGCCCCTCAGTGTCCTGGGTCTGGACCTTGGAGAAGTTCAGGAACTGCTCCCCCCAGGGGTCTCTCCACTGCACCTGGGGCTTTGGGAACCAGCCCGAGGCTATGCACAACACGCGCACCCCATCCTCCTCTGTCCCTGTGATGTGCACTTGCGGGGCAGAGCCCACACCTGTGGAGGGGAGATGAGAGCCAGGTGGGGCAGGACCCACCTGTGCACACCTCCAGGGGAGGCTGTCAAGGTGCATTTTGGGGCATCTGGGGGAGGTCGCCCCCTGGGGGCATAAAGGTGATGTCACTGACACAAGACCAGAAGAAAAGAGCAGGAGAGGCTGGAGGGCCCTGGGCTCCTCCCCCCACACTGCAGGTAGAGAGATGATGCCTACAGGAGAGTAGAAGGAATTTCCTGTCTCTGTCTCTGAATCACATAAACCATAAAATAAATAAATCAAGGATGAAACTCCAGATCAGCCCAGGAGGAACAGGTATGTGGTACCCAAATTTTCAAGAGTGTATGTTAAATTCAGCCATTCATTTTCCCCAACACAAAATGTTGAATGGACATCCTCTAATAACAGAAAATATTTGAATTTAGAAGATTTGTGGAATAGATGCTATTTTGTTTGTTTTCACCACCCCACAACTCTTCCATATCCAAACTGACCTCACTCTCACCCTCATGTGGTTCAGGGAGAGGGAATTTTTCCACCAAGGGGAGAGGGTGTGCCCTGAGCTCTAACCCCACAGGTCATCCTCTCTTCTGAATCTTGTTCCATCATCCATACTCTCTCTCCCTGCCTCCCTCCCTCTCTCACCTCCCCTCTACTCATATCTTACATGTGTCTACCAATAATTGTTAATCTCTACCTTTCTGTACATTATTTATATAATAAATGTAGATTGTCTTTTCTTTCCTTGTTAGAAGAGTCACTTTCTAACCCACAAACAACTGTATTTTCTCAGGCACCACAGTGCAGCTCCACCTACTGCTCCTTTGAATCTGTTTCGGGGGACTCAACAAAAATGTCCTGTTTGACAACCCCCTTCTCCATGCTCCATCTCCCTCAGTCTCCCTTCAACACAGGACACTCTTGACTTCACCTTGAAATCACCTCCATCTTGGTTTGCTTTCTCTTCTCTTGAGGGTGGTTTGTAACTTGGGCCCCTGCCTAACCCCTTTCCTGACTCTTCTCCCTCCAACTGCTCCTTAAAGCCCATGTTATCTCACACCCTCTCCCAGGGCTTCTTCTCCCTGAGCTTCTGTGTCTCCTCATACATCACTTCCAGACATCAATCACCAGCCTCCCACCTCCCTCCCTGATAGCCCCATCCCTGTGGGTTACATCTGCCAGGATTCCTCACATGTTCTTCATACCCGAAATTCTGCATCTGAATTCATGCTTTTTTCATGTGTGGTAAATTGATTATAAAAATACTCCTATTTCTTCATCCTATTTCATATCTACATTACACTCTGCCACTTACATTTTAAATGCCTCACACTCTGACTCTGAGCTCAGAGATGTAACTTCATTTATCTAGTGACAGATCATCTCATGTGACTCATGGAAGGACATCGTAGTTCAGGTGCTGGAGGATGAGCTTATGGAGCAGGGCCTGTCATCAGCCTTTCCCCTGAAGTCGTCCTCCCTCAGCCAGGAGTCAGTGACCATTCATGTAACAAGCCAACTGAGGTCCACATGGTGACTTTTCCATCTGACCAAAGATGTATGAGTAAGACCAGTGGCGATTAGTCAAGTCCATCCCTAACTACCTGAAGTCCCCATAGGCTCAACATAAACACAAGTCCATTACTATATACCTCTGAGATTATTTGTGTGTTTGTTTGTTACACAGCATCATTATGGTGATAGGTAACTGATACTCTATTATTAATGTGCCAGAAATTAAATAACAAACAGACACAACAAAAACTTGGAAGCCTCTGAAATTCATGCTTCCCACTTCAAACTCTCTCTCCCAATTCTGTACATCATTTGGGTCTAATTTCTTAAGTTCAGTGATATCTGACCTCCTGTCCATCCACTGCCACTGTGTGAAGTCAGGCAGCCCTCCTCTCCATTCCATATCTGAACTCCTTGCCTCCAGACCTTGTTCCTTCCCATTCTTGTTCCTTCCTTCCTCCCTACTACTGACAGAGGCATCATTCTAAGCACTATTCTGCTTAAAATCTTTTAAGGCTACACATTCAAACACATTAACATGGCATACAATGCCATCACTGATCTGGAAACTACCTTCCTTCCTAATCCTCTTCTTTCTGCTTCCCTCACAAATATCTCCTCCTGTGTCATCAAGGCCCAATAATCCAAACTCAAGAATTTAATAACTATTAAACACAATCACTATGTTCTTTAGACTCCCTTGTCCTTTTTTCTCTTGGTCTGATGGGATTTTTGGAACTTTGAGAAATATAGTTCTAGCTCAAGTATCTAATCCTATGCAGATTTTTTTAAAGATCTATTTATTTATGCACACAAGAACTGGGGTACAACCAGAGGTGCGGGGCGGGGGGTGAGAGGATTCACTAGAGACAGAGTGGGGAACAGAACAGGCAGACTGACTGAAATACACTGCTGAGGGGAGCAGCAGGTGAAGCAGGAGAGGTCTGCTGCACCATGAGGGTATCTCCCTGGCTGGCTGGGATTGAACTTGTGCTGCAGAGGCTGCAGATAGCTTCATAGTGCTATGCTTAACCCCTTGTGCCACCAGGGAGGCCCTCCTATGGAGATTTTTATTATTACATGTGGTAGCATTAATCAACCACCTTTGACCTGTGCACCCTGTGTCACTGACATCTCTTTATAACAGTATTGTTACCCCTTGACACCCTATCTCCTCATACTCTCTCACCAGTCATGAGGATTCCATGTGAGCCAAGGATACCCCAAACATACACTCACCCCAGGATATTCACACTGATTTTTCCCTCAACTTAGAAATTGAGTTCCCTGTGATTAACAAGATGATGACTCTATATAACACTGCTGTGTGATGTGAAGTTGTTAAAAGAGTATTGTTAGAAATTTTTTTCACAATGAGATAATTTTTCTCTTTTGCATCTTTTTCTTTTCTTTTTATTGTATCTATTATAGAATATGGATGTTGGGTCTCCCCTGGTGGCGCAGCGGTTGGGTGCTGGGCTGTGTAGCTCTGCGAGCCTCTGCAGTGCTGGTTTGATCCCTGGCCACAGGCGAGGGTCCCACATGGCATGGCAGATCTCTCCTGCCGTGACTGCTGCTCCCCTCAGCAATGTATTTCGTTGGTCTTTCTGTTCTGTTCCATGTTCTGGCTCTGGTGAATTCTCTCACCCTCCTGCACTTCTCACTGTACCCAGTGCTTGTATAAATAAATTTTAAAAAAAGATAGAATATGGATGCTATTTAACATATTGTGACAATCATTTCAGTATATATGTACCTCAAATCATTATGCTATTTTCCATATACATATACATACTGTATATTGATTATTTCTCTATAAAAGTGGGGAAAGGGGCCTCCCTGGTGGCACAGGGGTTAAGACACAACCTATGAAGCTATTTGCAGCAACTGCAGCACCAGTTTGATACCCAGCGAGGGAGCTACCCACATGGCGCAGCAGAGCTTGCCTGTCTTGCCCTCTGCTCCCCTTAGCAGTGTGTTGCAATCAATCTGCCTGTTCTGTTCCCCACTCTGTCTCTGGTGAATCCTCTCACCCTCCATACCTCTAGCCTGTACCCCGGTTCTTGTATGCATAAATAAATCTTTAAAAAAATAAAAGTGGGGGAAAGGAACATCCATACTCCAGACATCTACTTAGCTAAATTTCCATTTCCCTTAAGTCTTTACTCAGATACAAAATGATAAGTCTTTGCTCAAATGAGACTAGGTGGAGCTACAATTTATTACTGCAACCTGCCTCACTACCAGACACCCATTTCTCCTGTTCCAATTTGTTCCTTCATCAGTTATCACTTTCTAAAATCATTTATAAATGTTTATTAATTATGATTGCTCAATCTCCCACCTGAAAATATAAACTCACATAGTGAGGAATTGAATAGATTCCCTTATTGAACAGGCCCAGACATATAGTAGGTGTTTTGTATATTTATATTTAATTTAAACAATGAATCAGTAAGACTTTTCTTCCTTATAAATGAAATGAGAGACTAAATTGCAGTATCCTTAAGTTCCCCCCAGCTCCAAAACTCCAGGACTCTGGAGTTACCAACCTGCCACCTGCAGCTCCAAGATGGCTTGCTCATGGAAGTCTCCATCTCTGAAGAAGCAGGTGTACAGCCCATTGTCAGTAGCCCGGACCTTGTGGATGGTCACAGCAGCCTTTCCCTTGCTGAGTAATTCCTCCATGAGCGAGCTCCGCCCTGCATACTGGGCCATTAGCTCCTCCTGTTGTTCCTGTCGGTCTCGATAGATAAACACCGACTCAAAAAAATCAGAACGGAACCACCTCAACTCCATGTTCTCTGCACTCATGATGGGGTGCAGGGCACAGGGCAGTGTGACGTCCCTACCGAGGACTGCCACAATGGGCACTGAAGGGCCAATCACCTGGAAATCATCTGTGAACACAAACATGGGGGTTAGAAAGCATAAGAGACACAACCAGAGCAGGAAACACACACCATCAGTGGGGAAAGCTCAGGCAGGTGTCTGATGAGAAGTCAGATCACCTGAAGGATTGAGCAGTGATAATTCTAAATCTGGGAAAGGTCTTCCAACCACAACTTGTAGTCCAGAAATAATGTCAAACATCCTCAGTGTACCTGCTAGCAGGAGATTCCATAAAGAACTATAATTCCATGCTTCTCAACTTCAGCATGTTGAAGTTGAGTTGAACCAGCAAGTTGAGTTGAACCAGAATCCCCAGGAGGGCCTGAATCGTAGAATTAGGGACCCTACCCCAGGTATGACCCATCAAATGGAGATATCAACCAGACAGAAAACCAACAAGGAATCAATAATCTTAAGTGAGTAATTAATGAACATTCATAGGACATTATACCCCCCAAAAGTGAACACATCCTTCTCAGGCGCATATGGAAGAGTCTCTAGAACAGACAACATGGTGGGTCAAAGTGTCAATAAACTCAAGAAAATTGAAATCATAGCAATATCTTCTCTGATCACAATGGTATCAAACTAGAAATCAACCATAAAAAGAAAGCAGGGAAAACCAAAAATATGTGGAGACTGAACAACATACACTGAATGACTATTAGGTTAAGGAGAAAATCAAAGAAGAAATTAAAAAAAATACCACAAGAAAAATGACAATCAGGACACAACCTACTGTGGGACATAGGTAGAAGGAAGGAAATAATAATTACAACAAAATTATATGAAACATAAATCAAAGATAATTCAAAAGATCAATTAAACTAAAAGTTGGTCCTAAAAAAAAAAAAAACAAAAAAAAAACTCTTGCTAGGCTTACAAGGAAAAATAACCTCTAATAAATAGAAGCAGAAAGAAGAAAAGTTACAACAGACATTTCAGGAATCAGAGGATCATAATATACTAAAGATCTACATGTCAATAACTCGAAGAACCTAGCATAACCTACAAGAGATAGACAAATTCTTAGAAGTATACAACTTTCCAAGACAGATTCTGGAAGAAATAGAAAATGTGAGAGAGTTTTCCAAGTATAAGCAAGGAAACTGAAAGTTATGAAAATTTCCCCAAAAATAATGCCCATAACCATTTTTATTAGATAGTTCTTCCAAACCTTCAAAGATGAACTAATACCTACCCTTCTCAAACTCTTCAGAAAATGGAAGAAAAGTTTGGAATGCTTCCAAACACATTTTTAATGACCACGGTTTTCTTGCTACCAAAGACAGAAAATGATATCATAAAAAAAGAAAGTGCAGACCAATATCCCTGATGAACATAGATGCAAAAACCCTCAAAAAAAAAATCTTAACAAACAAATTCAACAATACTTTAAAAAGGATTGCACATCATGAGCAAATGGGATTTATCCCACCAAAACAGAATGGTTCAATATTTTAAAGTCAAGCAATGAGATTTCAGCTCACGCCAGTAAGACTATTATCAAAAAGCCAAGAAAAAAAATAATAAATTTTTCTGAGGATTAGGGGATAAAGGAAATGTGTCCACTATTGGTGGGAATGTATGTAATTGGTGCAGCCACTTTGGAAAAGTTGGTTCTGAAAAATAAAATAGAATTGCCATTTCATCCAGTCATTATCTTTCTGGGCATTTACCTGAAGAATATGAAAACTTTTATAAAAAAATAGATGCACCCCTGTTTTCCCTGCACACTATTTACAATAGCCAAAGTCTGGAACAACCCCAGTGCTGAAGAGCACATGAATGAATTAAGAAAATGTGATATAGGGCCATCCTGGCGGCACAAGGTGGTACAGACTTCTGCTTGGCCCGCTGCTCCCCTCAGCAGTGTACTTCAGTCAGCCTGTCTGTTCTGCTCCCCACTCTGTCTCTGGTGAACCCTTTCACCCCCACATCTCTGGCCTGTACCCCAGTTCTTGTATGCATTAAAAAAAACCTTAAAAAAAGAAAATGTGATATATACACACAATGGAATAGTACATAGATATTTTAAAACAGATGAACTGTTGCTATTTTCAACAATATGAATAGATATTGACCCAATATGCTGAATAAAATGGAGAAAGACAAATGTGCTCATTTGTAGAAATGAAAACAAAAGCAATCAACAAACACAACAAAACAAACCTGTAGACACTGGAAACAAAGAAGCAATTACCAGAGGCAAGAGAAGTTGGAGGGAATAGCTTGGTGGAGGATTATGATTGCACTTTTGGTAGTGGGTATGTGAAACATAAAGGTCCTCAGGGAGAATCTGCACAACTAAAATCAACAGTGTGTATATTAATGTTCCCTCAATTAAAACTAAAGAAAAAGTTTCAATCAGCCTGGTCTCTAGTCAGAGCCCTTGGCCTGCAGAGGCCTGGGAAGTACAGGAAGGACAGGACAGGACTGTGCTGTCCCCTGGAGCCCCCTGCACCTCCAAAGAGCCACTTCTCACCTGTGCTGTCCCAGCTTGGCCTGACCCCTCCTCTCTCACCTGGACACACACAGACTAGTCTCTCTTGCCACAGCCTGGCAGGGACTCCGCAGCCCCACAGTCCCACAGGGTGACCCCTTCCCAGGCCTCTGACACTCGCTCCTGTGTCCCTCCCTCTCCCTCTACTCCAGCTGATCCTCACCCCCTCTGTCCTTGCACCCCTGGAACCAGCCAGCCCTACACAGGCTGTTTCCTCCAGGTGACCCTCACCCCAACACCCCTGCCCAGGGCTTTGCTCCCATCCCACCATCTCCACTGACCCTCTTGATGTACACAGCTGCCCCCACACCCCTCCTTCCACTGCTGCCCAACATGCTCCCTGCCTGTCCCTCCTCTCAGCCCCTTTACAGGGGTGGGGTGGGGTGGGTTTCTTGTCTTTGTTAGTCACTGTCTCCTGCAAAAAGCAGCTCTCTGAAGATGGGGATCCGTCTGTTTTGTGCACAGCACCAAGCACATGGCTGACACCCTATAAATATTGGTGGACTGACTGGATATGTTTCCAATAAAAATAAAGTCAAAAGCAAATAAGAGGGAAAATCCATTTTCACAGTATTGACAGTTGACTTTGAAACACCATAAACCTCTCACTGAGCAATTGGCTCCCCGTTGTGTTATAGCTCAGTGACTGCTCTTAACCAGGTCATCACATGAGTGGTTGGGGAGTGCCCCCATCTTCCTAATGTGAGTCCTTCCTGAAGGAGGAGCTCCCAGAGCCCCTGGGCCCCACCCACCCAGAGGAGACACAGGACAGGGAAGGACACACTCACCTGGGGACCCTCTGGGGGGCAGCTGGAGGAGGAGCAGCAGGGAGGGGAGGAGGCAGAGCACAGAGCTGGGGCAGGAGCAGGGCGCCATCTCCTCAGGGCTGGGAAGAGACAGGTCAGGAGGCAGCCAGGCCCACACAGAGGAGCAGGGCAGCAGGGAGTTCTGGTCTCAGGGAAGAGAAGGGCCCAGGGACTCCCCACCAGCAGAAGCAGGGCCCTTCCTAGTGACCCCTTAGACCCTAAGACCAAGGAGGACAAACCTGGCTCCTCTCAGGGCTTCTGGAAGCCTCTGTGCTGCTAGAGACCATGAGGTTTCTTGGAGAAAAACATCCTCCCTTCCCTCCCACCCTGTGGAACCCACACCCCAGACCTGCTCTGCTCAGAGCACCAGGCACCTTCTTTCCTAGCACCTGGGCCTGGGATGCAAACTTCCCTCCCCTCCCCATCATCACACCCAATGACTTCATAGGACAGAGGCCCAGACCCAGGCTCCCATGAAGGACAGGCCAGCGCCTGTTTGTGGTCCTGTCCCCCTCAGTGTGAGCAGGTGTCCCTGCGAAGCTTCAGGACACATGACAATGCCCCAAGGAGGAGTTGGGGGCCCCCACAGGCCCCTGTCCTGCTCTGTCTGCTTGTTCAGATCACCTGAAGGTCAGTCATTTCCCAGCCCTGACCTGCCAGGGCCAAGGGCAAGGTCCTGCCCCAAACATAGGAGGAGCTGGGTCAGATCCCCACTGAGGGCTCATCCTAGTCCTCTCTAACTCTGTGGGGGATTCCTGCCTCGGGGTGAGGGACCCAGTGGAGACAGAGCAGCAGAGAAGGAAAAATGAGTCCTGCTCAGAAAAAAAAAAAAAAAAAACACTGGTTGGGGGTTGGGAGGAGCAGGTGAGGGTCCTGAGAGGACAGATTCTGGGGGCTAACTATGAGGTCATTTAAGTGATCAGTTACTCTCTGTGTGACCATCTACATCAAGTCTCTTATCATTCTGCCTCAGTTCCCTCATCTGCAAAATGGAAAAGTAACAGCATCTCCCTCCCAAGATTGGAATGAGAATTACATGAACTTAATTTGAAGAGTCACTAAGTGTAATTAGAACAGGGTCCTGCCCCCTGAATTGTTACAGGCACGTCATTGAAATAAACAAAGTACAAACTGCAATGAGGTTATGCTGGGTCGTCTTACAGTTGTGCTTTTTCCAGTACTAACTCCCACCCCATTAGAACCCCACCACATTCCCAGCCTCCTCTTAACAGCCAGCTGCTCTCACCTTTCTCTTTTTGCCAGACAGATTTTTCCTAAATTATCATACCTGTTTTGAAAAGGTGGGACTTTAGAGCATCTCTTGAAGCTTGAGAAGTTTCAGGGTTTCCAATAGACCCCAAATCTCCCTGCAAAATTTGCACCTGCAGTTAGCTGCTCAGGAGCCAGGCTGGGAGCCAAGGGGTCTCGTGGCTGAGAGAAGGTTGTTCCTGGGGAGTAAAGAAGCAGAAATTGGCTCAGGTCAAGGAGTGTCTGTAGAAATCAGTTTCAATAGCCCCAAAAGCGCTCTGGGACAAAGGAGTCACCCTTCTCTGGCTCCTTCCACCATTTGAAAGTGAAAGCTGAAATGCAATCCCAGCAGACTCCACCCTGCCCTCTGAACAGTTCACCCCAGTTATCAGGAGGAACACTGTTGTTGATCAGAGGAGCCAGCAGAGGGGAGGGGCAGGCACCCTGACACCCCTGCAGGCACAGGGGAGGCAACCATCCAGCACCCACTGTTGAGCACCCACTGTGCTCCAGGCTGCTTTGCTTCCAGACCTAGAACTAGGGGTGAGTGACACTGATCCTTATGCAGGGCTCTGCCTGTGCCCGATGGTGACCACCCCAGTGACCCCATGTTAGCTGTCATCCCACATGGCAGGGCCTATGAGGAGCCTGAGGGGAGTTGTTTTACTTCTCCTCACAGGAGCTGACCCAGGAGCCCCAAATCCTGGACACCAGGAGTTAGCACTGGGCATCAGGAGCTGCCAGGACCTGGTCCTGCCCACACTGCATGGTTGGGGACTGTGGTATGTTCAGATGTTAATGTCACCTGAGACCTGGTCACAGTGACCAGACCCTGTCCCTCCAGGTCACGGGGTCACCAGGAAGACCCAATTTTTCTCAATCTGGATGACATCAATAACATGGCAGCAAAGGGACACTAGGATTAAATTCTCCCATAAAAACAACTGATAGGGATAAATAACAATGAGTTTGTGGCAAGACCCAGACATGTTGGACAAAGTTTGAGCTACAACAGAAGCGGAGGGAAAGTGACAAAGGGAAAGGGAGGAGAAATCATTGATCTGGGTCTGGAATCCTACCCTTCCCCACCCACAAAGTAGGCCCACTTCACCAGGAAAGAAAAGGAGAAAAAATTTGGAGGCCAGGGGAGAAGCCTGAGACATGTGAAAACTCCAGAAGATGACAGGTGGGCAAACAGGGGCATCAGGGCAGGCACAGTGCTGGGTTGGAGTCTTTTGTTGTGATACTCCCCTCCTTTTCCAGGGAGACCATCAGGAACTAGCATAGTTCTGAAAGTTTATAAAAGTCATCTCTGGTGGTGCCTAGTGATCAGAACAAAATCACCAATCCAGCAATTCCACTCCTAGGTATTTCTACAAAAACAATAATTCAAAAGGACACCTGCACCCTTTTGTTTATTACAGCACTATTTACAATGGGTAAGATATAGAAACAACTCAAATGCCCAAAAATAAATGACTAGATCAAGAAGATATGATACATATACACAATGGAATATTACTCAGCAATCAAAAAAGATAAACTCATGCCATTCACCACAACATGGATGGAGCTGGAAGGGATTATGCTCAGTGAAATAAGCCAGAAAGAAAAAGAAAATTACTGGGTGGTTTTGTTTATAGGAGGAATGTAGGGATCCAAAAAGGGGGTCAGGAAAAAAAAAGATAATTATAATAAATTCAAAATCAACAGGCAACTATAAACCAGTGACACTCTACAGGGGGTGGGAGAGGGAGATGGATCAAAATCGGTGTGGGAAGAGCATAAGGGATTATGGTGATGATGCATGGGTCAATTGGTGGTGGGAATTCTACAGGAACTGTTCTCAAGATAATAAAGCATACATTGTATAAAAATGAAGAATAATGCAAAAAGTATATAAAAAATGAAAATGAAAAAAAAATCACCAACCAGCTACACTCAAAACTGGGAACCTGTAGCTGAGCCTATTCCAGGAAGGACATTTAACCATTGCACCTACCAGCAGGAGGGGCATCAGGTGTTGGCTCGTAGGGCTGATCCCTACATTGGGTGTCTCTAGACACCTCAACTCCTCAGGTGGAAGAAATCCTGAGGAACCCCCACACTTGCACAATGACCTCAGGCACCCAGAAGAAGTGTCAATTCTCCCACACCACAGCTGCAGTGGAGACTGTCAGAGACTGTTGACAATCCACAGTTTACACCTCACCTCTCAGTGCACATTCTTTATCTGCCCTCCCCTTTAACATTATTAAAACTATTTTCTCTTCTCTTTCTGTTACTTCCCCTCCTCCTCCTCTTTACTCTTCCTCCTATCTTGCTCCATCTTTCATCTCCCACTGTTACTCCTTTAACCTTTACATATCACCCTCTTCTTTCCTCCTATCTCTTTTTTCACTCCTTATTCTCTTTCAATCACTGTATCTTTCCAAGACATGCTTAGAAGGACCTAGCTGCTCAACAGAGAAGTACATCCCAACCAACCTGTAAGCACCTTCCAGTGGACTTGGCCTCAGCATGTGTCTGGAGGTGCCGCACTCCACGTGAGATGCTTGATTACACATGCTGAGATGTTAGATCCCATCCTACATAGTGGGGGACATAAAAGCAAGGACCTCTGGAGCAAATCACAGGTCAAAACAATATCTACCACAATAGAAGAGTGTCCAGATGTGTACCCAATTGGGAATTGCAGGAAACCCCAAACTTCCAAGTCTGGTAGTCCCCAACAAACTTGGAAGAGCATCAGGAAGTACCACCTGCTAGAGCAGGGGTACAGCTGAAGAAAATGGAGGGGATATATACAAGAACCCCCACCAACATCTCTACTCACCAGCCACAGTGGCTCAGATACCAGGCATACACATCTATACCTCAGCAAGAGAAATCAGACGTCATGCCCACCAGCACCTGTGGTATAAGGGCACTATGAAGAGAGCAAAACCAAAGGCAGACAATGGGAAGAAAGAAAAATACAAGCTATCAAAATGGCACTTCTGGTAACAATACATCACAGAAAGAAAGTCAACCTCCAAACCCAATAATATGAACAATAGGAGAATATCTCTGCCTGGCAGAAAAAGAATTAAGAATTGTCATAATGAAAACATTTAAAGAATTAAGAGAAAACAGAAAAGTAAAAACATACAAACAATGAACTAGGGAATGAGAATCAATCCCTAAAGAAGAAATGGAAGGAAGTGGAGGCTATCCAGAGATTAGTGGAGGAGCTCAACAATTCTGGGAAAAGCCAAGAAAACAGAATTAATGAAATGGAAGAACGATCAGTACTCTAGAAGATACAGACATAAAAAGAACCAAAATAGAAAAGGAAAGAGAGGTACAGAGGAAAAAAAGAATAATGAAAAACTTCAAGAACTATTTTACATCAAGAGGAAAGGAAATATAAGAGTCATAGAAAACCCAGAAGATGAGTAGATAGACCAAGGAATCAATAAACATCATAATCAAAGAAAACTTCCCAAACATGAAAAAGAACATACAGGAAGCCTGAAGAACACCAAATTACCACAATAAAAGGAAAACTATAGCCAAGACACATTAGAGCAAAGTTTCCAAGAGTCTAAGACAAGGAAAAAATAATGAAAATGACGAGGGCAAAGAAACAGATAACAATAAAGGAAAGCTAATCATGCTGACATCAGACTTCCCCAAAGAAACACTATAGGCAAGGAGAGAACAGATTAACATATTAAAAAAACTCCAAGTCAAAAATTTCAACCAAGAATACCCCACAAAAATGTCCTTCCTCTATGAAGGAAGAAATAAGGAGTTTCTCAGACAAACAGAATCTCCAGAAATTCATTACAACTAAACCTCCACTCTAAAATATACTACAAGAAGTCCTAAAGCCAGAACCAACAGAAGAATGACCAGGAAGAACAGAATAAGGTAAGGAATTGAATCACACAAAAGAGACAAACAAGATGGTAAATACAGATGGCCAGTATCAATATTAACTCTAAATATAAATGGACTAAACTCACCAATGAAAACACACAGAATAGCAGGCTGAACTGAAAAACAGAAACTAATCTTCTGCTATCTACAGGAAACACACTTAACTATAAAAATATACTAGATTGAAAGTAAAACACTGGAAAACAATCCTATAAGCAAATAGACAAAAGAAGAAGGCAGGAACATCTATACTTACACGAAATAAAATAGACCTCAAAACTAAAAAAGGTAAATATACACATAAATGCTTGCTACATCATGATTAAAGGGACCATACATCAACAAGATCTAACACTCATCAACATATACTCACCAAATAAAGGAGCACCAAAATATATCAAACAATTACTATCAGGCCTGAAAACAGATATTAAAGAAAATACATATGTAGTAGGAGACTGCAACACCCCACTCTCACCAATGGACAGATAAATGAGACAAAAAGTAAACAAGGACACTAGAGCTCTAAACAAGGACCTAGACCTCATGGACTTAACAAACATCTATAGGACATTGCACCCAAAAAAATCTGAGCACACATTTTTTTTCAAGTGCACAAGGATCATACTCCAGGATTGATCACATACTGGGTCACAAGACAAACTTCAACAGATACATTAAGATCAGAATCATACCAACTGTCTTCTCCAATAAAAAAGGCATCAAACTAGAAACAGAAACACACCATGAAAAGAAAACTAGGAACCTTCCTACTTCATGGAGATTGAAACCCACACTACTCCAAGACTACTGGATGAATGAGGAGAGCAAAGAAGAAATTTAAAAATACCTACAGATGAATGATAATGAGAACACAACTTTCCAGAATATATGGGACACAGCAAAAGCAGTAATAAGAGGAAAGTATATAGCAATACAGGATCACATCAAAAAACAACAAAGAGGGCCTCCCTGGTGGCATAGCGGTTGAGCGCTGGGTTGCGAAGCTGCCCGCAGCCTCTGCAGTGCTGGTTCAATCCCCAGCTGCTCCCCGGGCCACCAGAGGAGGGTCCCACATGGTGCGCAGACCTCTCCTGCCGCCCGCTGCTCCCCTCAGCAGTGTACTTCGATCCTTCTGCCTGCTCTGCTCCCTGCTCTGGCTCTGGTGAATTCTCTCGCCCTCCCACACTTCTGATTGTACCCAGTGCTTGTATAAATAAATAAATAAATAAATAAATAAATAAATAAATAAATCTTAAAAAAAAAAAGAAACAACAAAGAACTCAAAGAAACAACCTGATCTCCCGTCTCAAAGAACTAGAAAAAGAACAAAAAAAGCCAAAAGCTAGTATAAAAAAGGAAATAATAAAAAAATCAAACTAGAAATAAATGAAATAGAAATTTAAAAAAACAATCCAGGGCCTCCCTGGTGGTGCAAGGGGTTAAGTGTTAGCACTATCAAGCTATTGGCAGCCACTGCAGCACAAGTTTGATAGCCTGGCAGGGAGCTAATCAGCTGTTCCCCTCAGTAGTGTATTTCAGTAGATCCACATTTTCTGCTTCCTACACTGTCTCTGGTGAGTCCTATCACCCCCCACCCCACCACACACAGCAGCTTTTGTCTGCATAAATAAATAAAATAAATCTTTAAAAAATATCCAAAAGATCAACAAAACCAAATGCTTGTTCTTTGAAAAAATAAGCAAAATAGACAAACCTCTAGCCAGGCTCACAAAGAGAAAATGGGAGAAAACACAAATAAATAGGATCATAAAAGAAAGGAGATATTACAACAGACAGCAGAATTCAAAGGAATAATCATAGATTATTATGAACAATTATATGTAAAAAATTTAGCAATCTAGATAAGATGGACAAATTCCTAGAACTATACAATCATGCAAAGCTAGATGAAGAAGAAATAGAACGCCTAAACAGACCAATTAAAAGCAGTGAAACTGAAACTGTAATCAAAACCTTCTCCAAAAAACAAAAGCCCAGGATCAGAAGGTTTCACAAATAAATTCTACCAAACATTCAGAAAAGAACTAGTGCCTATCTTACACAAACTCTCTGAAAATATTGAGAAGGACGGGATAACACCAAACACGTTCTATGAAGCCAATATTACACTAATATCAAAACCAACATGGACAACTCAAAAAAAAAAAAAAAAGAAAACTACAGGCCAATCTCTCTAATGAACTCTCATGCAAAAATCCTCAACAAAATCTTAACCAACAGACTCCAACAATGCATCAAAAGGATAACACACCATGACCAAGTGGGATGTATTCCAGGGACGCAAAGATGGTTCAACATCTGAAAATCAATTAATGTAATCCAACACATCAACAAAAAGAAAAAAAGAAATCATATGATGATCATATCAGTAGATACTGAGAAAGCATTTGACAAAGTCGAACATCCATTTATGATGAAAGCCCTTGAAATCCTCAGTATAGAAGGAATATACCTTAACATAATAAAAGCCATATAGGACAAAACCACAGCCAATATTATCCTCAAACGTGAAAAGCTGAAAGTGTTTCCCTTAAGATCAGGAAAAAGACAAGGATGTCCTCTCTCACCACTGCTCTTCAATATAATACTGGAGGTCCTAACCAGAGCAATAAGACAAGGGAAAGATATTCAAGGAATACAAATAGAGAAAGAAGTAAAACTATCACTATTTGCAGACGATATGATAATACACATAGAGAACCCTAAAAACTCTATAGAAAAACTAATTAAAATTATAGACCAGCTTAATAAAGTAGCAGGATACAAAATCAACACACAGGAACATAAATGGGTCGAATCATAATCACATCTTACTGTGCTGGAAATATTCAGGACAGCACCTGTGTCTTCCTCCCAGGCTGCCTAGGGCTCAGAGTCACCAGGCAGTGACCACACTCCTGCCAGGTTGTCATCCTCACATCATGATCTACACAACAGGAAACCAAATTTCTCAGAATTTCACAAACACCTGGCCAAAAAAAGCTCTGCCAGCATTCACTCTGCCAGTTCTTAGTGACTTATTATATGTGTCATTATGGAGCAAGAACTAACTGGACTCTTGATACATGTAAATACTTGGCTTCTGCCCAGAAATCCATTCTGAGTTACTAAAATTTGTTATAAACTCAGGATTTCTGATCATTTCAACTTCCACTCAGAGTTATTGGGAAAATGCATCTTAATCTAGAAATAACTAAAGAGACAGGACAATACTCTTCTCTATGTAACCCCCCTCTGCCACCACCAACCCCTGTGCGATGGGGACACTTCTTAAGGCCTAAGAGACATTAGAGGAACTTGATAAAGAGACAGAAGGAAGACATCAAACTTCATTGAACTCCTACTAAGTGTCAGGGACTGTGCTACACAGATTGAACTTGCGGCTCTTCATTCTTATGCCTTCATGGATGAGGTATACCTGAGCCCTACATCTGTTTGATAACACTTAATCCATTAACGTCATGGCAGCTGCAAAGGACTGCTCCCAATCCCACCCCAGCTCCCAGCCCCAGCCCAGACCAACCGAGCCAAGACCACACCTCCACAGCTTAGTAGTAAAGGGGAACAGACAGAGAACCTTGGACTCAGAACTGACCAGGAGAACACACCCAGAAACCTTATCTTTCCCTGAATGCTGCCCTTGGGTCCGTATTGGAGGGAAGGACAGAGCACAGGGCAGGTGTCCCTGGACAAACCTGGGGAACATTGGACACTCTGCAGGAGGACACACACACCCCCTTCACTGACTCTCCCAGCTCTTCAGGGCCTATTCCTACTACTTTGTCAACACACCCTATTGATTATTCACCGTTCTACCTTTCTATCTATCTCACTGTTTATCTTTCCCATCAGCCCTGATGCTGATGGGTTAATGATTTACTTTCCTCTTTTAAAAGACATATGATACCTCTAATCTTTCAATTGCTTCAAGCACTTTTTAAAAAAAGATTTAAGTTTATGCATACAAGACCTGGGGTGTAAGCCAAAGGTGTGGGTGTTGAGAGGATTCACCAGAGACAGAGCAGGGAACAGAACAGGCAGACGGACTGAAATACACTGCAGAGGGGAGCAGTGGATGAGCCAGGAGAGGTCTGCTGTGCCATGTGGGTAACTCCCTGGCCGGGGATCAAGCTCATGCAGCAGTGGCTGCTAATAGCTTGCTAGCACTGTCTTTAACTTCTGTGCCACCAGGGAGGCCCTGCTTTAAGCACTTTTGAACACTTGTTGGCTCTAGGGTAAATGGGAGTGATCAGGTTTTTTCTGCCCTCCCACCATTAGCATCAGTGATTGACACCTGTGGTCTTACACATGAGCCTAATGGCGCACCTGGAGTAGGATGTGCACATGCATGAGTAGGCACACCTGAGTTGAGAGACATAGGGCAGTAGAAGAGAACAGGAGTGCAGCAGCAGAGGACCAAGGCAGCGGGGAGTGGTAGAGACCAGCAAAGGGACCATGAGAGAACCATCAGAGAGCCCAGAAAGAGTAAAAATTTGCTGGGACCGGGGAGGCCTGCCAGCCTCCAGGTCCCCAGGCCTCCTTGCCTGCCCTGTTCCTGGTCATTTGTAGGGTAATTGTCAGGCTTTTCTTCCCTCCTGCCATTAGGATTAACGATGGTGGACACCTGGAGTAGGGTGTGGACATGTATAATTGGGTACACCTGGGCTAAGACTGGGCTTATAAGGGTGGCGTCATGGGAACAGCAGAGCAAAGTAGAGTGAAAGGAGCAGAGAAGCAAAGTCCACAAAAGAAAGTCAGAAAGCCCAGAAAGAGTGAAGATTTGCAGGCCTCCCAGTCCCCAGCACCCCTGTCTGTCATGTACCTGTTAAATCCCAATAAAAGCCTGCAAAAGCTACCAAGGGCTCCAGGACTCCCTCCTTTACCCCATCTGTTTATGTCAGAGAAAACCTGCTCTGTGCCCTTTCTGCCATTACAAGAACTAAAGTCCTATAAAAAGATACTGAGGGCACCAAATTCTCTTTTCATCTGCAAGAATCAACAATGAACCTACTTGGCCTGGGATTGTTGAACAATGGGTGGAGTCGGGTGCCCTCCCCCAGAAGGAATGGGAAAGCAAAAGAAACACACACACACATACAACGTGATGGCTAAATTTCTACTTTAATCTCCCCTCCTTTCCTAACAAGCATGAGCCTGTTGTGGAGTCAATCTCTGCCCTGGCACATTGGGGCCTCACACTCCTCTGAGCCTGCACATCTGCCCCTCTGGTGAGGAGACCTCTCCCATCCCAGGTTATCACTCCCATAACAGAAAGAGCCAACCTAAGGTGACAAAGGAACTTCCAAAAAACCATATAACTCTCAGATTCTGGTATCTGTACATGTCCCCTGTGGTCAGTGCAGAACCCTCCTGGCCTAAGGTACCTGCCCCATCACTTATGAGTGTGCATCCACTGTTTGCTGTGACTGAAATTCCATGGGAGGTGAGGAAACATCACTCCACATAGACCCTGACATATATAGAGCATAAGGAGTGAGACCCAGGGAAAAGATATTCTTATGGAAATTTTAATAAATTGTATTATAGAATCCTGGGTATGCAAGGATCTATTCATTACCAGCTGCCATCAGCACCCTCCAGGAAGTGACCTAATCACAGACCCACCCAAACATCACCTTGGAAAACAGCCCACATCCCAGACCCAGCAACACAGTCACACAGTGAACCTCAGCTGGCCTCCAGGAAGCACTGCTAGACCAGGATCCAACCAGAAGCATCTTGGAAAACAGTGCAGGTGCCAGTCCAGGCTGCACAGTAGCTAGTCCAGCCGCCCTCTGTGGAGGACCAGGGTGGGAAGGGTGCAGACACAATAAGCAGAGGCCAAACCCATAGCAGTGAGCTCTGGAAAAGCAATGGAGAGGAGGAACAACAGAAAAAGGTCACAGGAATTTGAAAGTCAGTATTGCATCATAGAGGGAGAACAGATCTCCAGAATTCTCTCACAAAGAAATGGAAGCTCTGTTCCTCTTATTAGATTCAGTATTGGAGTTTGCCATAATAAAGGAATTTGAAGAGGCAGAAAAGCAGGTCAGGATAGGTGGAAAACAAATCAGAAAAACAAATGAATGTCCTGAGAAACAAAAACAATGAACATAAGATCGAAAATCATACTCCACAAAAGGAAATGAAGGAATTGAAGGAGGAGAAAAAAAACTTAAAATGGAGATAAAAAAATCCTATAGAAATTTCTAGTAGAATCAACCAAATGGAAGAGTGAATCAGTGAACTGAACTTATAACTTAACAAAGAAGCAAGCTATAAAATGAAAAAAAAAAAAAAGAAGAAGAAAAAAAGAAGAAAAGGAAGAGGAGAAAGAGGAGGAATACCAACAAATTCATGAAGATTGAAAGCATCCCTAACAATTTCTCAGGCCATAAAGGCATCAAACTGGAAATCAACAATGAAAGAAACCACAAAAAATCTCTGATACATGGAGACTGAACAACACTACTGAAAGACCACTGGGTCAATGAGGAAATCAAAAAAGAAATAAAGGAGGATCAACATGGCAGTGGAGAAATGCTATAAGTAAGTTCTCCCATAAAAATGATTTTTGTGGAGGAAAAGCAGCAGGTCCCTGTGAGAACTGGGACATGGAAGATAAACGGGGACTCTGGCAAACTGCCTGAAGAGGAAAGTTGCAATAAAAGAGGACTAGAAGAGAGGAAAGCTCAGAACCCTGCTACCCTCCCCCACCCACAAAGCCGGCTCACTCCAATCAACAGAAAGGAGAAAAACAAAACAAAACAAAAACAAAAAAACAAGAACAAACTAGAGATAAAGTGGGACAGTGAGTGGAAAGGAACTATTGCAGGCACCGCACTCCAAGACTGGGAACTGTGGAGAACACTGCGGGAATCACCAAGGAGGTGAGCAAACAGGTTCCAGCACCATTGGAGGAATATAAGGACTCTGCAGAGAGACCTGCAAATAGCCAAGGGCCAGCTGGCAAGCTTGTGTGGTAAAGTGCACACACACTCAAAAAGCATACGCGGATCATGGTTGCCCAAGGCCCCCACGCCTGCAACTAGGTTTGTAGGGAGAAAAGCAGGAGTCATCACTGAGGTGAATGACCCTCACTGGGAAATCAAAAACCAAGGGCCCATGCATGGGAGCAGGGTGCAAGAGGCGCCATTTTTGCGGACACTGAACTGGGCTACAACCCACGTCCCAGATCGGAAGGCTTTGGAGCTGAGAACTGGGCACGAAATTTGGGGCATGGGATCCCCATGACACATGGCACAGGGCAGACACAGCACCCCCATGCCACTGAGGCACTCCATGTCACCCCCACTCAGTTCCCTGGAGACCCATTGGGAAAAAGCACTGTTTTGGAAGGATACTAGGAAAGATCTCTGGTGCCACCTACTGATGAGAATAAAATCACCAACTTCCTGATAGTTGGAAGCCAGGGTTTCCAAAACCACCCTCAGTTTCTGAGAGGGGGTGGGCCACCAAACAGGGCTAAGAAGGTAAACAAGGCTTGGAGCAAGACCCCATTCTGGAGAGCTAGGCACAGGATCTGGGGCATGAGACGCACCATAACAGTGGGCACTGAACAGGGTAACAGCAGGCATTTTGGATCTGAGACCTTGCTATTGAGAAGTAGAGCACAGAATTCAGGGCATAGGATCCACACAGCTGCAGGCACAGCACCAGGTGAACACAGGGCAGACACAGCATCCAGCATGAGCAATAGCCCCTGTGCTCGCTCCCTCATTTCTCAGAACTACAGAGGAAAGCACAGGTCAGCAAGTACAGGTCTCTGGTGCCACCTAGTGACCAGACAAAAATCAATAACTAGTTGATTCCCTGCTGGAACTGAGAAAATACAGAGGGAGGGAACTGTAAGAGACAGTGCCCAACAACACAGCCACTGAATCACTGAATTTGGCCTAGCAGTTCTGTTCTCAGTCTGGTAAACAGTTTCTGACACCCCTAAAAGAGCAAACCAAAGAGATGCCTGCCAACACCAGTGGCACAATGTCCCAATGCATAGAACTAATTAGAAAGCAGCAGGAAGAATGAAAAATACAAATATCCAAGCAAGCCCGCAGAAGGACACACTACAAAAAGAAAATCAGTAACCAGAGCTCAACAATGACATGGAAGAACTTCTCTGCCTGTCGGATAGAGAATTAATAATCATGATTAAAAAGTATAATGAGATGAGACAAAAATCAATGAACTGCAGAATGAAAATGAGACCTTAAAAAAAAGAAAGAAAAGAAAAGGAGGAGACTAAAAGATTACTGAAGGAGACAAAGAGCTCTTGGAAAACAGAAATGAGGAAATGGGAGAATGGATCAGTACTCTCAAAGATACAGAAATAAAAAGAACCAAAAGAGAAAAAGAGACAGAAGTACAAAGGAAGAATGAGGAAAATCTTTGACAATTATCAGACTCCATGAAGAGAGGAAATATTAGAGTTGAAGGCATTCCAGAAGGTGAGGAGAGAGACAAAGGATCTGAGAAATTATTCAAAGAGATAATTGAAGAAAACTTCCAAACATGAAAAGGGAGAAAAATATAGACATACAAGAAGTGGTAAGAATACCCAATTACCACAATGAAAAGAAAACTACAGCAAGATACGTAATAGTAAAGCTTGCGAGAGTCCAAGACAAGGAAAAAAATAATTAAATTGGCAAAAGGGAAGAAACAGATCATTTCTAAGGGAAAATCAATCAGGTTAACCTCAGATTTCTCTGAAGAAACACTACGGGCAAGAAGAGAATGGAGTAACATATTCAGCAAACTTCAAGACAACAAATACCAACCAAGAATACTTTACCCAAAGTGCCTCGAAGATGTGCCACCTTGAAGACAGGGAGTTTGCATCTGGACCTCACCAAACCTCTGTGGAACTGAGAAGGGGCTGTCCCCACAGTTAGAGATGAGCTGAAAGTCCGCACAAGCCAGGCTCCAAGACTGGCCACCACAAGTTGGAGCCCAGAGAAGGGATCCAGCCACTGCTGGGGTAGATCCAGGGCACAGGAAGTGCCTCCCAGACATGCCATCCTTAAGACTGGGAATATGTTTTTGGACCTCACCAAAACTGTCTGAACTGAGAAGGGGCTGTCCCCACAGTCAGAGATGAGCTGAAAGCATTCATCACAAGCTGGACCCTGCCGCTGGCTGTGAATTGGAGTCCAGAGGGAGATACAGCATATTGGAGCCCAGGAGGCCATCCAGCCACCTCCAGGGCAGACTGAGGGTGCAGGGAAGTGCTTCCCAGTCGTGCCACCTTTAAGACAGGGATTTTGCCTCTGGACCTCACCAAAACTGTGGAACTGAGAAAGAACTGTCCCCATAGTCAGAGGTGAGTGGAAAATCTTGCACAAGCCAGGGCCCACATCTGACTGCAAGTTGGAACCTGAAGAGGATACAGCAATTAGGTGCCCAGGGGTGATCCAACCACTGCCAGGGAAGGCTGTGGGGCTTTAAGACCCACCTCTGGAATTAAATAAATATATAGAGAGGGGATTTTAAGGGACAGTGCTGATTAATATACCCATTGTACCACAGCCCTAGTAGAATTCTGGCATAACAATATTGTACACCATTGGGCCACCAGTTTCTGACATCCCAGAAGGAGCACACCAAAGAGATGCCAACCAGTACCAGCGACACAGTGTCCCAACACATAGGACAAATTAGAACAAGCAGCAGGGAGAAGAAAAATAACAAGTAACCAAGCAAGCCCTCAAAGAAAAGACACACCACAAAAAGAAAATCACTCACCAGATTGCAACAACAGTGACTTGAAGAACTTCTGAGCCTTCCAGAAAGAGAATTTAAAATTGTGATTATTAAAAAATTGAAAGAAGTCAAAATGATATGGGAAAAATAATCAAATATCAGAATGAAATTGAGTCCCTAAAGGGGGAAGTTCAAGAAATGCAGGAGATCAAAGGATTAACAGAGGAGCTAAAGAACTCTGGGGAAAAAAATGAAAGCAGAATAGAGGAAATGGAAGAACAATAAGCACTCTCCAAGACACAAAAATAAGAACCAAAACAGAAAAGGAAAGGGAAGTACAAAGGAAAATGAATGAAGAAACACTTCATGAACTATTTGACTCCATGAGGAAAGGAAATATAAGAGTTATAGGGATCTCAGAAGTAGAGGAGAGACATATGAACAGAGAAAATATTCAAGGAGATAATCTAAGAGAACTTCCCAAACATGAAGAAGGAGCTGAAAATGAACATACAAGAAGCAAGAAGAACACCAAACTTCCATGATGAAAGGAAAATACAGGAAGACACATAATAGAAAAGCTCCCAAGAATCCAAGACAAGGGAAAAATAATGAAGCTGACAAGAGGGAAGAAACAGATAACATACAAAGGAAAACCAATCAGGCTAACATCAGATTCTCTGAGAAACATTACAGGCAACCAAGAATATTTTATCCTGCAAAGCTTTCCTTCCTCTGTGAAGAAAGAATAAGGACCATCCCAGACAAACAGAAACTCCAGAATGTCATTACGACTAAACCCCCACTCTAAGAAAATACTAAAATGAGTCCTAAAGCTGGAACCAAAAGAGGAATGAATAAGAATGAAACAAGACAAAAAATAAAACCACAGAAAAGACAAACAAAATGGCAAATACAGACACTAACATATCAATATTAACTCTAAATGTAAATGGACTAAACTCTTCAATAAAAAGACACAGAGTCACAGGCTGAATTAAGAACCAATCCCAACCTTTGCACTCTCCAGAAAACAGAAAAGATAAAAATTGACTGAAAGTAAAAGGATGGAAAAAATCCTACAAGCAAATGGACCAAAAAAGAAAGCAGGACAAGCTATACTTTTATCAGATAAAACAGATTTCATAAGCAAGAGGTAAAAAGAGAACCAGATGGTCACTACATTAAGATCAAGGGGACAATACATCAAGAAGACATAATATTCATTAACATATACTCACCAAATGAAGGAGCCCAACAATATATCAGACAGCTATTATCATCTCTGAAAACAGACATCAGAGAAAATACATATATAGTAGGAGACTTCAACACACTACTATCCACAATGGATAGATCAATGAGACAAAAAATATGTAAGGACACTAAAGCTCTAAATAAGGATCTAGACCTCATGGGGATACCAGACATCTATAGAAAACTACACACAAAAAAATCTGAGTACACATTTTTCTCAAGCACACATGGATCAATCTCCAGGATCGACTACATACTGGGACACAAGACAAACATCAACAGATACACCAAGATTGAAATCATACCAACCATCTTCTCTGACCATGAAGGCATCATACTAAAAATAAACCATAAAAAGAAGGCAAGGAACACTTCTACCTTATGGAGATTGAAACCCACCCTACTGAAAGACAACAGGACTAATGAGGAGATCAAAGAAAAAATTAGAAAATACTTAGAGATGAACTATAAGGAGGACACCAATTTCCTGAATGTATGGGATGCAGGGCCTCCCCGGTGGCGCAGCGGTTGAGCGCTGGGTTGCGACGCAGCCTCTGGGGCGCCGGTTCGATCCCCGGCTGCTCCCCGGCCACCAGAGGAGGGTCCCGCATGGCGCGCAGACCTCTCCTGCCGCCCGCTGCTCCCCTCAGCAGTGTACTTCGGTCCTTCTGCCTGCTCTGCTCCCCGCTATGGCTCTGGTGAATTCTCTCACCCTCCCATGCTTCTGACTGTACCCAGTGCATGCATAAACAAAACAAAGAAACAAAAAAAAAAACAAATAAATAAATAAAAAAAAAAACATGCCTCTGAATGTATGGGATGCAGCAAAAGCAGTTATAAGAGGAAAATCTATAGCAATACAGTCTGACATCAAGAAACAAGAAAGAACTCAAAGAAACAACATAATCTCACATCTCAAAGAAATAGAAAAAGAACAACAAAAACCCCTAAAACCAGTAGAAGAAAGGAAATAATAACAATCAAAGCAGAAATAAGTGAAATAGAAACTAAAAAAAAAAATCCATAAGATCAATGAAACCAAAAGTTGCTTTTTCAAAAAAATGAATAAAATAGACAAACCCCTAGCCAGGATCACAAAGGAAAAATGGGAGAAAGCACAAATCAATATGATCGTAAACAAAAGAGGAGAAATCACAAAAGACACAGCAGTAATCAAAGGAATATTCAGAAACTACTATGAACACTTATATGCAACAACTTAAAAAAATCTAGAAGAGATGGACAAATTCCTATAGCTTTACAATCTTCCAAAGCTAGATAAGGAAGAAATAGAACACCTAAACAGACTAATTACAAGCAGTGAAACTGAAATGGTAATCAAAATCCTCCCCCAAAACAAAAGCCCAGGACCAGATGGATTCACAAATGAATCTACCAAACATTCAGAAGTGAACTAGTGGCTATCATTCACAAACTCTTTCAAAAAATTGGGAAGAATGGGGTAATACCAAATATGTTCTATGAAGCCAACATTACACTAATACCAAAACCAAACAAAGACAAGACACAAAAAGAAAACTACAAGCCAATCTCTCTAATAAATACTGATGCAAAAATCTTCAATAAAATTTTAGCTAACAGAATCCAACAATGTATCCATAAGATAATTCACCCAAACCAAGTGATATATATTCCAGGGACACAGGATGGTTTAACATCTGAAAATCAATCAATGTAATCCAACACATCAACAAAATGAAATATAAAAACCATATGATAATATCAATAGATGCTGAGAAAGCTTTAGACAAAGTACAACATCCAATTATGATAAAGCCCCTCAAAATTCTCGGGATACAAGGAACATACCTCAACATCATAAAGGCTATATAAGACAAGCCACAGTAAATATCATTATCAATGGTGAAAAGTTGAAAGCATTTCCCTTAAGATCTGGAACAAG
Source organism: Talpa europaea (assembly GCF_964194135.1). Lineage (NCBI taxonomy): Eukaryota > Metazoa > Chordata > Mammalia > Eulipotyphla > Talpidae > Talpa > Talpa europaea. Next base: position 99,305,295 of record NC_140068.1, on the reverse strand, counting down.
ACAAGGATGTCCACTCTCACCACTGCTTTTCAATATAATACTGGAAGTCCTAGCCAGAGCAATAAGACAAGAGAAAGACATACAAGGAATCCAAATAGGGAAGGAAGAAGTCAAACTATCACTATTTGCAGATGATATGATAATATACATAGACAAAACCCCAAAATTCCACAGAAAAACTACTCAAAATAATCAACCAGTTTAGTAAAGTAGCAGGATACAAAATCAACACAAAGACATCAGTAGCCTTCCTATACACAAACAATAAATCTGAAGAAGAAGAAATGAAGAAAACCATCCCTTTCATTGTTGAAACAAAACAAAAAAATCAAATACATCGGAATAAACCTAAAAAAAAGAGGTATGGTATACAAAGAAACTATAAAACAATATTAAACAAAATCAAAGAAGACACAAAGTAATGGAAAGATATTCCCTGCTCATGGATTGGAAAATTAACATTATCAAAATGGCCAACCTACCCACAGCAATTTACAGATTCAATGCTATTCCAGTAAAAATTTCAATGACATTCTTCAAAGAAATAGAACAAATATTGATGAAATTCATATGAAGCCATTGAAAACCCCAAATAGCCAAAGCTCTCCTGAAAAAAAAAAAAAGAATGGAATAGAGGTATCACACCCCCAAACTTCAAACTATACTACAAAGCCATAATAACCAAAACTGCATGGTATTGGAACAAGAACAGACAGACCAATGGAACCAAATAGAAAAATCCAGAAATAAACCCACAGATTTACAGTCAACAAATCTTTGACAAAGGAGCAAAGAATATGCAATGGATCAAAGAAAGTTTGTTCAATAAATGGTGCTGGGAATACTGGATTGCTACATGCAAAAGAATGAAGCTTGACTACTACCTAGCACCATGCACAAAAAACAACTCAAAATGGATTAAAGAACTAGACATAAGACCTGAAACAATAAAATACACAGAAGGAAATATAGGCAAAACACTACATGGCATACACCTCAGTAACATCTTTAAAGACTCATCCCCCAAAGCAAATAAAGTGAAGGCAAAGATAAACAGCTGAGACTACATCAAATTAAAGAGCTTCTGTACAGCAAAAGAGACTGTAACCAAAACAAAGAGACGCCCCAGTGACTGGGAAAAATATTTGAACACAACACTAATGATAAGGGACTGATCAAAAAGATGTACAAAGAACTCACAAGACTCAAGAAAAACAAAGTAAATAACCTAGTCAAAAAATGAGCAGAAGCACTAAAAAGGACCTTTTCCAAAGAGGAAATTCAAATGGCCAACAGGCATATGAAAAAATGTTCAACATCACTTGTAATCAGGGAAATGCAAATCAAAACTACAATGAGAGGGGGGGCGGAGCAACATGGCGGCGAGGAGACGCTGCGAGTAAGATCTCCCATTAAAAAAAGTTAATAGGGAGGAAAAGCGGCAGGTCCCAGTGAGAACCGGGACACGGAAGATAAATGGGTGACTCCAGCAAACTGCCCAAAGAAGAAAGGTGCCATAAAAGAGGACCAGAAGGGAGGGAAGCGCAGAACCCTGCTCCCCTCCCCCGCCCACAGAGGCTGCACTCTCCGACCGGCAGAGAGGAGGGAAACAACAAACCAAAACGGCCAACAAGAAAAACGGACGCAGCAAGCGGGACTGTGAGTGGAAAGGAACTATTTCAGCCACCACACCCCGTGAACGGGAGCTGTGGAGAACCCTGCAGGATTCGCCGCGGCGGTGAGCGAACGGCTCCGGGCGCCATTAGAGAAGAACAAAGACCCCGGGAGACACGCACACAGCCCGGGCTGCCGGTAAGCTTGCGCGGATAGAGGCGCGCTCGGCGCGCTTGAAAAGCAAGTGCAGACCAGGATCGCGGCTGCCCAGGTCCCCGCGCCTGCGACCTAGGCTTGGGAGATGACCTAGGCTTGCGGGGAGACGCGCGGAGGTCCTCACTGAGGTGAAGGTCCCTCCCTGAGTAAGCAGGAACCAGGCGCCCAGGCACGGGAGCGGTGCAAAAGGCTCCATTCCCGCGCCACTGAACTGGGCTACAGCCCGCGTCCTGGAACTGAGGGCTTTGGAACTGAGACCCGGGGCACGAAATTAGGGGCGTGGGTTCCCCACGACGGTGGGGCACAAGGCAGACACAGCACCCCAAAGCCGTTGAGGTGTACCCTACCATCCCCGCTTTGCTCCCTGTCCCACGGGGTGGAAAATCAGCTCCCCAAGGGCTCTAGGAGAGATCTTTGGCGCCACCTAGCGACTTGTAGACAGCACAGGCTCCTGAAGGAGCTAGTGGCCAGCTGGGGAGTTAGCCCACACCCGGCCCCTTCCGAACAAGTAGTCTGAGCCCACAGGGAGAGCGAGCACCCACAGCCAGGGCAGACCAGGCACGCAGAAGAGTGTGCCTAACACCGGACGCGCAGGGAGTGTGTCCCACATCACCATTTTAGAACAGGGACATTTCTTCAGTAAAGACTACCTGCAGAAGGCTTCCTCAGGAGCCAGAGGTGAGCGGGGGCAGTTCGCCCACGCCAGACCCCCTCTGGCCTGCAGTCCAAGCCCAGAGGGGGAGCAGGAACCCACCGCCGGGGCAGACCAGGCGCACAGGGGAGTGTGTCCCCACATCGACATTTTAGGACAGGGACCTTTCTCCAATAAAGACTGCTTGAAACTGACAGATGACTCCTGGAGGAACCAGAGGGGAGAAGAGAAGCCCACCCAAGATGCCGGCCAGTCCCAACAACACAGTGTCCCAACGCATACGGCAAATTAGAAAACAGACAGTAGGGAGGAGAAGAACCACACGCAGCCTAGCAACTCTCCAGAGAAAAAGCACACCACAAAAAGAAAACCAGCCCCCAGATTGCAACGACAGTAACTTGGAAGAACTTCTGAGCCTTCCAGAAAGAGAATTTAAAATTGCCGTGATTAAAAAACTGACAGAAGTCATAAAGGAAAACAATGATAAGGGAAAAATAATCAACGATCAGAAGAATGAAATTGAGTCCCTAAAGAGGGAAGTAAAAGAAATGCAGGAGATCAAAGAATTAGTGGAAGAACTAAAGAATTCTGGGAAAAGCAATGAAAGCAGAATTGATGAAATGGAAGAACAAATAAGTGCTCTTGAAGACACAGAAATAAAAAGAACCAAAACAGAAAAGGAAAGAGAAGTACGAAGGAAAAAGAATGAAGAAAGACTTCGGGAACTATCTGACTCCATGAGGAAAGGAAATATAAGAGTTATAGGAATACCAGAAGGAGAGGAGAGAGATGTAGGAACAGAGAAAATATTCAAAGAGATAATTGAACAGAACTTCCCAAATGTGAAGAAGGAGCTGAAAATTGATATACAAGAAGCAAGAAGAACACCAAACTTCCACGACGAAAGAAAAAATACAGCAAGACACATAATAGTAAAGCTCCCAAGAATCCAGGACAAGGAAAAAATAATGAAGCTGGCAAGAGGGAAGAAACAGATAACATTCAAAGGAAAGCCAATCAGGCTGACATCAGACTTCTCCGAAGAAACACTACGGGCAAGGAGAGAGTGGAGGGACATAGTCAACAGACTCCAAGAAAACAGATGCCAACCAAGAATACTCTATCCCGCAAAGCTCTCCTTCCTCTTTGAAGAAAGAATATGGACCTTCCCAGACAAACAGAAACTCCGGAATTTCATGGCAACTAAACCCCCACTCCAAAAAATACTACAAGGAGTCCTAAAGCCAGAACCTCAGAGGGACGAATAACAATGAAAGAAGGCCAAAAAAAAAAAAAAGTTATTAAAAGAATAAATAAATAAAATCAAAGGAAAGACAAACACAATGGCAAATACAGATGTTAACATATCAATATTAACTCTAAATGTAAATGGACTAAACTCTTCAATAAAAAGACACAGAGTTGCAGCCTGGATTAAGAAACAAAACCCAACCTTTTGCTGTCTCCAGGAAACACATTTAGCTACAAAAGATAAAAATAGGCTCAAAGTTAAAGGATGGAAAACAATCCTACAAGCAAATGGACCAAAAAAGAAAGCAGGAACAGCTATACTTATATCAGATAAAACAGATTTCAAACTCAAAAAGATAAAAAGAGACCCCAACAGTCACTACATTATGATCAAGGGGACAATACTTCAAGAAGAAATAACACTCATTAACATATACTCACCAAACGAAGGAGCACCAAAATATATCAGACAACTGTTGTCTTCTCTGAAAACAGACATCAGAGAAAACACATACGTAGTGGGAGACTTCAACACACCACTATCAACAATGGATAGATCAACAAGACAAAAAATAAGTAAAGAAACCAAAGCTCTAAATAAGGACCTAGAGCAATTGGGCTTAACAGACATCTATAGAACACTAAACCCCAAAAAAACGGAGTACACATTTTTCTCAAGCGCACACGGATCATTCTCCAGGATCGATCACATACTGGGGCACAAGACAAACATCAACAGATACACCAAGATTGAAATCATACCAACCATCTTTTCTGACCATGAAGGCATCAAACTAGAACTAAACCATAAAAAGAAGGCAAGGAACTTTCCTACCTCATGGAGATTAAAAACCACACTACTGGAAGACCACTGGACTAATGAGGAGATCAAAGAAGAAATTAAAAAATTTTTTGAATTGAACGACAAGGAGGACACCAATATCCTAAATGTATGGGATGAAGCAAAAGCAGTAATAAGAGGAAAATATATAGCAATAGAAGCTCACATCAAGAAACAAGAAAGAACTCAAAGAAACAACCTAATCTCGAAGCTCAAAGATCTAGAAAAAGAACAACAAAAAAAACCCAAAACCAGTAGAAGAAAAGAAATAATAAAAACCAAAGCAGAAATAAATGAAATTGAAACTAAAAAAACAATCCAAAAGATCAATGAAACCAAGAGCTGGTTCTTTGAAAAAATCAATAAAATAGACAAACCCCCAGCCAGGCTCACAAAAGAAAAAAGGGAGAAAGCACAAATAAACAGGATCATCAATGAAAGAGGAGAAATCACAACGGACACAGCAGAAATCAAAAGAATAATCAGTAACTACTATGAACAGTTATATGGAAATAAGTTTAATAATCTAGAGGAGATGGACAAATTCCTACAACTCTACAATCACCCAAAGCTAGATAAAGAAGAAATAGAACACATAAACAGACCAATTACAATTAGCGAAATTGAAATGGTAATCAAAAACCCAAAAACAAAAGCCCAGGACCTGATGGATTTACAAATGAATTCTACCAAACATTCAGAGACGAATTAGTGCCTATCCTTCACAAACTCTTCCAAAAAATTGAGAAGGAAGGGACAATACCAAACACGTTCTATGAAGCCAACATTACACTAATACCAAAACCGAACAAGGACAACACAAAAAAGGAAAACTACAGGCCGATCTCCCTAATGAACACTGATGCAAAAATCCTCAATAAAATTTCAGCCATCAGAATCCAACAATGTATCCATAAGATAATTCACCACGACCAAGTAGGATTCATTCCAGGGGCACAAGGATGGTTTAACATCCAAAAATCAATCAACGTTATCCAACACATCAACAAAAAGAAATATAAAAACCATATGATAATATCAATAGATGCTGAGAAAGCTTTCGACAAAGTGCAACACCCATTCATGATAAAGCCCTTGAAATTCTTGGGATACAAGGAACATACCTCAACATCATAAAGGCCATCTATGACAAGCCAACAGCCAGTATCATTCTCAATGGTGAAAAGCTGAAAGCAATTCCATTAAGATCTGGAACAAGACAAGGATGTCCACTCTCACCACTGCTTTTCAATATAATACTGGAAGTCCTAGCCAGGGCAATAAGACAAGAGAAAGACATCCAAGGAATCCAAATAGGAAAAGAAGTCAAACTATCACTATTTGCAGACGATATGATATTATACATAGAGAACCCCAAAAACTGCACAGAAAAGCTAATTCAACTCATCAATCAGTTCAGTAAAGTGGCAGGATACAAAAATCAACATGCAAAAGTCAGTAGCCTTCCTATACACAAACAATAAATCTGAAGAAGAAGAAATCAAAAAAACCATCCCTTTTGTTATTGAAACAAAAAAAATCAAATATTTGGGAATAAATCTAACAAAAGAGGTAAAGGACCTATACAAAGAAAACTATAAAACACTGTTAAAAGAAATAGAAGAAGACACAAAGAAATGGAGAGACATCCCCTGCTCGTGGATTGGAAGAATAAACATTATTAAAATGGCCATCCTTCCAAAAGCAATATACAGATTCAATGCTATTCCAATCAAAATTTCAATGTCATTCTTCAAAGAAATAGAACAATTATTGATGAAATTCATATGGAATCACAAAAAACCCCGAATAGCCAAAGCTTTCCTGAAAAAAAAAGAAGGGAATGGAGGCATTACACTCCCAGACTTCAAACTATACTACAAAGCCATAATCATCAAAACTGCATGGTATTGGAACAAGAACAGACATACAGACCAATGGAATCAAATAGAAAATCCAGAAATAAACCCACAGATTTATGGTCAACTAATCTTTGACAAAGGAGCAAAGACTATGCATTGGAGCAAAGAAAGTTTGTTCAATAAATGGTGCTGGGAAAACTGGGTCGCTACATGCAAAAGAATGAAGCTTGACCACTACCTCACACCATACACAAAAATCAACTCAAAATGGATTAAAGAACTAGACATTAGACCTGAAACCATAAAATATATAGAAGGAAATATAGGCGAAACACTACGTGATCTGCACATCAAAGACATCTTTACAGACACATCACCCAAAGCAGTGATAGTGAAGGCAAAGATAAACAGCTGGGACTACATCAAATTAAAGAGTTTCTGCACAGCAAAAGAGACAATAACAAAAACAAAGAGAAACCCCACCAACTGGGAGAACATTTTTGCACCCAACACTAATGATAAAGGACTGATCACAAAAATCTGCAAAGAGCTGATGAGACTCAACAACAACAAAGAAAATAATTCAGTCAAAAAATGGGCAGAAGAGCTAAAAAGAAACTTCTCTGAAGAGGAAATGCAAATGGCCAACAGGCATATGAAAAAATGTTCAACATCACTTGCCATCAGGGAAATGCAAATCAAAACTACCATAAGATACCATCTTACACCAGTGAGAATGGCACATATTAAAAAAACTAACAACAACAAATGCTGGCGAGGGTGTGGAGAAAAAGGAACTCTTCTGCACTGTTGGTGGGAGTGCAAACTGGTCCAACCACTGTGGAGAGCTGTGTGGAGATTTCTGGACCTACTAAACATAGAGCTTCCATATGATCTAGCAATTCCACTCCTAGGTATTTACCCAAAGGACACAGAAACATCAATTCCAAAGAACACCTGCACCCCTATGTTTATAGCAGCACTGTTTACAATAGCTAAGCTTTGGAAACAACCCAAATGCCCAAAAATAGATGACTGGATCAAGAAGATGTGGTACATATATACCATGGAATATTACTCAGCATTCAAAAAAGATAAACACATGCAATTTGCAGCAACATGGATGGCGCTGGAAGTGATCATGCTCAGCGAAATAAGCCAAAAAGAAAAAGAAAAATACCGGATGGTCTCACTCATAGCAGGAATTTAGAAAACCTAAATAAGGGATCAGGAAAAAGACCAATTTTAATAAAATAAAAATAAAAATCAACAGGCAACTCTAAACCAGTGATACACTACAGGGGGGAAGAAGGGAGAGATCAAAACAGGGTTGGGGGAAGTTTACGGGGACTATAAACAATATACAAATGCATACATTGTACAAATTGAAAAGTGATAAAAAAATACATAAAATAGTAATAAAAGAAAGAAAGAAAGAAGGTAGAAAGGAAATAAAGAATGAAAGAATACTTTACTCTGCAATGCTCTCTTTCCTTCCTCTCTGAAGAAAAAATATGGACCTTCTCAGACAAACAGAAATTGCAGAAATTCATTACAACTTAACCACCACTCAAAAAAATTCTAGAAGAAGTCCAAAAGCCAAAACTAACAGAACAATAATCAAGTAGAACAGAATAAAGTGAGGAATTAAATCCCATAAAAGACTAAGTGGCAACTATAAATGCCAACATATCAATGTTAACTCTAAATGTAAGTGGATTAAACTCATCAATAAAAAGACACAGAGTAGCATGCTGGATTAAAAAACAAAATCTAACCTTCTGCTGTCTCCAGGAAACACATTCCACTACAAAAGATAAACATAGACTGAAAGTAAAAGGTTGGAAAACAATCCAACAAGGACATGGACCAAAAAAGAAGGCAGGAACAGCTATACTTATATCAGATAAAATAGACTTCAAATTAAAAAAGGTAAAAAGAGACATAGACGGACACTGCATTATGATCAAGGGGACAATACATCAGGAAGATACAACACTCATCAACATATACTCACCAAATAAAGGAACACCAAAATATGTCAGACAATTATAATCAGTTCTGAAAATAGACATTAAAGAAAACACACATATAGTGGGAGACTTCAACACCCCACTCTTACCAATGGACACATCATCGAGACAAAAAATAAACAAAGACACCAGAGCCCTAAATGAAGACATAGAACTCTGGACTAACAGACATCTGTAGGACACTACACCCAAAAAACCTGAATACACATCTTTCTCAAGCATGCATGGATCATTCTCCAGAATCAATCACATACTGGGCCACAAGACAACATCAACAGATACATGAAGATCAAAATCATTCCAACTATCTTCTCTGACCATAAAGGCTTCAAATTAGAAATAAATTATGGAAAGAAAACAAGGAATGCTCCCACTTCATGGAGATTGAAATCCGCACTACTGGAAGAGCACTGGACTAATGAGGAGATAAAAGAAGAAATTAAAAAAAAAATTGAGTTGAGTGACAAGGAGGACACCACTTTCTAGAATGTATGGGATGCAGCAAAAGCTGTAATAATAGGAAAATATATAGCAATACAGGCTCACATCAACAAACAAGAAAACACAAAGAAGCAACCTAATCTCACTTCTCAAAGAGCTAGGAAAAAAAAAAAAAACAACAAAACCCTAAATCCAGTAGAAGAAAGGACATAATAAAAATCAAAGCAGAAATAAGTGAAATAGAAATATAAAAAAACAACTCAAAAGGTCAATGAAACTAAAAGTTGTTTCTTTGAAAAAATAAACAAAATAGACAAACCTCTAGCCAGGCTCACAAATTAAAAACAAGAGAAAACACATATCAATAGGATTATAAATGAAAGAGGAGAAATCACAACAGACTCAGTAGAAATCAAAAGAATAATCAGAGATTACTACGAACACTTATATGCAAACAAATTCAAAAATCTAGAAGAGATGGACAAATTCATAGAATGGATATAATCATCCAAAGCTGGACAAAGAAGAAATAGAGCACCTAAATAGACCTATTACAAGCAGTGAAATTGAAGCAGTAATCAAAGCACTCACCAAAAACAAAAGCCCAGGTCCAGATGGCTTCACAAATTAATTCTACCAAACGTTCAGCAGTGAATTAGTGCCTATCCTACACAAACTCTTTCAAAAAATTGAAAAAGAAGGAATACTACCAAATACATTCTATGAACCCAACATTAAACTAATACCAAAACCAAGCAAAGACAGCACAAACAAAAAGAAAATTACAGGCCAATCTCCCTAATGAACACTGATGTAAAAATCCTCAACAAAAATCCTTGCCAACAGAATCCAACAAAGCAAAAAAGGGATAATACACCACGATCAAGTGGGATTTATCCCAGGGGCACAAGGATGATTCAACATATGAAAACTGATCAGTGTAATCCAACACATCAACAAAAGAAAAATAAAAACTATATGATCATATCAATAGATGCTGAAAAAGCATTCGACAAAGTCCAACATCCATGTATGATGAAAGCCCTTGAAATTGCCATGATAGAAGGAACATACCTTAATATAACAAAAGCCATATATGACAAAACCACAGCCAATATTATCCTCAACTGTGAAAAGCTGAAAGTGTCTCCCTTAAGATCTGGACAAGACAAGAATGTCCTCTATCACTGCTGCTCCTCAATATAATACTCGAAGTCCTAACCAGAGCAATAAGACAACAGAAAGACAATCAAGGAATCCAAATAGGGAAAGTAGAAGTAAAACTATCACTATTTGCAGATTATATGATAATGTACAGAGAGAACCCTAAAAACTCCACAGAAAAACTACTCAAAATAATCAACCAGTTTATAAAGTAAAATAGCAGGATACAAAATCGACACACAAAAATCAGTAGCTTTCCTATACACAAAGAATCGATCTGAAGAAGAATAAATCAAGAAAAACATCCCTTTTATAACTGAAAAAAAATACTTTTTTTAAAATAAACCTTACAAAAGAGGTGAAACACATATAGAAAGAAAATTATAAAACACTGTTAAATAGAAAAAGACACAAAGAAATGGAAAGATATCCCCTGCTCATGGATTGGAAGAATTAACATTATTAAAATGACCATCCTCCCAAAAGCAATTTACAGATTCAATGCTATTCCAATAAAAATCTCAATGACATTAATCAAAGAAATAGAACAAATACTGATGAAATTCATATGGACCCACAATAAGCCGCGGATAGCCAAAGCCCTACTGATGAAAACAAAGGAGAAATGAGGTATCACACTTCCAAACTTCAAACTATTCTGCAAAGCCATAATAAATAAAACAGTTTGGTAGTGGAACAAAAACAGTCACACAGACAAATGGAATTTAATAGAGTGCCCAGAAATAAAGCTACACTTATATGGACGACTAACCTTTGACAAAGGAGCAAAGAATATGCAATGGAACAGGGACAGTTTGTTCAATAAATGGTGCTGGGAAAACTGGACCACCACATGCAAAAAAATGAAACTAGACCACTACCTCTCACCATGCACAAAAATCAACTCAAAATGGATAAAAGAACTGGACATAAGACCTGAAACCATAAAATATATTGAAAATATAGGTCAAACACTACAAGACATACATCTCAGTAACATCTTTAAAGATGTTACTTAAAACAAAGAAAGCCAAGGAAAAGATAATCACCTGGGATTACATCAAACTGAAAAGCTTCTGTACAGCAAAAGAGACATTAACTGAAAGAGAGAGACACCCCACCGATTAGGGAAAAATTTTTGTACTCCATACAACTGATAAGGGACTGATCACAAAGATATACAAAGAACTCACAGGACTCAACAAAAACAAATTAAACAATCCAGTCAAGTAATGGGTAGAAGAACTTAAAGGATAGATATTTCTCCAAAGAGGAAATGCAAATGGCCAACAGGCATATGAAATAATGTTCAACATCCCTTTTAATTGGGGAAATGCAAATCAAAACCACATTGAAGTACCACCTTACACCAGTAAGAATGGCATAGATCAAAAAAAAAAAAAAAAAAAACTAGCAACAACAAATGTTGCTGAGGATGCAGTGAAAAAGGAACTCTCCTACATTGCTGGTGGGAGTGCAAACTGGTCCAACCACTATGGAAAGCTGTCTGGAGTTTCCTCAGTGTGCTAAAAATGGAGCTACCATATGACCAAGCATTTCCATTCCTCAGGATCTACCCAAAGGACACAAAAACATTGATCCAAAAGAACACCTGTACCCCTATGTTTTTTTTTTTCTGTGTGTGTGTGGTTTTTTTTAAAGATGTATTTATTTATTTACACAAGCACTTGGTACAGTCAGAATTGCGGGAGGGTGAGAGAATTCACCAGAGCCAGAGCAGGGAGCAGAACAGGCAGATGGACCGAAATACACTGCTGAGGGGAGCAGCGGGTGGCAGGAGAGGTCTGCGCACCATGTGGGACCCTCACGGGCTAGGGATTGAACCGGCACTGCAGAGGCTGCAGTTTCACAGCACGGTGCTCAACCGCCTATGCCACCGGGGAGGCCCTACCCCTATGTTTATTGCAGCACTATTTATAATAGGCAAAATTGGAAACAATCCAAATGTCCAAAAATAGATGACTGTGTTAGGAAGATGTGTTATATATACACAGTGGAATATTATTCAGCAATCAAAAAAGATAAACTTATGCCATCTGCAGCAACATGGATGGACCTAAAAGGATTATCCTCAGTGAAATAAGCCAGAAGTAAAACAAAAAACAAAAACAAAAACAAAAACAAAAAACAACAAACAAAAACTATCGGATGGTTTCACTTACAGCAGAATATAGGGAAACCACATAAGACATCAGTATAAAACAATAATGACAATACAAAACACAACAAAGCAAAAACAGACAATTATAAATCAGAGACATACTGCGGGGGAGGAGGAGGGAGAGGGATCTGAGGGAGGGAGGGAGGAGCACAGGAGACTGAGGTGATGGTGCATGGGTGCATTGGGGAAGGAAATTCTATGGGGACTAGACCTGAGGGGGTGGGGGGGAAGCAAATATTGTTTAATAATGAAAAACGATGTAAAAAATAAACAAATTAATAAAAAAGTAAAAAGAAAAAAAATAAAAATATACCTTGAACAAATGACAATGTGAACACTAACTTCCATAACATATGGGACACAGTGAAAGCAGTATTAAGGAGAAGTACATACTAAGACAGGCCCACATCAAAAAACAAGAAAAAGCCCAAATAAAAAAAAAAACTTTGTCTCTCATTTTGAGGTAGTAAAAAAATGAACAAAAATATCCAAAAATCAAAAGAAAGCAGGAAATGATAAAAATTGCAGCACAAATAAATGAAATAGAAATCAAAAGATGGTCTAAAAGATGAATGAAACCAAAAGATGGTTCTTTCAAAGATAAACCAAATAGACAAACTTCAATCTAGGCTCACTAAGAAAAAAAGAGAGAAAACTCATATAAATAGGATTTTTGAAAAGAAATTATAGGAGCCTCCCTGGTGGTGCAAGGGGTTAAATTTCAACACTATGAAGCTACTGGCAGGCACTATAGCATGAGTTTGATCCCTGGCCAGGGAGATACCCACACAGCACAGCAGACCTCTCCTGTCTCACCCACTGCTCCCCTCAGCAGTGTTTTTCAGTCACTCTGCCTTTTCTGCTCCCCATTATGTCTCTGGTGAATCCTCTCAACCTTCCCACACCTCTTGCCTACACCCCAGCTCTTGTATGCATACATAAATAAATCTTTTTTTTTTAAAGGAATTATAACAGATACTGTGGAAATTCAGAGGATAATAAGAGATTACTATAAACATTTATATGCAAATAAGTTCAACAATTCAGGTGAAATAGACAAATTCTTAGAAGTATACAATCATCTAAGACTGAATAGGGAAGAAATAAAAAGCCTGAACAAACCAATCACAAACAAGGAAACTGAGCAGTAATCAAAAAACTTGCCCATAAAACAAAAGGACCGATGACTTCATAGCGAGTTCTACTTAACTTTCAAAGGTGAACTAACACTAATCCTGCTCAACCTCTTTGAAGAAATTGAGAAAGAAGGAAATATTCCAAACACATTTTATGAAGCCAACATCACTCTAATACCAAAGACAACATAAAAAAAGAAAACTACAAACCAATTTCCTTAACACAGACACAAAATTCCTAAATAAAAAGTTGGCAAAACTAATCCAATAATATATTAAAGGGACTATACATCATGATCAAGTGGGATTTATACCAGGGACACAAGGATGGTTTACCAGAAGAAAATCTATGAATGTAATTCACCACATCAACTAAGGGCAAGATAAAAGCCATATGATCACGTCAATAGAAGCCAAGAAAGCACTTGATAATATTCAGCTTTCTTTTATGAAGAAAACCTTCAAGTAACTGGCAATAAATGCAACACATTTTAACATATTAAAAGACATATATGACAAACCCACAGCTAGATCTTTCTCATTGGTAAAAACGAAAGCCTTTCCACTAAGATCTGGTACAAAAACAAGGATGTCCACTCTCAACACTACTACTCAAAATAGTATTAGAAGTCCTAGCTAGAGCAATTAAAAAAGAGAAAGACATAAAAAAGCATCTAAATTGGGAACTAGAAAGTAAAGCTATCATTATTTGCAGATGATATGATAATATACATAGCCCCATTATTTGCAGATGAATGATAATCTGCATAACCATAAATACAGAACAAATTAAAAGAATAAACCAGTTCAGCAAAGTGGCAGGGTACAAAATAACACACAGAAATATTAACCTTCTTATAAGCAAACAGTGAGCTAGGAAAAAAATAAATTAAAAAAGTCATGCTGATACAGAGCAGCAAGGGGCACTAAAACTGGCCAAGGACACTGCCTAAATAGTTTACTGGTCACTGTCTAAGTTCTTCACCTGTGCACACATTTGCAAGACCACTCAGGTTCAGAGAACAAGAATAATGGGATTTATTTAACAAACCAGGGAAAACAATGAGTTATTGAAGCCAAAAATGGCCATTTACCTCACCTGAAGCAGTGTCCAATGTTTTAAAATCCTAAACACAAATGCTCCCAAGATGGTGTCTTCCCTCCTTTAAGGGCCTGGAGCATGTGTCAGGCAGACTACAGGTTGGGATCCAACTAATGAAGTCAGCAGAAGACACAACAGGAGATGCTCCTGGAGATGCCAAGGTGCCCCAGCACAGCGCTAGACAAACAACAATTAAAACAGCAGTTGCAGCAGCTGAATGACGTGACAAATGGCCACATTCACACAGCTCAGCAAGGTGCCTCCTCAGGATCTTCGCTTTCCCTGCCAGGCTGTAAGCAGCCAAATGGAACAGTTTCAGTCTCTTGGCTATTCACAAAGCCTCCGAAATTTTCTTCTCTGAGATTGGCCGCTGGAGGCCTCTCCAGGTCCTTTGGGGCCTGCTATACCCTTCTGGAAAATCAGCGTGGTGAGACCAGAAATCACTGACCCAGGAATCGCTGAAAATCCAAAAATACTAAATCCTGAACACAGAATTCCAGGGCTGCTTCTGCAGTCCCTTATATTTCTTGTCAGAGTCTCCACCCTAAAATGCAATACTTTGTTCACATTTTCCCTGGGACTATCCATACTCACCAGCACCCCTCTCCAGGGCCCACCATCCACCATCTGTAACAGTCTATGGCTTCAGCCACCAGTCACAATCCCATGTACAATCACACGAAAAAAAAAAAAAAGATAAATACTTAGAAATAACCCTAACAAAGGAGGTGAAGGGGTGAAGGACCTATACAAGGAAAGGTATAAAATACCATTCAAATAAACAGAAGACACAAAGAAAAAGATAGATATTCCAGCTCTTGTTTGGAAGCATCAACATTGTCAAAATCTGGGGGTTGGGAGAGAGCGCAGGGGACCATGGTGGAGGATACGGGTGCTTGGGTGGTGGGAGAGATGCAGTGACCACACCTGAGGGGAGAGATCCTAATTATCCAAAGAGAAATAAGGATTTAAAGCAATAGTATTTCACTCAATAATTAATTAATAAAAAATTAAATATCATTATAATTAAATATTAGCAAAAGATGATAATTTTATTTTATTATTTTATTTTTTAAAATAAATTTTATTTTTATATTCCCGATACAATTGCAACCTTCTTATTTTGACCCCAATCCCTCCCCTCCCCGCCCTCCACCACCCATAGAGTGTCTCTGGTTCATAGTTGTTTGTTGATTGTGATTTTTCACTTTCTTATAGTTATTAATTTTCCTGGTCCCTTATTTAACTTTTTCTAGATTCCAGCTATGAGTGAGACCATCCAGTATTTTTCTTTTTCTTTCTGGCTTATTTCGCTGAGCAATATCCCTTCCAGCGCCATCCATGTTGCTGCAAATTGCATGTGTTTGTCTTTTTTGATTGCTGAGTAATATTCCATTGTGTATATGTGCCACATCTTCTTGATCCAGTCATCTATTTTTGGGCATTTCGGTTGTATCCAAAGCTTAGCTATTGTAAACAGTGCTGCTATAAACATAGGGGTGCAGGTGCTCTTTGGAATTGATGTTTCTGTGTCCTTTGGGTAAATACCTAGGAGTGGAATTGCTGGATCATATGGAAGCTCTATGTTTAGTAGGTCCAGAAATCTCCACACAGCTCTCCATAGTGGTTGGACCAGTTTGCACTCCCACCAACAGTGCAGGAGAGTTCCTTTTTCTCCACATCCTCGCCAACATTTGTTGTTGCTAGTTTTTTTTAATATGTGCCATTCTCACAGGTGTAAGATGGTATCTCATGGTAGTTTTGATTTGCATGTCCCTGATTACAAGTGATGTTGAACATTTCTTCATATGCCTGTTGGCCATTTGCATTTCCTCCTCAGAGAAGTTTTTTTTTTAGCTCTTCTGCCCATTTTTTGACAGGATTATTTTCTTTGTTGTTGTTGAGTCTCATCAGCACTTTGCAGATTTTTGTGATCAGTCCTTTATCATTAGTGTTGTGTGCAAAAATGTGGGAGAACATTTTTGCAGGAAATGGGCAGAAGAGCTAAAAAGAAACTTCTCTGAGGAGGAAATACAAATTGCCAACAGGCATATGAAAAAATGTTCAACATCACTTGTAATCAGGGAAATGAAAATCAAGACTACAATGAGATACCATCTCACACCAGTGAGAATGGCACATATTAAAAAAACTAGCAACAACAAATGTTGGTGAGGTTGTGGAGAAAAAGGAACTCTCCTGAACTGTTGGTGGGAGTGCAAACTGGTCCAACCACTATGGAGAGCTGTGTGGAGATTTCCGGACCTACTAAACATAGAGCTTCCATATGATCCAGCAATTCCACTCCTTGGTATTTACCCAAAGGACACAGAAACATCAATTCCAAAGAGCACCTGCATCCCTATGTTTATAGCAGCACTGTTTACAATAGCTAAGCTTTGGAAACAAGCCAAATGCCCAAAATAGATGACTGGATCAAGAAGATGTGGTACATATACACCATGGAATATTACTGAGCATTCAAAAAAGATAAACACATGCAATTTGCAGCAACATGGATGGCGCTGGAAGGGATCATGCTCAGCAAAATAAGCCAGAAAGCAAAGAAAAATACCGGATGGTCTCACTAATAGCAAGAATCTAGAAAACTTAAATAAGGGACCAGGAAAATGAATAACTGTAAGAAAGTAAAAATCACAATCAACAAACAACTATGAACCAGAGACACTCTATGAGGGGTGGGAGGGCGGGGAGGGGAGGGATTGGGGTCAAAATAAGGGGGTTGCAATTGTATGGGGAATATAAAAATAAAATAAAAAAAAACGTTCTCCCAGTTGGTGGGGTTTCTCTTTGTTTTTGTTATTGTCTCTTTTGCTGTGCAGAAGCTCTTCAATTTGATGTAGTCCCAGCTGTTTATCTTTGCCTTCACTATCACTGCTTTGGGTGATGTGTCTGTAAAGATGTCTTTGATGTGCATATCACGTAGTGTTTCGCCTATATTTCCTTCTATGTATTTTATGGTTTCAGGTCTTATGTCTAGTTCTTTAATCCATTTTGAGTTGATTTTTGTGTATGGTGTGAGGAAGTGGTCAAGCTTCATTCTTTTGCCTGTAGCAACCCAGTTTTCCCAGCACCATTTATTGAACAAACTTTCTTTGCTCCAATGCATAGTCTTTGCCCCTTTGTCAAAGATTAGTTTACCATATATCTGTGGGTTTATTTCTGGATTTTCTATTTGATTCCATTGGTCTGTGTGTCTGTTTTTGTTCCAATACCATGCAGTTTTGATGATTATGGCTTTGTAGTATAGTATGAAGTCTGGGAGTGTGATGCCTCCATTCCCTTCTTTTTTTTTTTCAGGAGAGCTTTGGCTATTCGGGGTTTTTGGTGATTCCATATGAATTTCATCAATAATTGTTCTATTTCTTTCAAGAATGACATTGAAATTTTGATTGGAATAGCATTGAATCTGTATATTGCTTTTGGTAGGATAGCCATTTTAATAATGTTTATTCTTCCAATCCATGAGCAGGGGAAGTCTTTCCATTTCTATGTGTCTTCTTCTATTCTTTTAACAGTGTTTTATAGTTTTCTTTGCATAGGTCCTTTACCTCTTTCGTTAGATTTATTCCCAAGTATTTGATTTTTTTTTGTTTCGATAGTAAAAGGGATTTTTTTTTTTGATTTCTTCTTCAGATTTATTGTTTGTGTATAGGAAGGCTACTGACTTTTGCATGTTGATTTTGTATCCTGCCACTTTACTGAACTGATTGATGAGATGAATTAGTTTTTCTGTGGAGTTTTTGGGGTTCTCTATGTATATTATCATATCATCTGCAAATAGTGATAGTTTGACTTCTTCTTTTCCTATTTGGATTCCTTGGATGTTATTGCTCTGACTAGGACTCCCAGTATTGTATTGAAAAGCAATGGTGAGAGTGGACATCCTTGTATTGTTCCAGATCTTAATGGAAATGCTTTTAGCTTTTCACCACTGAGAATGATGCTGGCTGTTGGCTTGTCATAGATGGTCTTTATGATGTTGAGGTATGTTCCTTGTATCCCAAGAATTTCAAGGGCTTTTATCATGAATGGGTGTTGCACTTTGTTGAAAGCTTTCTCAGCATCTATTGGTATTATCATATGGTTTTTATATTTCTTTTTGTTGATGTGTTGGATAACATTGATTGATTTTCGGATGTTGAACCATCCTTGTGTCCCTGGAATGAAACCTACTTGGTCGTGGTGAATTATCTTATGGATACATTGTTGGATTCTGATAGCTAAAATTTTATTGAGGATTTTTGCATCAGTGTCCATTAGGGAGATTGGCCTGTACTTTTCCATTTTTGTGTTGTCCTTGTTCGGTTTTAGTATTAGTGTAATGTTGGCTTCATAGAACGTGTTTGGTATTGTCCCTTCCTTCTCAATTTTTGGGAAGAGTTTGTGAAGGACAGGCACTAATTCATCTCTGAATGTTTGGTAGAATTCATTTGTAAATCCATCAGGTCCAGGGGTTTTGTTTTTGGGGAGGTTTTTGATTACCATTTCAATTTTGCTGCTTGTAATTGGTCTGTTTTGGTGTTCTATTTCTTCTTTATTTAGCTTTGGGTGATTGTAGAGTTGTAGGAATTTGTCCATCTCCTCTAGATTGTTGAACTTGTTTCCATATAACTGTTCGTAGTAGTTACTGATTATTCTTTTGATTTCTGCTATGATTTCTCCTCTTTCATTTATGATCCTGTTTATTTGTCCTTTCTCCCTTTTTTCCTTTGTGAGCCAGGCTAGGGGTTTGTCTATTTTATTGATTTTTTCAAAGAACCAGCTCTTGGTTTCATTGATCTTTTGGATTGTTTTTTTAGTTTCAATTTCATTTATTTCTGCTTTGGTTTTTATTATTTCTTTTCTTCTACTGGTTTTGGGGTTTTTTTGTTGTTCTTTTTCTAGATCTTTGAGCTTCAAGATTAGGTTGTTTCTTTGAGTTCTTTCTTGTTTCTTGATGTGAGCCTCTATTGCTATATATTTTCCTCTTATTACTGCTTTTCCTGCATCCCATACATTGAGGAAATTGGTGTCCTCCTTTGTCATTCAATTCAAATAATTTTTTAATTTCTTCTTTGATCTCCTCCTTAGTCCAGTGGCCTTCCAGTAGTGTGGTTTTCAATCTCCATGAGGTAGGAGAGTTCCTAGCCTTCTTTTTATGGTTGATTTCTAGTTTGATGCCTTCATGGTCAGAAAAGATGGTTGGTATGATTTCAATCTTGGTGTATCTGTTGATGTTTGTCTTGTGTCCCAGTATGTGATCGATTCTGGAGAATGATCCATGTGCCCTTGAAAAAAATGTGTACTCCGTTTTTATGGGTTTAGTGTTCTATAGATATCTGTTAAGCCCAAACACTCTAGGTCCTTATTTAGAGCTTTAGTGTCTTTACTTATTTTTTGTCTCGTTGATCTATCCATTATTGGTACTGGTGTGTTGAAGTCTTCCACTACGTATGTCTTTTCTCTGATGTCTGTTTTCAGAGATGCCAATAGTTGTCGATATATTTTGGTGCTCCTTCGTTTGGTGAATATATGTTAATGAGTATTATTTCTTATTGAAGTATTGTCCCCTTGATCATAATGTAGTGACTGTTGGGGTCTCTTTTTATTTTTTGAGTTTGAAATCTGTTTTATCTGATATAAGTATAGCTGTTCCTGCTTTCTTTTTTGGTCCATTTGCTTGTAGGATTGTTTTCCATCCTTTAACTTTGAGTCTATTTTTATCTTTTGTAGCTAAATGTGTTTCCTGGAGACAGCAAAAGGTTGGATTTTGTTTCTTAATCCAGCCTGCGACTATGTGTCTTTATATTGAAGAGTATAGTCCATTTACATTTAGAGTTAATATTGATATGTTAGCATCAGTATTTGCCATTGTGTTTGTCTTTCCTTTGATTTTATTTATTTATTCTTTTAATAACTTTATTTTTGGCTTTCTTTTGTTGTTATTCATCCCTCTGAGGTTCTGGCTTTAGGACTCCTTGTAGTATTTTTTGGAGTGGGGGTTTAGTCGTAAGGAAATTCCAGAGTTTCTGTTTGTCTGGGAAGGTCCTTATTCTTTCTTCATAGAGGAAGGAGAGCTTTGCGGGATAGAGTATTCTTGGGTGGCATCTGTTTTCTTGGAGTCTGTTGACTATGTCCCTCCACTCTCTCCTTGCCCGTAGTGTTTCTTCAGAGAAGTCTGATGTCAGCCTGATTGGTTTCCTTTTGAATGTTATCTGTTTCTTCCCTCTTGTCAGCTTCATTATTTTTTCCTTTTCCTGGATTCTTGGGAGCTTTACTATTATGTGTCTTGCTGTATTTTTTCTTTTGTTATGGAAGTTTGGTGTTCTTCTTGCTTCTTGTATATTGATTTTCAGCTCCTTCTTCACGTTTGGGAAGTTCTCTTCAATGATCTCCTGGAATATTTTCTCTGTTCCTATATCTCTCTCCTCTCCTTCTGGGATTCCTATAACTCTTATATTTCCTTTCCTCATGGAGTCAGATAGTTCCTGAAGTCTTTCTTCGGTCTTTTTCCTACTTACTTCTCTTTCTGTTTCTGTTTTGGTTCGTTTTATTTCTGTGTCTTCAAGAGTGCTTATTCGTTCTTCCATTTCATCTATTCTTCTTTCATTGCTTTTCCCAGAGTTCTTAGTGCCTCCATTGATTCTTTGATCGCCTGCATTTCTTTTGATTCCCTTTTTTGGGACTGAATTTCATTCTTCTGATCATTGATTAGTTTTCCCTGATCATTGTTTTCCTTTATGAGTTCTGTCATTTTTTTAATCATGGCAATTTTAAATTCTCTTTCTGGAAGGCTCAGAAGTTCTTCCAAGTTACTGTCCTTGCAATCTGGGGGGTGGTTTTCTTTTTGTGGTGTGCTTTCTTCCTGAGGCGTTGCTAGGTTGCGTGTGTTTTTTCTACTTCCTATTGTCTGTTTTCTAATTTGCTGTATGCTTTGGGACACTGTGTTGCTGGGACTGGCCGGCATCTTGG
Source organism: Talpa europaea (assembly GCF_964194135.1). Classification (NCBI taxonomy): domain Eukaryota; kingdom Metazoa; phylum Chordata; class Mammalia; order Eulipotyphla; family Talpidae; genus Talpa; species Talpa europaea. The sequence continues at coordinate 99,283,826 of NC_140068.1, read as the reverse complement.
GTGAACTTCTCCACTCCCCTCTGGCTCCTCCGGGAGCCATCTGTCAATTTCAAGCAGTCTTTACTGAAGAAAGGTCCCTGTTCTAAAATGCCGATGTGGGGACACACTCCCCTGCGTGCCTGGTCTGCCCCGGCAGTGGGTTCCCACTCCCTCTCTGCGTTTGGACTGCAGGCCAGAAGGGGCCTGTCATGGGCGAACTTCCCAGCTCACCTCTGGCTCCTCCGGGAGCCTTCTGTTGGTTTCAGGCAGTCTTTCCTGAAGAAATGTCCCTGTTCTAAAATGGCGATGCGAGATGCACTCCCTATGCGCCCGGTCTGCCCCGGCAGTGGGTTCCCGCTCCCCCTCTGGGCTGGGACTGCAGGCCAGAAGGGGCCTGGCGTGGGCTTCACCTCTGGCTCCTGAGGTAGACTTCTGCTGGTGCCAGGCAGTCTTTACTGAAGAAATGTCCCTGTTCTAAACTGGCGATGAGAGACGCACTCCTTGCGCTCCTGGTCTGCCCTGGCGGTGGGTTTCCACACCCCCTCTGGGTTGGGACTGCAGGCCAGAAGGGGCCTGGCATGGGCAAAATTCCCAGCTCACCTGACTCCTCCGGGGGCCTTCTGCCAGTTTCAAGCAGCCTTTATTGAAGAAAGGTCCCTGTTCTAAAAAGGCAATACTGGTATGTACTCCCCTAAGTGCCCGGTCTGTCCAGGCCATGGGTGCCCTCTTCCTCTCTGGGCTCAAACTGCTGGCCAGAAGGGGATTGGCCAGCTTCCCAGCTCGCTTCTGGCTCCTCAGGGAGCCTTCTGTCAGTTTCAAGCAGTTTTTACTGAAGAAAGATCCCTATTCTAAAATGGTGATTCGGAGACAGGCACACTCTTCCATGCGCCCGGTCTGCCCGGCCATGGGTGCCCACTCCCCCTCTGGGCTCGGACTGCTGGTCAGAAGGGGCCTGGCATGGGTGAACTTCCCAGCTCACCACTGGATCCTCCGGGAGCCTTCTGCTGGTTTCAGGCAGTCTTTACTGAAGAAAGGTCCCTATTCTATGGGGTGTTGGTGATTTTTTTTCTGGTCACTAGGTGGCGCCAGAGATCTCTCCTAGTGTCCTTGGCGAGCTGTTTTTTTCTCCCCGTGGGATGGGGAACAGAGTGGGAGTGGTGGGGAAAGCCTCAACGGCTTTGGGGTGCTGTGTCTGCCTTGTGCCCCATCGTCGTGGGGCACCCACACCCCGAACTTCATGCCCCGGGCCTTAGTTCCAAAGCCCTCAGGTCCAGGATGCGGGCTGTAGCCCAGTTCAGTGTCCACAGAAATGGGTCCTTCTGCATCCCGCTCCCGTGTCCAGGAGCCTGGTTTCTGATTACTCAATGAGGGATATTCACCTCAGTGAGGGCCCCCGTGCCTCTCCCCACAAGCCTAGGTCGCAGGCACGGGGACCTGGGCAGCCGGATCCGCGTTTGCTTTTCAAGCATGCCGCTTTCCTGCACAAGCTTACTAGCTGGCCTGGGGCTGTGTGTAGGTCTCCGGGAGTGTTTGTTTTTCTCTAATGGCACCTGGAGCTGTTTGCTCACTCTACTGTGAATCCTGCAGGGTTCTCCACCGCTCCAGTTCACGGGGTGTGGTGGCTGAAATAGTTCCTTTCCACTCACAGTCCTGCTTGATGTGTAGTTTGTTCTTGTTGGTTGTTTCAGTTTTTTTTGTTTGTTTGTTTTTTCCTCCTTTCTGTTGGTCGGCGAGTGCTGACTTTGTGGGTGGGGGAGGGTAGCAGGGTTCTGAGCTTTCCTCCCTTCTAGTCCTTTTTTATGGCAACTTTCTTCTTCAGGTAGTTTGCTGGAGTCGTCCGTTTATCTTCTGTGTCCCAGTTCTCACTGGGACCTGCCGCTTTTCCTCCCTATTAACTTTTTTTTAATGGGAGATCTTACTCGCAGCATTTCCTCGCCACCATGTTGATCCGCCCCAACATTGTGGTATCAAAAGATGATAATTTTAAAGGAAAGGAAATCAACAGAGAGAAAGATGCATAAGAAAAGAAAGAACAAGACAAGGAGGTGGGGGGAGGGGGAGGACTCCATGCACTCAGCACAGACATATGGGGATGAGACAGGGTTGGGGACACACTTCTGCCCACAGTGGCTCAGGCTTGCTATTTTCAGAACCTCAGGAGCTGAGAGCAGCTTGTGAGGGTGACCCAGGCATGACCTGGGAAAAGTGTTCTTATGAACTTCAGGCCCTTCCAGGGCCCAGGGGGACCTGGAGATCCTGGGGGGCGGGTTGGAGCAGGAAGTTGCTCGTGGGCTGGGGGCCAGGGCCTGAGTCCTCTATCCTGAGGCAATCAGAGGGGAGGTGCCTGGGGTAGCAGAGTGGGGTGAAGCCCCCACCCACCCTGAGAGGTTGACCTGATAGTCCCAGGTGGAACCCCACCTGTACCTTCCTGTCCCAGGACTGTCCCCACAGGCTGTCTACAGATAGTCACCAAATGTTCAAGGATGTCTTTGACCAAGTGCTACTTAACTCTGAGCATGACAGGCTTCACTTCAATGAGTATATTGCTGTAACCATCTGAGATGTCTTCCTCAATTTATAACTGGGAGACAAGCTCAGCACCAGGGTCATGTAATTGTGTAACCGATTGGAGCAGGTTCACCCCAAAGCCAGCTGAGCTCTGAACAGGGGCCACCACCCACTTGGGTACAGGGCTGATACAGGAAATTGGGGCTAGCGGGAGGCTAAAAACATGTTAGTTTCCTCTAGAAATGCTGTATTCTCACACTTTTAGATGCTATTTGTTTGTTTTCATAATCTGCACAATGTTTGGACACATTTGTTAGCTGAGCTGCATATTCATGAAATATTACTGAAAAGAGTGAGTGATCAAAAGAATTTGGAGACCCAGCTCCAAACCTGTGGAATCCCCAGCCCTCCTTGTTCTCCTGGCTATGGTCTCTATGCCCAGAGTTTCTGCTTGTCAAGCTACACATACAGTCAGGCAGGGGGTTTGCCTGGCATGGGGAACACACTGGGAAACTAGTATCTGCTGAAAACAGCAAGCAGACACTATGGCCACATTAGCAAGATCAGCTAGAATGCCTTACTTGTAAAGATTAGCAGAAAGTTAGGTAAGAATAGGGGCTAGAGATAATGTGCTTTGATTAGCAGGAACTATGGACCCCCCAAACAATACCCTTGGTCTCTCCACCCGAGCTGCACCAGACAACAACACATCCCTGATAATGCACCCCCACGCAAATACATTCCCCCACTTACTTGCCCATCTCCTCTGAACCTGCTTCTAAATAAATAATGAGATGTCCATGGATCAGGCTGCACTGTTTTAGGTGTAAGCCCCTCTAGGCCTCTCTCACTTGGATTTAGAGTCGTTTTTCCTGTGCACTGCGCTGCTGCCACCTCTACCACCCTTCCAAACAACACAAGCCTCCCCCTCCCCCAGGGGTCTCTCTGAAGCAGCAGGGCTCCCAGAGGGAAGCAGGGCCACCCTGCAGCTCCTGCCTGGGGGCACCAGAAAGGGGAGCTACTCGGTAGGGGAGGAGCCCAGGGTCCTATAAAATGACCACCAGGCTTGTCCTTGCAAGGTTCCTTGAGACTCTGCTGCCCCCTTGTGGCCTGTGCAGGGTGGACATGGAGGGAGGGAAAGAAAGATGCAGACAAGGAATGTTGGAGACAGGAGAACAGGAACCAGAGGCACATGCGCACACACATATTCCTTGCAGGATTCTGGATATAAAAAGAGACAAAATGAATCTGTGGTGGCAGAAATCAGATGAGGAGTTCACTGGCAGATGTCAGTACAGGAAGGGACTCCAGGGAGGGTCCTGGATCATGAGATGTAATTCACCAGCTTATTCACTGACTGAGCTCTGCTTTGTGCTCATTTTTCAACAATCAAAACTAAATTCCCATAGGGCAGCAGGAGACACAATCAGCATCTCTGTCCAGCCAAGCCTCACCCATTGGTCTATCCCACCTATTGCTTCCCAAAATCACAGCTGCCCTGAGCCCTGAGAGGGTGAGGGTCTCCCCTTTCATGGACCACAACACACACACACCACACACACACACACACACACACACACACCCCGTACCCTGAAACCAAAAGATTTTTCCTCAACCTGTGCCCAGGGAGTGCTTACTGGAAGGCTTAGGAGTAGATCTTTACACTCATCAGTGACTAATTATTGGCAGCTTGCTGCAGCATCTCAGGGGGAAAAAAAAGTCTTGGCCAAAATAAGGTTTGCCTTACACTCTGTCACCTGACAGGACACAGGGTGAAGCAGAGGAAATCACAGAGAAAGAGGACCAGATCCTCAGACACACCCAGGGGAGCAGGAAGGGGTTGCAGAGGCTACTCCTGGCAGAGGCACTGAGAAGCACCCCCAGCTCCAGCCCTGACTCCCCAGAGGAACCCACATTCCCTGGAACAAGCTGCACCTGCTGCTCAGCTCCTGCCCTGAGAGCCTCTTCCTGCTGAGGAGACCCTGACACAGGAGGGGCCTGGAGATCAGAGTGGGGGGCTCAAGGCTGAATCCCAGGTAGGGGAGGGGAGCACAGAGTTGAAGCTTCCTCCAGTGTCTGCTGAGAGAGAGCCCAGTCCTGAATGAGAAGAGTGTCCCCCATGGCGACCCCATGCAGGTAAGTAAAATATCAGGCTTTTCTGCCCTCCTGCCATTAGATTAAATGCATGCCTGATGGCAGCCACCTGGAGTAGGGTGTGGGCATGCAAAGGTGGGTACACCTGGGCTGAGAGACTGGACTTATAAGGGCAGCATCACAGGGATGCCAGCAGAATGAGAGAACTAGAGAAGCAGAAGGAGAACCAGCAGAGAAGCAAAGATCATGAGAGAATGCTGGAATAGGGGCAGGAATGGGCACAGGACAGATCTATGACCCAAGCAGACAGGTGAAGGAGAGAGTCCTGGAGTCCTCAGTGGCTTTTGCAAACCTTTTATTGAGTTTACCAGGTACACGGCAGGCAGGGGTGCTGGTGCAAGTCTTCACTCCTTCTGGGCTCTCTGGCATTCTCTTGTGGCCTTAGCTCTTCTCTTTTGCTTTTGTAAGGGCAGGAACTGGACACAGTGCAGGTTTTCTGATCCCATGCAGACCAGGTAAAGGAGGAGTCAGAGTCCTCAGTAGTTTTGCAGGTTTTTTATTTGGGGTTCACCAGGCATATGGCAGGCAGGGGTGCTGGCTGGGGGGCTGGGAGGCTGGCAGGCCTCCCAGCCCCCAGCAAGTCTTCACTCTATCTGCGCTCTCTAGCGTTCGTTCTGCTGCTTCCCGGCTTCTCTTTTGGCTTCTGCTTCTGCTTCTACTGCTGCTGCTTCTGCTGGCATCCCCGTGATGCCACCCTTAAAAGCACAGTCTTAGCTCAGCTGAATCCCATCTACCCATGCCCACACCCTATTCCAGGTGCCCGCCATCAGGCATGCATTCAGGACAAGGATCCATCATCTATCCTGATGGCGGAAAGGCAGAAAAGCCTGATATTTTCTTTACCCTACGGCTTTGTTGTTCCATTCTGCTGGTGTCCCGATGATGCTGCCCTTATAAGCCCAGTCTCTCAACCCATGTGTATCATCTACATATGCCTACACCCCACTCTAGGTGCCTGCCATCGGGCATACATTCAGGACAACTGGGATCCATCATCAGTCCTGATGGTGGGAGGGCAGAAAAAGCCTGATACTTTTTAACCTTAGCTGACAACTGGAGAGCCCAGAAAGAGTGAAGATTTGTGGGGGGCTGGGAGGACTGCCAGCCTACTGGCTCCCTGGCACACCTGCCTGCCATGTACCTGGTAAATTCAATAAAACCCTGAAAAAGCCACTGAGGGCTCCAGGACTCCTTTACCCATCTGCTAGGATTATAGAGATCCTGCTCCATCCTTTCCAGCTGCTATACCCCGTCCTTGTCCAGCTGTGAAGCAGACAGAAAAGGGGAGATGGGGGGGTCAGGGGGAAGCAGGTTCCCCTGAGCTGCTCCCCTGCAGCCTTGTGGGTGGGTCTGTGTCTGTGGGGAGGGCAGCTGAGGGCACAGGGGTACTGAGGAGCAGGAGCTTCACCCCCTTCTGAGACAGGAAGGGACAGGAAAGGAGGGGCCTCTCAGGGAGGGAGCCTGGGGGAGACACCCCACACCTCCTTCCTCCCAGGGATGTCCTGTCCAGCAAAACCTGTGAGAATACACAGTAAGTCCCCTTCCCACCAACACCTCCTCCCTGTGGTGAGCCCACAGAGTCAGTCCCTCAGTAGCCAGCAGGGCAGGGACAGTGGGAATGACCAGGAGGAGGAGCACAGAGGACAACAAGGGATCAAGGGACCTGGGAAGGTGAGAGGGTGTAGGGTAAGGAAAAAGTATCAGGCTTTTCTGCCCTCCCGCCATTAGGATAGATGACAGAACCCTGCAATCCTGAATGCATGCCTGATGGCGGGTACCTGAAGTGGGTATACCCAGACTGAGAGACTGAGTTTACAAGGGTGACATCATGGGGATGCCAGCAGAAGCCAAGAACAAATGGAAGCTGAGAGAAGAAGAGAAGCAGAGAAAAAAACAGAGAGCCCAGGTAGAGTGAGGATTTGCTGGGGGCTGGGAGGACTGCCAGTCTCCCGCCCACCCCCCAGCACCCTGCCTGCCATGTGCCTGGTAAATCTAAATAAAAAGCCTGCAAAACCCACCAAGGACTCTCTAGGACTCCTTCCTTACCTGGTCTGCTGAATCAGAAAACCTGCACTGTGTTCTTCCTGTCCCTACAGTTGGCATAGTTGGCAGGATGATCCATGCAGACGGATATGGAGCCCTCTGAAGACCTGGAGGGACTAAGGAGTAACAGACTGTGTTTGCCTGTGATGACGCTGGAGGAGCGTCATGGCAGCACAGGAGATGGACAAGGTCCAGGAGCTGCAGGACGAGACCTCAGCTGGAGGAGGAGATGCCCGAGAGGACCAGCCAAAGACCCCTGAGGCAGCAAGAATTGCCAGGAGCGCCTCCCCTGGTGGCTCAGCAGTTGAGCACTGGGTTGCAAAGCTGCCTGCAGCCTCTGCAGTGCTGGTTCGATCCCCTGGCACCGGCGAGGGTCCCACTTGGCGCGGCAGACCTCTCCTGTGGTGCCCACTGCTCCCCTCAGCAGTGTATTTCATCAGTCTGTCTGTTCTGTTCCCTGCTCTGGCTCTAGTGAATTCTCTCACCCTCCTGTGCTTCTGACTGTACCCAGTGCTTGTATAAATAAATAAATCTTTAAAAAAAAAAAAAAAAAAAAGAATTGCCAGGGAAGAAGAGACCATGATTCAGAGCTTGCCAGTGCAGATACAGGGAGAGGCCTAATGGACTTGGACTGATGAACTTGGACTGACAATCCTGCCAGAAGGTGGAGGAACCTTGGCAGGTTAAGTTTTTGGGACTCTGAGAGAGGATGCTATCATTTGTAAACCCCAGGAGATGGGAATCTGGGGTGACCAGTGGACCTTGATGGCCAAAAAAAGCCTGTGTATGCCCAGCAACTAGGCAGAGGAAAAAAGCCAATTTTGAGAAGGCAAAAGCTGGTGCTAAGTTGAGAAGCCGTGAGAGGCTGTTAAGCAGCCTAAATATGCTGAAGACCAGTGAGTCTCTTAAAATCACCTGTGGGCTATGTCCTGCTCATTCTTGAGTGAGGGTGAGGAGCTGAGGAACCAGTCCTTGGGGGACGGGTGGGGAATGTGGCTTGGGGTGGAGCCCAAGCCGAATGTAGAGTTTATATCCAAGGATCTCCGACCCATGTGCTTGTGCAATGGGTTGGCCTGAGTGCAGGGGTCTGTGAGTCACATTGGTGGCTATGAAAGCCGAATGTTGATGCTACAGCAGACAGAAACCCTGAGGGTTGGCGATTACCCCCAACAGTAGAATAGAATCGCCAATCCTAGAGTGAGCGCATCCTGGGGGTAGATGTGGTGTGTGGCTTGTAGCCAAGACTACAGCCAGAGAAGGCCAGGAAGCCTGATGGCTCCTGGTATGTTACAGTAAATGCTGTGAGTGGTTCCCCTCCCTTGAATGAGCTGTGCCTTCGGCAGCAGATTTGGTGACTCATCTGCTGGTGCCAATAATTGTCTTTTGCCTCTAGGTTGGTGCCCTGCCTGGCATTATTTGTGTTCTGTTGTATTTTATGTATTTTGTTCTATTGTGATGTATATTATTTGATTTTGTGAGCCATGGCTGCAGTTTCTATTGCCAAGAGAAACGTAAGTGGCTTGTGTAGATTGTATGGCAGAAAACCCTGAGGGGGTGGACTGTAGGGTCAGGAAAAAGTATTGGGCCTTTCTGCCCTCCCACCATTAGGATAGATGAGGGAACACTGTGGTCCTGAATGCATGCCTGATGGCAGGTACCTGAAGTGGGTACACCTGGGCTGAGAGACTGAGTTTATAAGGGCGACATCATGGGGATGCCAGCAGAAGGCAAGAAGGAACGGAAGCCAAGAGAAGAAGAGAAGCAGAGAGAATGCCAGAGAGAGCCCAGATAGAGTGAGGATTTGCTGGGGGCTGGGAGGACTGCCAGCCTCCCGTCCCCCCACCCCCCGCCCCGGCACCCCTGCCTGCCATGTGCCTGATAAATCTAAATAAAAAGCCTGCAAAACCCACCTAGGACTCTCTAGGACTCCTTCTTAACCCGGTCTGCTGAATCAGAAAACCTGCACTGTGTCCTTCCTGTCCCTACAGAGGGGAAACCCCCCCCCAGTCTGTCTATAGAGAGCACTTCCCAGTGCCCCAACTGGTGCTGCTGTCAATGGCCCCCTCCCCACACAAGACATGACATGAATGAGAAGGGGACAAGCCCAGTGAGGGGGTGTAGGGTAAGGTAAAAAGTATCAGGCTTTTCTGCCCTCCCGCCATTAGGATTGATGACAGATCCTTGCAGTCCTGAATGTTTGCCTGATGTCAGGATCCTGGAGTAGAGTGTGGGCATGTGTAGATGGTATTCACCTGGGCTGAGAGACTGGGCTTATAAGGGCAGCGTCATGGGGACGCTGGAAGAATGGAGAGAAGAAGAGCAGAAACCAGAGAAAACGAAACAGCAGAGCAAAAGAGAGCCAGAGCAAAAAGGAGCAGAGAGCAACGGCCACAAAAGAACACCAGAGAGACCAGAAAGAATGAAGATTTGCTGGGAGACCTGCCAGCCTCCCAGGCCCCCTGGCACTCCTGCCTGCTATGTACCCAGGAAAAATCCCAATAAAAGCCTGCAAAAGCTATTGAGGGCTCTAGGACTCCTTCTTTACCCCATTTGCTTGAATCATAGAGATCCTGCCCTGTAGCCTTCCCACCCTTACAGGGAGTCCAGGTGCCCATGAAAGGGGAGGTGGACGGGGCCCAGAGCAGCTCTGGAGCAGGACACAGCAGAGCCATGATGTCTCCAGGCCCAAGTCACAGCCCAGCCACTGTGGGACCTGCAGACCCAGGTCTCCCCACCCCTGTTGCTGGTGGGGGGGGTGGTCTCCAGGGACAGGGAGACCCTTGGCTGGGAGGGTGGGGGCTCACAGAAGTGAAAACAGACCTGAGGTGTGGGTTTTCTACACTTACCCCAAGAACACCTGTAGGGTAAGTAAAAAAGCATCAGGCTTTTCTGCCTTCCTGCCATTAGGATTGATAATGGATCCTTGCAGTCCTGAATGCATGCCTGATGGCGGGCACCTGGAGTAGGGTGTGGGCATATGTACATGGGATTTACCTGGGCTAAGACTGGACTTATAAGGGTGGCATCATGGTGATGCCAGCAGAGAGGAGAACAAACGGAAGAGCAGAGAGAGAGAAGAACCACAAGAGTAGCAGAGAGCAAGGCCACCAGAGTAGGCCGGAGAGCCCAGATAGAGTGAAGACTTGCTGGGGCCTGGGAGGCCTGCCAGTCTCCTGGCTCCCCAGCACCCCTGCCTGCCATGTACCTGGTAAATCCCAATAAAAGCCTGAAAAGCCACTGAGGGCTCCAGGACTCTTCCTTTACCCCATCTGCTGGATCAGAAAATATGCTCAGTGTCCTTCCTGCTCTTACAACACCACCATCCACACCCCAAGGACACCACCACCCCCAAGATCACAGGAAGAATGGCCTCCATTGCCCCATTAGTTCACAACCAAGAGGAATAGGGTCTTAAAGAATTTTATATAAGAAATATAAAAGGGGAAAAATCAAATAACAACCAAGCAAAGATTTTCAGAGCATGAGGCTCTGAGCTCTGTGTCCACATTACTCTGAAAAAACGAGGGGCAGCTGCCTGGGGACCACCACTCTCACTGGATGGACCAGCCTGAGCCCCTCCAGACTCTCCTTCCCCACATCTCCCCAGTGACCCCCAGGCTCCTCCCCAGGGTCCTGGCTTCACCCTCCAGATCCCCTCTGTCCCTCTGCCCTTCCCACCCCATGCCCCCTGCACTGTTCTCATCATGGCTCCTGCCCCCTGCCCAGCAGAGACCAGCTCCCATGGGGGAGAAGCAGCCTCACTCTCCCTGTCAGTCAGCTCCGCTCCTTCCTCCTGGAGCTGCTCCTGCATCAGGTCACACAGGAGACCCAACTGGTTCCAGAACCTTCTAGTTCACACCCACCCACAGGTCTAAGATATCCCTTGAACCCCTCATCATCACCCCTCTATCCCCTCCTCCTCTAAGGTGACCCCTCCCTTGACTAAAGTGCAGGAGGGCAGAGGAGAGGACCCAATACTGACACAGACTGTTCCTCCCCAAGGGGACCTGCCCCCCGGTCCTCGGCCTTCCTTTCCCCTTCCCCTACAGGGTGAGGCCTCCTGCCCTGGGGCTGCTCTCAGCAGGGGACACTCCTCCCCTGGGGCAGGGTGACCTCTGGCTCCCCAAGTCAGCTGGTCAGAGACAGGATTCCCAGTTATTCCCAAACTTGGGGTTCATGCCTCTGGGACACCTGAGAGCATGATTTTAAGAGCATATATGATCTTCCTGATCAACACAGGATGCGAGCATCCCTCCAGGTGCCTGGGAAAGGTCACATGACTGTCGGGGTGAGGGGGATGGGAAATGTAGGAATGAAGAGACCAAATAGGGAGGACAGGAGATGAGCCTCAGGGGAGTTAGAGGTCAGGCGGGAGCACCCCCAGGGCTGAAGGAGCCATGTCTCCTCTGCCTGAGGTCACAGTGATGATATGTTCCCGGCAGAGCTGTGAAAGGATTGGAGTCCCATGACAGGAATCCTCAGACTGATCTTCAGTTCTGCAGGGGTAGGTGCTGAGCTATAAGATAACTGGGACTTCAGTAGAGCCTGTTTTACTTGAATGGCAGAGGATTTTAAATGCATTTACTTTAAAATTAGCACAAATAAAATGTTTTCTAAAATTTAAATAAAGTTTTTTTTGATAAAAAATTGTCTTTAAAGTAAGAAATTTGTGTAAATTTTCCAGGGCTCCTTGGTCAGAGGCAGGATTCCCAGTTAGTCATTGGCAGGAGCCCCCAAAATTGGGGTTCATGTCTCTGGGACACCTGAGAACATGATTTTAGGAACATAGATAATCTTCTTTATCAACACAGGATATGAGAGCCTCCCTCCAGGTGCATTGAAAAGTCCATGTGTCATATGTGAAAAGCTGAAGGGAAGAAAGGACAGAAATCGGGGAAGAAATTTGTGTTAGGTTGGGCCTCCCTGGTGGTGCAGACAGTTGAGCACCAGGCTGTGAAGCTGACCGCAGCCTCTGCAGCGCCAGTTCGATCCCAGCCGGCCGGCAAGAGTCCTGCAGCAGACCTCTCCTGTCGTGCCCGCTGCTCCCCTCAGCAGTGCATTTCTGCCTGTTCTGTTTCCCACTCTATCTCTGGTGAATCCTCTCGCCCTCTCGCGTATCTGCCCTATACCCCAGTTCTTATATAAATAAATAAATAAATCTTTAAAAAAAAGAAATTTGTGTCATGTTAATGACTTCCTGAAAAGTATATAAATGATTTATTCAATTAATTAATAGTAACAAACTGGTAAATTATAACTTGCCACAAAGAAGATTTTAAAAAATATGTTGTATATTGTCTAGCAGGAAATGAAGTTTCAAATAAATATATTGACAAATATTTTTAATTGAAGAAAGAAAATAATTGTGAAATAAAGAAGAAACACACTTAATGTCTATGGGGCAACAAACTATAAACTTTGAATTATCTTTTCTGCTGAAAGATAGCAGGTAATTTCACAGAAAACATTTCCTTCATTAATGAAAACACCCCAAGTCAAACCGTATACAGTCCCTAGAGAATTTCATAAATTTATTTCTAATTAAAATTCCTGTAATGCCACAGGTGACACACAACTCATGTATCAGTTGTTTAGACACACAACTTTTTACCATTTGTAGATTTTTAATAGTTTTTCTTAACAACAGAAGGAAAGTTGCATGGATAATAGTTGAAGGAGAACCAACAGCTGGTGAAAAAAAAATGACAAACATCCCATTGCAGGATCCAGAAGAAAAGCAGCACGACCAGAGAGACACATGTCCTTCCTTTACAGGTGAAGAAGTGCTCACCTTTCCCCAAGGTGAGGAGACAGGCAGCCCCAATCTTTGTATTTAACATTGCTCTATTACTTATTTCTCAAATTGAGTCACATTCCCTTTGTCTTTTCTCTTGCCTGAAGAGTATTATAAGAGCAAGCTCCCAAAATATGTATAAAAGCATAAGGGTAAATACAGATGGGAAGAAAGTGAACAATAAACACATTAAAAAACACTATATAAAAAGAGAATATGTTAAAACTATCACAGTCCTTTTTCTGTACTGGCTCACACACCATCGTGACATCTGACTCCTCCACCCCTCTTCTCCGTCTTCTCCCACCAGAACCATGTCAGAGTCCCCCTGGGGGAGGGATCACACCTTCCTCCCTGCAGGTCTGGAGCTCAGGATCCTGCTTCCTCTGGCAGCTGTGGTTCCCGTGACCCTTTGTCTCAGGATGTGGAAGGACCAAGTCAGCACAGGGGTCTCTGGAGCTCAGGTCACAGCTCCCCAAACCACCTTGAGTCTAAAAATCTCTTTGTTCTCATCTTCATTCAGGGAGCAGTTATCTCCTTTCAATGGGTGTAGACACAAAAGGTGAAACCAAATGATTCTCCTGAGTTCCCCACCTTAACACAGCACAAGTTTTTTTTACAAATAATAGAAATTTTATGAAGTTTGAAAAAGTAGATGTATTTCTTCCATTCCAGGATTGGAAAATGTAATGTAGAATATTGGCCTCTGCTAAAAGTCAATCAACTACCATTTCCCTGAAAACATGGATGACCAAGTATATAATCACATCCCTCAAAACAGAACTGGAGATCCTGCTTCAAAATATGGTTTCTTCTGTGTAAACTCAAGTTGGATGAAATAAACTGCAACTAATTTAGAGAATAACTCAGAACTCAACCCCCTTCTTGTCCAGACAGCATGAAAATTCCATGAAATATTTTCTTTACCAAAAGAAAAGTGATTTCCTATGGTAAAACTCATCCCTACTCCAAAACAATTCAAAGTCAGTTAATTTTACCCTTTGCTGCCTCAGCACAAGGCCTGACCTGACTGTTCTCTCAGCCACAGCCCAGGAATCTGCACCCAGAGCAGAAGGATGAGACTCCAGCATCCGGGACTCACTCACAGGTTTGTTCACAGGGACAAAGAAGAGCCCTAAGAAGAGCCTAGGGCAGGGCTGGGCAGGGAGAGGCCTCATGGGGACACGGTCCCAGGGGTGGAGGGGAGGAGGGGAGCTTCAGGCCCTGGGGGAGCCCCATCCACACCAGGGCCTGAGGGGATCCCCTCCCCTGGGGGGCTCACAGGCTCCTCCAGAGAAGGATTGTTCATGGGCACAGAGGGCTTCTGGGGCCCAGCCTCCAGCGGGCAGAGGATCAGGGACACGTCGCCAAAATAACAGGCGAAATATGGAAAGAGGGTCCCAGAGAAGGACTCAGGAGGGAAGGAGAAGATGTGGGAGCCATCAGTCATGTCATAGAAGGAGACGTCCCCGTGATCATAGTCCAGGAAAACCCCCACCCTGTGGGGAACCCACCTAAGGAGTAGGGGAGTATCAGGGTCAGTAAAAACTTGCAAAACATTTTTGAACCGAGCAAAAATCCATTTCCCTTGTAGTGGGGATGGAAAATCATATCTAGTTTTCTCATCTTTCCTCCAGACCCCCAGCCCCCACTCAGTTCTGTCTCCATTCCTGACCTCTACTTCCCAGTAACAGCACCCTGATGTGATGCCCTCAATACCCAAAACGGTGTATCCCCCTTTTATGCCATTGTGATTACAGGTCAGACTCTTCTTATCATGAGAGAGGACAATTCCTCGGTGGCAAGAACTTGGATCCAGAGTGACAGACCCTACAGAGAGATTTCCCCATTATACAAGGCCCCCTGACCCATGACAAGGACATATAAACCTCACCCCAGACAACTAGCTGTGTGTGGGGAGGGATATGCCCCTTAAAATGAGAGCTTCATGACTCTAGCCCATAGTTCCCCCAAGCAAAGGAAGAAGCCAGAGACTTATTGGGGGTCAGATATGCCACAGGAACCCTGGGGACCTGCCTGGACCCCAAGGACAAAGGGGCCCCTTCAGCACCCATGACCAGCTCTCCCCCACCCAGCCCAGCTGTGTGATGTCACAGCTGCACCCACCCCACCCCCACAGAGGGTGCAGAGTCTGTGCCCACACAGAGAACAGAAGGAAATGCCAAAAGCTGAGCAGCCCCAGAGAGAACAGAGTCACTCACAGGCCCGGAATTGCTCCTTCCGCCAATCTGCAAAGACACACATGTCACATGAGAGACTCTAGATATTGACACATCAGGGTCCACACCTAGTTTTCTACATGACAGTGACACAGAATTCACAGGTGCATATGTTTGGAATCATTCAGTTGATGCATTTAACTTTGAGATTCATGCACACATGCACACACACAGTTGTGCTGAAAATTTCCCATGAAAGTTAAGCCATAAAGATTAATACTCAAGGACTGACAGGTTGGACACCAACTGAACAGAAAGATCATTACCTAGATATGACCATCAAATTATGCTTTCCAAGTCACCAGACACACAAGCATCCTAGAATATAGGTCTTCTTGAAAAGATCTTCTATGGAGATGAAAATGTCCAAGACTGTATGTACTTATGAAGAACTAATAAATCTGAATGTGCAGCTTCTCTCTGAGCCACAGGTGAGAGGCTACAACCTAGTGCAGGCCTGCGTGCAGCCCAATGCTCCTGCCTCCTGGGACAGGGAAGGCCTATTGAACCATAGAAACAGAGGCTGGTAGGCAGAGTTTTTCTTCTGATTCTGTATAAATTTATTTGTCAAACAAAGGGAGACACAGAGAGAAGAGAGCAACAGAGAGACACAGAGAAAGAGAATGAAACAAACCTGACTGAGATGCACACAGGGGTGGGTGACTGTGACATGAGTGAGGAGACTCAGGACACTCAGCAGAGGGTCCTGCCCACTCAGGAAGGGATGGAGAGGGTTCTAGGGGGAGAGAGACGTGCAGAGTAGGGATCATGGACACACAGTGAGAAGATCAAACACTAGTGACATATCTGCACATTAACACGGACTGTGGGAGCAAAATAATCCCTATAGACAGAAAAGGACACAGAAATAGTAGATGGTCTTACCTGATCACTCCAAGAATAGATCAGAGAGCTGGAAGCTTCCAAGAAAAATTTCTCTAAGCAAAAAAATGGCTCCAGAGATGTTCATGTCCTAATCCCAACAACATGTAAATATGTATGCTGAGCAGAGGAAAGAGAAATCTGCAGGCTGGACAGAGACAGGGACCTGGTAACAGGGATGTTATTGGGGATCATTAGGGGGAACCAATCACATGAGCCTTAACAGTGGTGACTCTGCACCTATGCTCAGAACCAGTCATATGGTGACAGCAGCAGGGCCATAAAGAGGCCACATGACAGGCCATGTAGACAGAGGATGGGGGTCCTCAGCCAATGTGGGGGTGGTCTAGATACTGGGAAAGGAAGGGGCTCCTGGAAGGAAGGAGCTGCCAGACCATGGATATAGTCCCCAGGTCACAGTCTCAGGTGTCTTCCCTGTAGATGTGTGAGATGATAAACTGTGTGGATGAAGCTGCTCAGGGTGTGGTGATGTATTAGCAGCAGCTGGAGCTCTGATGCCCCATGTGGGCGGTGCAGGCCACATGAGCAGGGCCTTGTCAGGGGAGCATCTGGAGGGAGCACCAGGACCCCAGGATGCAGGTGGAGAGATGAGGATCCAGGACTGTCCCATGCTCTGGGGGGAGATGGAGGGAAAGAGAGAGGCCTAGAGAGCAGGCAGGGAGGGAAGGACAGGTGAGGAGAGGAGGACAAGGATGTGGGACAAGAAGGAACCAGAAGGTTTATCAATTTGCTGGCCAGACCCCTGACTCTGCAGTAGAGTAGGTAGGGTCACAAGCCCTAATGACCAGATGGGACATGCCTGCACCCCTCAGCATGTGCCACACAGGCTCTTAGACCAGTGGGCCCAGGGGAGCTCATGAAATTACTGAAAGGAGAGCACAGGCCCCTCTTTCCACTGTCCCAAGGCCATGTCATCCCACATCCACACCTGCCTTAGGGAGAAGAAATTCAGGTCATTCCCCAACACTCAGGTTGGGTACATGGAAAGACTCTGAGAGGCCATCAGGGGAGAATGAGTTTCCCAACTGTGTGAGGGGAGAGAAGGAGAGAAGGGAACTCAGGATCCACATTTATAGACCTAAGGAACAGCATTTTCTTGTACACATGGTATATAAATGTGTGACACCAACCACACTTGATAAGGTCAGCCAGAGATACTGGCATTTCCATCTATGCTGAGTTGCTTGATAAGAAACTAGATTACATACAATGACTGGGCTGACCCAGGTGACCTCTTTAAGAAAAAATATGATTTTAAATTTATTTGTTCACTAAGACATTACTGGATATCCAACTGTAATTCTCTACCCATACTTCTTCATACAATAAAAAAAAGAGGGTGTGGAGGAGAACAGGAAGAGGAGTGGCAGGAACAAAAGGAGAAAATCAAATGACATTTAATGTGAGACACAGTGTGCCCAGGACTGTGCATGCACTGCGCTGCACTAGTCCATTAATATTTGTGGCAAAAATTCAAGTCAAATTTTTTTGTTAAATTTTATAAATGATATAAGATCACACATGAATCCATCTGTGAAACTCTTGATGATCAAAATGTTGATTCTAGTGTACTAATGGTTTTTCATTCAAAAACATCATTCTTTTTACATGCCAAAGAAAAGTTTATGTTAAAATACGTGAGACATAAAATCAGCAGAGATTTGAAAAATAGTAAAAGAAGACTCTGTGATCCTCACTGTGTGGAATTGAGCCCCAGGGGAACCAGGGAGACTCTCAGGAGAGTCCTCACACTCATGGTCCCAGTCTCCTCCCCCACAATCCTATCTCTGTGGCTCAGGGTCTGTGTCCAGGACAATAATCAAACCCCTGAGCAGGGAAAGGGTGTGTGACTCAGGCACATGAGGCTCAAGTCTTCCTCCATCAGCATCTCTGACCTTCCTAGAATATAGAATATAGAATATATATTCTGGGGGGATGGAGGCGGTCATGTCAGAGGGAGCTCAATGAGACAATGGTCACCTCAATATTTTGTTAAAGTATAAGTTTATTTGAAATATTTGACAAAAGCCCACTGTGTTTCACTTCTAAGCCTTGCACAGCATGTGCACTGCACAAATTCAAACTGGTGACTGTGCCCTGTGGCCTCTTCTCAGTCCCAAATCTCTAGAAGGCTCTTCTCCCACACACCCCTCTACTTCCTTCCCTTCTCTCTCTCTCTTTGTCCATCTAGACTTTTCTTTCAAAATCCTCCCTACTCTTTTGAAATGGACTATAAACCATTCTAGGTTTGTTCTTTTCCAATCCATAAAATTATATCTAAAAAAAATTACAGAGACCACAAAACTTTCAGATAGAGAATTCTAAAAAAGATGATGGTTCTGAAAAATCATACACTGTTTATCTCGTTACAAAGACACACAAACATAAATACAGACACACACATAGAATTTTTCTTGTAATTTCAGATCTTTCACAGGTCCCAAAAAATAGTCCATAACATCACAAGCTATGCAGTCAGACTCAGAACACCTGCTCTAAAGCTACTAAATCCTCAGTAACCAAAAAGGCTTAGAGGGAAAATCTAGCTTGGACATGGACCAGAGCATGAGAAGACAAAGAACCAAGAGGAAACAGGAAACAAAAACTAGATCCAAAAAAAGGACAGGAATTTGGGATCCAGAAGGATTCATAAACAAAGACCCCCCTTAGCAACACCTGACTCCTAAGCATGAAGCAGGTTGCCTGGAATCTTTCAGAGATCAGCAATTCCTGACCCACACAGCTATGACCCTGCTATAGCTTCTCCTCACACTGTCCTCACTGTCCTCACCCATAGGAAGGACCAGGTAACAAAGGGTCAGAGGGTGTCCTGACCCCACATGACCTGCAGGGAGGACAGGGCAGGTGGAGGCAGGTCTGTGCTCACAAGAGGGGCCTGCAGTTCTCAGATGGAGGCTCCAGAGTGAGAGGAGACCAGGGACTCCAGCCCCTTCCTGGTGGGGCCCCTGATAGAGAAGGGGCAAAGGAGAGGCTGGGAGAGCATCCCAGGACCCACAGGGTCACTCACCTGCATACAGCTGGGCCTTCCTCCAGGCTGAAAGGAAACACACAGGTGAGACCTCAGCATAGCCACCTGCTCTGTTGATCCACGGGCCCTGGGCTCCCCCTGTTCTGTAGGTGAGACTCTCTAGGGGGTGGAGAGGAGAGGCTGAGAAGTTATGACCCCCTGCCCTGTGCAGACAGCAGGGGGTGGTGGGAAATCCCTGGCTCAGGTCAGGAGCCTGCAGGACAGACTGACCCAGCCCTGCCTGCTGCTGTTGTGGGGCTCTGGGCAAGTCACTGAGCCACTCTGGGCCTCACAGACTTCAAAAACCTATTTCATGTACTACTCAGTTTTGCCACAAATATCAAAACCAGTAAATGGGAAGATATTTTTTAATGTATATGCTATTTCATAATTATTATATTCAGTATTTCCTGGGAAATTAGTGGGAAGTGAAACGAAAAAACAATTTGGACATCACACCAGCTCAGAGTAGGAGTGGCCCATTTTTCTCAAATGGAATTTTTCTAGAGATAAACACTAACTGGGAGATGGAAAGTACCCCCACCTCTTCCCTGAAGGGTCACCCCATCCTCTCCCATCACTATTGATCAGCATTTTCAGGAGCAGAGAGAACAGACTCTTCTTGGGGGTGTTTGGGGAGAGAGGGAAGGAGAAGCTGATATTCCTAAACTTGAAGAGTCCATTCATTTATAAAATCTCAGAGCATCTGGCTTGGCTTCGAGGTGCTGACCAAGAGTGAGAGGCACTGAAGGCTATAGGGCCAGCACCACGGTAGGAAGATCAGGGTTGTGATGAGACCCAGGATGCAGGAGACTCCAGGGTCATCATCCCACCAGAATCCCAAGACTAGGAGGGAAACAGCACCCAGATCTGGAGAGCCCATGGAGCAGGGTCCTACCTCCTACCAGCTCCCACTTCCACCCCAGGGAAGGGGACACATGTCTATGTTTAGACAAGGGAGGGACCCCAGGGAACAGGGGGTCCAGAGACATGAGATTTGGGAACAGCACTCACCAGCTAGGTAAGCTGCCTTCCTCTGGTCTGAAAAGCAACACAGGAAACAGGTGAGCTAAAAACCAGAATGTCACCAATAAAGGGGACATAGAGAATTCAGGAGGGAGAGCAGAGCTTACCTAGAATGGCCTGGAGTTCATCTGAAAGAGAGAAAAATATAAGCATAAAACTCTCCCTAAGAACAAAAACATGTGCCTAGAAAAGACACAAAAATGAATCACTCTGTGTCCTAGAATTTCCACCATCAAACCAATCTGAGACTACTGGCCCCCATTGTTCTCTCTGGGACTCAGTGTCCCAAAGAGTCAGATTTGATCTCACAGCAGAATGGACCTATGGTCAGCTTGTACCTCTCAGTATCAACTGCCACACTCAACAGCCTGGACCAGTATTCATCCTTACCTGTGTCCTTCAGGGCCTCCTCCTTGGTCTGTCTGTCCTCCTCCTTAGTCTGGCACAGATTCCTCTGTTCCTGCAGCTCCTGCATCTTTCTGGAATGTTCTCTCTGGGTGTAGCAAGCAGCCCCCAGGAGCAGGAGCAGCAGCAAGGGCAGCATCACCAGGAAAGCCGGCTTCCAGGGAGAGGCCCTGGGAAAGAAGGGTTCTGCAGACACAGACCCCACAGAGACCCCATCAGGACACAGCTCAGGACAGCCCAGCCCAGCACACACCTGGGGCTGCCAACCCCTCCCTCTCACCCTTCAGGGAGTGGGAGGGGGAAACAGCACTGACCTGGGATGACAATGGTCCTGGCTTTCTCCTGGCCCAGGACAGGGTTGAGGATGGAGCAGGTCACGCTCCCCACAGAGCTGTCTCTTACCACCAGAGTGGCCTCCACACTGAACAGCCCCTCAGTGTCCTGGGCCTGGACCTTGGAGAACTTCTGGAACGGCTCCCCACGGGGGTATCTCCACTTCACCTGGGGCTCCGGGAACCAACCTGAGGCCATGCACACTACATGCACCCCGTCCTCCTCTGGCCCCGAGATGTGCACTTGGGGGGCAGAGCCCACACCTGCGGAGGGAATATGAGAGCCAGGTGGGGCAGGACCTGCCTGTGCATACCTCCAGGAGAGGCTGTCAAGGTGCATTCTGAGGAGTATGGGGGAGAACATCCCTGGGGAAGCAAGATGGTAAACCCAACACTGAGACCAGAAGGAAGGAGCATGAGAGGGTGGAAGGGCCTAGGCTCCTCCCCGAACCCTGCAGGTAGAGAGATGATGCCCAAAGGAGAGGAAAATGAATTTGACATCTGTCTCTAAACACAGCCCAGTAACATAAATCAAGGGTAATAACTCACATAAATCCTGGTAGAATAAGGTACATAGTACAAAAATTTTCAAAGGCATAAATTAAACTCCACCATACATTTTTTAAATGCAAAATCTTTAATGCATGTCTAGATAAAGAAAATGTTTGAAAGTAGAGAATTTGTGGAATGTATGTTGTTTTGTTTTAATCACTCTAAAACTGTTTTATCCCAGCTGACCTCACTCCCACCCTCCTGGCATTCAGGGAGAGGGAATCTCCCCACCAAGGATGACTGTGCCCTGAGCTCTAACCCCACTGGTCGTCCTCTCTCCTGAGGGCTGTTCCCATCATTCATTCATATTCTCTCAATCTCTCTCTCTCTCTCTAATCTTCATTCCTTTACCTTCCCCTCCCTCTCCTCTTATATCTCTTACATCTTGAATGTATTTACTCATGACTACTAATCTCTACCTTCTACCTATTATTTCTATAATCATATTAACATGTTCAAATCTTTCTAGGGTATCTTTTATTCCCTATTAGAACAATGCACTCTATAATCTACAAACAACTAGTTTTTCACTTCTCACCTACATCTCAGCCACCACAGTGCAGCTCCTCCTCCTGCTCCAATGAATCTCTTCTAAGGAACCAAAAAATTGCTCCTATTTGACATCCCCAATCGCCTCATCCTTCTCACCCAGTCTCCCTTCAGCACGGGACACCCTGACTTCATCTTGAAAACATCTCCAACTCTGTTTGGTTTCCCTTCCTTAAGGGTGGCTTGCTGTAACTTGGACCCCCTGCTGAGCCCCTTTCCTGACTTTTCTCCCTGCACCTGCTCCTTGAAGGAAGCACAAGCCCGGGGTTCAACACTTAAAGGCCAGTCTTATCTCACACCCTCTCCCAGGGCTTCTTTCCCACAGCTGTTGTGTCTCCTCATACATCACTTGCAAATATCAACTCACTAATCTCCCAACTTCCATCCCTGTGGGTTACATCCAACAGGACACCTCATATGCTCTTCACACTCAAAATTCCACAACTTTTTAATGCATTATTTTGTCTCATCTGTAGTAAGTCAGTTATAGAAATATTCCTAAGTCTTCATCGTTCTTCATATTGATCTCACACCCTGACTTGTACATGTTAGTCCCCTCACACTCTGGCCCTGGGTTCAGTCATACGACCTCATGTGTCTCATGAGAGATCAGCTCATGTGACTCAGCAGAGGTTTAAAGTGCTGGCCCCATGGCAGAGGGAAGCCTCTGCCATCTCCATGGAAGTACATCACAGTCCAGGTCCTGGAGGATGTGCTCATGGAGTGTGGCCTGTCACCAGCCTTTCCCCTGAGGCTGTCTTCCCTCAGCCAGGAGCCAGTGAACAACTCTCAGTGGACTCCATCATCCTTTCTTATTCTGGTTTGAAGGCACTTATGGAAACTTGTTTGATAAAATGAAGTCCCAGCTCAAGTCTACTTCCTATGGAGATTTTTATAATTACCATTGGTAGCATTAATCAAGCATTCTAAACCTGCATACTATGTACCCATGACATATTTTTGTAAAAATTTGTCACCTCTTAACAGGTGCCTTCTTACACCCTCCCACCAGCCCTGAGGACTCCATGTGAGCAAAGAATATATCAAACACACTCTCACTCCAGGACATTCGCACTGGCTGCTCCCTCTTCTTATAAGTTGCCTTCCCTGTGATTTACTACATGATGATTGTAGCTAACACTGCTGTGTGATATGTAGGAAAATAATTAAGGGAGTAAGTCCTAAAAGGTTGTTCACAAAAGAAAATATTTCCTCTTTGCTTTATTTTTCTTTCTATTGCACCTAAATTAGAAAATGAATGTTAGTTAGATTACTGGGCAATCATCTCTCTGTGTATGTGAATGAAATCATCATGTTCTATGCCTTACATTTACACAATGATGTATATTAATTGTGTCTCAATAGAACTGGGGGGGGGGAGGGGAAGAACTCACATATCCCAGATATCTACTTAGTTTAATACCTATTTTCCTTTCAGTCTTTGCTCAGATACAAAATGCTCAAATATGACCCTGCTGAGCTCCCATTTATTAATGTAATTTGACCAGACCCACATTGCTGACCATTTCCACTGGTCATTTAGCTTCTTATTCTCATCACTGAACACTTAATAGCATCATGTATGACATGCTTATTTATTATGATTTCTCAATTTACCATTGAAAATATAAACTCACAGAGTATAAAACTTCATTTGGTTCATTGCTTAAAACAGGACCAGACATATAGTGGGTACCTTAGATATTCACAGTTAATACAACTATGAATTAATAAGCCTTTTATTTTTTCATGAATGAAGTGAGACAGTAAATTACATTGCACTAAGTTCTCCCAAACTCAAAAGCCCCAAGACTCTGATATATTTAACCATGTCACTAACCTGCCACCTGCAGCTCCAAGATGGCTTGCCCAACAAAGACTCCATTGCTGAAGAAGCAGGTGTACAGCCCGTTGTCAGCAGCCTGGACTTTGTGGATGCACACAGCAGCCTCCCCCTCTTTTAGATATTCCCTCACCAGTGAGGTCCTCCCTGAATACTGGGCCATCAGCTCCTCATTCTGCTCTTGTCCATCTTGATAGGTGAACACTGACTCCAAGAAATGTGACCGGAACCACCTCACCTGCATGTTTTCTGCACTCATCTCTGGATCCAGGGAGCAAGACAGTGTGATGTCCTTGCCCAGCTCTGCCACAATGGGCTTTGAGGGGCCAAATACACGGAACTTCTCTGTGAACACAGACATAGGAGTTAGAAGTTTGGCAGACACACACCCACAGCAGGGAACACACCCCGTCACTGGGTAAGGTCCAGGCAGCTTGAGGGAAGGTGTTTATGAGAAGACAGGTGATATGAAGGATTGAATGTGAAAATCTGTATCTGGGAACAATCTTCCAACCATAATTTGTGGTTCAGAAATAATGTCATTGGTGTATCTGACAGCAGGAACTTCCATGAAGAACTCTAACTCCAGTGTTTTCATCTTCAGCATGCATCTGAATCACCAGGAAGGTTTGTGAACATAGAATGCTCTACATCAGGTCTGATGCAGTAGGTTGGCATGTACCCAAGAATGTGAATTTCAAACAAGTTCCGGGGGATTATGGTGGTGTCAGAGGACATTCATTGCTTCATTCCCCAGAGGATCATCTAGGTTAACCAGGGGAACAGGGCACCCATGGCTTGCAACAAAACTGGAACACCTCTTGGAAATCAGTCACCAGGCAGGCAGCACCAAAAGGGACACAGAGGAGATTCACACTTCATTGAACAAGAGATAGGTGGAGAGAGACGCCTGGAGCCTGTGGTCAGGGTTGGGAGTACAAATTATGGTGCTGCCACTCAACTAGCCACTTGACCAGTGGCCATGTAGAGGGAGAACTGAATGGTGTGGAGGCACACATCCTTTCTGAGGGGAAATACATGCAGAGGAGCTGGGTGCTCCCAGCAGACCAGGTTCTAGTGAAAAGAGTAAGGACACAGAGCTGGCATGCAGCTCTCTCTCCCACTCCTCAGGACAGTATTGACCTCCTGAAGCACACTGACAGTGTGTAAGTGGCAGAGTCTCAGGTATGGAAATGAAAGAGGTGGGTATCAGTGGTGCCTCAAACGTGAGCTAGCATGTCCCCTGCCAGAGCATGCACGTCAGAGGTTAGATGACTGCAGGCCTCACCCACACCCTCTGACTAAGCATCTCAAAGGTCAGGACTTCAGACTTGATAAGGCAAAATCTAAAATCACCTAAAACTACAGTGCCACCTAATGGAAAGGTAGAAGTAGTTCAAATCTCTAAGTTACTACTACAATGCATTTTTAAAACTTAGGAAATCTAAAGTAGCAAATCAGACACCAAAAAAGCAGGCCACATGGGAAATTGAGAACTTCAAGGAATATGAAATCACAAGAAAAGAACAACACATCAATGTATAATTACAAAGATATGGAAAGTCTTATCTTCCCATCAGGTGGAGAGTTCAAAATTGCCACAATAAAGAAAGTCCAAGGGATGGTAGAAAACACAGAAAGTGAATCAAAGAGATACAACAAAAATCAATCATAATAATAGGGACTCCCTGGTGTCACAAGGGGTTAAGCAAAGTGTTATGAAACTATCAGCAACCTCTACAGGACAAATTTGATCCCCAGCCCACCAGCCAGGGACCTACCAACATGGCACAGCAGACCTCTCCTGTCTTGCCTGCTGTTCCCCTCAGCAGTGTATTTCAGTCAGTCTCCCTGTTCTGCTCCCCACTCTGTCCCTGGTGAATCCTCTTACCCCCAACACCTCTGGCCTTTACACCAGTTCTTGTATGCATAAATAATCTTTTTTAAAAATCATAATAATAAATAAATGGCATGGAAAATAAAATTAGTGAAGAAAAAATAGAAATTTATACCTTAAATAATAAAATAACAGATGTATAGTATAAGCAGATCAACAGAAAAGATACAACTTCTGGGAAAACTATTGAACCAGAAAAGACCAAATGTAAGATTGACTCAGTGACCTCAAAGACCATCATGCACAAAGGAACTAATTGGAAGAAGAGAAGAATGAAGAAAATAAAATGACAAAACACTTCAAGAACTACCAACTTCATTAGAAAGTTTCTTGGGATGATGGATAAACATAAGGATATACCAGAAGGGGAACAGAAAGGGAAGGAAACAGGGAACTATTTAAAGAAGTGGAGGAAATTTCCCAACCTGGGGAAGGAAATGAATATAAAAGTATGAAGCTAAAGGAACAGCTTGTTAAATAAACATAGTGAGACCAACATCAAGACAGAGTCATGGAATTACCAGGGGTTCAAGATAAATAAAGAATATTGAGGTGACTGGGGGAGGAAAGCAGGTAACCTTAAAGTATACAGTAGATTTCTCTGAGGAAACCCTAGAACCAAGGAGACAATGGAATCACATCTTCAAAATAATGTAATATAGGGCCTCCTGGTGGCGCAACGGGTTAAGCACAGCACTAAGAAGCACTCCGCAGCCTCTGCAGCACAAGTGCAATCCCTGGCCTGCCAGGGAGCAACCCACATGGTGCAGCAGACCTCTCCTGACTCACCCGCTGCTCCCCTCAGCAGTGTATTTCAGTCAGTCTGCCTGTTCTGTTCCCCAATCTGTCTCTGGTGACTTCTCTCACCCCCTGCACCTCTGGCCTATACTCCAGCTCTTATATGCATAAATAAATAAATCTTTAAAAAACAAACAAACAAACAAAAATAATATAATATAAAAATTCCCAGCCAAGAATACTATGTCCTTTAATACTGTCCTACAAATATGAGGGAAAAATAAATACCTTCCAAAACTGAAAATGATGGAATTTGTAACACTAGACCTCCCCTACAAGAAATGTTGAAAATAACACTCCTATGTAAATCAGAGAGAGACAGAGAAAGAGAGAGAGAAACTCTCTCTTTATAACCAAAAACTAAAGACAAAAGCACAGCAGTAAATCTTCACATATCAATAATCACCCTATATGTAAATGGACTGAACTCACCAATATGAAGGCACAGAGAGGAGCCTCCCTGGTGGCGCAAGGGATTAAAACACAACCTATGAAGCTGTCTGCAGCCTCTGCAGCACGAGTTTGATCCCCAGCCAGAGAGCTACCCACATGGTGCAGCGGACCTCTCCCGTCTCGCCCGCTGTTCCCCTCAGCAGTGCATTTTGTCAGTCTGCCTGTTCTGTTCCCCAATCTGTCTCTGGTGAATCCTCTCACCCTCCCTCGCGTCTGGCCTGTACCCCGATTCTTGTATAAAATAAATAAAAATAAATATTTAAAAAAATAAAAATATATAAAATATGTAAACCTTCTGGTAGGATTACAATGGGGGGGGAATTTCTAATATAACCAGATAAAAGAAATAGTTACAACCAACATTTCAGGAATATAGAGACTCATAAGAGACTACTAAACAGCTATATGTCAATAAATTGAATAATATAGACGAAATGGAAAAATTCTTCAAGACTGAGTCAGGAAGAAATAGAAAACCTGAACAAACCAGTTACAAGCAAGGTCATTTAATCAGTTCTCCAAATTTCTCAAAACAGAAAGCCCAACACCAGGCATTTTCAATAGTGAGTTCTAACAAATCTTCAAAGATGAACTAATACCTGTCCTTCTCAACTTGTCACAAAAATGGAAGAAGAGGGAGCACTTCCCAACATGTATTATGAAGCCAACATTGCCTTAACACAAAAAGCAGAGAACAACATCATAAAAAAGAAAACCACAGGCCAATAACTCTGATAAGCACAACTGCAAAAATCTCAACAAAACCTATCAAACTTCAATAGTACATTATAGGATCACACGTTATGACAAAGTGGGATTTATCCCAGGAACACAAGTATGGTTCCACATTTGAAAATTAAGCCATGAGATTTTGGCTGAAACCAGTAAGAATGGCTGTACTCAAAAAGTCAAGAAATCATTCATTTTGGTGAGGATTTGGGGATAAAATGACATTTGTCTACTATGAGTGGGAATATAATTAGTGCAGCCACATTGGAAACCAATATAGCAGTTTCTCAAAAATTAAAAATAGAATTACATCTGACCCAGAAATTCCACTTCTGTGTATTTACCTGAAGAATATGAATGCAATTAATAAAAAAGAGAAATGCACCCTGTTTTCATTCTACCACTCTTCACAAGAGCCAAAATATTGAAGCAATCCAAGTATTAAAAACAAACGGATTTATATAAATATAGATATAATATATATTATATATTTTATAGATTATATTTATACATATAATGGTATATACACATATTAAAAAAGATGAAAACTTGACATTTAAAACACTATGGATAAAATTTTAAGTAATATTAAGTCAGATGGAGAAAGACAAGTACCATGTGACTGCACTCATTTTGGAATGTGAAGAAAAACAAAAGCAATCAACAAACAATAAAAAACAAACCTTTATATGCTATCAACAAAGTGGCAGCTATCAGAGAAGAAGGGTGAAAGAATAGCTCAGTGAAAGATAGTGACTAGAATTTTGGTAGTGTGTGTGTGTGAAATATACATTTGGTGTGTGAGAAACTGCACACCTAAAATCTACACAGTGTGTAAATTAATGTTCCCTCATTAAAAAAAAAAAAAAAAAAAAAGGTTTCCCCCAGCCTTCTTCCGAGTCAGAGCCTTTGGTCTGAGGAGGCCTGGGAAGGACAGGACAGGACTATGCTGTACTCAGGAGCCCCCTGCACCTCCAAAGAGCCACTTCTCACCTGTGCTGCCCCTGAGCCCCAGCTTGGCCTGAGCCCCTCCTCTCTCACCTGGGAACACACAGACTAGTCTCTCCCGCCACCTGGGAGCTGAACAAGGCCCTGGTCTGCTCACAGCCTGGCAGGGGCTCCCCATCCCCACAATCACCCCCAACCCCACAGGGTGACCCCTTCCCAGGCCTGTGACACCCACTCCTGTATTCCTCCCTCTCCCTCTGCTACAGCTGATACTCACCCCCTCTCTCCTTGTTCACCCGGCACCAACCAGCTCCCCACACGCTGTTCCTTCCATGGGACCCTCACCCCCCCAAACCCCTCTCCAGGGCTTTACTCCCATCCTGCCATCTACACTGACCCCCTTGATGGACACAGCTGCCCCCACACCCCTCCCTCCACTGATGCCCAACCTGCTCCCTGCCTGTCCCTCCTCTTAGCCCTTCGGCAGGTGGGGGTGGGGTGGGTCTCTTGTATTTATAACTCATTGTCTCCTTGAGCAAACAAGCTCTCTGAATTGGTCTGTTTTGTACACCATATAGGGTATCAGCACCAAGCACATGCCTGATACCCTATAAATATCGGTGGAATGAAACAATCTAGTGACTCATAGGTGTTTCCAATACACATAGAGTCAAAAGCAAAATTAAAAGGGAAAGGTATTTTCACATTTTGGACAGGTGAATTTTTAAAATCATAAACCCCTGACTGAGCAATTGCCATCCCTTCCCCTCATGTGACAGCTCAGTGACTGCTGTTAACTGTGTCATCACATGAGTGGTTGGGGAGCACCCCCATCATTCTAGAGCCAGGGCCCCCACACAGGCATCCTTCCTGAATGAAGAGCTCCCAGAGCCCCTGGGCCCCACCCAACCGAGGGAGACACAGGACAGGGAGGGACACACTCACCTTGGGACCCCCCAGGGGGCAGCTGGAGGAGGAGCAGCAGGGAGGGGAGGAGGCAGAGCACAGAGCTGGGCCAGGAGCAGGGCGCCATCTCCTCAGGCTGGGGAGAGACAGGGCAGGAGGCAGTCAAGCCCACACAGAGGAGCAGGGCAGCCAGGAGCGCTGGGCTCAGGGGGGAGAAGGGCTCAGGGACCCCCCACCAGCAGGAGCAGGGCCCTTCCTGGTGACCCCTTAGGCTCTGAGACCAAGGAGGACAGACCTGGCTCCTCTCAGGGCTTCTGAGCCTCTGTGCTGCTAGAGACCATGCGGTTCAATGGAGAAAAACCTCCTCCCTTTCCCTCCCACCCCATGGAACCCACACCCCAGACCCTGTCTGCTCAGAACACCAGGCCCCTCATTCCTAGCACCTGGGCCCAAAGGGCAAACTGCCCTCCCCTCCCCATCATCACACCCAGTGACTCCCCAGAACAGAGGCCCACTCCCCCATGTAGGATAGGCCAGCACCTGTTTTTGGTCCTGTCCCCCTCAGTGTGAGCAGTTGTCCCTGAGAAACATCAGGACACACGACACTGTCCCCAAGGAGTCGGGGTTGCCCCACAGACCCCTGTCCTGCTCTGTTTGCTTGTTCAATTCACCTGAAGGTCAGTCCCTCCCCAGCCCTGACCTGCCAGGGCCAAGGACAAGGTCCTGCCCCAAACACAGCAGGAGCCGGGTCAGATCCCCACTGAGGGTTTCCTCTTAGCCCTCTCTAACTCTGTGGGAGTTTCTACTCTGTGTGTGGTACCCAGTTGAGATAGAGCATCAGAGAAGGGAAAATGAGTCCTGGTGAGGGAAAATACCCTCAAACCTCCTACAGCCTGGGAGGCTGTGGGGAGGCAAGCCACGTTCCATGAAGGACAGCCATTGCATGCTGAGTGCGCAGTCACTTCTGGACTCAGCCACTCTTTGTGTCACCATCTTGTTCAAGAATCTTAACTTTCCTACCTCACTTTCCCCACCAGAAAAATGGGAATAGTATCAGCATCTCCCAACCAAGGTTGGGATGAGAATTACAGGAATTATAATTGAAGAGTCACTATCTATAATTTTAGAACAGTGTCCTGACTCAGGAAGTGTTACAGACACATTATTAAAATAAATGAAGCAACCACAACCTCCAATGAAGTTGTGCTGGGACCTCTTAGAGCTGCACCATTTTAGATCTCTTAGAGCTACCACCTCCCCCCACCCAAACTCCACCACATTCTCAACCCCTCATTAAAGTCAGTTGCTCCCCACTTTCTTCTTCTTAAAAGAAACATGTCTTCTAAACTGACTTACCTGCTTTGAAATTGTGGGGCTTCTAGAGCATCCCTTCAAGCTTGAGAAGTTTCAGCATTTCCAGGAGACCTCGAATCTTCTTACAGAGTTTGCACCTATCATTAGCTGCTCAGGAGTCATGCTGGGTGCCAAAGGGGCCTCATGGCTCAAAGATGAAGGTCCCCAGGAAAGTAGACAGGCAGAATCTGGCACTCATTGAGGGTTGTCTGTGGAGACCAGCCCACTGGTCCTACTGAATGTTTCCTAGAGAAAATAATCACCCTTCTCTGGCTCTTTCCACCATTTGAAAGTGAAAGCTGAACTGCAATCCCAGCAGCCTCCACCCTGTCCTCTGGTGAGTGCACCCTGGTTATCAGCAGGGAAACAGCAGGATCAGAGGAGTTAGCAGAGAGGAAGTACAAGCACCCACACACCCCTGCAGGCACAGGGGAGGTGACCAACCAGTATCCACTGTTGAGTACCCACTGTACTCCAGGCTGCTTGGCTCCCAGACCCAGAACTAGGGGTGAGTGTGGGGCCCAGTCAGGACTGACACTAAGCCCTGTACAAGGCTCTGCCTGTGCCTGATGGTGACCACCTCAGTGACCCCATGGCAGCTGTTACCCAACATGGTAGAGCCTGTGAGGAGTCCCCAAGGTGGCTGTTTTCCTTCTCACAGCAGCTGAGCCAGGAGCCCAACACCCTAGACACCAGGAGTCAGTACTGGGCACCAGGAGCTGCCAGGACCTGGTCCTGCTCACACAGCGTGGACAGGGCCTGAGGTTTGTTCAGATGTTACTGTCACCCGAGACCTGGTCATAGTGACCAGAACCTGTCCCTCCAGGACACGGGGTCACCAGGAAGGCTGATTCTATGTCTCCAAGGAAACCATGGAGCCTGGGCCTCCCCTCCCCTCTCACTTCCTGTGGTTTCCCCTCCTCAGTGAAGGGCACCTGTGTCCCCCCAGTTATCTCTGCCAGAGACCCCAGGGTCATCTTCACAGTCCATTCCCATTCATTGTCTATTTCCAATGTACCAAAAACATCAAGATATTTCTCAATTCATACCCATGACCAGCACCTATTCTAAGCCACACTCATTCCCATCTGGCCAAGCTCTGACATCCTCAAGGATCTCCCTGTCCCACCTCCAGCCTCACCTCCTCCAGTTCATTTCCTTCCAAGGTCATGACTCTCTCCAGTCATCTCATGTCATCCCCCCGCCTCACCTCTTCAAGAGATCCCTTTACTTAAAGGAGGGGTTCCCAGGCCTCTCCCTCCCTCTATGACCCCCTCCCATTGCTCGCCCCCTCCTGGCTCAGGTGACTCCTCCAAGTCAGGGAGCTCTCCCAGCCTCAGGCCCCCTCACAGGTGCAGGTGCTCCTGCTGCCTCTGCTCCTCAAACTCCTCACCTTTCAGGCCTCCCCTAAAGTGACCTGCTCAGTGGGGCCTCTGCCGACCTCCTGATCCCCTTTGTGCACCCCAAATTTGCTTGTGGGATTAGGGGGGCCTGTTCTCCAGCACAGCCCTGACGTGTGTCAACTTGGAAATGATATGGAATCCCCAGGAGGAGGCCCTTTTGTAATGCGGTGATCTCTGAGGACAGGGTGTTTCCAGGTTCTCTGTCCCACCCAAGCAAGGGTGGAGCTGAGCAGGGAAGAGAGAAGCTGGAGAGGAGACTGGAGAAGGAAGATGGAGAGAGCCAGAAGGAGACTGGAAGAGGCACATGGAGCAGAGAGACATGTGAAGAAGCTGCACTTGCTTCTTAGCCTTGGACTTGTACCAGGGACTTGGGGGACATGGAAGGAGACACTTGAAACAGATATGTATGAGAGAACATGGGGAGACTGATGATGGCAGCCTTGTCTTGACTTGTATTTGGAATTTGTACTTTTCCTTCCAGACTTGACTGGCCCCTTCTGCCCCTTTCCTATGGGTCCCCAGCAGGAGGTACCTTTGTGGCAGGTTTTCTGCCTCTGTGCCCCTGCATTCGGCCAACACTGTTTGGTTGGTCATTTACCACGAGGGGACAGTTAACTTTGGGTGCTTCATGTGGAAACTATTTTATCTATCCCCCTTGTCTGTATTACACTCTAATTGTATTAAAGTTCCTTTCCATTGAAGGTCTTGCACAATGGATTAAGTTTTGTCTTAATGCGGCAGATGGTAGAGCTCTTTTAGAACAAACAATTTTGGGGGTTACTGTGTTCACCACAATCTGCCCTGAGTTCTGCTGAGTTCTGCTCTGTGTCCAGCAGGGAGGGGCCTCACCAGCCTCAGCTGAGCTCGTCTACAGAGGAGACACTGCTGCTGCCATTGGCCTCATCCACTCAGAAAACCCCTCAGTCCACTGAGAACACGAAACATCACCTCTGACCTGAGCACCAGCCCCTGATAGGCGCAGCGTTCACCATGCTCCTCCATCTGTTTGTCTATGCCCCCGAAACACAAATGGATCACTAATCACATCTCACTCACCCAGAAACATTCAGGTCAGCACCTGTGTCTGACCCCCAGGCCTGTCCAGGGCTCAGGATCACCAGTTACTGACTCTAGCCTTGGGTAACCACTACTCTGGACCTTGGGTTTCTTCAGAAATCTGGGATTAACATAGACCTGGAGCATTCAGGAAAAGGGGGAGGGGATAGGAATGAGGGAGGGAAGAAAGTGAGTAGTACATTGGACTATGGTGGAGGACTATGAGTGGGAGAGCTATGGTGACCACACCAGATGGGAGAAATCCTCTACTGTGAAAAAGAAACAAAGATATAAAATAATGACACATAATTAATATTAAAGACAAAAAAGTAGAAATCGGGTGTGAAGAGGGAAGGCAAAAAATATACTGGAATTTCTGTTAAAATAATGTAATCTCATTCCTTTAAATTTGTTGTTTTTATAATCTGTGTAATGTTTGCACATAGCTGTTAGGTGAGCTGCATGTTCATAAGATATCACTGAAAGGAGAGAGCAAGCAAAAAAAGTGGGAGACCCAACCCCCACCCCTGAGGGTCTCTGAAGCAGCAGGACTCCCAGAGGGAAGCAGGGCCATCTTGCAGCACCTGCCTGGGGGCACCAGAAAGGGGGGGTACTGGTGGTGAGGGGAGGAGCCCAGGGGCCAATAGAAAGGCCACCAGGCTTGTCCCCAGGTTCCTTGATGCTCTGCTGCCCCCTTGTGGCAGGTTCAGGGTGGACAGTGAGGTAGGGAAAGGAGGATGTAGAGGAGGAATCTTGGAAAGGTTTTTGGAGTGCAGGAACCAGAGACAAAAGACCAGACCTTTCAGGATCCAGATTTATGAAGTTAAAGAACAGGCAAAACAGGTCTGTGGTGGCAGAAATCAGATGAGGGGTACCCTGGCAATTTGTGAGCACAGGAAGGGACACCAGGGAGGGCCCTGGGAGTGGGGGGGGGTAAGAGTCAATCACATGCTTATTCACATATTGAAGACAGAGCTCTTATTTGTGTTCATTTTACAACAAAGAACCTAGCCTCACCCATTGCTCTATCCCACATGCTCCCCAGTCTCACTGCTGCCCTGAGCCCCTTTCATGGAACACAACACACACACACACATTCTGGAACCATAAACATTTCTTCACTTGCCTGCCCCTTTTACCCCACCTACTCACATGTTAGGGGCCATTTATTGATCTTGATATATCTGGGGAAAAGAAAAAAAGTCTCTTGGGCCTCCCTGGTTGTGCAGGG
Source organism: Talpa europaea (assembly GCF_964194135.1). Classification (NCBI taxonomy): domain Eukaryota; kingdom Metazoa; phylum Chordata; class Mammalia; order Eulipotyphla; family Talpidae; genus Talpa; species Talpa europaea. The sequence goes on along the minus strand of NC_140068.1, from coordinate 99,249,696 downwards.
TTTAAAGGCAGCACTATTAGTCTATCTCCAGCCAGTTCAGCTACTTCGATGCCTGATGGCCAGGGAGCAACCCACATGGCACAGCAGACCTTTCCTGTCTTGCCTGCTGCTCCCCTCAGCAATGTATTTCATTAAATCCGCCTGTTCTATTCCCTACTCTGTCTCTGGTGGATCCTCTCACCCCCACACCTCTGGCTTATACCCCAGTTCTTATATGCATAAATAAATGAATCTTAAAAAAAAATAAAGTTTCTTGAACAGGGGCAATCTCACAATCTGGCCAGGACAATGGAGAAGTGAAGAAAATCACAGGTCCTAGTGGACCAGAACCTCAGATACACTCGGGGAGCAGGTGAGAGGGGGAATAAGGCTGCTCCTGGAAGAGGTATTGATAAGCACTCCCAGCTCCAGGTCTGACTTGCTCTAATTCCATTAATTATTATTAAAACCATTAGTTTCCCGGGCCTCCGTGGTGGCACAAGGGGTTAAGCCCAGCACTGTGAAGCTGTCCACAGTCTCTGCGGCACAAGTTCAATTCCTGGCCGACCAGGGAGCTGCCCACATGGCACAGCAGACCTCTCCTGTCTCGCCTGCTGCCCCCCTCAGCAGCGCATTTCAGTAGATCAGTCTGTTCTGCTCCCCACTCTGTCTCTGGTGAATCCTCTCACCCTTGGCACCTCTGGCCTGTATCCCAGTTCTTGTATGCATGAACGAATAAATCTTAAAGAAAAAAAAGTTTCTTCATTCAAGGAATAGCCCTAGTCCTCTGACTTACTGCCAATATTGAAACCTGAGAAGGTTGACAAACATACTTCCAAGCATAGACCAAGCTGACACAGGTGTGAGAATGCAAGGTTCAGAGTAGTGTGAAGGAAGTCATAGATTTATTAGAAAGGGTAAAACAGCTCCCATAGGGGAGGAGGTCTCAAGTGAGATGCCCAAGGAATGCTTTTTAGGATGCCTTATATCTCTTTTTTTTTTTTTTTTTTTAATAGAGGCATGCTTTATTTATTTGTTTGCTGGTTTGTTTGTTTGTTTTGTTTATACCTGCACTGGGCACAGTCAGAAGCGCGGGATGCACTGGGCACAGTCAGAAGCGCGGGAGGGTGAGAGAATTCACCAGAGCCAGAGCGGGGAGCAGAGCAGGCAGAGGAGAGGCCTGCACGCCATATGGGACCCTCCTCCGGTGGCCGGGGAGCAGCTGGGGATCGAACCGGCGCCGCAGAGGCCGCGGGCAGCTTCGCAACCCAGCGCTCAACCGCTGCGCCACCGGGGAGGCCCCTTATATCTCTTGTTCTTCCCAGACTTCTGACTGTTGACTGCATCAGGCCCTGCTGAGGGCTGTTATCAGGCATTGGTCTGGGTCATCTGCAGTGAAAATCTACTGGGTACTGATCTTACTATCTGCCTCAATGTTACTGCAGGCCACTTATTCATTTAATTGGAGGAGCAACCCTTGCTTTAATAGGCATTAGCCAACAAAGGCCCTCGTTACATGTATCCTTCTAGTCTTACTATTCTAGAATCACTATAGCTTTAATCCAGACATAAATATTCACATCACTAGTAGCTTATATTGACACTATCATACCCAGTGACCCACAGAACACACGCATACCATATAGTAAACCCAAACCCTTGACCACACACAAGGGCTTTATCTGCTCTCCTTTTGACCTTTGGTTTAGTCATATGATTCTACTTTAACTCAATAACCCTATATGTGTGGGCCTTCAAGCCAATACACTAATCATACAGCAATAATGAGGAGACGATTTCAAGGTCATCATATCCTTATTGCACAAAAAGGGATTTGATATGAAATAATCCTTTTTATTAGCTCAGAAGTATTCTTTGCTGGATTTTTCTGAGCTCTTTGCCACTCCAATCTAGCCCCCACACATGATCTAGGAGGACTTTGACCACCAACAGGAATTCATCCCTTAATTCTTTAGAACTACCATTACATAACACTTCTGTGACAGAGTGGTCCCCAGAAAAAGAGTCATTTTCCTACCCCACCCAAGGGAGGGTGGAGTTGAGCAGAGAGGAGAAGCAGCTGAAGAGAAGATAGAGAAGGAAGGAAGGACTGGAGTAGGATGGAGAGCATGAAGGAGACCTGGAGGAGGCAAATGGGGCAGAGAGACACATGGAGAAACTATGTCTTTTGCTCATGGGCTGGTTGAAACAGACGTGGGTGAGAGACCCGGGGTGAGGATAACAATGGCAGCCTTTATCTTAATTTTGATTTTGCTCTTTTCCTTCCAGACTTACTGAGCTCCTTGTGCCCCTTTCCTATGTGTCCCCACCAAGAGCTGCCTTAGACTTGTGGCAGTCTTTCAGGCCTCAGTGGCCCTGCTTTGGGCCAACCTGTTTGGCTGGGCATTTACCCACCAGGGCATGAGTAGCTTCAGGAGTTGATTTGGAAACTTTATTCTTCCCCTTTTCTGTATTGCACACTAATTGTTTTGAAATTCCTTTCCATTAAAGGTCTTACACACTACAGTATGTTTTGTCTTGATGCAGCAGCTGGCAGAACCTATTTAGGGCAGGCAGGTTTGGGGGCTTTGTGGTGCCCCTCTCCCTGCCCTGTAACACTACCATTCTATTAGTCTCAGGGGCCTCCATCACTGAGCAAACACAGTCGAATGGAGGGAAACCAAAAACATATAACCCAAGTAGTAAGTATTGCCTAACGAGTATACTTTATTATTCTTCAAGCTGTAGAATACCATGAAGCACCATTCACTATCTCAGACAGAATACACTGGTCAACATTCTTTTATAGCAACAGACTTTCACAGACTTCACATAATTACTGGAACTTCCTTCCTCGCAATATGCTTTTCCTGCCAACTAAAATATCACTTCACATCTAAACATCCTTTTGAATTTAAAGCAATCACCTGATATTGACACTTGGTAGATGTAGGGTAAGGAAAAATGTCAGGCTTTTCTGCCCTCCCGCCATCAGGATAGATGATGGATCCCTGCGGTCCTGAATGCATGCTTGATGGCGGGCACCCGGAATAGGATGTGGGCATAGGTAGATGGGATTCACCTGGGCTGAGACTGGGCTTTTAAGGGCGGCATCACAGGTATGCTAGCAGAAGCCAAAAGAGAAGCTGAGACAGAAGCAGAGATCACCGGAGAGTCCAGATAGAGTGAGGATTTGCTGGGGGCTGGAAGGACTGCCAGCCTCCCAGCCCCCCAGCACCCTTGCCTGCTGTGTACCGGGTAAATCCCAATAAGACCCATAAAAGCCACTGAAGACTCTGACTCCTCCTTTACCTGGTGTGCTGGATCAGAAAACCTGCTCAGTGGTCCATTTCTGCCCTTACAGTAGACATGGTCTGATTATTCCTGTATGTTTGTATTTATTGATGAGGATCATCGTCTTTCAATATTAAAAAGTACAACTGATTTTGAATCAGCTAGTCTAGGTAAACTCCAAGGAAGAATTAATCTACTAATTACAATTTTCATCAATACATATTTACCATCTCTCCTTGTCTTAATCACATTTTGGTTCCCAACTAAACATCTATCCAGAAAAATCAAGCTCATGTAAATAGGGCTTCCACAGGATCAGCCAGACTCACGTTCTCAACAAAAATTTTTCTAGTTGCTATTACTTTTCTCCTTTTTGACCTAGAAATAGCCTACTGCTACCATTAGCTTCTCAGACAAATAATGATAAAGCAATGCTTATCATAGCACTTATCCTAATATATTTATTAGCCACAAGCTTAGCCTAGAAGTGAATTCAAAAAGGCTTAGAATGGGAAGAATTGATAATTTAACCAAATCAAATGATTTTGACTCATTAGACTGTGATTTGTTCCACAATTATCAAATGTATTTAGTATATGTATGTAGAGGCAGGACAGGCCACTGAGCAGTTTTTTTATGATCCAACAGACCGAGTAAAGGAGGAGTCAGAGGCCTCAGTGGCTTTTGCAGATCTTTTATTTAGATTTACCAGGAATATGGCAGGCAGGGGTACTGGAGGGCCTAGAGGCTGGCAGTCCTCCCAGCCCCCAGCAAATTACTCTATCTGGGCTTTCTGGCGTTCTTCCTTCTTCTCCTTCTCCTTCTCTTCCTCTTCTCTCCTTCTCCTTCTCCTTTCTTCTCTGCTTCCATTTGTTCTTGGCTTCTGCTGGCGTCCCCATGATGCTGCCATTAAAAGCACAGTCTTAGCCCAGGTGAATACCATCTACCTAGGCCCACACCCTATTCCAGGCGCCCGCCATCAGGCATGCATTCAGGACTGCAAGGATCCATTATCTCTCCTGATGGCGGACGGGCAGAAAAGCCTGACATTTTTCCTTACCCCACAATGTAAATATCATAATTGCATTTTCAGTAACTCTATGAGGATAACTAACATATTGATCTCAACTAATACGTTCCCTATAGTGCCTAAAGTGTATAATACTATCCCTCTTTATAATGGGAACAATTATAATCCTCAATATCCACTTCACCTTAGCCAGTAGAATTATTCTACCATTTGTAGCATGTGAAGCAGCTGTGGAATTAGCTCGTCTGGTACTGGTAGCTAACACCTGTGGTATTGGCTAATCTTAAAATCTTAACCTCCAACAATGCTAAAAATTATTACACCAACTGTTATACTACTTCCCTAGCCTGATAATCTAAAAATAACAATCTGAGTCAATTCTAAATATAGTCTCTGTAAAGGGCAGGAAGGACTGAGCAGGTTTTCTGATCCCTTGCAGACCGGGTGAAGGAGGAGTCAGAGTCCTCAGTGGTTTTTTGCTGGTCTTTTATTGGGGTTTACCAGGCATATGGCAGGCAGGGGTGCTGGCAGGCCTCCCAGCCCCCAGCAAGTCTTCCCTCTGTCTGGGCTCTCTGGTGTTCTCTGCTCCTCTCTCGGCTTCTGCTACTTCTTTCTTGGCTTCTCTTTCAGCTTCTTTCTGCTGCTACTGGTGTTCCCGTGATGCCGCCCTTCAAAGCACAGTCTTAGCGCAGGTGTACCCACTTCAGGTGCCTGCCATCAGGCATGCATTCAGGATCACAGGGTTCCCTCATTTATCCTGATGGCGGGAGGGCAGAAAAGCCTGATACCTTTTACCTTACCCTACAGTCTCTTAATTAGCCTATGAAGCCTACTGTATCTAAATCAATAAAAAATAGTCTTAATTTCTCCCTGTAAAGGCAGGAATGGACACGGTGCAGGTTTTCTGATCCAGCAGACCGGGTAAAGGAGGAGTTAGAGTCCTCAGTGGTTTTGCAGGTTTTTATTGGGATTACCATGTACACGACAGGCAGGGGTACTGGGGGGCTGGGAGGCTGGCAGTCCTCCCAGCCCTCAGCAGGTCTTCACTCTGGGCTCTCCGGCCTTCTCTTGGCTTCTGCTTCTCTTGCTTCTCTTTTGGCTTCTGATGCTGGTGTTCCCGTGATGCCACCCTTAAAAGTCCAGTCTCTCAGCCCAGGTGTACCCACTTCAGGTGCCTGCCATCAGGCATGCATTCAGGACCACAGGGTTCCCTCATCTATCCTGATGGCAGGAGGGCAGAAAAGCCTGATACCTTTTACCTTACCCTACCGTCCACCCCCTCAGGGTTTTCTGCCATGCAATCTACTTGTACACAGTTTTCTTAGCAAACAAACAATGCAGCCATGGCCCACAAAAGCAAATACATCACAATATAACAAAATACAACAAAACACAAATAAGTCCAGGCAGGGCATCAACCTAGTGGCAAAAGACAATTATTAGTACCAACAGATGATCCACCACTTCTGCTGCCGAAGGCACTGCTCATAAGAGGGAGGGGAAATCACTCATAGCATCTACTGTAACATGCCAGGAGCCGTCAGGCTTCCTGGCCTTCTCTGGCTGTAGTCTCGACTACAAGCCACACAAAGCATCCACCCCCAGGATTCACACACTCTGAGACTGGTGATTCTATTCTACTGTTGGGGGTAATCGCCAACCCTCAAGGTTTCTGTCTGCAGTCACTCCAACATTCAGTATTCATAGCCACCAATGTGACTCACAGACCCCTGCACTCAAGCTAACCCACTGCACAGGCAAATGGGTCGGGGATCCAAACTCTATATTCAGCTTGGGCTCCACCCCAAGCCACGTTCCCCACCCATCCCCCAAGGACGGGTTCCTCAGTTCCTCACCCTCACTCGACAATGAGCAGGACATCACCCACAGGTGATTTTACGAGACTCGCAGGTCTTCAGCATGCTCAGGCTGCTTAACAGCCTCTCAGGGCTTCTCAACTTAGCATCAGCACCAGCTTTTGCCTTCTCAGTTGGATTTTCTCCTCTGCCTGGCTGCTGGGCATACACAGGCTGCTTTTTGCCATCGAGGCCCACTGACCACCCCCAGATTCCCAAAAAAACATAACCTGCCAAGGTCCTCCACCTTCTGGAGGGATTGTCAGTCCAAGTTCATCAGTCCCAGTCCATTAGGCCTTTCCATCAGCACTGGCGAGCTCTGAATCGCGGTCCTCTCTTCCCCGACAATTCTTGCTTCCTCGGGGGTCGCTGGCTGGTCCTCTCGGGCATCTCCTTCACGCCAGGTCTCGTCCTGTAGCTCCTGGACCTTGTCCATCTCCTGTGCCGCCATGATGCCTCCAGTGTCATCACAGGCAAACACAGTCTGTTACAACTCCTTAGTCTCTCCAGGTCTTTGGAGGGCTCTATATCTGTCTGCATGGATCATCTTGCCGACTTACGCCAATTGCAAGAGCAGGAAAAGACATGGTGCAGGTCTTCTGATCCAGCAGACTGGGTAAAAGAGGAGTCAGAGTCCTCAGTGGTTTTGCAGGTTTTTATTGGGATTACCAGGTGCACAACAGGCAGGGGTACTGCCTGTCTCCAGGCCTGCCAGCCTCCCAGCCCCCAGCAGGTCTTCACTCTGGGCTCTCCGGCCTTCTCTCAGCTTCTCTTTCGGCTTCTGCTGCTGCTGGTGTTCCCGTGACATCGCCCTTAAAAGTCCAGTCTCTCAGCCCAGGTGTACCCACTTCAGGTGCCCGCCATCAGGCATGCATTCAGGACCACAGGGTTCCCTCATCTATCCTGATGGCGGGAGGACAGAAAAGCCTGATATCTTTTACCTTACCCTACACTCCCCAACCTTCTTTCAGACTCCTTAACCACCCTACTTCTTGCACTAACATAACTCATACCCTTTGTAGGTGTAGGGTAAATGATTGTCAAGCTTTTCTTTCCTCCCACCATTATGATTGCATGCCTGATGGCAGGCACCTGCATTTTGTTATGTTGTTCTATTTAGTTATTATTGTTTACTTCTGTGGGCCATGGCTGCAGTATATATATATCCCAAGAGGAGAAAGGATAAGCAAGAATGCCAAAGAGCCCAGTAAAGAGTGAAGTTCACCAGGGGTCCCAGCCTCCTGGCCCCCGGCACCCCTGTCTGCTGTGTACCTGGTTGCCAGACTACATGGAAAAGCTCAATAAAAGCCTGAAAAAGCACTGAGGGCTCCAGGACTCTCTGTAGGATAAGGAAAAAGTATCAGTCTTTTCTGTCCTCCCGCCATTAGGATAGATGAGGGAACCCTGTGGTCCTGAATACATGCCTGATGGTGGGCACCTGAAGTGGGTCACCTGGGCTGAGAGACTGAGTTTATAAGGGCGGCATCATGGGGACACCAGCAGAAACCAAGAATGAACGGAAACTGAGAGAATGCCAGAGAACCCAGGTAGAGTGAGGATTTGCTGGGGGCTGGGAGGACTGCCAGCCTTCCGGCCCCCCAGCACCCCTGCCAGCTATGTGTCTCGTAAATCTAAATAAAAGACCTGCAAAAGCCACTGAGGACTCTGACTCCTTCTTTACTCGGTCTGCTAGATCATAAAACCTGCACTGTGTCCATTCCTGCCTCTACAATTGGCGTAAGTCAGCAGGATGATCCATGCAGTCGGGTATGGAGCCCTCCAAAGACCTGGAGGGACTAAGGGGTAACAGACTGTGTTTGCTTATGACAATGCTGGAGGTGTCATGGCGGCACAGGAGATGGACAAGGTCCAGGAGCTGTGGGATGAGACCTTGCGTGGAGGAGATGCCCAAGAGAACCAGCCAATGACCCCCAAGGCAGCAAGAATCATCAGGGAAAAGAGGACCATGATTCGGAGCTCACCAGTGCTGATGCTGGGAGAGGCCTGATGGACTTGGACTGACAATCCCCCCAGAAGGTGGAGGACTTTGGCAAGTTAAGTTTTTGGGACCCTGAGGAGGATGCTATTGTTTGTACACCCCAGGAGATGGGAATCTGGGGGTGGCGAGTGGGCCTTGATGGCCCAAAGCATCTGTGTATGCCCAGCAGCTAGGCAGAGGAGAAAAGCCAACTGAGAAGGTAAAAGCTGGTGCTGATGCTAAGTTTGGGAAGCCCTGAGTGGCTGTTAAGCACTAAGTAAGCTGAGGAAGGCTAGCGAGTCTCGTAAAATCACCTGTGGGTGATGCCCTGCTCATTGTTGAGTGAGGGTTAGGAGTTGAGGGCGTCCTTGGGGGACGGGTGGGAGATGGGTGGGGAATGTGGCTTGGGGTGGAGCCCAAGCAGAAGAAGGGACCCAAGGGAGGCCGCATGTGGAGTTTGGATCCCCGACCCATGTGCTTGTGCAATGGGTTGGCCTGAGTGCAGGGGTCTGCGAGTCACATTGGTGGCTATGAAAGCTGAGTGTTGGAGTGACCACAGTCAGAAACCCTGAGGGTTGGCAATTACCCCCAACAGTAGAAAAGAATCGCCAATCCCAGAGTGAGTGCATCCTGGGGGTGGATGCGGTGTGTGGCTTGTAGTCGAGACTACAGCCATAGAAGGCCAGGAAGCCTGACGGCTCCTGGTGTGTTACAGTAGATGCCGTGAGTGATTCCCCTTCCTCATATGAGCAGTGCCTTCGGCAGCAAATTTGGTGGCTCATCTGCTGGTGCAGTAATTGTCTTTTGCCACTAGGTTGGTGCCCTGCCTGGAATTATTTGTGTTCTGTTGTATTTTATGTATTTTGTTGTTCTAGTGTGATGTATATTGTTTTTGTGGGCCATGGCTGCAGTGTTCTATTGCCAAGAGAAACATATGTGACTTGTGTAGATTGTATGGCAGAAAACCCTGAGGGGGTGGACTGTAGGGTAAGGTAAAAAGTATCAGGCTTTTCTGTCCTCCTGCCATTAGGATAGATGAGGGAACCCTGCGGTCCTGAATGCATGCCTGATGGCGGGCACCTAAAGTGGGTTACCTGGGCTAAGAGACTGAGTTTATAAGGGCGGGATCATGGGGATGCCAGCAGAAGCCAAGGACAAATGGAAGCTGAGAGAAGAGAAGCAGAGATAATGCCAAAGAACCCAGAGTGAGGATTTGCTGGGGGCTGGGAGGACTGCCAGCCTCCCAGCACCCCTGCCTGCCATATGCCTGGTAAATCTAAATAAAAGACCTGCAAAAGCCATTGAGGACTCTGACTCCTCCTTTGCCTGGTCTGCTGGATCAGAAAACCTGCGCTGTGTCCATTCCTGCCACTACACTCCTTTACCAGTGTAGGGTAAAGAAAAATGTCAGACTTTTCTGCCCTCCCGCCCTCAGGATAGATGATGGATCCTAGCGGTCCTGAATGCATGCCTGATGGTGGGCACCTGGAATAGGGTGTGGGCATAGGTAGATGGGATTCACCTGGGCTGAGACTGTGCTTTTTTTTTAAGGGCGGCATCACAGGGATGTCAGTAGAAGCCGAGGAGAAGTTGAAAGAGAAGCCAAGAAAGAAGCAGCAGAAGCCGAGAGAGAAGCAGAGAAGGCTGGAGAGCCCAGATAGAGCGAAGACTTGCTGGGGGCTGGGAGGCCTGCCAGCCTCCCGGCCCCCCAGCATCCCTGCCTGCCATATGCCTGGTGAACCCCAATAAAAGACCTGCAAAAAACCACTGAGGACTCTGACTCCTCTTTTACCCGGTCTGAATGGGATCAGAAAACTTGCTCTGCGGTCCATTCCTGACCTTAAACCTGTCTGCTTAGATCATATAGATCCAGCTCTATGACTTCCTGGCACTACATAGGGTAAGTGAAAAAGTATCAGGCTTTTCCGCCCTCCTGTCATTAGCATTAATGATGAATCCCTGCAGTCCTACATGCATGCCTGATGACGGGCACCTGGAGTAGAGTGTCATGCATAGGTGGGTGCACCTGGGCTGAGACTGGGCCTATAAAGGCAGTGTCAGGAGAATGGAACCAGTAGAAGAGAAAACGAGACCCCTACCCCCAGCACACCTGCCTCTGTGTACCTGGTAAAAGCTCAAAAAAAGCCTGAAAAGTCACCAAGGGTTCTACACTCTCCTTCACCCATCTGCGTGGATCATAGAGATCCTGCTCTGTGCCTTGCTGGCTGTAAGGGCAGGACGGGCACAGTGCAGGTTTTCTATGATCCAGCAGACCGGGTAAGGGAGGAGTCAGAGACCTCAGTGGCTTTTTCAAGTCTTTTATTATGATTTACCAGGCATATGGCAGGCAGGGGTGTTGGGGGGCCAGGAGGCTGGCAGTCCTCCCAGCCACCAGCAAGTCTTCACTCTATCTGGGCTCTCTCTGGAGTTCTCTCTGCTTCTCTTCTTCTTCTCTCGGCTTCCATTCATTCTTGGCTTCTGCTGGCACCCGGTGATGCTGCCCTTATAAATGCAGTCTCAGCCCAGGTGTACCCACTTCAGGTGCCTGCCATCAGGCATGCATTCAGGACCACAGGTTTCCCTTGTATATCCTAATGGCAGGAGGGCAGAAAAGCCTGATACTTTTTTCCTTACCCTACACTGGCACTTCAGATCCCTTTTACTTCTTGAGCAGTAACTTACTTACAAAACTCTGTAGGTTCACAAAACCTCATAATTATTCAACTACCCTCACCCTCACCAAACTCATGATCTTCAATGATTTTATGATTAGCATGTATCACAGCATTCATTATAGAAATACCCTTATATGGTTTTCACCATGACCCATTGTTAGGTCAATAGTCTCTGCAGCAATAAATTATGAGGGTACAGTATGATATCCTTTCCTCCCAAACAAGATTCACAGCATACCCATTCCTAGCACCATCCCTATGAGACATTAATTAAACCAGTTCCATTTGCTTTCACCAAACAGACTTAAATCATTACAATATATTCCTCTGTAAGTCAGATAGCACTAGTAATTGTAGCTATTATGATCAAATACCATGAAGCTCTATAGGTTCTACAGCCCTACTAATTGCCCATGTCCTTAATATCCTCTGTACTATGTTCCTGGCAAACTCTACAAGCACGTTCATAGATTGTAGGGTAAAGAAAATGTCAGGC